>NC_081408.1:373728763-374465638 GCF_030272615.1 Cryptomeria japonica | reverse complement strand
TCTAGCCTTATTCTTTATAACTTTACCATCCTCATTCAATTTATTCCTAAAAACCCATTTATTTCCAATAACATTTTTATTTTTAGTCCGGGGAACCAAATTCCATGTGTTATTTTTCTCAATCTGCTCCAATTCTTCTTCCATAGTCTTTAACCAAAATTCATCTTTACATGCCTCAATTACTAATACTGGTTCAACTTGTGAAATTAAGCATACCTCATTAGTTTCCAGTCTTCTTCTTGTCATCACTCCATTGCTGTTATCTCCAATGATTTGATCTTCAGAATAATTCAATCTCACATACCTGGGAGTCTTCTGACTCTATGTTCCTCTTCCCTATTCTTTAATTACTGTAGAATTTTCTAATGTTGTTGGAGTAATTGGTTCAACTCTCTATTCCAATAAAGGTGCTACCAGTTTAGATAATCATTTCCACTGTCGGTTCCTTCTCATAAATTCTGATTTGACTTTTACTCAACTCATCTACTTTGACATTAGCACTCTCCACTATGTTTTGCAATCTCTTGTTATAACATCTATATGCTTTGATTTCTTTAGAATAACTAAGAAATATGTCTTCATCACTTCTAGGATCAAATTTTCCAATAGAATCATCTCTCTTGATATAACATTTACTACCAAATATTCTTAAATACTTAACTACATTGGCATTTTGTATATAGATTGCATTAATGATATGTTGTCATTGATGTCAATTGAATCGGTGAATGGTATTCATGATATTGCTGATTTTATTGTTGTTATTGCTATTATCTTGTAACTGGTATGATAAACTTTGAGGAAGATGTTGTAAACTAGTATATGGTAGTTTGTAAGTTGAACCGGTGTAAAGCATTAAACCTTTCTATGTTATGTAACCGGTAAACCCTACCAGTTGTTTTTTATAAACCCTAACTGATCAAGTTTGTTGGTTTAAGATCTAATGTTGAGCGGTAATGATGGAGACACATGTGATCATTGTATGAGGCTAAGTTTAGATTGATTTGGCATGTTTGTTTGTTGTCTTGGAAAGGAGCAAAGTGGATTACATCTAATGCATAGCGCGCGATGAGTTACAAGTCCGATGAAGTGGTGATCATGGAGTGGTTGGAATTTTCTTGATTAATGTGAAGATATTGTTATAATTTCTAATAGTGAAGATTGTACGGACTTTTTTGTAATCTCGATGGTGAGAATTAGGTTTTTGTTGTGTTACCGACCTAGTTGATTTGTATTTAAGGTTGATGAAATTGTTTTGTTAAGTGATGGAAAAGTTGGCAAGATTGGTAGAAACTAGTTGAGTGTGTGGTTTCCTAACTAGTGGATGGATCTGTAGTTTGAGTAAAGGCCGATTGAAGCTTAAGAAGGATCTGATCAAGCAGATTTAGTTCTATTCAGACAGATCAAGAAAACCTATTGTTTTCTAACAATTACAGCAGAAATTGAAATCTCTAACCGAGTAAGCTCTAACAAGCTTGGTTACTTCTTAAATCCTCTCACATGGTGGTCCATTAGTTTGGATTCTCAAATCATCCAACAAGGTTACTCCTAATAGGGTATTGTGCTTTTCATCAAGGCATATTTGTAAATCCCTTAACTAGGTGATTCCTAACAGAATTAGTTCTTAATAGAACTTATTGTAAAAGCTTTAATAGGCATTGCTCCTAACAGGGTGAAATTTAGAAGAGTTCAGATAGCTATCCTTGTGAGTCTCATCTCACCATGGTTTTTACCTATTTGGGTTTTCCATGTATAAATACTTGTGTCAAGTGGTGAATGCTTTTGTGGTTATGATCTTATTTGTTGATTTGATTAACTACTTAACTATTTTGATAAGGCATGATAAGTGGAAGCAATGAGAGATGAATATGTTGACATATGATTAAGCATTTTTTATGTTTACAAGATTGAAGTTGTTTACTATTAAGTTGTCATAATAGTCAAACCGGTTGATGTTGGTAATCTTTGAGATATTATCTTGATAGAGTTATTTGTTGATAAGTTTATTTTGAGTTTGGGAGTTTGTATCAGTTTTTCATTTTACTAATTCACCCCCCCCCCTCTCAATATTCTATCGGATACATTTTTCATTTAAGGGCAAAATTAATGCTTATCGATCTCAAAATACAATCAATTGGTATCAGAGCATCTCAGGTCCTCTTTAACCTAAAGCCTAATAGCTTGACGAAAAGATCTTGTAGATCATGATGAAGAAAGAAGGTCCAAAGTTCAACAAAGGTAACTATAGGATATGGAGTGATAGAATGAAGATTTACATTAAGAGTCTGGGAAGTCAGTATTGGGATCATGTAGAAACTAAGTATATTGCACCCACTGGAACTCTGACTAATGATCAGAAGAAAGAACAATAAGAAAATCATCAAGCATTGGAGGCTATTATCAGTTCCTTGTCTGATGCTTCATATGTATATGTTCATGGTCTTGAAACTACATATGAAGTATGAAAAAAACTTGAAGAGATTTATAGTGGTATGAACATTTAATAACATGAGAATGTCTGAAGGTGAGAATATCCAACAGTATTGTCAAAGGATAAAAGAGATAGTTGGTGAAATAAAGAGTGAAGGAGGGAAAGTGGAAGATGCCATGGTGATCAGTAAGGTACTAAGAACCCTTCTACCAGTCTATAATATCCGAGTTGCAGCTATTCAAGAGCTGAAATTCATTGACAAAACAAAGGTAACTCTTGACTCTATTATTGGCAAACTTACTGCTTTTGAACTAAATGGCTATGATAGTAGTGTACAAAAATCAGAATTTGCATTCAGAGGTTCTGTCTCTAACCCATTTGTGAGAAGAAGTAGAGATACCGTCCATAGCTATGAATCTAGATCCAGCAGAGATGCTAATGATGAAGACAACTTAGTGGAACTTGAAGCATTGTTGGCAAAACAACTGCCTAGAGGGACTGGGAAATACAAAGGTAAGCTACCATTGAAATATTTTGCTTGCAATAAGATTGGTTGTATAGTAGCTAATTGCCCTAATAGTGAAAATGAACACAAGAGAGACAAATTTAAGAAATATAAGGGTAAAGGCAAGAGAGATTGTCTTATTGCTATTGATAGTAGTATTACTGATGAAGAATCTGATGATGATGCTAGTGAAGATATTGTGTTTGTAGCTATTAAGAAAGAGATATCAAATCAGAAGGCACTAGTGTCCAGGATGGATAACTCTGATGATTGGATCATTGATAGTGGTTGTTCACATCACATGACTGGTGATTGGAGTAAATTTCTTTCCTTGAAGGAATTTGATGGCAGTGTTGTCAGATTTGGAAATGACTCACCCTATATGGTTAAAGGTAAGGGAGTTATTTCTCTTAATGGGAAGAGTAGTGTTGACGATGTCTATTGGGTTGAAGGCCTAAAGCACAATCTTCTGAGTGTGGCATAACTTAATGACATAACATACCCACTGGAGTTTAGAAATGGTATGTGCTAAATCTTTGACAACAAAGGTGAATTGATTGCAACTGGAAAACAAACCAGAGGTAATCTATTTCATCTTAATCCTAAATTTAGCACTGTTTGATTGCAGAGATAGAAGATAGTTGGCTTTGGCATAGGAGATTTTGTCATATAAACTTTGATAACATTGTTAAAGTGAGCAAGTATAAGACAGTACAAGGTCTGCCTTAGCTAGACAAACTAGTTAATGCTCTTTGTAAAGAATGTCAGTTAGGAAAGATGACTTCTTCAGTGGAGAACTTGTTAGATTTGGTTCATATAGATCTATGTGGACCAATAAGAACTAGAAGCATTTTAGGTGATAAAAAATTCATGATCTTCACTGATGATTGTTCAAGGATGATGTGGGTCACATTCTTGAAGGATAAGAATGAAGCTTTTGGTATATTCAAGGCATTTAGAGCCTTAGCTGAGAAAGAGAGTGGCAAAAAGATAAAATGTCTGAGAATAGAACAAGGTGGTGAATTCACTTCTTAGGAATTCACTAAGTATTCTGATGAGAATGGTATCAAATGACATCTTTCTGCACCAAGGATACCACAATAGAATGCTATAGCGGAGAGGAACAACTGGTCAATGGTTGAAACAACTAGAACCATGTTGATACAAGGAGGTGTGACAAAAACATTTTCGAGGGAAGTTGTAAGTACATCGGTCTACACAATGAATTGAGCTCTAGTGAAAAGAGGTAAGGACAAGACACCTTATGAGTATTGGTATGGAAGATCACCTGATGTTTGCTATTTTAAGATCTTTGGTAGTAAATGTTTTATCAAAAGAGGTGATTACATAAGCATTTTTGAAGCTATGAGTGATGAAGGCATATTTCTTAGCTATTCCACCAAGAGTAAGGCCTACAAATGCTTCAACAACCAGACATAGAGAATTGTTGAGAGTGTTGATGTTCGTGTAGATGAATGTCCTAAAATTTTAGAAGGAACCAGTTCAGAGAGAAAGGGTGAAGATCCTTGCATTTTGCTTTTGGAAACTAAAGCTATTAAATCAAAAATCGGTAAAGAAAATCCTAATTTACTTGTTCAACTAGAACAAATAAATTTAGAGGAAGAAGACAATGAAGAAGTTGAACCTGAAGAGAATGATTATGTTATTCCTAGATATGTGAGACTGAATCATAGTCCTGAGCAGATTATTGGGGATAATGATGTTGGAGTACTAACTAGAAGGAAAATAAGAGAGACCTCTTGCATAATCTCCACTATTGAACCAAGAAGTGCTAAGGAGGCATTTGGTGATGATCATTGGGTGAAAGAAATGGAAGAGGAATTATATCAAATTGAGAAGAAGAACACTTGGACCCTGGTACCTCGATCGGTAAACAAGAATGTCATAGGTACTAAATGGGTGTTCAGGAACAAGTTAAATGAAGATGGTGTTGTAGTTCATAACAAGGCAAGATTATTTTGCAAGGGTTATCTGCAAGAAGAAGGAGAAGATTATGGCAAAATTTTTGCATTGGTAGCAAGACTGAAAGGAGTAAGAACATTACTTGCATTTGCAGCCCATAAGAAGTTCAAGGTATACCAGATGGGTGTTAATTCTGCATTTTTGAATGGGATATTGGAAGAAGAGGTTTATATAGAGCATCCTGATGGCTATGCATTAACAGATAAGGAAGACATGGTATGCAGATTGCATAAAGCTTTATATGGATTAAAGAAAGCACCCAGAGCATGGTATGAATGACTTCATACACATCTGATGAAGATAGGCTTTGCAAGAACCAGTGATGACAACAACATTTATCTCAAGTCTGAAGGAGATGAAATACGGGTTAGTGAAGTATTTGTTGATGACATTATATTTGGAGGTAATGATTTCATGAGCAACAATTTTGCAGATGAAATGAAGAATGAGTTTGAGATGTCATTAGTAGGGGAAATACAAATTTTCATAGGCTTGTAGATACATCAGATGAAGAATGGTATTTTCATTACTCAATCTAAGTATGTGAAAGAGGTTTTAAAGACTTTTGGCATGAGTGTCTGTAAACCAGTTGGAACACCAATGGTTATAGGTTGTAAGCTGTCCAAGGAGGATGCATCTAAGTCTATATATGAAAAGGAATACAGGTGAATAATTGGAAAATTACACTATGTTGTTCACAATCAGCCAAATATTACCATCTAATAGTAACCAAGAGAATTTTTATATATTTGAAAGGTACAGTTGACTATGGATTATGGTATCCATATGAAGGAAACTTTGATTTGAAGGCATACACTATTGCTGATTGGGCAGGCAATGTTGATGACTAGAAGAGTACTACCGGTGGAGCATTCTTTCAGGATGAAGGCTAGTTTCATGTAGTAAGATATAGAGTTGTACTTCACAATCTACTACGGAAGCTGAGTATGTAGCAGCTTATATGAATTGCACACAAGCTATTTGGATGAGACACATTTTGGAAGGTTTTAAGATGAATATCTCAGAACCTATAAACATTTTGTGTGATAATTAAAGTTCCATCAATATTTCTAAGAATCATGTTTTGCACACTCGCACTAAGCATATTGAATTGAAGTATCACTTTTTGAGGGAAAAAGGTCAAAGTAAAGATGTTATCTTGGAGAATGTTTCTACCCAGGAGCAGCTTGTGGATATCTTTAACAAACCTCTACCTAAGACCACTTTTGAGTATCTTAGAAGTTAGTTGGGGGTTGTCCCTCTTCATCAATTCAGTTGAACATGATGCTGATTGCATCAATCCCTGAATTACTTGCAAAATCTTACATGGATTGATATTTTTGGAAGTGGATGTATTCCATAGGGGGAGCATCAAGTTGTAGTATGTTGATGCACAATGAAAATTTGGAATTACATGTTTTACTTTCAATTTGGCATTGTTGTCAAAGGGGGAGAAGAATTATGTGAATGAGGAGAAGAATTATGTGTCTGATTAGGTGAACCAGTGGCAGGCTGAAGACAAAAAGAGCATGGTGAATACTTGGTAATGTAAACCAGGATTCCTATTCACCAATCCACAATAGCAATCATAGGCAATGATATTTGTATTGCCATCAATGCCAAAGGGGGAGATTGTTGGCATTTTGCATATAGATTTCATTAATGATATGTTGTCATTGATGTCAATTAAACTGGTGAATGGTATTCATGATATTGCTGATGTTATTGCTATTATTGCTATTGTCTTGTAACCAGTATGATAAACTTTGAGGAAGATGTTGTAAACCAGTATATGGTAGCTTGTAAGTTGAACCAGTGTAAAGGATTAAACCTTTATATGTTATGTAACCGGTAAACCCTACCGGTTGTTTTTGATAAACCCTAACTGATCAAGTTTGTTGGTTTGAGATATAATGTTGAGTAGTAATAATGGAGACACATGTGATCATTGTATGAGGATAAGTTCAGACTGATTTGGCATGTTTGTTTATTGTCTTGGAAAGGAGCAAAGTGGATTGCATCTAATGAATAGTGCGTGATGAGTTACAAGTCCGATGAAGCGATTGGAATTTTCTTGATTAATGTGAAGTGATTGTTATGATTTCTAATAGTCAAGATTGTACCAACTTGTTTTTAATCTCGATGATGAGAATTAGGTTTTTGTTGTGTTACCGACCTAGTTGATTTGTATTTAAGGTCAATGATATTGTTTTGTTAAGTGTTGGCAAAGTTGGCAAGATTGGCAGAAACTAGTTGAGTGTGTGGTTGCCTAACTGGTGGATGGATCTACAGTTTGAGTAAAGGCAGATTGAAGCTTAAGAAGGATTTGATCAAGCAGATGTAGTGCTATTCAGATAGATCAAGAAAACCTGTTGTTTTTCTAAAAATTACAGCAGAAATTGAAATCCCCTAACTGGGTAAGCTCTAACAAGCTTGATTACTTCTTAAATTCTCTCACAAGGTGGTCCATTGGTTTGGATTCTCAAATCCTCTAGTGAGGTTATTCCTAAGAGGGTATTGTGCTTTTCATCAAAGCATATTTGTAAATCCCTTGACCGGGTGATTCCTAACAGAATCAATTCTTAACAAGACTTATTGTAAAAACTTTAACAAGCTTGGCTCCTAACAGAGATAATGTCATAAGAGCTTAGATAGCTATCCTTGTGAGTCTCATCTCACCGTGGTTTTTACCTATTTGGGTTTTCCACGTATAAATGTTTGTGTCAAGTGGTGAATTCTTTTGTGGTTATGATCTTATTTGTTGATTTGATTAACTACTTAACTATTCTAATAAGGTATGATAACTAGAAGCATTGAGAGATGAATACATTGACATATGATTAAGCACTTTTTATGTTTACAAGATTGAAGTTGTTTATTGTTAAGTTGTCATAGCAGTCAAACCGGTTGTTGTTGGTTGATGTTGGTAATTTTTGAGATATTATCTTGATAGAGTTATTTGTTGATATGTTTATTTTGAGATTGGGAGTTTGTATCAACTTTTTAGTTTACTGATTCACCCCCCCTCTCTCAGTATACTACCGGATACTTATTCTTTCATCATACCATCAAACTGTGGGTATATTGCCAAACCAGAATTCATAAGGTGTCTTACCGATTTCTCCTTTGATGTGTACTCTATTGAATGCATAAATTGTTGTACTAACTGCTTCTCTCCAATAGATATGAGGTATATTTTCTTTTATCATCATTGTTCTAGCAGTATCCAAGATATTTCTATTTTTCCTTTCCACAACTCCATTTTGCTGAGGTGTCCAGGGAGGAGAAAATTGTCTTCTAATACCATGCTTGTCACAAAAGTTATTAAACTCACCGGATGAGAATTCTCCACCATGATCTGATCTGAAACATTTAATCTTCAATCCTATCTCAGTTTCCACTTTAGCCTTAAAGATTTTAAATTTTTCAAATGCTTAAGATTTTTCTCTCAAAAAAGTAACCCACATCATTCTAGAATAGTCATCAATGATTAGCATGAAATATCTATCACCATGAAATTTTTTAACTCTAGCAGGTCCACACAAATCAATGTGAATAAGATCAAGAACATCATTTGATTTATCTTGTATACTCCTAAAAGAGGTTTTGGCATGTTTACCCATTTGACATTCTTTATATACTGGATTATGGGGCTTCATAACCTTAGGTATATCTCTAACAGACTTAGTTGAACTAATCTTCACAATGCAATCAAAATTTACATGACACAACCTTTTATGAAATAACCAACTTTCATGAATCTATCTAATCAAACATGTCTTCTGACTAGAGTTCAAATGAAATATGTTACCTTTTGTTTGCATACCAGTTGCAATCTCCAAGCCAGATCTATTAATGATTTAGCATTTTCCATCCTTGAACTGTAATTGAAATCCCTTATCTACCAATTGTGCTACACTCAAAAGATTATGCTTCAAACCTTCAACATAATAAACATTGTCAGTATTGTTCTTACCATACAATGATATAGTTCTTTTTCCCTTAATAATACATGCCTTGTCATCTCCAAATCTAACTAATCCACCATCAATTTCTTGCAAAGACAAAAAATTTCCTTTATCTCTAGTCATATGATGTGAACAACCACTGTCAATTACCCATTCATCCTTATCCTCAATTTTAGCAGCAAGTTCCTTCTCTTCAGGTACATTCTTTTCCAGTGTCGAATCATCTTCTTTGATAGCCAAGAATACCCATTCTTTCCCATTGCCAGATCCACTAGCAAAGTTTTCTACCGGTTCATCATCTGAATTAGTAATGCCTTACTCATCCGCTATGTAACATAGTTTGTTTTCTTGAATATATACTTGTTCTAATTAGGCTTAAATGATCTCTTAATTCTTTCTTCAAATCTTAAATTCCTTTCAGGACATCTAGATGCAAAAGGACCAATCTTATTACATGCAAAACATTTAAAAGGTGCTTTTCCTTCATACTTACTTCCTACCGATCCTTTCGGTGCTCTTCTAGCAAATAGTGCTTCAAGTTTCTCAAACTCTTCATCTTCTCTCTTCATATCTTCTAATTCTTTTTCATATAAAACTCTCCAATCTTGCTTATCGGTTGTAGATGTAGATGCATGAAAAACAAGTTCAGTTTTCACAGCTCCAGAAGGTCCAAATTCCTCAAGCTCAAAAGAAGATAGTTTCCCAACCAAAGTATCTCTGTTGACAGATGTATTATTCGTTGCTCTCAACTCATTAATATTAGTAGCCTTCATTTTATAAGCTAGTGGTAGGGCTCTCAAGACTTTAGAAACAATCTCATCTTCACTGAGAGTTCCACCACAACATTGAATTCCCATAGAAATCTCATTTACTCTTTCCATGAATGTAGTAATCCTTTCATATTCTTCCATATTCATATTTTCATATCTCACTTGGTAACCATAAAGTTTAGCAATCTTCACTATAGGGTCACCTTCATTATGGGTTTGCAATTTATTCCATATAGCCTTTCCAAATGATTTGTCTATTAATCCTATAATTTGCTGATCAGAAAGTGCACACAAGAGGCCTTCTCTTGCTCTACAATCATTCTCAAGCTCCTTGTCTAGGTTTTCCAAAGGAGGATTGCCAGATCTTGGATTAAAGGGTGTGACACCATTCTGTGTGATCTCCTAAATCTCCTTACCAAGACATCTCAGATGAGTCTCCATCTGAATCTTCCATACTATATAATTTGTTCTTTCAAGCCTTGGTATATCCCTTAGAAAAATAGTTCTAGATGAAATGGATGAACTCAAACTGTTAGTCACCATAGGATCTTCCTCAAGTAGTTAAGCCTTCTGTAGAGAGGACCAAAGCTCTGATACCAATTGTTAGATAGTTTAGATAACTGGAAGACAACTGAGAGGGGGGGTGAATCAGTTGTCATAGATTACTGAAAGCATTATCAATTCAAAACAACAATACTGGAATAGCTAATAATCCAATTAAGCATAAACAATAATCATGAAATAAACCATCCACACAACACCAAGATTTGTACGTGGACAACCCGGTAAAGGGAAAAAACATGATGGGAAGCCTACACATAGTCAATAATACTTCTACAGTAAGTATGTGAATTTACAATGAAGGGGCCTACACTTGCAGGAAGGAAAATAGTGCCCTAGAGCACACTGTTCATCATAAAAGGAGTCTCACTAACTACATACAAATCCATACTACAATCTAGAGAAGTGTTGAACTAAAAAAGATAGCATCTCCTATGCCTGAGTACAGTTTCAGTTAAGCTCAATACCAGAGGACTAAATCCTCTTACAAACCCAATTCGATCTCCATTGATCGACCAACTCCTCTATTTGAATGATATTAGAATATTCACACATTACATTCCTTGACCATGACCTCTTACAATAACCATGATGATCTACAATGAGATCTTACATCTTATTTATACAAACCCTCGACCATAAACAATCAAGTCAACTACCAGACAATAAACCAATTACATCATTACAAACCATGTCGACCTTAGAATAAACTAAATAATATCCAACACATAAGACATCCCAAAAATACAACAATAATTCATGTCCACACATTACATTAATACCAATCCTTAACCTAGATCAACCGAGACCAAGTATAGGTCCACATGCTTCAACAATGATCTCCAAATGCTAAGTCTTGAAAAAGATTACCAACAACATCTTGAAACTTGATCAGAAGTTGCACCAACACCAATTATGCAATGCATCAAAGATATCCACCAAAAGATTTGTCAATGAAACCCTTGTCGGAACCAGAAACCAATCTTCTGTGTAAGCAGGATAGCATCCAATCACCAGACCAAAACAAACTGCCCAAATATGAGTATAGGCATTATGCCAAACCAATTCCATCACCATATTATACCGGAGTTAACCAGATCATGCCGGATCCAAGTTAACCAAAAACTACTCAACCTACCGGGACCAGAAGGGTGTTAGTCCAAACAACTAGTGTTGACATCAATGAAAAACATCAATGCAACACATAATCAATCCCACCAAATGGCCAATAGAAAATGCATTATGTTGTTCACAACAGATTGGATATTGCTCATGCAGTTGGATTAGTTGCCAAATTTCAGAAGAACCCGAAGAAGACACACATGGTAGCAACTAAAAGGGTATTCAAATATTTGAAAGGTACTATTGATTATGGATTATGGTATCCATATGCAGGTAGCTTTGATTTTAAAGTCTATATAGATGCAAACTAGGGAGGAAATGTTAATGACAAGAAGAGTACAATTGGAGGTGCATTCTTTCTTGGAGGAAGGCTTGTATCCTTGAACATAAAGAAGCAAAGTTGTATATCACAGTCAACTATTGAAGCTGAATATGTTGCAGTGTATATGAATTGTACCCAGGCAATCTGGATGAAACACATTCTGGAAAGATTCAAGTTGAATATTATAGAACCAGTAAGGATTTTTTGTGATAACACCAGTGCAATAAATATTTCAAAGAACCTGATGTTGCATGCTAGAACCAAGCATATTGAGTTGAAATATCATTTCTTGAGAGAGAAAGTGCAGACTAAAGATGTGTTACTGGAGCATGTATCTACTAAGGAATAGCTAGTGGATATCTTTACTAAACCTCTTCCTAAGACTACTTTTGAGTATCTTAGAGGTCAGCTCATGGTTGTGCCCCTACATGAGCTCATTTTAATAGATGTGGAAGACATCAGTCCCAAAGCTTATTAAAGATCTTGAAGCAGGATTGGTGTAGAGTGGATCTACTCCAGAGGAGGAGCAACTAGTTGTAGAATAGTGAAGTTTGACACTAAATGTTTTACTTTCACTTTGGTATTTTTGTCAAAGGGGGAGAAGAACTGTATGATTGATAGGGAGAAGAATTGTATGATTGATAGGGAGAAGAACTGTAGCTAGTTACCAGCTGAAGACTTGGAGACACAGTTGAAGGAGAGTACATGGAAAAATGTAAACCAGGATTCCTATACCTATGTATGTGCATTACTCTCAATCATTACAATCAAAGGGTATTGATATTTGTATTGCCATCAATGCCAAAGGGGGAGATTATTAGCATTTGTATGAAGATTGCATTAATGAAGTATAAATGTTATCTTTGATGTCAATTATAACTGTTGGCATTTTTTATATTTATGTTGTGATTGTGACTGATCAACACACAATTGCATTAAGATCTCCTTTATATGTATGAGTTTGAGCACAACCGGTATTTGTTCCAACCAGTATGTTGTATTATAGTCTTTAGACTATTGGTGTTTTTCATAATGTGTTTCCTGGTCTGAAGCAACATGTTGACCCCAAGCGGTTCATGAATACCAAGCGGTACAAGGGATTAAAGTGGCATAACACATTTTTACCAGTCTTCATTTTTGTCAAACCGGCAACCGACATTTTGTATGAATTGGTAATACTCTATGATGAGCTACCAATCAACATTTTGTGATGAGTTACCATCCACCGATTGTTTGATGGTGCCGACACCTAAACAGTACCTTTTTGTTTCGTGGTACCAAGTATGTCCAGGTTCGATGAACCTAGGAAATTGTTATGTAATCCTATTGGACTGACATGAAATCAGATTCCTTTATAAGGACATCATGTCTAGGGTTTTAGGTTGTTGATGTGGAAATAGCGAAAGTTTATGTTGTTGCTAGGGTTTAAGGTGATTGAGGAATTGGAGAGAATATGAATGTGTAAAAGACTGAAGTAATGCCGAAGTGCATTAGGAATGAGCTACTAAGGATCTAACCAAGCAGTCTGTGCTACTAGCTAGATCAAACACTTGTTGATTACTCACATCTTTGAAAAGTCTATAGCCCTTAACCGGGTAGGCCCAAAAGCCTTTTGTAAATCCTCTAACAAGGTGGTTCACATATGTGGATATAAAATCCTCTAGCAAGGTATTCTTTAATCGAACTTATCTCCTAGCAGAGATTGAGATTCTTAATAGGATCTGTTCTGGTAAATAACATTGTAAGACCTTAACTGGTCTGACCTTAATCGGTCTGGTTCCTATTCTGCAGATAGTTACTTGTGAGTTCCATCTCACCGTGGTTTTTTTGATTTGGGTTTCCACATCAAAATCTCATGTGTTATGGTGTTTGTGCTTCTATGGGTGAATGCATTATTTGCTATTTGGTTTGCATGTGTGCTAACCGGTTTGTCTGCTAAACTATTTTACCGGTTTACTATCAGTCTTGTAAAGTGTTTAAGTTCAAATTTTTTTGGCATACTAATTCACCCCCCCCCCTCTTAGTATTCATCAATTGGTATCAGAGCCAACCTTTCTATAAGTTTAACCACTTGGAAAGAGATATGGGGGAATACTCTATAAGGGAACTTACTCATCGGCTCACTTAGTCTGAGCAAGCCTATGATGATCTTATGGTCAAATACAAGGCATCTCAAGCAAAAAGGAGTAAACATGCAGAAAAGTTGATGGAGCTATCTGAAAATAGTTCTTCAGATGAAGCAGACATGGAAGCCCTAATTGCAAAAGTAAATAAGTTGAATGAATTAAAATCCAACCTGAGAAAGGAATTGGAAGGATTGACTATCCAGATGTGTCAAGAGCTTGAGAACCGGAGGAAAGCTGAAGATCTGGTGAGAGAAAGAGATCATGAGATCTCCAAGCTGAAACAAGAGATCAGTGCCCTAACTGCTCAACTCCATGCAAACAAAGTGGAAAAGGAAGAAATGCAAGGAGAAATGAACATTGCCATCTCTAAGAATGAAAACCTGTTGGAAACAAATGCTGCTATTTCCAAAGAACTCTCTGAGTCAAAGGAAATACTTGCTAAGTTCAACAAGAGCACTGTCAAGCTAGAGAAAAAGCTTGAATCTGCCAAACTGGTCAAGAATACTAGTGGACTTGGTTATTCTAGTCATGAGGAAGGTGAGACCTCTGGTACAAATGCTGGAACATCAAAGAAACAACTGACATCAAAGGATAAAGGTAAGAAAAAGTTTAAACCTGTTTGCTCTAACTGTCTAAAAGAAGGACATACTGCAAATGTGTGTAGGAGTAAGGCTTACAACAATTTTCCTTATTTCCTAAATGATAAGCCTAGATCCTATAGATTTGATGGTAACTATTATGCATGTAACAAGTATGGGCATAGAGCATCTGAATGCAGGTCTGTTATGAATAACACTGGAAGATATCCTTAGAGGACCCAAGGAGTTGGTCCTGAACCTTTTGTGAATAGAATTACAACTAGTTTAATGCCTTCAATCATCAGCAAAGAAGTGGTGGCTATCAAACGACAACCAGATGGAGAGAAAACTGTATGGTATGTCATGGTCATGGTCATACTGCTGCAACATGCAGAAGGAAGAATGGAAACATGAACAATGGACCTTGGAGAGCACCTGGATTGGTCTACTATCACTGTAACAAACTGGGTCACATTTCTAGATTTTGTAGATCAAGTAAGGGCATATCTGATGATATACCAGTCACTCTAGAAGGAAACATTGATGTTGACACTGTTCAAGTGGACATGAACAAAACCTAGAAGAAGAAACTAGCGGTGTTACAAGATGAACCGGTTTCTGCACCTAGTGTGGAAATCACAGAACCGACAAACTAAGTTTCAAAAAAGCTTAGGGGGAGCAAACGGCAAAATTTTTTGAACCCCTAGTTTACACTGGTAAAAGATCTTAACCAGTATGTGATACCTATCGTTTGGCAGAAGACCAGAAATGGTTAAAAAAAAAAAGGCAAATTAGGGTTTACGCCCTAATGGAGGAGCATTAATGATGATAGGTGAGAAACGTACTTAAAAGGATTTTTCAAATCATTTCTCACTATCAGTTTTCGAGCGAAGAAATTTTTTTCAAAGAGCAGAGCAATGAAAAGATGATTTGAGCTAAGATTTTGAGAAATTGAGAAACTGCGAAGGAGATTCAAATTCAAACTGCAAATGGTCAAGTGGAGAATGCAAAGCGACGATTCAACAACTGATGGAGTGTGAAGTGAAGGAGAATTGGCAAGCCCTAAATTCACATGTTTCAAAAGGTATTTCTCAAGTTCTTGAAATTTCTATCATGGCTTCTGCATCTCATACCAGTTCTAGTTCATCTGTCGAGTCTGTAAGTTTTATTCAGCGAAAGTCTAAGTATAATGCCCTATCACAAGTCTTGGCTGGTGTGATAGTAGAAGAGGGAATTTTTGACTACATAGATTACAAGATTGAAGACCTAGGGTCTCTAGCCATCCACTCCCAGTTAGGTTTATTTTGTGGAAAGGATAAGAAGATGAAGCTGGAGTATAATATCTTGGAGAAGAAGAAGCTCCACAATGTTGTTTACTTCCTGGAGGATTTCACAGAGGATCATATAAGGATCATTCTGAGTAGAGTCCATGGTGATAAGATGTACCTGGAGAGAACACATGACATCACGCCATAGGCAATTTATGCAGTCACCGGATTCTACAACACAGGGGAAGTGCCAGCCCTAAGGATGGTAAGCAAAACTAAAATGTCCAAGCTCACCGGTTCAGTGAGCGACTCATGAGGCATGGCAATCAATTCTATCAAGGATGATCTAGTGAAGTATGCATGTATGGTGATTGGATACTGGACATTCTCAGCCAGCAAAATTAACTTTGTATCTTCTGCAGTGGTAAATGCCACTTACCAGATGATAAAGGAGGATGCATCATTTGATCTATGCATCAGTATGCAAAGACAACTCCTGTTGAATCTGAAGTCGATCAAACAAGATAATGCACTAAGGTTCAAGTTTGGGCAACTACTAGTTGGGTTGTTCTTCTATTTCCAAGGCTACTTTCCAGGAGTAGGAGATGTCCAGTGGTCTGCTGACCAACTGGTGACCAAGCAAATCAAGTAAAGCATTGAAGCAATTGGAACCGGTTACCCTAATGTTCTGAACAAGTACTTTGGTGATTTCAGACGCAAAATGAGTCAGAGGGTTAGAATATCAAGTGATATTGTCAAGAAATATGAAGATGATATCTATTTCACCATTAAAGTGGATCAATGCATAATGGAGGCTGTTGAGCCCAGACAGGAGGAAGTGGAGCCTATGGGCTATGAGGTAATGAATGATATGCTGGAAGGATATGCCTCTACCCTTATTGCCTCACCGCTTGATCCAAAGGCAAAAAGAACCGGCACCTACCTAGAAAGGATAACACCGGTTGAGGAACCCTTAGCAAAGAAAGGAAAAGAACCTTCAGTGAAGAAGGCAAAAAAAGTGCCTTCGGCATTGACACCAACAACTACAGCTAGTCCTGCACTGACCAAGCGGTCACCGGCTAAAAGGATACCACGTCAAGCAAAGAGAAAGACAAAGAATGAACCGACATCATCTGCATCAGTAAATATAGATATCTCTTCCTATAAACCTTTGACACATTGTCAAAGAACAATAAAGAATATTAGGAGAAAAGTGCTACATGACTTAATTGAGTGTTTTGATGACTTTAATGATGATGAAAAGGAAGCGGTTGAAAAGGAAATAATTAAGTATTTATGTGTTAATGACCGGTTGCCCTCAAAGATTAAATCTCAGACACTAGATTCTTTATAGATGTCATTAGATAATAGATGGCACATTGCCATAGAAAAGGAACAGGAAATTAGGGAGAAAGTGTTTGCACAATACCTTCCCGACCTGTCAAATTCTGAATTATTTGATCTTATTGACCAAAATAAAGGACTCTTTTTCCCTAGAAGAAGAAGACTCTGGCTATTAGAAGGTAGAGATGATGATGTCGAAAAAGACATTCATCACTATATGACAACTGTTGTCCAATCTCACAAAGTGCATCTAGCCAACCGATAAGCTGAAAAAGAACCGGTTATATCCAAACCGGATGAAGTATTTGATGATGAAGGAAATTTGGTTGTTGAACCGATCAACACCATTGATGTTGATGCTCTAGACATAGAGGATGTTACTTAGGAAACACCATCTGAGGCAACAGTATAGGAGAAATAGGCTAAACAGGTTGATAAGCAAGCCGAGGACAAACAGGAAGCGACAAAGGAAGAGGCCAAGCAGAGGAAAAAGGATGAAGAAGAGAAGCGGAAAAAGGAAGAAGAAGAGAAGAAGAAAAAGGATGAAGAGGAGAAGAAGAAGAAAGATGAAGAGGACAAGAAGAAGAAGGATGAAGAAGAGAAAAAGAAGCAAGACGATGAGAGGAAGAAGAAGGAATAGGAGACAAAGAAGGAAGCAGAGAGGAAGAAGAAGAGGAAGATAAGGAAAAAGAGAAAAAGAAGGAAGTAGAGAGGAAGAAGAAGGAAGAGGAAGATAAGGAACAGGAGAAGAAGAAGGAAGCAAAAAAGAGAAAGGCTGAGGAGGACAAGGAAGCAGAGAACAGGATAGAAGTGGAGAAGAAGAAAGCAAAAGAGGACAAGGTAGGACAAGTGGAGAAGAGCACCCAGATGGAAACTCCAAAGGCAATCAAGAGTCAAGCCAAACCGGTTGATCTCACCAGTCCTATCGATCTCCAGTCTGCAAGTGAAATGGAGCTAATGCAGAGCATCAAGGTTGCTCAAGAGCGCCTTGAAATTATTCGAAGGAAGAAGGAGTAGGATGTAATTGAAGTGGTTGTGGACACTCTTACCGGTTTGATACCCAGTACAAATCTTCCCAACACCGATTTATTACTAGATAAAATTAAGCTCCTATGCACAGTAGTGGATGATCAAGTGGAGAGCCTAGAAGAGGCTACAGAGGTAAATGTCAAAAAGGAGCATCAAAAATCTCTCAATATAGCTCTGGTGAAGAAGTTGAATGAGCTCCGATCTGAATTGAAGAAAGAACAAAAGGATATAAGGGATGCTTTGGATGAGGAGAATCTACTACTTAGCAAGATCTGCCAACCCCATCTGTTCTATGATGATGTGCTAGCTGAAAAAAAAAGCTTCAAACAGACTTGCAGTCCTACATGAGCACATTCAAGCCACCTTATGACTCCTTTACAACTTATAGGCAAACCATTCACCAGTTTCACATCCAGTTAGCAAAAATGGAGCAAGAGATCAGCACCTGGTCTAGAGATTTGCAGGAGCTGTACTGGTTCTACTCCCTCAATTGCAAATTCTTCAGACGTGCTATTTGAACCTAGATGCCTTAATAGTTACACAGGAGATGAGCACAATTGATGCCATGGAAGAACAGGTCTCCCAGATGTAGATAGAAAAGGAAGTAGCCACCTCCCTACTTGAGTCCTGGTCTTTATCGATGAAACAATTCTTACAGGATTTCAAATCTGTTTTTGACAAGTATTATTCCTTATTGTCATAAACTTTTATTATTTTGAAAACAAGATTGTTCAGCTATACTTTATCATTGTTGGCAAAGGGGGAGAACAATTCTATTTGAGAAAAGTATCTGGTTATCAAAATTTTGATATATGCTCTGAATATCTCAATGTTTATGCTCTTTATGCAAAATTGTTATACATTGTATTGCCAAAGGGATAGTGTATATGCTTAGAGGGAGAAATTTTGCTAATGGCATGATTTTGTTGTAAAACACTTAGATGTCAAAATTTTATTTTCCTAAGTGTTGCCATCAATGCCAAAGGGGGAGATTGTTGGCATTTTTGATGTTTATGTTGTGATTGTCATTGATGGACACACACTTGCATTGAGATCTCCTTTATATGTATGAGTTTGAGCACAACCGGTATTTGTTCCAACCGGTATGTTGTATTATAGTCTTTAGACTATTGGTGTTTTGCAGAATGTGTTTCCTGATCTGAAGCGGCATGTTAACCCCAAGAGGTTCATGAATACCAAGCAGTATGAGGGATTAAAGCGGCATAACACATTTTTACCAGTCTTCATTTTTGTCAAACCGGCAACCGACATTTTGTATGAACCGGTAATACACTGTGATGAGCTACCAATCGACATTTTGTGATGAGTTACCATCCACCGATTGTTTGAGGGTGCTGACACCTAAATGGTACCTTTTTGTGTCATGGTACCAAGTATGTCTAGGTTCATTGAACCTAGGAAATTGTTATGTAATCCTATTGGACCGACATGAAATCAGATTCCTTTATAAGGACATCATGTCTAGGGTTTTAGGTTGTTGATGTGGAAATAGAGAAAGTTTATGTTGTTGCTAGGGTTTAAGGTGATTGAGGAATTGGAGAGAATATGAATGTGTAGAAGACTGAAGTAATGCTGAAGTGCATTAGCAATGAGCTATTAAGGATCTAACCAAGCAGTCTATGCTACTAGCTAGATCAAACACTTGTTGATTACTCACATCTTTGACAAGTCTATAGCCCTTAAC
Source organism: Cryptomeria japonica (assembly GCF_030272615.1). Classification (NCBI taxonomy): domain Eukaryota; kingdom Viridiplantae; phylum Streptophyta; class Pinopsida; order Cupressales; family Cupressaceae; genus Cryptomeria; species Cryptomeria japonica. The sequence continues at coordinate 374,445,926 of NC_081408.1, read as the reverse complement.
CGGGTAGGCCCAAAAGCCTTTTGTAAATTGTCTAACAAGGTGGTTCACATCTATGGATCTAAAATCCTCTAGCAAGGTAGTCTTTAATTGGACTTATCTCCTAATAGAGATTGTGATTCCTAATAGGATCTGTTCTGGTAAAGAACATTGTAAGACCTTAATCGGTCTGACCTTAACCAGTCTGGTTCCTATTCTGCAGATAGTTACTTGTGAGTTCCATCTCACTGTGATTTTCCCATTTGGGTTTCCATGTCAAAATCTCATGTGTTATGGTGTTTGTGCTTTTGTGGGTGAATGCATTATTTGCTATTTGGTTTGCATGTGTGCTAACCGGTTTGTCTGCTAAACTTTTTTACCAGTTTACTGTCAGTCTTGTAAAGTCTTTAAGTGCAAATATTTTTGGCATACTAATTCAGCCCCCCTCTTAGTACTCATCAATAACCGATAATGGATTTATATTGCAGCCGGCAGTGATGCAGTAATGCAACTAGTAGTTGAGTAGTGAAGGAAACCGGTATTACTATTGTAGCTAAGAGATCAACAGGTAACCCTACTTGTTGATATGATAAACCCTAACCGATGGAGCTTGGTGAATTATTTGTGTTGATCTATGATCAAATGGTGATCATAGATGATTATGCCACATATGCATGATGCACGTGATGAGTTTCATGTGGTTTTTGGCTCATAGAGATAACTATTTTATCTTGGGAATGAGGGAGTACATTGCATGAAGTGGAAATCGCATGATGAGTTACAAGATTCGATGAGCAGTGATCAATGAGTGGTTGAGGTTGTCTTGAACAATATGTTAATGATTTCTATGTAATCCAATAGTCATGTTTGAATCGATTTGTTTGTATCTCTATGACATCTTAGGTTTGTGATGTGTTACCGACCTATTTCTTTTCTTATAAGGTTGATGAGTTGTTTTGTAGTAGTGTTGGAAATTTTGGTTATGTGTCAGTATGATTGATTGTCGAACCAGAAGGAGTATCTACAAAATGTTTTGAAGGTAGATAGGAGCATGAAAAGGTCCTGATCAAGCAAAATAGTGCTATTACCAGATCAACAACAACCATGTTGTTCTCTAACAATTACAACAATTAAATCCCTTAACCGGGTAAGCTATAACAGGCTTTGTATTTTCTAAATCCTCTAACCAGGTGATCCATTAGCTTGGATTTTAAATCCTCTATCGAGATTACTCCTAATAGGGTATAGTAGTCAATCCCTTAATTGGGTGGTCCTTAACTAGATATGTTCCTAACAGGACATTTTTGTAAAGCTTCTAACAAGGCTTGGCTTCTAACAAGGCAAACTTCAAAATAGTTCAGAATACTTGTGGGTTTTCATCCCCACCATTGTTTTTCCCATTTGGATTTCCACATCAAAAATCATTGTGTCAATTGGTGAGTGGTTTTTGAGGCTATGTTTTGATATGGTTAATTTGTTTAATTGATAAAGCCACTTAGATGTGTTAAGATGACTAAAAGTGATCTGAAAAGTTCTTTTACTAATGTTAGTAAAGTGGTTTGATGTTTTGGTGAAATGGTTTGAGAGTTTTAGACCTTTTTCACTATTATTTTGTTATGGTAGTGAACCGGTAAACTTGACAGTGCAGTTACAGTTTATAGATTAGTGTTTGAACCTGTTAGTTCAGTGATTGATTTATGAGTTGGGTTTGAGTTTAGTGAAACTTTAGTCTATTTTCTATCTACTGATTCACCCCCCCCACCCCCACCCCCCCCCCACTCTCAGTAGTTGACCAGATCATTATTGATTCATCATATCATCATCTTCATCATGTTTTCCTCAAGTTATTAGGCTTAAACACAAGAGGACCTGAAATGCTTCAATACCAATTGATAATATGATGAAACAATAAGGATCCGATCAACTATTGAGAGGGGGGGTTGAATCAGTAGATAGAAAACAAACTAAAATTTCACCAAACCTAATCCCAACTCAGAAACAACTTGCTAAACTAACTAGTTTAGTCATTGTATCAAAAATTGCAACTGCACTATCAAACTTTATCGATTGACCAAAACGACAATAATACAATGCAACAGATCTGAAACTCACATACCATTTAACCAAAACATTAAACCACTTTACTATCATTACTATCATTAGTAATAGCTCATTTCATATAATGGACCTTCCTTGTGCCTCAAGTTTAGGTTTAGGATAGGCATGAAATGCCCAGACCTTAGGCTTGGACCTGCAAATTCAAACTTGTATCAATGACATCCTCAAATATGGACTTTTACAATATTTTTCATGCCTATTATTAGAGAAATTTTTCTTGAAATTAAAACCCATTTCAAATTATACTGTGTAGATTTTGAATATGTAATTTTTTTTAAATTTTAATTATTTTCTCTATTTTTCAATTAATTTATACTGAATCTAGTCCATAAACTTGAAATATTAATTGATTTTTTTTATTTAATAACTTTTGTTTTAATGTTTTTTGAAAAAAAAATTATGTCATCAATCTACACAAAATTCTTTTCTATTTAAAAATAAATTAATAAATGATAAGTTTAGGTCAAATTATGTGGGTCGTACATAATGAGTTTTTAAAACAATAATTAGGGCCAATAAAAAATAAAATACTTTAAAAAAAAAAATGCTCATCAATCTTGAGTGTGTTACAAATCATTTCCCAAGACGGTTTGAAAAAAAACTTTTATTTGTGTCAAAAAGTGTGGGTCGTACTAATAATATGATGAAACAATAAGGACCTGGTCAACTACTGAGACATGGGGGGGGGGGGGGGGGGGGGGTGAATCAGTAGATAGAAAACAAATAAAAATTTCACCAAACTTAATCCCAACTTAGAAACAACTTGCTAAACTAACTGGTTTAGTCACTGTATCAAAAACTGCAACTGCACTATCAAACTTTACCGGTTGACCAAAACAACATGTTACAATGCAATAGATCCGAAACTCACATACCATTTAAGCAAAACATTAAACCACTTTACTATCATTAGTAATAGCTCATTTCAGATCACTTCCAGTCATCTAAACATATCTTAGTGGCTTTGCCAATTAATCAAATCAACCATATCAAAATATTTCCACAAAATCATTCACCATTTGACACAATGATTTTTCACATGGAAACCCAAATGGGAAAAACCATGGTGGGGATGAATACCCACAAGTATTTTGAACTCTTCTGAAGTTTTCCTTGTTAGGATCCAAGCCTTGTTAGAATCTTATACAATAATGTCTTGTTAAGAACAGATTCGGTTAGGGACCACCCGGTTAAGGGATTTACTACAATACCCTATTAAAGGCAATTCCCTGTTAGGAGTAACCTCAGTAGAGGATTTCAAATCCAAGCTAATGGATCACCTGGTTAGAGGATTTAGACAACACCAAGCCTGTTAAAGCTTACCCAGTTAAGGGATTTAATTGTTGTAATGGTTAGAGAACAACAAGGTCTTTGCTGATTTGGTAATAGCACTATCTTACTTAGTCAGATCCTTTTTTGCTCCTATCTACCTTCACAACATTCTGCTGACACTCCTTTTGGTTCGGCAATAGTCTCACTACCACACTTAACCAAATTGCCAACACAATTATAAAACAACTCATCGGCCTTAAAATCAAATATAATAGGTTAGTAACACATCACAAAACCTACAAATCTCATAGAGATTACAAACATATCAGTTCAATAATGACCATTAGAATACATAGCAATCAACTACACATTGTTCTAGACAACACCAACCGCTCTTGGATCACTGCACATAGGATCCTATAGCTCATCACACATTTTCCACTTCATGTTATGCATTTGATCATTCGCAAGATAAACAGTTATCTTGATGCGCCAAATCCACTTTGAACCTCATCATGCACATCATGCTTACGAGGCATCTTCATCTCTGATCATCATTGAATCATACATCATCACAACTGATTCACCAAGTTCCATGGGTTAGGGTTTGGCATATTAACTGGTTAGGGTTACCAGTTGATCACTTTTCTTCAATAACAATACCGATACTAGTTGTCTCCACTGCTTTACTACCAGTTGCATTACTGCATCACTACTGGTTGCAATACAACTCCATTACCAGTTATTATTGACATCAATGAAAACACTACACTTCATCAATGCAATCTTCATGCAATGCCAACATGTACACGTGCATGGTATGGTGCTGAAATAGGCATTTTTTAAAAGTGGTTTTTAGAAATCCATTTTGAAAGTCAATTTCTATTATCTAGGTATTAAAATAAATTACATATTTGGAAAGTATATTCTGAGGGCTATATTTTGTATTACTAACATTTTTCAAGATTCAATCTCCAAGTGCTTCAAATTTTCAACTCAAATGTGGCAAAATCTGAAAAATCAGGGAAAACACTTCCACTTTTTGGCCAATAGGTGGACTCAGTTTCTTGCATTGACCCTTATCAAACGTACATTTCCATATGCCAAAGAATGCATCATTAATTCTCCTGAAGTGACTTCTCATGTTAGTGATTTTCAATTGATAATAATAATCCCATACTTGTGTAAGTCTTCTATCTCCCTTTGTAGACAACCCTAGAAAATGCCTCATAGAGGTAGTTGTATACACTAGGTAAGAGGTCATAAAGAACTTCAGAGTAGTCCCCACCTCTGTTAACTGAGTACAAATAAAATAATTGATCTCCCAATCAATCTTATCATTGACTTTCCTAATGATATTCATGTATAAAAACATTCGTCAAGAAATGGTGTGAATCTAGAATGCCCTTCACCCTCACCAACAAGGTAACCATATCATTGTATTTTATATGAAAATCACTCCTATGGAATAGTTGAGGCCATCTGGAGGTAGTGGAATACCTAGCAGTCTTAAGAAAAATATTATTAATTGCCTTTTTCCATTTGTTCATGTTTTCCTCATAATGGACTTGAGCCATCAGTGGTGTAATATCCACCACTTCTTCAAAGGATAGTCCTTTGAACAAATTATTGAAGAACTCACTGTCCAAATGAATAACTATATTACCATGAGCATGCTTGACCTGTCTTGCCTTGGCATCAAAATGGTTAGCCATTGCTAAAACAAATTTAGGATCATGTACTGCAATGGGGAAGGACGCATATTGAGGCAGACCACTTGCAATGAGTTTTGTCATCTTGGAAGGATCTTTCTGAACATGCTCCAAGAACTCCCCCATGTCAATGTGCCCAATTTTAGTGTCCCTAATCAAGTCCACATTGGTCTTCACGGTGCTCTCTAGAAAAATGTCAAGATACTTTTGATACTTGTACTTCATTTTCTTTCCATCAGATTTACTCAGAGAAGGATCAAACATCTGCGAGGATCTACAATATTTTCATCACAGGAATTAAAATTCATCATCAGATTATTAGCTTTAGTCTCAGAACGATGCTTGAAAGATAAAAATTGCCCTTAAAGAATAGAGGCAAGAAAATCAGCAGATCGAGTTTTAAAATCTGATCTACACAAGGGTAGATCAAATTGGCAGATAGGATTTTAAAACTCGATCTGCAAATGTGCAGGATAAGATTGCAAGTCAGGTTTTAAAACTCAATTTGCAGTTTGGGCAAAAATAGGTTGTAGGTTGGGCTTTATAATCCAACTTTCACTCTGCAGAACACAACTTATAGGGCGGGTTTTAAAACCCTCACTGTCAGGAGAAGAACATAGTTTGCACATCGGATTTTAAAACTCGATGTGCAAACCGCCAACGAAAAACACATGTCAAGTTTTGAAACCTGACATGTGACCCAAAGACACTCTAAACCATTAAAACAAGAAATAAAATGAGAAAATGAGAAAGGAAAGAAAAATAAACCTTTGATCAAAGACACAAAAGCAAGAAATGCACAAAAATGAAAAACAAAAGGATGATCACAGAATAACATACCTGAAGTCATGGAAAAAACAAAGGAAATCGAGAAAAAGGCGATCAAAAGGAATGAGAAATGACTTCATGCAGGTAAAATGCGATGCATAGCTCAAAACAATGAAGAATAAACTAAAATTATGACTTAAAACCCTAAATATGCACTTAATAACTTAATAACTCAGTGCATTAAATGCACCTTAAGTTACATGGCACGCTCTAACACATAAGGTTTTAAAACTTGATGTGTCAATTCATCCTTCCTACACATTGGGTTTTAAAATCTGATGTGTCAAAAAAGATGACCTGTAGGTCAAGTTTTAAAACCTGATCTACATTACATAGCAAACAAAAACTGCCCTTTGCGTTTTAAAACCTGATGTGCAGTAAAACATAAAAAAAATACTACATTTCGTGTTTTAAAACCCGAAGTGCAGTCAAAAGATGAAATAAAGATTAAGGAAAAACATAAAAACAAAGAAAGACACAAAATGAGGACTCGAATCGACACGACTTATGAGGTATGTCATCCAATATTGGAGGACGTGGGCTATGAAATGGGCAAGTTTCGTAGGGTTTGATCCATGATTCAAGCTAACTAAAATTGGTGACAATAATTCTGCAATCTTATTTCTTCCGATTGTTCATATTTCATTTTATAGACAATCTCTTTCCCTAACCAATTGTTTCATCTATGCCTTATTAAACTTTGTAACATTAATATTTAAATCTATAGAAACTAAAGGGTTTGTCTCTCCAATCCTTTGCACCGTTATGTGGCTGAAGACTTTATTAGTATTTACAAGAGTGGGCATTTTATCCTTTGGATAGAATGCCCATTATAATAAGGCCTGTTGATTAGGGTCATATCCTGAGCCAAAGTATATTCTGTCCACATCTTTAGGTAGCATCTTCTTCTTTATATTCTAAATCTTTACAAAACTATCAAATACTATGGAGGAACCCATATCCCATCCAATAATGAAAATAATTGCTTCCTCCTATAAAATTGTCTTCCCCTTGCATGGGTCATATTATAGATTTTATTATCCACATCGTCTTGGAGTTTCTTTAGAAAATCACTTTCATTTTTCTATAGTAATTGCATTCACACTTTGCCTTAGCAATTTCCTTCTGTATTTATACAAAAATGTTCTGAACTCAAGAGTGTGGATAAATTCATTATTTGCAATAAATATTTTACCAGCCAGTTCCCTCAAATCATTCATTTTATCAATTTGAGGTAGCTCTTCCATAATCATCTTATCCTTATGAGAATCAAGAACTGTCCCCGAGGTAATGGCATGTATCTCTTTTTGATATTTCTTCAATATCATCATGCAAATTGGAGGTAGATTATGGTGACAACTACATGAGAGGGGTCATAGCTTGAATACTATTTCCCCCAAGTTCTTGAGGCCCTCTTTTAATAACATATGATGGAACCCCTTCAATTATATAATCTACATGAAGATCATTTCATTTATCTTTTCAATAGGATCCTCAACATTCAAGGAAGTAAAACGACTAGGCAGATTATGGTTTTTTTTCCATTCCTCAACTTTTGTGATCTTTTCATAAGCCTCCAATTTTTCTAAGGTTGATGATTCATCCATGTTTCTTATAAGGTCATCTTGTTCCAGTGGCTCATGCTCATAAGAGCGCAATGTCTGTGATTGCTTAGCCTATCTAATGAATCCTTTAGGATCAAAGTTTTTTCAAGGCTCGTCATGTGATAGACCATAATAGGAAAGCTTAGGCTCAATGAGATCATACCCTTTGGTGGAAAATACTATAAACTCTCCAAAGCATAGTTCCCCTAGCATAAGAGATTGTTTTCCATGTGAGCCTAGGTGCATAGAACTTGATGTATCTAACTACCTTACAATTTACAAATAGGCAATCATGTTTGGCATTGTCCTGGGAAGGAGGAAAGGAACACCTTTGAATTTATAAACCCTTATTTTTGTATAATCCTTGAAAGCATACCAATTCCCCCAGTTATGATTTACAATCTACCTTTCATTATATTCCTTTTCTCGGAGGAATTTTTTTATTTCTAGGGTAAATGTATGTTGGTAGGAGTGGCCTAGAAGTTTAAGCAGTGGCTAAACAAAGTTCTCTTCAAAATATAAATATTGAGCCCATGGATATCTACTATCCCATATAGGTGTCCAAATTTGTACTGGTTTCTTGATACCATGTCTATCATACTCCATCACTCTCAAGTCATTTGTCCACAAGCTCATCATTTTACCAACATACAGTAGCATATGCAAAAGCAAGGAATAATGCTTAAAGTAAATCTTATATGGATTATTTTTAATAGCCCCCAAACTATGATTAATTTTGTCTACCATATATGAGACATAATCAAAAGGGTGAGCATCCAGTGTTTCAACATCCATGGCGGGTGCAATATCCATGATAGGCTTAGCCTCTATACCAAAAATTTGGCAAATTGAGTAATAGGTATACCTAAAGTACTCTTCAAATAAGTCAACATCAAATGACAGTTTATCACTAGTATTGAATATCTAGAGCTCATCCTCATTTTTGGGTCTATGAACTGGCAACCTCCATATCTTCTATGCATCTTCCAATGTATTATATTCATTGACCAAATAGATAGTCAATTGGCTTGTCATAAGTGAGGTCTAGGTCAAATACCCTAGAAACATAATCTCTGGTTATTGGTAACAATGATTCCCTAGTAGCATCACATATGGTCTTTGTTTGTGGGTTGTAATTATTGGCTACTGCTATCATCAGGTATACACTTATGAAGACATTAGGAACCATAAGTTTTCCCAAATTGTATATCCACGAATTGTATATCGGTTCTAGTTTGCTCTTTATTTTGAAATGACATGAGAATAATTCATATCTCCTTTACGAAGTCCATGCATCTCCTAAGTTTTGAAACTTATCTCCTAACATCTCCATATCAGGTTTCAACTAGACTACCCTTTTGGACTTAGGACTAGATTTTGAGAATTGATCTATTAAATCCTAGTTTAGATGCCTTCCTTCTCTGTTATGTTTTTTGGTTTTTACTTCTTCTTGGGTATCTTCCTGTGTTTCCTTTTCCTTTTGTTTCCTAGCCCTGAGTTTTTTCGATGACCCTTCCATTGTTTTCAAAAGAAGGAAAACAATCAAGTGCAATTCTTCACCAAATTATATACTTACTTGGGCTTCTATGAAAGATTATGAGTTCTATGTTAATGTCTGATCCTTAATTATCCTCGCCCTTGCCTTTTTATATTTCAAAGTCACTTACAAAAATCAATTACACACAGTGTTAACCTTTAAATACAAATTGGGAATTTTGTGCCATTCTAAATCCATCTTGGAATGATCATTTATTGCTTTGATTTAAAAACTTGTGTGAACATAAAGTCTTCTTGGCATGACATTAGTCATTTTATGTCAGAAAAACCCAACAACTCTTCTTATTGATATTCAAAATTATCCATATTTTCAATGTGAGATACCCTTTTGATGAGACCCCTTTCTCCCTTGTTCGGTATTCACTGTCATACTGAATTCCAATACTTGGGTGAGACCTCAATATGCTTCCTCAACACTACCTCTTTTAGTGTGACATTGTCCTTCAGCAAGAATCCTTTCAGTCTTAATAGATCTTTAGTGTCATATTGACATTAATATCTTCGGTGAGACATAGGAGGTATCTCTTTGATAAATCCTTTTTTGGTGTGACCTTGTCTTTTGGTGAGATATCATTCATCCTTAGTAGAGCTTCAATGTCACACCGATATTCATATTTTCTATGAGATAGAAGATGTGTTCCCTCGATAGATTGGCTTTTCGTGTGACATTGTTTTTTCGACGAAGTATAATCCACATCTTATTGGTTTTTAGCGTTATGCCAATATGGTTTTCTTTTTTGTTGCAACATATAAGGAGTATTCGCAAAATACCACTAGGATCCTTAATAACAAAGAGATTTTTTTTTTAAATGGAAACATAATACTAAAACAATTCAAATATGGTTTAAATAAGATTTTTCCCCTCGTCCCTTATTTTGTGATACTTAAGGGTTTTTTCATGGCTTCCACCTATTTGAATCAGATTATCGTAGGCTAGAAAACACACCGAATTATAATATTTTCACAAGGTAGACACCATCAAAGGGTAATGGTCATACTGTAGTTAAGCATTTTATGGATAGTAGTGGGGAAATAATTTTCATATAGACAATAGTGGGAAAATAATAAAATGATAGGACAATAGTGAGAAAATAATATGATTTTTGGATAGTAGTGGAAAAAAATCAAGTTTCTTAGGATCAAGGCAAACAATTATCTCATTTTTTGAGGTTCTAACATGCCCAAACTATTACCATGCCCATGGTCTCTACCCATAACATGCATCTTATCTACACAAGGAAAAAATCATCTATAAGACAAAATCTAGGGCAACCACTATGAGGGTTAAATGAGCGAAGATAACTCCAAATTTTTAACCTAGGTTACCCTACTATTAATCATAATGGGCTCAAATAATCCCAAAGTATATAGTGTATGAACATGGGCTCTAATATGGCTCACTACCAGAGTGCTCACTGTGGGAGGGTTCACTGCCTAGAAAGGCTCAGTACCAAAAGGGAAAGAAAGAAAAGAAAATCCACCACTATGATACAACTACCATAAACAACAATACTTGAACAACCTCTGGTTCCTAAGAACTCACTACATGCCTTCGCACAAATTTTCACATTAATCATTAGTTGGATTTATCTTTTTAATCTCACGTCTTCCATTACATTATTCATTCTGATCATCCTTTACTTATATACTATCCTCTTGACTACATGACCTTCCAAGTCGACCAAACATAATTTGATATAGGTCTGCACTAAAAATTCCCGTGGTGAAAAGGAATGAGAAGTGGATCACACCACAACACGCTTCATCAGTCAGATCAACATTTTACATCCATCACAAATATTGGAGCCAAAACAAGACTCATACACTACACAAATGCCATCACACAAACTTCAATTCTAGGTTGGACCTGACCCAAAATAACACTTCTTAACATAGAAAAACAAGAATGGAACCAAGATAATGATGAATCCACGCAATCAACAACATATCTAGAAGATAAAGAAATCTAGATCACAACCAACATAATCAATTACCAATCAACACTGAACATCATCAAGAGCACAATTTCTAGAGTACCAAACAATTTAGGAAACATATGCTTGATCACCAACTTAGAAAACCTCATAGAAACCCACATGTTGACATCAATGACAACCATTAATGACAACCATTATCAACACCATCAACATCATATTTGTAACAATCTCCCCCTTTGTCATTGATGGCAACATCCATCAACAACAAACAAAAATTTGCATCATCATCATCATTTCTCTGTATCTCTCCCCTTTTGATGTCAAGGACAAAGGTAGGAAAATATCCCCCAACTTACTCTACTCCACCTAAGAGGAAGACCTCACGAATTTGTCCAGGCAAGAATAATCATTGAAGTCACTAGACCAATGCACATCCAAATGTACATCATGTCAGACTAGGAAGGAATAATACCCCTAACTTCTACAAGAGATACTCAAAAGTATCTTTACACAACACCTTGGTGAATATATCTGCAATATTCTCTTTTGTAGTTACATATTCAAGCCTTACTTCATTATCCAACACTTTTTCCCTCAATAAGTGATACCACATAGATATGTGCTTTGTTTGAGAATGTGGTACCACATTCTTAGAAATTTTTACTGCATTGGTGTTATCACACATAATTGAGATGGGTTCATCAAGCAAGACACAAGTATCCTTCAGGGTCTATTTCTTCCAAAGTACTTGCATGCAACATGAAGATGCTACAGTATATTTAGCTTCAGCAATGGATAGGGACATTGTTACCCCATTATTTATCTTGAACAAAATAATGTGTATTTATTTATATTTCCCTCATTTGGTTCGATCTGTCTTTAGTCATGCACCTTTTGTTCCTTTATGTTTCACCTTTTCTACCTCAGTAAACCCGTCAGTTGAACTTGTGTATTGGTTCAAGGTTCAAAGTTCAACTAGTGCCTTTGTGTGGGTCACAGCTTTGTTATGTTGTTAAGAGAGTGAGTGTGAATGTGTTAAGTCGGTCTTGAACTTGAACTTTTGAACCATTCCTAAAGCGGTTCAAGGTTCAAGGTTTAAAGTCTTCCTTTCTGATTGTTAAAAGTCTTCGCTCATTCTCAATGTTGTGTTGAGCCGCAAGTTGAGAGTTCTTTTATTTTTTTAGGATTGAAATTGAACAATTGAAATTCTTGTGAAATGGTTCAAAGTTAAAAATTTCATTCCAAGATTTGCCCTGAGGACATTAATAGCATAAAAGGTGGAGCAACAAAAGGAATATTCTGGGCATCTTATATTTTAAAATTCTAATTATGGAAAGAAATCATGAAACTCAAGCCATTTGTGCGGAGTTGATGTGTAATTAAGAAAGTTGTTAGGATCCCATCATGTCATTGGTTATCTCATATGTTCAGATGAATCATTATGAGACATGTGTAGGTATTACTCATTTTTTCCGCTTCTTAACATGTGAATTCTTAAATTGTGAAAGTGGCAGTTGTAGTTGTTGGAGGAGCAAAAGATGCTGAAGGTAATTTAAACTCCATACTTCCAAGGGTTTCATAGATTTGATGGTGGTAATAGGTGAGTTTTGATAATTTTCCCCTCCGTTGTGTTACTAGCTCAAAAAATCAATGTAGGAAATTTTTTTGTTTTGGAATAGAATTTTGTTCTTTCTAGGAACTGTTTCATGAATGTAAAAGTGGCCATTATGAGGCCAACTCTTCCAAAACTTGGTCTCACATCATGCCTAGTCAGTATACTTCCAAAACTAGGTGACACTTCTTTGGCCCAAGCTGACTTAGGAGATTTCTTAGAAAGAGCTAGAACCATTAGGCTAACTCAATGATGGAGAGAATAGTTAGAAGTGGTTTGATTGAAGTTGTTACTTTCCCAATTGCTGCTCCTTGTCTAGAATTAGTGATAGCATGTATGAACAGATATGATATTGATAGCAAGTGCATTAGGACCAGCAATTTTGAACTGTTAGTAGAAATTAACAGAGAAACGGTGATGGCTGCAATTGGAATCCCTCATAAAGAGCAGTATGAATATTGGTCAATTGGTACCTCATACGTATTTTTCTCTAAGAATAAAAGCACATATAAAAGAATCATTGCAAGGAATTGGCTTCTAAAGGTTCAGAAAGGGGGGTCCCGGTTACCCAAACCTCTTACAAGAGAGAATTTCATCACGGAGGTGCGGGGCATTGTAATATTGTTAAATAGACTCAAAGGGAATTCACACACTTTCTATTAGGAAGATTGGATGTGCTTTTATATTTAGGTATTGTTAGCTGGTGAGAAATATCTTGATTGGGCACAAGTTATTGTTGAAAGGCTCCATGAGGGTTTGAGTAACTTTGTTGGAATGTCTAGTTTTTACATGTCCTCATATCTATTTTATATATTTTCTTGAACCAGATAATGGCAAGGGTTTCATAACAAGCCTTGGGTGGATGACATGAAGGTTTATGATTATTGCTAATACCTGCAACAACAAAGACATGCACAAAATTTCACAAGATGGAATGATGTTTTTGTAGGAAGACTTGTCTTTGAGCTGTAGGGAGACACAAATAAAAGAATGTCAACTGAGGCCATGGAGATGGTCAGTATATATGGAAGCTACTTTATCCAATTTCCCAAATTTAATTACATTAGAGTGGGGGGCTTTGAAGGTGAGCCATTCAAATTGCTTAGGTATGCCTTTGATAGTTATGTGCTTATTGAAGTTTGCAGACAGCTAGCCCACATTGTCAAAAGGTTAGGGACGAAGGGTAAATCCGGGGTTTCTTTCTCGATTGAACTTGGATACTATAATTGTAAGTCTATTTCTGATGCCTTGAACCTAGAATTAGAGTTCAAGAAAATGAATTTGCAGCCCTACATTACCAAACGTAAGTTTGATAGCAAGGGCTATGTTGTAGAACATCTAAATGTTGATGACCATTTCTTCCATGAACCTCAATTAGAAGACTATTGGGAAAAGTATTGTGATGAATTTGAAGTGAGAAGAAGATTGTGGTCAAGATTCACTCTGTAGTAGATTGTTACAATGAGGTTATCTGTTAATGTGTCAGGAATACAAGAAGAGGAAGGGGAAGATGTATTGGATCCTGAATTCAATGAAAGGGTTCAAGGGCAACATATCCCTTAAATTGACTCGGATAGGAGAGAAGAAGAAAATATTCAAGCCAAGTCCTTCAATGTCATAAGAATAATGGAGAAGTGGTTAAGGAACCACAAATTTAGAAAGGAGTCGATTATCACTCCTAATGAATTAACAATTGGTCCACTTCATGCTACAACACAAATTCACACTTCCTCCTTTAACGAAATTGTTGATGTTGTAGGTGCCACAAGGCTTAAAATTGGAGAGGTTCAAACCAGAAGATCAAAGAGATCCCCATTGAGTTCTTCAACAGTTTGAATCACCCATTCAAGGAGAAAAAAGAAAAACAAAGAACCAGTGGCAAACCAAATTATTGTGGACTTAGATTCAAGTGAAGAAACTCAGGTGATCATGGATCAACAAGTGTTAAATAACCCTTCAGTGCAGGATATAGATGCAGAGAAAAAACTTGAAGAAAATCCAAGTCCGATGAGCATTATGACTATTTTCAACCCATCTGATGATCAGACACCTCCGCCCAAAGAAACTTCCAGTACTTCTCGATGGCTTGGAGCTTCAATTGGAAAGAAATGCAATATTGTTCCTATTACAATTCCCATGGAGGATATGGTAAGTAAGTGTCTTGGGAAAATATCCAAACCTAAGAATCTTAAAACACAAGCAATGATGGAAGTTGATGATGAAACAGGCCACTGGGTAGCGGAAGTAGCTAAGCCTATCTCAGATAGAGATCCAAAAAAAGCCACTAAGAATGATTTTATTGTTGAGAAAATTGACTTAGGAGTTGCTTCAAGGGCTATGGATGCCAAACATTTTAGAATCCTCCACTAAAAGAATGATATCCAAGACCTGAAAAGATGAGAAGGACAAACAGGAGTGTTGGATACAATTGTTTAATTGTGTATTGTCTTTGATGTTACACAAATGTCATATCAGTGTACCGAGCTCAAAATGTTCGGCAAGGCAGTTAGACAGAGTCTACCGAGTTCAGACGGTAAGGGAAGCAAGTTACAGAGTCTACCTAGCACTCCAGAATGCTATACCGAGTTCGCAGTCTTTACCGAGTTCAGTCGGTCTTCGAAGAATATGTGAAGGAAAGTCAGTCTTTACCGAGTTCGTAGTACTTATCGAGTTCAGTCGGTTACCGAAGAATCAGCAGTGTTCACCGAGCATCAGTGAAATGATTATGCAGCTGACCGAAGCAATATTTATTGAAACTTGTATATGTAGCCGACCTATGTAATATTTATTGTAACTTAGAATTGGGCTGACTTGGTAACCTGAATGGTATATATGAGAGATCAAGTTGCGATTTCGAAGTGTGAGGAAGTGTGAGAAGTATGGAAATGTGAAGGAGCAGAAATGTGCGAATTCTGATGAAGGATCAGTGATATCCTTGAGGTGCAGAAAAGATATATGTGATCAGTAAGGATCTATTGGCGCAGAACAGAGATCTGTATCAGCAAGATAAGTTGTATTTAATTCAGATCACTTCATTGTTGCTTTCTAACCATTGTAGCAGTGATACCAAAATCTCTTAACAGATTTGGTCTAACAACCATTTTTGTAAATCCTCTGACAAGGTGACAATTCGGTTGAATTGTTCTTAAGACCTTTCACAAGCCACTCCTAGCAGGGTGATTAAATCCTCTAACAGGGTCACACCTAACAGTGTGTTTTGTAACCTTTAACAGGGTTGGCTCCTAACAGGGCTCACTTCAGAAGAGTGAAAATCAGTAACTAGTTACATTGGTGGTTTTCCCAAAATTGGGTTTCCACGTCATATCTGGTGTTACTTGTGTTCATGTTATTTGTTTTATGCATGTTAATGTTTAATGAACAATGATAAGTTAATTTACCGAGTTTCAGCAGTTTATATTTAAGACATCTAAGGGACTTGTGGATTTATTTTTGTGGTAACTGATTCACCCCTCCCCTCTCAGTTACTCCATCCATATTTCCAACAATTGGTATCAGAGCTTTCGGTGCTTGTAGGAAGGATTTCAAGGATCTAAGCTAAAGATCAAGATGTCTTACAAGAGGGAAATTCCAAAGCTAAACAGAAATAACTTTTCAGCATGACAAGGTCTCATGAGACTCCATTTGGCTTCCATTGGAGATACAGGATTGACACATCTTGACACAGAATATGTGACACCCACTGGTACACTAACTGTCGCTGATATTGCTGCAAAGAAGACTCATAACACCATGATGATAGACATTGCATCTGCCCTAAGCTATGAAGAGTTTGATGATGTCAAAGACTGCAAAAGTGCATTTGAAATGTGGAACAAACTGAAAGATATCTATGGTGGTGATGACAATGTGAGAAGAGCCAAAGTAGAAAGCTTGAGAGGACAGTTTGATCAATTAAAAATGAGTGAGGATGAAAATATTGCAAAATATGTTGAAAGAGTCAAAGCTAGTGTCAGTGCAATCAAAGCTTCTGGAGGTGATATCTCAAAGGAAACAGTCATAAGCAAAGTTCTCAGAACATTACTACCCATTTATGCAATCAGAGTTTCTGCAATTCAGGAAAGAAGATGTGAAGCAAATCATAAGATAAATTTAGAGGCCATAGTTGGAAGATTAACTGCATTTGAGTTAGACAACTATGACAACTATGTTCCAGCTTCCAAAAACATGGAATCAGCATTTGAGGCTAAGGTTTCACTCAAGGAGAAAGGCAAAAAGAAAAAGGAATCTCGGTCAGAAAGTGAAGATGAATCAGAACCAAGTTCAGACAGTGATCTTGAAATAATTGAAGCTCTTCTAGCAAGGAAATATTCCAAAGGCAGAGGAAAATACAGAGGCAAAGTTCCTCTAATCTGTTTTTCATGTGATGAAGTCGGTCATATTGCTGCTAGATGCCCAAACAAGAAAAGCAAAGATGAGAAGAAAGATCACAAATGGAATGGAAAAAAGGACTACAAATCATTCAAAGGTAAGAAAACATGCTTTATGGCTAAGGATTCTGATAATAGTGAAGATGAAATTGTTTATATTGCTATAAGAGATGATTCTGATGATGATGAGGAAGATAAGATGGCACTTATTTCTCATATAAGCAAAAATGATATTTGGATCATAGACAGTGGTTGCTCTCATCATATGACTGGTGATAAAACCAAGTTTGAACATTTTATAGACTATGATGGAGGTAGTGTAAGGTTTGGTAATAATGAACCTCGCTACATAAAAGGAAGAGGTAGAATCCCTATAACCAAAGAACTTGTATTTGATGATGCCTACTGGGTTGAAGGTCTCAATCACAACTTGATGAGTGTGGCACAGCTACTTAATAGTGGACTCAAGGTGGAATTCATGCATGGAAAGGCCAAACTGCTAAATAATCAAGGAAAGCTGATTGGATCAGGCACTCAAACAAAAGGTAATTTGTTCCGACTTGAAACAAGTGAAAATTCATGTTTTATTGCTCAAGTTGAAGAAAGTTGGTTATGGCACAAAAGGTTATGTCATGTAAATTTTGATAACCTAGTGAAAATAAGTAAATTCAGAAAAGTAAGAGGTATTCCAGATATAAAGAAACCTGAGGTCGGTCTATGTAAGAATTGTCAAATTGAAAAGATGGGAAAGACTAGTTTCAAAAGCAAAAACTATCAATCTGAAGATATATTAGAAATTGTGCATACTGATTTATGTGGACCCATAGGAACTGAAAGTTATACTGGAGAAAAGTTCTTCATTCTTTTTGTTGATGATTACTCAAGAATGATGACTGTCATGTATTTAAGGAACAAATCAGAAGCATTTGAAAAGTTCAAATGGTATTTGGCCAAGTAGAAAAAGAAACAGGTAAAAGACTTAAATGTCTAAGGTCAGACAGAGGTGGTGAATTCATCTCTCATGAATTCAATAACTTTTGCATTGAAAGAGGAATCAAAAGACAAGTATCAGCCCCTAGAACTCCTGAGCAAAATGGAATAGCTGAAAGAAGGAACAGATCTATCATGGATTGTACAAGAACCTTAATGATTGAAAAGAATATTGCTATCAAATACTGGAAGGAAGCTATCAGCACTGCTGTTCATACCTTGAACCGAGTACAGCTGAAGAAGGACTCATTCAAAACCCCCTATGAATTATGGTATGGCTACAAACCTAATGTAAGTTACCTAAAAGTATTTGGAAGTAAATGTTACATTTTGAAAGAATCTAGAAAAGGAAAATTTTATGTGAAAGGTGATGAAGGTATATTCCTCGGATATTCTTGCAAGAGTAAAGCATATAGATGTTTGAACTTGTCTACTCATAAAGTTATAGAAAGTGCACATGTGAAAGTTGATGAGTTTGCAGAAAGATCTGAAGAAGAAAGCAAAAGAGAACCAGAAGATTATAGAAGATTTGTGTCTATTGAACCTGATACAATACCAGATACATCTGCTAATTAGGAATCTTCTACTCCCGAGTCATCAGTAACCGAGTTATAGGAAGAGCAAACCGAGCCAGTATCTACCGAGTCTGATGAACCAGAACCAGTGTCTACCGAGTCTAAAGAAACCGAGCCAATATTTACCGAGCCGGACCAGCCAGTTGAAGAACAAGAGGACAATGATGAAATTCATTCTAAAGGCAAGAAACCTGTATTAGTCGAGTATGTCAGACGACATCACTCAGCAGATCAGATCATTGGAGACAAATCTGAAGGAACCATGACAAGAGGTAAGTTGAAAAGTACCTGTTTACTTGCTGATTTTGAAACTAGAAATGTCAAAGATGCATTGGGAAATGATAGTTGGACAGAGGCTATGAAAGAAGAGATAGAACAGATAGAGAAAAACAAGACATGGACTCTTGTACCTAGACCTAAGGATAAAAATGTGATTGGAACTAAGTGGGTATTCAAAAATAAACTGAATGAAGATGGCAAAGTTTCAAGAAACAAAGCAAGACTAGTATGCAAAGGATATGCTCAACAAGAAGGAATAGACTATGGAGAAACTTTTGCTCCTGTTGCAAGATTGGAAGGAGTCAGAACCTTACTTGCATATGCCGCCTACAAAGGATTCAAAGTTTATCAGATGGATGTTAAATCTGCATTTCTTAATGGTATATTGGATGAAGAGGTTTATATTGAACAACCTGAAGGTTTTGTTGATCCACAAAAGAAGGACATGGTCTGCAAATTACATAAAGCATTGTATGGTCTGAAACAAGCCCCTAGAGCATGGTATGAAAGATTGCATAACTATCTTATTCAGATTGGATTTCAAAGAACTAATGATAACAGTAGCTTGTATATCAAGGAAGGATCAGATAACAAAATTGTCTTAGCAGAAATATTTGTAGATGATACTATTTTCACAGGAAATGATGATCTTTGCAAAGAATTTTCAGTACAAATGAATAAGGAATTTGAAATGTCTATGTTTGGTGAGATCAAATTCTTTGTTGGTCTTCAAATTCAACAGAACAAAAATGGTATCTACATTACACAATCAAAATACATCAAAGAGATACTAAAAAAGTTTGGTATGGAAGATTGTAAACCAGTTGGAACTCCTATGTGTACTGGATTGAAGCTTACCAAGGAAGATGAATCACAAGAAGTAGATCAAACACTGTATAGATCTATGATTGGAAAGCTGCAGTATGTTGTTCATACTAGGCCAGATATTGCTCTTACAGTTGGTATTGTTGCAAGATTCTCAGCAAAACCAAGAGAAAGTCACATGACGGCAATCAAAAGAATAATGAGATATTTGAAAGGAACTGAAGAGTATGGATTATGGTACAAATTTGGAGGAAATTTTGATTTGAAAGTATTTACTGATGCTGATTGGGAAGGAAACATTGATGACAGAAAAAGTACAAGCGGAGGAGCATTCTTTCTAGGAAAGAGATTGGTTTCCTGGACAAGCAAAAAGCAGAACTGTATATCCCAATCTACAACAGAGGCAGAATATGTTGCTGCAGCAGTAAATTGTTCAAATGTTGTTTGGTTTAAACAGCTATTGGCAGGCATGAAAATGGAAATCAAAGAACCAATTGTTATGTTCTGTGATAATACAAGTGCAATTGACATGTCCAAGAATCCAGTGATGCATCCCAAAACCAAGCACATTGCAATAAAATATCATTTTGTCCGAGAATTGGTGCAGGACAAGGAGATCAGATTGGAATATATTCACACAAAGGAACAAATTGCTGACATATTCACAAAACCATTGGCTAAGGATGCATTCTTGTATCTAAGAGGTAAGTTAGGGGTCACTCCCCTATCTGAAATTCACTAAAGAAAAGTTTTAGTGATGCATCAACTCATCCTAAGTGAAAAATCTACTAGTTGATGCAGTATAATCAGGAAAATATTGCATATGAATCAGTACAAAAGGTACATTATAACTCAGATGAAGTCTTATTGTCTTTGGCATGTGTTGTCAAAGAGGGAGAGTTTTACTGTCATATCCTACTAAAATTTGAAAGAAAGTTCATTAAGATAAAGAGGGAGAGTTGTTTGATAAAGAGGGAGAGTTTTACCATCCAAAGATGAAGTTACTTCACAGAGGGAGATTATTGAAAGAGGGAGTGTTCTCTATCCAAAGGGAAAGTTATGTTGGCATGTTGCTATCATAAAAGAAAAGACCTGTTTTCAAATTTCATTCTGCTATGACATGTTGTGTTGCCATCAATGCCAAAGAGGGAGATTGTTGGATACAATTGTTTAATTGTGTATTGTCTTTGATGTTACACAAATGTCATATCAGTCTACCAAGCTCAGAATGTTCGGCAAGGCAGTTAGACAGAGTCTACCGAGTTCAGACGGTAAGGGAAGCAAGTTACAGAGTCTACCTAGCACTCCAGAATGCTATACCGAGTTCGCAGTCTTTACCGAGTTCAGTCGGTCTTCGAAGAATATGTGAAGGAAAGTCAGTCTTTACCGAGTTCGCAGTACTTACCGAGTTTAGTCGGTTACCGAAGAATCAACAGTGTTCACCGAGCATCAGTGAAATGATTATGCAGCCGACCGAAGCAATATTTATTGAAACTTGTATATGTAGCCGACCTATGTAATATTTATTGTAACTTGGAATTGGGCCGACTTGGTAACCTGAATGGTATATATGAGAGATCAAGTTGTGATTTCAAAGTGTGAGGAAGTGTGAGAAGTATGGAAATGTGAAGGAGCAGAAATGTGCGAATTCTGATGAAGGATCAGTGATATCCTTGAGGTGTAGAAAAGATATATGTGATCAGTAAGGATCTATTGGCGCAGAACAGAGATCTGTATCAGCAAGATAAGTTGTATTTAATTCAGATCACTTCATTGTTGCTTTCTAACCATTGTAGCAGTGATACCGAAATCTCTTAATAGAGTTGGTCTAACAACCATTTTTGTAAATCCTCTGACAAGGTGACAATTCGGTTGAATTGTTCTTAAGACCTTTCACAAGGCCACTCCTAGCAGGGTGATTAAATCCTCTAACAGGGTCACACCTAACAGTGTGTTTTGTAACCTTTAACAGGGTTGGCTCCTAACAGGCTCACTTCAGAAGAGTGAAAATCAGTAACTAGTTACATTGGTGGTTTTCCCAAAATTGGGTTTCCACGTCATATCTGGTGTTACTTGTGTTCATGTTATTTGTTTTATGCATGTTAATGTTTAATGAACAATGATAAGTTAATTTACCGAGTTTCAGTAGTTTATATTTAAGACATCTAAGGGACTTGTGGATTTATTTTTGTGGTAACTGATTCACCCCTCCCCTCTCAGTTACTCCATCCATATTTCCAACAAGGAGTTGAAACAAGTTGTTACCCAGATGGCAGAATATATCAATGTCATACATCACCCGATTCCTCAGCCCCTAACACATATGCCATTGTCCTTTGACCCAAAATTACCAATTAATCAAAAGCTATTGGATTAGGTCCAGAGAAGCCGCATGATAGCTGAATTTTTTGATGGGTAGCTTGACTCCATAGTTTAGCAGGGCACAGACTACATTACAAGCTTGATCAAGGTGTATGATAATGTCATAACTATGAGTAAAGAGTTGGAATTGGAAGCTACCGCATGGGACAAGGAAATAAATAAATTAGCATAGATGAATGATGTACAAAAATTTGGCATCATGAAATTTATTGCTGAGAAGCTAGTGGATAACCTGGATGATAATGTACTATATGTATCAAGAAAGAATGTTGAATGGAGGAACTCTATCATTAAACAAGGTCATGAAGAATCTATCAAGTTGTTAAAAGGATTTAAAGAACTTATTGATATGATGTAGAAAGATTTAAAATGCATCGATATACAACTCTTGAAGGAGGACAGACAGACAATTGAGCCAATGACAGATATGGTCAAAACCTTTAAAGAAATGGTGCATCTTGTTAAGGAGACAAAGCTTCTAACTACAAATGACTTTTCCAAAGTGGGAAGGATAGAATCAATGTTAGCAGTCTTCTTTGATCACTTGGAAGTGCATAAAATTAAAGTTATACAGGTAAACATGGACAAAAAAGGTTGGAAGCAACTCATTTTGCACATTGGACTCCCACACTATCAGGTTATCCTTAATTTCTCAACAACACATTTGGAGTGGTGAAATGTACATGGTACCACAACAAAATAGAACAAATCAACAACTTCTACCACATTGGAGTCTTGATCAGTTTATGGATAAGCTATCATCCTGTCCATGGCCTTTGTTCATTTGAGTTTTATCCAATTTGAAGAAAACAGTTTCTTTTAATTCTAGGGTAGAGTTTAATAATTTAGGGTTAGTTTCAAAAGAACTATTAGCCTGGAGGCTATAAATGTAATTAAGCAATCTTTATTGAGGGTCCGAAAAACTTTGATTTGAATTAGCAGACTTAATTTTCTTTGAATTTTGGTGTAGACATTTGATATATGAATGGAATGATATATTTTGTACGGTCTTCAAATCTGTATTTGAATGATAGAGCAATCTCTGTTGGGATTAATGCTTGTGTGCAGAATATTTTACTTCATTATCAGTTCTTTGTAAGTTTGTGAATTGATTGATTAAGAAAATTAGTGGTACATTATCGTTTAAATGATTTTGATCCCCCTTGTCCTATGAGGCATTAGCAAGTATCAATCAACATTTATGCTACATTGAGTATACTTGGTGAAATAAGTTTTACATTGAATTGAAATGTTCAAAGTTTAAGTCTGTGAGCTTTACATTTATGAATGAGTATCTTGTAGCATTATTATTGTGTTGACAAATGAATGTGAAATCCTTTCTCACTTTCTGGTAAAAAGTGTTTTTCTTTCTAAGTTTTTTGCATAAAAATTCTTTGAATATCTTATGAGGAGTTACACTCTTATGCAGAGGGTAAAATGAAACTTGGTTCACCCAACTGTTGGTTCATTTTCTTTTTCATCAAGGGTATGCATGAGTCATCATAAAAAAAATATTAAAGGAAGGGCAAATCTGTTAACCAACAGACATAAAATCTTGATTCTTACTTGATGAAGCAACTAATCGGGAGCCAAGGAAGAATGCTCCACCACTTGTACTTTTTTTGTAATCAACACTTCATGCCCAATTTGCATCTGTATAAGATATCAAAGTGAAAGTTTGTGTTTCTAACTAATTACTCCAAAATCCATTTATGAGAAGCCAACCTCAATCTTCAAATTTTTGGATCAGTGGACCAATTGACAGAGAAATGACTAGGGATAAGGAACTAGTCACTCTCTCTTCACTTCAGGCTCCATAGGACCTAGGTGGGTGTCCCTTTTAACAACATCATTGATATTTAAGACTTATTTAGTGCTACAATAGATATGTTCTCAGCCTATTAAGTGATTTTGTAAACTTTAAAACCTTAAGGGTGTGGCTTTCACCCCTATATAAATTTTGATCACAATGAGAACTAATTACCCTAATTTATTCAAAATGAAATTCATAAAATAAAACCAATAATTGAATTGTAGATGAATTTTTCTTTCTTCCTTGCTTAATGAATAAAATACCATGATCATTTCCTTATCCATTGGGCTAGATGAACAATTATTACAATATAAAATGTATAAACTCTGCACTATCTTCTACCTAGTATGACTGATACCTGGTATCAATCATAGCATAAAATGAATCTCCCAATTGCATTTTTTTTTTCTCTACATATATTCCCTTTGATCAGAGAACAAATTTAATCTACTTTAAAAGAAGTTGAAATCTATCCAATCTCAACAACACACTGTAGACATATGAACCAAAAATCCTAAATTTTATTGATTCATATAAGATTTTGTATAACAAGTAAAATAAATAACTTGGAAATCATTGAGTTGAATTTCAAGATGTTTGTATAATTGCAAAGTACTCACACATATCCTTTTCAAAATTACTGCAAGTAGGACATGTGACTAGATTACAAAACTGTATTGCAAAAACTATGAACTCTGTTGCATATTACTCACCCTTGGTGAATAAGTACATAAGCTTCTTTATCAAAACTTAATGGTATTGTCTATATATCTAAGCAGAAGAAGAAAATAAGTCCTTGATTATCCTCTTATAGAAAAATTTGAGGATGAAATGAGCTTTGGGCCTTTTACAATATTAAAAATTAGGTAACCGCCTAATAGGAAAAAGACAAACAATTTTTTTGAGTTCTCTAACAAGGACAAACATTCCTTTATCTTCATCCATGGGTGGTATTTGTTGGAGATGATCTTTAAACCTCCTTTTCTTTTCTTGATCTCCCTTATTAGATTGAAAAGTTAGATAACCCTACAAACCTATTAAATACACATTGACAAAGAGTAGCTTACAAATCCTTCTCATAGATATGCATTTAATAAGAAGGATAAAGATTAATATCATTAGGGAGATATTAAAGATTTGTGATTAATCCAAGAAATATACCTCTTTAAGATTATTACACTCAAGAAAAGGAAAAGAGAGAAACAAAGTCAAAAAAGGTAGGAAATTGCAAATTTTAAAATTCAAAATTTTAAAATTTTAAAAACTTAGAAGAAGAAGATAGAAAGGAACAGAGATCATCAAATCCATGCTGCTTGAATTCATGAAGTCCTTTGAGATGTTATTGGTATTCTTAATCTTCTATCTCTGACCTAACCACCTCCATTATGATCATCCCACTATCTAATCTTGTCAATGCTTGAGGACCTTTCCACCTTCTACTTCACTCCTTTCTCCGTCAAACAAAGCTGGCATATGACTTGTAACCAAACACTAAAATCTCTTGAGCTCACCTCCTATCCTTTATGTGTACATTTTGTGGATAGTGAAAACCTACTTGATCATTTCCAATTTTGTCTTTAAACTCACAATTATCATGTATAAGTAATCAGGAAAGGGCCTAATCAATGAAACTTCTAATACTACAATTACTCTGCTCATATGAGATAATAAGCAAGACATGTTTTGTTTCCACTTCAAGTGTTCTTGAGAAAGCCTCAATAACTCCCTATGCTCATCCCAAGGTGTATCTGCATGATCCAAAATCTCATTGATCCTTGACTCAAACAATGACTAGGCCATCTTTGTCCTCACTCTCTTTTCTATTTGTGAAGTGTCTACCTTCAATACATCAATATCATTATTCATCCTTGTTATATCCACCCTATCGTGAGCCAAATCACCTCTCAACCCCATTACTTCATTAGGAGAGTATTCAATCACACCGGGGGGTCTGCATGTAGGCCCTGCATATAGTTTCTCCTGCAATGTTGTCACCCTCTCCCTTAGGATAAGGAATTCCTCTTCTTCCTTCATATCTACTTTGTGAGCAAAAACTTCCACATTTAAATTCAGGCTTGTTTCCTCTATAATAGAAGTATCAACCACTCTTTTAACAAGAAAACTTCCAAATAATTGGTTCATCTCATGACTCATACTTGGTCTCTTTGTCACATGATAGTGACACTAAATAACCAATTGATCAAGACGATCCTCAAAAATTATTCCTGAGAGCACTTTATCTATCTACATAGGATCCATAGCTTCCAAGTCAATATCATGTCATCAAAAATTATAGCAGAAGAGATATCCCATCCTTCCAAAAGGAGTACTCCACTTATTTTTACAATCTGTCTCCCCATTTCAGGGGTCATGATGGAAAATTTCTCTTTAGTAGCTTTCAATAACTCATCCTCGATTCTCAACCTTTCAGCATCTCTTAAGTCATTGATCCTGATGCCCTTTCTTCTCTCTTTCTCATCTACCTGATTCCTTATCACAAACTATCAAAAATCTTTGGTATTTATAAATTAATCATCACTCATGAATTACTCATAGGTATTTATCCTTACATCCTCATTAAGGTCACCCCCAAGTTTAAATGCATCAAGGGTCCATTCCTTAGGAGGATTTTGAATTGTAACACTAAATCTGGTATCAAACCTATGAGGGGGTAAAGGTTCATCTCCTTTGAATTCATAACCTTCATAGGACTGAAATGGAATATCTATCTTTGGGGATAATGTATGTAAGGGAGTTATAGCTCTTGGACTCTCTAAGACTTGAGAAAGAGGGCCACTTGAGGATGAGGGAATCATGGGCATTTTCATAGCAGCCTTTGCAAGCAATTTTTATGAAGGAGAGGGGTCAAATGATATAGGGGAAGTAGTAGAGACCAAATAAGGGTCACCAAGTGGAGGAGATGGTGGAGGAGTAGAAGGGCCAATGGGGGAGCCAATGTATTGGGTAGACTCTAGTCTTTGTTCTTCTACTTCTTGAATTGGTGGCACAACATCCATATGGCCTCTGATGAGGTAGATGGATGCTATCAATATCAAGATAAGTGGAAATATATAACCCTCATTCTTTCCTCTGGGATCAATAGAATTTTCCATGTAAGAGAGTAAATATTGTCCTCCCTTTTCCTTCTATGCTCCTCATACTGAATCTTATATGACCTCTCCTTTATTTTCAACACATCATTGTAATCTTCTACATTTCTTATGAGATCCTCTTCATTGTCCCATTCATTTTTTTGTTACTTTGCCTTCCTCGTCTTTTGGACAAACCATTCAGAGTCATAAAACCCATATTTTGTTTGGGGGAGTTTGTATCAATTCAACATAGATTCAAAAATATCATATACCTTTCTATTCAAGAAATGATACATCTCAATCACAACTTGTGATGGGATCATTGAGCCCTTCTTATTAGATCCTCCAACCAAATACTTATCAACTTCTACCAATTGATGCATTATCTCCAATAGAGAAACCCTATCCTGAACAGTGATAGGTAAAAACTGAGGAGTAATAGGGCTACCAAATACCCTAATAATTGTATGGTTCTTGAAGTAAAACTATGATACCCAATTATGAGGAATATCCAATTCATGCCTAAGATCCTTGGGTCTCAAAAATTATTGGCTCTTTGGCTTAAACCCTATTTGACCTCCTTCTAAAGAATAGTTAACAACTTTCTAACAAAGAGATTCTCAAAGGTCAAGTAATTAGACTCATTCATATGCAAGTCCCAAATATAAGTCCATTCTTGGACTCGAAGTTGTTCTCCTCTAGCTATAGTTTTGTTTTTTAGAATTGGATGCCAAACTTTAAGGCCTTTATACAAGAATATGTGCATCAATAATGAGTAATACTTGAAATTTGATGATTTTCCTGCTTTGAAATCATAAAGAGCATTATGAAGACCCTCAACCACCAAGGAAGAAAAATAAAAAGGTTTATTGATATCCCTGCTCTGGATATCCATACATATCACCAACATCTAACTAGGAATCATATCCTTTGCATCTAAAATACATACCTAGCATAAAGCATAGTATGCATTTGTAAAATGGCTATCAAATAGGTCAACATTATAGGGGGCAACTTCTTGTGGAGTCAATTTTCTATCATCCCCTTTTACCCTTGTAGGCCTAAATGATGCCAAATTGCTCCTATACAACATCTCATTCTTCTGGTATTCTACATCCAACTCCTATGGGTTGATGGTCCAATCTATATTGGGGTTGAGCATGAAGACCTCATTGATAACATTCCTTGTGATTTCCATTAGTTTACCACCTTCATAGCCACAATTTATTTGGTGTCTGGCTTGTAATTTGCAACAATGGAAACAACCAACTCAACATTTACATATACATTTGGAACCACAAGCCTTCCAAGATTGCAATTTTAGATGTTTGATATAGGGATTCTCTCTTTCTTTTTGTTTTATCCTCTTCTCCAAAGGCTAAAACCCCAAGGTGGGATCAATCCATCACTACATCTAACTAAGTGGTCAATTATGAACTCATACAACTTGGACCATGGTTTTGACCTCTTCTACATTTCAGTTGACCCAAGAAGTTGCAAAATTACTTCTTTTGGAAACTTCCTCTTTCCAAGGCCAGACGATTCAACCATTCTCAAGGTTGGTAATGCAAGAGCATCCCCGATCCATGAGCAATCTTTCATCAACAAAAAAATATTTCCTTTTAGTTTAGTTCTTGTTCAGTTCAGTGTGCAGTTTTTTGTGTTCCTACCGGTAGGTGCCGATCGTTTCTTGATTTTCATTGTAGATCCTATTTTTGGTTTCCAGGCTAGCTCATGTGCTTAATTCCATATTTTTATTCTATTTGGATTCTTTTCCGGCTAGTTATCACTCCTGGTTTGACTGTTTCTAGGTTCTGGGATAGTTCTTGAGCTTATCGGTTGGTTTTCTTTATTTTCTAGAGTGGTTTCTTAGCGTGTGGATCTCTTTGGGGTCCTATCCAATGTTCTTTGGCATGTAGCTGACCTTCCTACTGATATGCACTTCTTGGTTGTTATTTTTTGGAAACATTTCTTTCATTCTTAGGGTCAACCTAGTTACACATTTTATTTTCCTGCATTGGTAAATGTAATCTTTTGTGGCCAACTCGGATATGTTCCGAAGGGTATATATAGGGTATTATGTAATCATTTATAGGATAGAGGAAGTAGAAATTAGAAGAAAGATTTAGATGCATGATTAGTGATCTAGTTTACTTTGAGAGTTCTAGATGGATTGTATTTTTCTTGTAGCCTGCATGTAACCGATTAACTATCAGATGTTCTATGATGACTATTTGATGATAACCGGTTGGTTGTGAGAGGTTTTGAGACAATAATATGATCTGTTTCTATGTTTTCTTGTTGCTTTCATTGTGCTACTCTTGCTACATAAGCTGATTAGTTCTCTTTTGAGGGTTTACCAGTTATTATTGGATCAATTGGTATCAGAGCTAGTTATGAATCAGCTGGTGGAAGAGTTGTTTGCGAACCTTGAGGCATTCCTTTGGGTGGACAGATCACTGATTGGAGGTAGGTTGTGTGTGTGTTCAATAGATCACCGAGTGAGAGGCAATTGAAATCGGTAGTTAGATCATCGAGTTGAGGAAATTCACTAGGGCAGAAGAGGAGATGTCGCCTAGAAGGATGAACCCTCAAAAGGTAGAGAAGATGATGAAGGATTTCAAGAATGAGATGATGAAAAAAATACAAAATGCATTGGGTAGTTTGTGGAGGAACCCAGAGTTTGAGGATGAATATGAAGAATTGGGTGAAGAGCTTGAAGTAGAAGAGGATGAAGGATCGAAAGATGGAAGAGAGGAAAGATTCCTAAGAGCAATGGTGCAAGTGAGTAAATTTCATAAAGTGGAAGTTTCAAAATTTTTTGGAATGCTGAACCTGGAGGATCTCATTGATTAGATCAGAGAGTTGGAGGATTACTTTGAGTTTGAGGATGTCAAGGACCTGTAGAGAGTCTAGTTGGAATAGACTAAGTTGAAAGGGCATGCTGCCTTATGGTGGAAAGAATTACAAAAAGATAGAGTGGAGAGTAGAGAAATGAAGATCACTCGGTGGAGATAGATGGTTGCAAGATTGAAGGCCAAGTTCATACTAGGAGACTATGAGTTGGAATTGTTCAAGAATTTGCAAAACCTGAAACAAAGAAACATGACTATGAAAGAGTATACTGAGGAATTATACAAGGTGATGATTAGATATGGACATAGAGAGATGGATAGAGAGAAGGTGGTGAGGTACATAAATGAACTTAAATTTAACATTCAGGATGAGATGAGTATGTTGAGAGTTTCCACAGTTGAAGAAGCTTACCAGTATGCTTTAAAGGTCGAGGAGAAGATGAGAAGAAGACAACTAAATAACCCTAGAGGGAAGGAGAGATTCAAGGGGTAGATGACTAAAAAAAAGTAGAATGTGGAAGAAGAATCTAAACCTAAGTGGAGTAAAGAACTGGAACATAAAACATAGAGAAAAGGCAGTGGCAATACCAACAGAGAATTTACTGGAAAATATTTCAAGTGTGGAGAAACCGAACATAGATTTTATGAATGTAAGAAGGGAATGACAAGAAGTTGTGTGGCAAATGAGGAACCGGAAGGCAAAGTTACCAGAACTGACTATACACCGGAGCAAGGAGAATCCCTTATGTTCAGAAGAGTCATGATGGAGAAGATTAGTGAAGATACCGAATCTACTCAGAGAAAGTCTTTTTCAGACTATGTGCAAATCAGGTGGTAAGTGTTGCAAGGTTATTATGGATAGTGGAAGTACTAATAATCTGGTATCTGAGGAGATGGTAGTGAAGCTTGGATTGAAGAGGCTTGAGCATCCTTGTCCTTACAAGGTAAGTTGGTTACAAGATGATCAAAAGTTAGAAGTAAAGGAGCAGTGTTTGGTGAATTTTAATATTGGGCCTTTTAGGGATGAGGTCTTGTGTGATGTTGTATCTATGAGTGTTTGTCATGTCTTGTTGGGAAGACCTTGGCAGTTTGATAGAGGAGCTATTTATGATTGCAGAAGAAACCTAATCACTATTGAGAAAGATGGGCAAAAGTTCACATTGACTTCTTTGAAGGACAAAGAGAAGGAGGTGAAGAACTTGGATCTTAAGAAAAGTTGCAGTATTGAGAAACCAGTTGCTGAGGTTATACTAGAAGATGGAATGAGTCTACAGAAGGATCTGATAGATAAGCCTGGTGGACAAATAGAACCAGATGAAGTCTTATGGTAGAAACAAATCAAAGTTGCAGAAGAAAGAGAACAATAAGAAAAGACAATGTGCAGATCAAAAAAAAAGGAAGAGAAACAAAGAGAGTTAGAAATTAGAGAATCTGGTTGCGGTCCCGGAGGAGCTAAAGATGAGGTTTGCAGATAAGGAAGATGTTTGGGTCATAAATAAACATGGGGTCTTTATCTTGAATCCTTTTCGATGTTCATGAGTTGCCTCTCATGGAACATCTCTTTCTACCTAGGGTGTTTGATGCAGGAGCATCCCTAGTCCATGAGAAATCTTACATCAACCAAAAAATATTTCCTTTCACTGTAGTTCTTGTTCAATTTAGTGTGCAGTTTTCTGTGTTCCTACCGGTAGGTGCCAGTCATTGCTTTCTTTTCATTGAACATACTATTTTCAGTTTCTGGGATGGTTCATGTGCTTAATTCCATATTTTCAATCTATTTGGATTCCTTTCCAGCTAGTTATCTCTCTCAGTTTGACTGTTTCTTGGTTCCGAGATAGTTCTTCAGCTTATCGGTTGGTTTTCCTTCTTTTTTGGAGTGGTTTCTTGGTGTGTGGATCTCTTTGGGGTCTTATATGATGTTATTTGGCATGTGGCTGACTTTCTTGTTGATTTACACTTCTTGGTTGTTATTTTCTAGAAGAATTTCTTTTATTCTTAGGGCCAACCTAGTTACACGTTTCATTTTCCTGCATTGGTAAATATAATCTTTTGTGGCTGACCTGGATATGTTCCGGAGGGTATAAATAGGGTATTATGTAATCATTTGTAGGATAGAGGAAGTAGAAATTAGAACAAATATTTAGATTCATGATTAGTAATCTGGTTGACTCTGAGAGATGGATTGTATCTGGCTTGTATCCTGCATGTAACCAATTAACTATCAGATGTTCTATGATGATTGTTTGATGATAATCGGTTGGTTGTCAGAGGTTATGAGAAAATAATATGATCTATTTCTATGTTTTCTTGTTTCTTTTGTTGTGTTACTCTTGCTGCATAATCCAGTCAGGTTTCTTTTGAGGGTTTACCGGTTATGGCTGCATTAGCTAGAGTTTACTCAAACCTATTGAAACAGTAGCTAAGGCTTTAAAATCTAGCTCAAAACTCAACCTAAGCACTCAAATTGTTATACAGAGTCAAGAATCACACAAGAAAGGCAATGAAAATGCTATAGAGAATGCAATAAGAGTGTATGCGATAACCTTTCCACATTAACCCTAATAGTGATAGCAGAGGATAGAAATAATTCAAACTGTGTTTATAGAAATGTAAATGTAGAATTGAAAAAAGATGGTGTTAATATAGCCTAGATTTTGGATTACAATAGGCAATTAAACTCATTAACCATAGGCACATAGGATGATTTGATGGTGGGAGATTTCCATTAGAATTCATATTTGAGTGTTGGGGCCCCAACAACAGGATCCTTGTCAGTCGGTGATTAATGAGAAGTCAGTAAGTAGAAAATTTTATTATTTTTTATTTTCCATCATATATGAGTCTCCTTGGCATTGTGGAATTAATCATGTTGCACATCTTTGTTCAATTGCACAATCACATGAAGATCTCAACAATGGATTCACTAAGAAGGTATCATTCTTTATTTCACTTAGAAGGCAGGTCAATGGGACCCACATCCCTACCATGTGGCCCAACTACCCTTTTTTCCAAGCTTTCATTGGTCCAAGTGTCTGTTTCCATCACCTAAGGTGTAATGCCTACCAAAATACCCTAGAGAAATATTACAAACTAACATGCAAATATAAATAATTTTTTTTAAAAAGTACTCTAATGCATCACATAAGAATAACTTAAATAACACATAGAATTATTCTAGCATCTTTAACTATGCATGTAATCAAACCGAACATGATCACGAGAATATAATATTCAAGCATAAATAAACAAAATCTCATCTACTACATTCTGTAGGGTATCCCAATGCCATTACTTAACTAAGTAACAACATCATAAGCAATGACCACAACATAACTAATATACATTTATTCTATAGCCATTTCATCTAAGATTATAGGTAGATACTCATTTACATTACCATAATGGATACATGATACAACCCCCATTCATTCCTAATTCTAGGTTCATTTTAAATGCACCAAATCCAAATATTTGTAACTCCCCTTTTTCAAACCATCTATCTATTCTCAATAACCCATTATCAATACTATTTATAACAAAGTACATTCATTTCCTTATTAAGAGCTAATCTTTACACATCTTCATAATTCTATTCATATAATCATTCCAAGAGACAATTACAATAAGGGAAATGATATTATCTACAACATGATGATTCTTTTTCTACAAATATGAAGATCCATACAACCTACTACAACACCATATACATAAGCTCTAACCAAGAGATATGTATGATAAGGAATATACTCTTTACTAATAGGACATGTAGTCTATCCCATTCAAATTGAATCCATAATATAACCTCATCAACCAAGAATCCAATTCCTTTCTTTTACAAATGGTCAATATCCCAATGTAAAATATAGAATCAACAATAAATACAACCATATATTCTATTACATTAACCATGATTACAATCCTAATCACATTGTTTCCAATTACTCATGAATACAATATCTATTTACATAAAAAAAAATAGTTATCAATCTAAGAATACAATTATCTCATGAAATTACCAATATAAATATTGTTGGAATGAACGGATACCAGCAGTAAACTGAGAGGGTGGGGGGGGTGGTGTGAATCAGTTTACTAACAATAAAAAAAATCAATACAATTATAAACCTTAAACCAAAGAACAACTAAATGAAAGATATATAACATGAAAGTACAACATGCATAATACCAATATTTTGACATAGAAAACCCAAAAATGGAAAAAATACGGTGGGAAACCCTACCCACAATTAGATGAATAATCCGCAGTAGTATTATGAATAATTACAATGGGTTCTACACATGCAGAAAGGGAAAAAGCCTAGAGCACATTGCTCACCATAAAGGGAAGTCTCACTGACTTACATGAACATTGGACTACAATCTCGAAAAGAATGAATTGTGAAAGTAGCATCTACTAATGCCTACTATAGTTTCGGTTAAGCATTGATGTTTGCTTTGAAATACAAAAACTTTCCAACCTTCACTTGAATGATATGAATTTATTTGCACATAATCATTTTTTCTGATAATGCAGACTTAACCAACCATGACCATCTCATACCAAATTACATGAATAAGTCACCTATAAATATAAATCATCAAC
Source organism: Cryptomeria japonica (assembly GCF_030272615.1). Taxonomy (NCBI): domain Eukaryota; kingdom Viridiplantae; phylum Streptophyta; class Pinopsida; order Cupressales; family Cupressaceae; genus Cryptomeria; species Cryptomeria japonica. The sequence goes on along the minus strand of NC_081408.1, from coordinate 374,411,508 downwards.
CTTATTGACAAGGTCGGCTAAACGCTAAACCCATAAACTCATAATTACAAAAATTACATCACATGATATCACCAGACCAATATTATGATTTGCATTACATAGCATGGATCTAAATCAAGTAACCAAACAATTATATCCATTGGGGATTATGCTAAAACCAAGATCCAACACGCTTCACTTGTCGGTAGAAACCCTCAGTGAAAGTTTAACCGGATCCAAATAGGACCACCATAACAACACACCATCCAATACAAAGTTTCCAAATGCTCGAGATATGATCAAGAAGCACCAAAAACATGAGAGAAACCAATTCCATGAGCCAGACCCAAAATCCATTGACCAAGTCACCAAAATAGCATACCAGTAAGGCTACACGGGAATGTTAGAAGCTGGTAAAGCCAAAAGCTAGCCATGAAAGCCAAGAACAAGCCAGTAACCAGAAATAAAAAAAAGCAGTAACCAAAATATGAAACCACTAGAATATAGCAAGCATTTAACCATCAGAATAAGCATCCAAAACCAATTCTAGAGATCTGATCATACCGGATCAGAATCACAACCAAAACTAAAATGATCACCAAGAATACCAAGATAGATCCAATCAAGATACAATGTTGACATTAATGACAACACTTAACCAAATCCAGCATATTGCCAACAGTTAGGGTTTACTCAAACCTATTGAAACAATAGCTAAGGCTTTAAAATCCAGCTCAAGACACAACCTAAGCACTCAAATTGTTATAAACTATCAAGAATCACACAAGGAAGGCAATGAAAATGCTATAGAGAATGCAATAAGAGTGTATGCCACAACCCTTCCACATTAACCCTATTAGTGATAGTAGAGGATAGAAATAATTCAAAGTGTGTGTAGAGAAATGTAAATATAGAATTGAGAAAATATGTTGTTGATATAGCCAAGATTTTGGATTACAACAAGCAATTAAACTCGTTAACTGTAGGCACCTAGGATGGTTTTATGGTGGGAGATGGCCGTTAGAATTCATATTTGAATGTTGGGGCCCCAACAATAGGATCCCTATCAGTCGGTGATGAATGGGAATTCAGCACGTAGAAAAATTTATTACTTTTTATTTGCCATCATATATGAGTCTCCTCGATATTGCGGAATTAGTCCTGTCGTGCATCTTTGTTCAATTGCACAATCGCATGAAGATCTCAGCCATGGATTCACTAAGAATGTATCACTCTTTATTCCACTTAGAAGGTGGGTCAATGGGACCCACATCCCTACCATGTGGCCTAGCTACCCATTTGTCCAATCTTTCATTGGTCCAAGTTTCTGTTGCCATCACCTAAGGTGTAATGCCTACCAAAATACCCTAGAGAATATTACAAACTAACGTGCAATAGAAATAATTTATTTTTTTGAAGTACTCTAATGCATCACATAAGAATAACTTAAATAACATAGAAATTTTTAACATCTTTAACCATGCATGTAATCAAACCCAACATGATCATGAGAATATAATATGCAAGCAAAAATAAACAACATCTCATAGACTATGTTCCCTAGGGTATCCCAATGTCATTACTTAACTAAGTAACATCATCATAAGCAATTACCACAATATGACTAATATACATTTATTCTATAGCTATTTCATATAAGATCATAGATAGATACTCATTTGCATTACCATAATACATACATGATACAACCCCCATTCATTCCTAATTCTATATTCATTTAAATGAACCAAATCCAAAAGTTCCTAATTCCCCTTTTTCAAATCATCTATCTATTTTCATTAAACCATTATCAATACTATTTATAATATAGTACATTTGTTTCCTTATTAAGAGATAATCTTTACACATCTTTATAGTTCTATTCATATAATCATTCCAAGAGACAAGTACAATAAGGGAAATGATATTATCTACAACATGACCATTCTTTTTCTACAAATATGAAGATCCATACAACCTACTACATCACCATATACATAAGCTCTAACCAAGAGATAAGTATGATAAAGAATATACTCTTTACCAACAAGGACATATAGTCTATCCCATTCAAACTGAATCCATAGTATAACCTCATTAACCAAGAATCCAATTCCTTTATTTTACAAATGGTCAATATCCCAATGCACAATATAGAATCAACAATAAATACAACTATATACTCTATTACATTAACCATGATTACAATTCTAATCACATTGTTTCCAATTACTCATGAATACGATATCTATTTACATCAAGGTACATAGTTATCAATCTAAGAATACAACTATCTCATGAAATTACCAATATAAATACCACATGAATCATATTACATCAATCTACTCCAAGAATCCATCCACAATTGAAGAGATAAGGAATCCACAACCATGCATAAGAGCATCCAATAAATAACATCCCAATGGAAGAAGGAATCAAACCACCTGACCATGTGGAACCAATAAGGAACCACCCCCCTATTTCAGGAGATGACACAAGGTCCCACACACACTCTAGAACTAGGCCGACACCTAACAACCAAAGGAACTCAATAAGGTAACCATAACTGAAAAGCAACCACATAGATGAACAATCAAAGATACATCACAAGGCTGCAATAAAAGATATAAAAATCCCAAAGGCATATAAATAGCCATGGCATAAGGAACAAGGACACATATAGGGGAGAGTGTCATCACATGCTACCCTCACCAAGAAGGGTGATCCAAACCCCTAATAGACATGCATAATCATCTCTACCTATGTGAGAATCAAGGGAGTTTAACTTGACACCTTTATGGCCTTCCCAAACTCATCCTGAGTCATCCCTCAAGGGATATGAGACGGGGCATTCACATAACATCATTTTATTATCTTGATTAGGTGAATTTCCTATTTATAATTATTAATGTTATCACTTGATTACATATGGATAAATTTCATGAGCTCCTGGAAGTCTAGACCAACAAGCATCCTTACAAGGAACTTCGTGGTGGTGTATTCTCATGTGACCCCGACTAACACATGAAATCCCACTCCCCCTAACCATGCTCCCAGACTTTAGGTTTATCATCTTTGGTATTGATGTTTATGTGTGATGTGTGTATGGGTCATTGTGTATAGTTTCACGTGCACAAATGAAAGATTTGAGCTCCAGAATACTATAGAGTATCAGAACAGAGTAGTGTTGTAGAACAAAGTATTTTGTGTTTAACTGGAATTGTTTTTGGCATTTGTAGATGTTGTTTATCAGTTTATACATTCCAATTATTATTTGTAATCATTTGTAAGGTAGTGTGTCTTTCAAGGTTGTAGCCCTTATTGTAATTTGAGGAGTGAGCTCTAGGCAATGTGCCTAAATGCGTGTGCATTCCCCTCATGTAATATTATTATACTTCTAACAAGATATTAATATTATGGGTCTCATTCCCACCGTGGTTTTTCCCTTAACTGGGTTTCCACGGAAAAATCCTTGTGTTATTTGCTTTGTGTTTCTACACTCTGCTTTTATTTATTTATATTAAGTTGTTTAAGGACAGATTAAAGAATGTGAAAAATTGTAGAACACTGATTCACACCCCCCCCTCTCAATGTTTCTTGTTTCCAATAATTGGTATCAGAGCTTAGTTCCTTGGAAGAAGCCTAACAACTTGAGGAGGATCTGAGAAGGTGAGTCAATGGATTCCGGTAGTCTAAAACAATAGTTTGTTGTAGCTCTTGAGGATCTTGATCATGCCCAAGTTGAGGTCCAGAAAGTAAAAGTAAACCTTAAGGATGTTGAGAACTTCATTGAATCATTGAAAGATCAGTTGAACAAGTCAAGCAAGAAAATAAAGGATCTTGTTGATAAGCTGAAAGAGAAATAAAGTCAAAGCATTGATGATCAAGTAATGAAGGAGAAGACAAAAGAATGTGAAAAGCTTGCTAGAGCTAATATAGTCCCGAATAATGAGATGAAATCTATTGTGATGAGATTGACAAAGGAGATTGAGGAAATGAAGAAGAATGAGGAGAATATTTCTCAGTCCCTGAAAGACAAATCTAAAGAATGTTGTAGACTTGAGAATAAGAATGGACAATTGAAAATTGAATTGCAAGAAGCCAAAGAACATGAGGAAGATCTTGGAAATCATGTACTTCTTCTTAGATATGATCTTTGTTGGTAGTGGGCCAACATCCCTTGCGAGGATTCACGACATGGTTTAATAGCCTCTTGTGGATTCTATAAGTCTAGTGGTTGTATTGGGCATTGATAGGTCAATCTTTTGGTGCAATGACACCCTAGCTTGTAACAAGTGGTATTAGAGCTTGGTCATAGGTTTGAATCATGCAAGCCACGATGAGTGACACTAGGAGGGGGATTGTTGGTAGTGGGCCAATGTCCCTCACAGGGATTCATGACATGGTTTAACAGCCTCCTATGGATTCTATAAGTCTAGTGGTTGTATTGAGCATTGACAGGTCAATCTTTTGGTGCAATGGTAACTCTAGCTTATAACAATCTTGATGTTGCAAATGAGTATAAGGAAAAGTTTCAGATCAGCTCAGTCAAGCTTGATGAGATGCTTGCAAGCTAGAAGAATCCTAATGATACTCAAGGTCTTGGATTTGTGAAAGGTGAAAGCTCCAAATTAGCTCAACAGAAGAACCACTCAAGAAAGCCTTTGGTAAGGCAACCTAATGCTCATAAATTCAATGGTAACTATTTTGTTTGCAATAAATTTGGTCATATGGATAGTCAATACAGAAATAGGATGATCAATAATGGTCCATCTGTCTCCGATCAAAGTTTCAAATGCAATAAGTATGGTCATAAGTCAAATGAATGCAGAAGTATGATAAATTTCAAAATAGGAGAAATGTCAGATGTTATACATGTGGTAGGTTTGTATATGTATCTAATCAATGCAGATCAAGGGGAAATCAAATAACCTTCAGACCTAGACAAGGAAATATTGTTTGTTATACTTGCAACAATTCTGGTCACATTGCTAAGTATTGTAGAAGTAGAAATGTGAATAGGAAAGGTCCAGAAGACAAGAACAAGAATGTGAAGCCAAATGAGAAGGGAAAAGAAAAGGTTGAAGAGATCAAAGATCAAATGAAGAAGAATTGGGTTAAGAAGAGTGATTCAGAAGTAGGAATTGGGTTTGCACTTGATTCTCGTATTGGAAATACATCCAGTAACTAAGGCATCCAACCTTGGGGGATGCAATCATGCAAATCTTTCAAACCCCCTGTTTAAGATCCGTGCCTATTTTTGATAGGTTATAGAGGTGTATGTGATGATTGCAGATGTTTTTGATGGATTTTTGGAAGAGTTCAAGCAGATTTGAAGGTTGGTAGAAGATTTTTGTGAGATGTAGAGTATCTGAAAGTATTAGGGAAAAGTGCATTTATTACAATGAAAATTTAGGTTTGCGAAAGATAAAAAGTGATTTTACCACTTCATTTCTCACTTTGTGTTTAAAGAGAAGAAGTTTGGAAAGATCTGCGAGAAGGTTGACAAGCGTGATCAAGTACTAAACCAATTTCTGAAGCAAAAAGCAAATCCAATGGTAAAGGTATTTATCAATGAAACCCCTTTTGGTTAAAGTTTGAAATTTGAAATTGGTAAGATGGTTGCATCTGGTACTGCGACTCCTTTGGTTGTTTAAATCATTGAGCATGCATGACCAAACTTCAAGAATCATCCATTCATTTCAATGGAAGATGATCCTAAGAGTGCATTTTCATTGGTGCCCTATGAAGTTTTGCATATTGAAGACATTAGTGTATACATGCACTGTCCCATTGAGGAATTAGGAAGCTCACAAATGTTGAATTTGTACAATAATTAGCTATCTGATAAGAGTTCAATATTGAAACCAAAATTTCAAGGATTGGAAGATAAGGGTTTCACACAATTCATTAGGTTTCTAATTTTCTATGAACAAGAATAGATCTGGTACATATTGAGCCGATTACATGATGAATTCATGTGGTTGGACAATCCCCACAAGATCACCAAGACAATTATTCAAGCTGTGATAGAATTGTGTGCATCCGATGAGCTGCCATCATTGAAAGAGGTGAAGAATGACATTGTTACTAATGCAACTAGGTCAAAATTTGATAAAAATGTAATGAAAATTAATGACATCCTAGAGCATGACATCAAGTTTGCATCAATGGTAAATATTTACAAGTTTTACTATTTCAACAGAGAAAATCTTGTCTTTGGTACTGCTATATATGTTGTCTATGAAATGATGAGAGAAAACAAGAAATATGATCTTTGTGAGTTTCTTTGGAGTGAGATTATTAAGAATGTGAAGAAGATAAAGGGAAATAAGAAGCATCCATTCAAATATGGAACCTTGATTCTACGCATATTCTTCTACTTCATGAGTGAGGTTTTGAGAGTTGGGCAAGTGCAGTGGGCATTTGATAGACCGATAGGTGTGCAAATCTAGCAATACTTATACAATTCCTATGACTCTATTGGAACCTTAATTTTTGGAAAAATTTAGTTTTCCTCAAGTTCTCAAATAGCCATTGTCTTAGACCTTGTGTGCATGTTATCACCAAGATTTTTGTATTTCATTAACCTGAGAGAAAACTATTTACCTTGCTGACACTCAAATCCTCCAATCTATGGATACTGGTTTGAGAAGAATGGTTTATTTAATCACTAGATAAGGATATTATTGTTACAAGTTCATTAATGAAAAACATGAATAGCAAAAATGAATATTATTAAAATTATAATGGAGCTTGATATTGCAAATTTTTATATGTGGGGTAAATGTGGCTCCCATAAGGGTAGAGCCCAACATATAGCTTCAAAAGGGAACATTAAAATATTCTTTGCATGAAGTCTTTTTTGGCAAGACATTGTGTTTTTCAATGATGGAGAAACCATATCTGAACAATGAGTAAAGCCGAAAAGATAAAGTTACATCTCCCCGAAAGGCCATGTTACACCGATAAACCTTTGCATCGACGTAACTCTCTTTGAAGTTTTATTGAAACATGTGTATCAGTATAACATTATGAGTCTGCCAAGATAGAAATAGTCTTACCAAAATCATGCGCTACACCGAAAAGATATAATGTTGGTATGATTCTTTTAGGTCTTGTCGAAATACCTATATCCGTATAACACCACAATTCTGCATAGCTAGAAAAAAGTCTTACCAAAGGCAAGGGTTATGTTGGGGCTTGAAATTTATAAGTAATTTCAAGAACCCTAATATTGAAAATGATGGTCACTTTATGGAAATGGAACATAATGAATGGTGAATTATTAGAGCACCTAGAGAAGAGGAGGATAAGATAAGGATATGAATAAATCAATTCCAATGGACCTCCATGAAAGGTTGTTAAGCTACCTTGTATATCACATATACATCCATTCCCTTAAATTCATAAAGAGTATATATATTCTAAACATATTGAAATCTCTATCTTGCTTCATCCATTAGCTAAGAAGTCCATATAATCCTTCATCACCCCATCCTCATAACCCTAGGCATGTCATATATATCTGTTCCAAAGAGTGCTATCGTGAGCCATTTTTCTAATGAGGATGATAACATCTCATAATAAATTGCCATCTCAAATTATATAATGTCATAGCCTAATATATTATTCCTACATGTTCCTAAACAAACTTAATATATATTAGACCTGCTAATATGGTGTCCCAGCCTATCAACTACCCAATATGGACTCTTGACCTGCTATTGCAGATTGGTGTTTTTGACCTGCATAAAAGATGATGTGGACAGAGAATGAAAACAAGTGGAACATGAAAATATAAGAAAGACCCTTTTCAGAAAATAAATTTTCCAAGATCCATTAAAAATCTTAGGTCTGTAAGATGTGTTTTTGGCTATAAACCATACAAAAGACCCTAAGCAGGATGAAAAGCTTCTTATTTAAACTTGCATTAAAGAAGATGTCGAATAGGAATGAAAATGTGTGCAAATCTCAAATTTGACAAAGATCCATTTCAAAAAATGAAGCTTCCTAGTTCTAGTGAAAATTTTAGGTTTTGTGGTGGTGTTTTGGGCCATCAACCAAGAAAACTACCAAAATATAGCTTAAAATGGAGTTATCAACTAAACTAGTCTATTATCATTTTTTAAGGGTTTTTGTTAATTTTAATGTAAAATGGTGACTTTTCATCCCAAAAGGGGTATGGTGTCCATTAAACCACATATATAATTGGTGAAAAAACATAATATAGAAGGATAGAACAACACAAGATAAAATAGAAGAGTATCCACAAAAGGGTAGAAATTGTAACATATTATTTTCAAAAAGGGGCTTAAATGTTAAAACCTTTCAAACATTGTGCAAGAAGTATAATTTAATGTTCTCTAATTTGGTTTCACTTGTTATATTGGATAAAGTAGCCAAGGTTGTTTGAGAACTCCTATATGTCATGTTTTTCCTATTATATTGATTTGAATATCAAGGGTATTTCAAATTGATCAAAGAGCTTTTAGTATATTTGTATGATTTGTTGTCTTGATTCTCTCAAGGAGAGATTAAAATTTCTTGTTGACAAGTCATAGTAATAAGGAAAAAATCATTGAATGTATAAGGATTCAAGCAATTGACATATTCATGCAAGACATGTATGTAAAAGTTATCTAACAAAGTGGTGCAAAACTAGTGAAGGAAGAGGAGATTGACTCTATTTCCCAATCGATGAAAGGTATTAATCAAATCTCATTTCAATACCAATCAAATTACTTTCATTTTTTAGTTTCAAGTTGTAGGAGTTAGTATAGAAGATAGAATTCAATTCAATTACATATTTCTCACCTTATTCCAATGAGAGATAGAACAAAGGAAATAGAAGAGAATCAATATTCTACTTGTATGAGTGGTACACCCACCAAGGTATAGCAAAACCTAAAGATAAGGGAATTTGTAACCTCAAAGGTTCATTCCATTAGCTGGCCAAAGTTGATTGTTTAAATTGATCATAGAATTTGGCATCCTCTTAGAGTTTGGTAACCTACAATTTTGAGCTCCAACGAGTTACACCGAAAATAGAGTAATATCAAAGAAACTTATAAAGGTTATACCGACCAAATGGGTTTTCATTACACTTGTGAGTAATGGGAAAAAATAGAATGATTTTCACCGAAAAGAATAGATGGTGATGCAACAATTTATGAAGTCTCTCTGACATTAATATTGCACCAACTTGGTGTCATATCACATGAATTTTTTATTCAAGCATTAAATGGCCATTCTGTAACTATTTCCAGAACGACAAAAACTCTCTGGCTTAAATTAAAGAAACAATCCTGCACACATTTGATCACTGCGAATAATCCCATAGGTGAAGGTGTGGAAAATTAAGGGCTAGGGGAAGAACATCAATTCATTAATGGCATCAAGACTCCAAGTAAGTACCAAATTTGAGAAGGTATCCTATTAATTTGATTGTTTTCCTTCTTCTATAAATGATGGAGGGTTCCTCTAAGAAGCTTAGAGTGAGAAAATAGAAGGAAAAAGAAACTAAAGTAGAAATCTCTCAAGAATTGAAACCAAAAAAGCAGAAAAAGAGGGAAGACATTTAAATAAAGATTTGATGGAACAATTCCCTGAGTCTGGTCCAAAATCCAAAAGGTCTTCCCAATCAAAGCAGGATGTGGAGAAACTAGGTGATAAATTTTGAGACTTGGGAGACATATGGACATCTATAAGGGGTTATGAATTGTTGCTATACCACTCCAGGAGAAGAAACAAGGCCGAACTGATATGTAATCCATGGGAACATAATGTCAGGAAATTGGTGGTGCCTAATGTGTTTATAAATTTTGATCTGATGATATTATTGGCCAAGAGCTACAAACCCTAGACCAAGACATTTCATGATGCTACAGGGGAACCATTGCTGCCAATTATTAGAGATTTCATGTCTAGGCTATTTGATTTATATTTAACCCTCAATGAGATAATTGACCTAATCTTCCTAGCAAATGAATACACCAGGCTTGATGAAATATATAAGAGATGGAGACTACCAGCCCACGGACCTAGAGATGGGAAAAATCTTAGGATATTTAATGAAAATGAAGAACCACTGTTTGATGTGGATTCATTTGAGGAGTACTTTAGGTACACTTACTATTCTATTTGTCAGATTTTAGGTCTTGAAACTAACCCACTCATGGATGTAGTACCAATGATATTGGTTGCAGATGTGTAGACACATGATGCCCAATCATTCAATTATGTGTCACATATGGTAGATTAGATAAATCATGGGTTGGAAAGGATTAAAAACAATCCTAAGGAAATTCATTTCTAACATTATTCTGTGCTAATGCATATGCTTCTATATATTGGGTAGGGCATGAATTTATGGGCTGACAATCTTAGGGTTAAAGAGTATGACAAACAAGGGGCAAGAAAGCGAGTACAAATTTGGACTGCCATATGGGATCAAAGATGTTCATGGTCTCAATACCTATGTTTTGAAGAGAATTTTTTCAAGCACTTGTGTCGACTTTTAGGACACTCATGTGATTATACACTTACTCCAGAGATTCAAAGATTCCTTAGGCCAAAGGATTATGATGATTGAAAATTAGTCAATCATAATTAGGGAGACTGGTATGCCTTTAAGGAATATACCAAAATAAGGGTTTATGGGTTTGAAGGTGCCCCTTTTCTTCTTCCAAAAATAGTACCAAACATGATTGCCTATCTTGAAATTGTAAGCCAATTAGCTATATCAATTCATACACATTTGAGGACACATGGGAAACAATCCCTCATGCTTGGGTATTTGTGTTTCAGAGTTTTCATAGTTTTCTCTACTAAGGGATATGATTTCATTGGAGATAAACCAACTTATTATGGCTTATCACAGGATGAACCCAGGGTTGGTTTTGACCCTAAATAATTCATTAGTTTGGCCAGATAGTCACAAAAATTATGTTCCTATGAGCATATGCCACTCGAGCAAGAATATCTTATCAAGAATTTAGATGAAATATAGGCTATAGAGAGACTCGAAGCCTATGACAAGATCACCAAGGCAAAGGAGTAGAAAAAAGGTCATGGTTTGTTAAGTTCTGATAATTATTCAAGCATTCAAGATCCCATTTCTCGAATGAATTAAAAAATTATCCACTTGGATCAGATAGTTGAAGGAGTTCCTACAAATTTTTTGAAAATGGATACAAAGAGACCATTGGGAAGGGGTATACGAGTTGTCACCCCCCTCATACATTTGTCATTGCAGCCAACCCCTATGTTGTAAAGTGAAACATATGAGATCGAAGGAGAAGGTCAAAGAGAAAGGGAAATTGTAACAGAGCTCTCTAATGAGGAGAAGGATATCAGGCAATTGGCTTGTGAGAAATTTGTTTCAGATGATGAGTTTGTTCATTCACAAGAATTCAAAACATTTTTGTATAGATATAAAGGAAGGCTGCTCAGGCAACATGTTAATGAGATTTCACCAAAAAATGAAAGTGATATGTTGAGAAAAATCCAAGAAGATGTGGATGCTAAGATAAGTACTATGACCCCCACCAAAGGAAGACAACTTCTACAAGATGTTGGTGTTATTATTATTCATGGATGGGACATGAGTTCTGTTATATTGTTTGATAGTTTTCTGAAGAATCATGATATTCAAAAGAAAATGTTACCAAAAGATGTTGATAGAATCTATTCTAGTTTTCATTTTGATCTTGACAAAAATGTGTTTCTACAATGGGCTCTGTACCCAAGAAATAAAATGCTCACATTGGTGGAAAATGACAAAGTGTTTGGTCACATTATGGTCCAAAGAGTTAGTGAGACAAATCCACTAGATACAACATATTTAAATGTGAATGTGGCACAATTTAGTAAAGCACAAATCAAGCATGTGGTTAAGGAAAGAGATATGTATGAAGAAAAATATGAGAAAGTAGAAGAACATAGGTTGTAGCTTGAAGAAAAATTAAAATCAGTCACTGATAAGGAATAATTTTCATTTGAATTAGAATAGTAGATAACTGAAGCATTACAAGATACAAACTATTGGAGGTACCAAGAAGAAAAGATTCAGAAAACATTAAAAGAGGGGAGCAAAGGAAAAGAACCACATATGACATGATGGCAGGATTGGTCACTCATAGGTTTAATGAAATGATATGGTATGTTAATAATTACTAGAACACTTATGTAGGAACTTATAGAGATCTACAGGAACAGGCCAAACTCGTAGAAGGGTGAAAGGGATAGTCAACAAAGGATAGGATCTCAAGTCTTCCAAGCTACCAAAGGATATTAGAAAGTTATGGTCTAGACATAGGGAATACCATGAGGAGCTAGAAGATGACATGAGTCAACTAGACACAGAAGATAGAGAAAGCCTCCCTAACATACTAAACAATGAAGATGGTACACCTATGCCCAGAGAACAATGGAGAAAATTTCTATCATAGGAACTTCCACGAGAACTAGATGAGATCAATGATGAAGACCATGTTTTGGATAACATGAAGATCATCTTGGATAGGCTTTATGGGAAGGAGTATGTTACGAGACATTTTGTCTCAAACATTGATACTTATAAGGAGCAAGAGCACATAGATCATCTAGGGGCAGTTAATTTGTTCTTGTTAAATCATTAAAAGACTTGTTTAGTTAGTTACACTGTGTAACTAAATTATGTCTTATTTTCAAAAGACTTTATGTTTCAAGTTTTCTTGATATTTCCTTATAAAAGGAAGATCGTTTGTTTTATATGAGATATAAGAAAAAACACTAAAATACCTATGCAATTAATACAAATCAGTTAGCTTTCATATCTATATTGTGTGAAGATTATGGTGAATGTATTTTAGAATCTAATATGTTATTTTGATTCAAGTAATCAAAGGCTATTTAAGTATTAACCTGTGCATAGTGGTTATTCTATTATTTTCAGTCTACTAAATCAAGGATTGTGTGGATTGATCAAGGGAGATTTCTATTCTTGGATGATTATTGTGTTTACTTCTTTCAAAGGAAGATTAAATGCATGCATATTAGTTATCATATTAAAAATTAACCATCAATTATAAGGAAACAAGAAATTGACAGTTTCATACCAAATGTGAAATTAAAAATTGTCTAACAAGGAGGATATAAGGAAAGGGATTTGCTTGACTTTGAGCCCAATTGGTGAAGAAGGAACTAATCATAATTTAGCACTCAATTATCCAGAAAACTTGTTTACTTTATTTTATTTTTTCAGCTTTTTACAAGTAGGAGATAGGAGTAAGGTTAGAAGTTAAATTAATATACTACATAAGTTCATGTCATTCTGAGGTAGAAATAGAAGATAGAACCAAAAAGGATAAAAGAGAATCAATAATCTTCTTATATGAATGGTACACCAAGCAAGGTATAGAAGAACCCGAAGAGACGATAATTGTAACCTCAAAGGTCCATTTCATTAGTTGGTCAAAATTGATTGCCATCGTAGAGTTTGTCATCCTCTTAGAGTTTGGCAACCTTCAATTTTGAGGTCCAACAAACTCTAAGGTTCAGAATAAGAATTTATGGGGTTATTTCAAAAATTTCCAGTAGGAGATGCATGAGAGGGAAAGAATCCCTAAGACCATTGTGAACAAATATCAAGACTGTTGGAATATTGGAAGCGGTTAGGGTCAACCAAGATGGAGTGGACCAGTGTCGGGGTTCACTAAGTGCGACTACCGGTTGGTAGTCTCAGTTCAACTCTAGGGTTTCTAGTTTGGCTTGTACTGTGCAATCGATGATGTTTTGTGATGAGTTAGTTAAGAACAAGAATAAGGATCAAGATGCCACGTCAGTTATGTGCATGTGAAGGATTTCTTTAAGGATCTTGTGCGTGAAGATCAAATGCTTTGAATGTCTACCTCGGGAATGTGCATTCTTCTTAGAGGTATGCAAAAAGCACGTGATGGGTTACTATTTTCCAGATGCGGTGAAGATTGGACGATGTAGAATGACTTGAGATCTGTTTTAGATCGTTTCATTCTATGTAATGTATTTGATGCTCAGGATTGAACCACTTGTAATTGTAAACCTAAAATGTTTAGGGTTTATGCTACCAACCTAATTGTTGTCTATAAGGTCGATGAGTTTTTCTACTGTAGGGGTTGGCAAAGGTTGTGTGTGTTTCCACATGTTTTGATACTTGCCAAACTAGAGTGAGGAATATGTAGAGTGTGATTGCAGAAGAGAGGAACTGAAAAGGATCTGCCTTAGCAAGAAGTGTTGTTATCATATCAGAGTGTTTTACCTGTTGTCTTCTAACCATTTCAATAGAAGGTAAATCTCTTGACTAGGTATCTTTAACAGGCTTTGTTGTAAATCCTCTAACTAGGTGCCTCAAGTTCATTGAGTTATTTAAATCCTCTAGTGAGGTAACCTTTAACAGGGTATATATCCATCCCTTAATTGGGTGATCTCTAACATGATCTGTTCCTAACATAACCTTTATTGTAAAGTCTTTAATCGGACTAGGATCCTTATAGAGTGGACTTCAAAAGAGTTCACAAACAAGCTTGTGGGTATTCATCCCCACCGTGGTTTTTCCCATTTGGGTTTCCATGTGAAAAATTTGTGTGTTATGGGTTGTGAGTTCTTCATGTGATGATTGTGTGATTATGATTAAGTTAGATATGCATGCAGTGTTAAATGGTTGTGATATTATTGATACAAATCATGCATGTTTACATCGGTGAAGTAGTCATCAAGATTTGAGGTCTGTTGAATGATGTCTGAAGTATTTTTGTTTAACCAGTATTGCTATGGTTAAGTCCAGCAGTATATGACAACTGATTATTTGTGTTTTGATTTATCAAAGTATCTGACTAAGTTTTTGTGTGTACTGATTCACCCCCCCCTCTCAATACCAGTTAGGACCTTAGTATTTCATCATTATTCATCAAAGACACCATCTGTTTTATGGTGGATACCAATAATTTCTTGATGGAAGCAGTAGAGCCCTAGATGACATGTATTATGCCTATGGGTTATGAGTTTGAAGAATTGATTTTGAATCTATATGCATAACATTTGTTGAGTAAACTAGTGGATCCCTCTGAGGAGAGATTTGGGACATAAAAACAGAAGAGCTTAAACTGCATCAATAGTTCAAGAAACCATTAATCCAAAAGAAGGTGAGGAAGGAGGTAGAGGCACTTGCAGAGAGCATGGGGATAACAAAGGAAGCAGTCCAAAAAGATAGAGAGAAGAACACTCTCTCTGAGGAGCAGACTTTGAAGAAGGAGACTAAACCAGAAACATCTAATCCTAAGCCTATAAAAACCATAAGAAAAGCTCCCTCCTCTGGTCCTGCAAAGACAACAAGAAAACCAAAACCATTAGTCAATCCATCCAATGGTGGAGAGGAGAAAAGGAAGACAATCAGATTTGGGACTATAGACTATGAATAAACTAAATCTAATGAAGTAGTCAAGGAGGTTAAAGCCAAAGCTGCTAAGGCCACCAAGGTCTCAAAGGAGAAACTATCTAGTAAGAAATCTAAGCCATCTAGACTTGATGAGGCATTAAAGAAAGGAAAACTTCAAGTTAAGCCTCTTATGTCTTTTAATGAGATTGTGAATGAGGTTGTGAAGAATGCTAACTTGAAGCCATTATTAGAATGGTGTGAAAATTTTGATGAATCTAGCAAAAGAACTTTAGAAGAAGCAACTGTAGAATACTTGAATGTATATAGTAAAACTCTAATTTAACTAATGACAGTCATACCCAAGAGCTTGTATGAAATTTTGGATGCTAGGAGACAAATAGAAAATAAAGAAGATGATAGATTGAAAGAATATGTATTAGTTAATCTAAGTTCAGTAATTTCTAAGGAAGAGATAGATAGATTACTTAAGTTAGCAAACAATGAGTTCAAGAGTAAGTACAAAGTGAATAAAATCATGTTTGGGAAAATTGATGAGGTCGCAAAAGAAACAAAGAAAATTTTGAGAAAAATATTACTTGAAAACCATTATGAAGTTGTAGACACCTAATTTTGGTCAGGCCATTAATTTTCATCATGCATCCTAGGGCAATAATAAATTAATTATTTGCTCCTTATTCTAATATTTACCCTCAATAATTAAATAAATTCAATTTATTTGATTAGCTAATTCTTAAATAAGAATAGTAAATTAATAAATTTAATTTATTAATTTATCATAGTTATATTCTCATATACAGATAATTAAAAATTTGTATTTATTAACCATCCCATATTTATCTTTTCAACCTACCAATTTGGAAAAATATGAGGATAATAAGTTTATTTATCTATTAAATCCCCATATTATCTTCCTCAATTTGATTTGGGATTTCTTTCCAGATTTCTTCCACATTTTCTATGTTTCCTAATAGAAACTCTATTGTGTGTTTGATTCTAGCCACTGATTCTTCCTATCTTCAGATTAATCTTATCCATTGATTCAAAATCCTCTTTTCTATAAATTGAGCTTTCATTGCTCATTTTCAACAACCACACTTCTAGTATCCTTATGTTGTCCAATTTATCTCACCACTTTTCTATCATCTTGTAATCAATTGTTTTCAACACACTTGCTTTATAGGTGAGAGCCGCATATATTTGAAGGAGAAAGAAGAACAATGGAAGGGAATGGAAGAAGCATTTGCATTTGTTTGCATTTTTGTTTAAATGTCTTATCTTTCATTATTCCATTGTATTTCGTGGTTTCATAACTCTAGGCTTTGATATGTTTTCCCATTATTCCTAGTTACATTTCTTGGTGAACCTGATGTGAACACGCAAAATCTAACAATTTTATGAATCTATTTGCATGTAGGTTTTATGTGCTAATCCATTGTTGCATGCAGATTTTTTGAGCTAATTTGTTATTGCATGCATGTTTTATGTGTGGATTTGTTGTTGCATGTAGGTTTTATGAGAGGATCTATTATTGCATGTGCGATTTATGGAGTTTAAACAATTATTCATGTAGGATTTCTTAACATGCAATGAAAAATAATTCTTCACATAGCATAATTAGGAGGTTTTAATGAACAAATTTTTTTCACATAGCCTAATTAGGAGGTTTCAATGAACAACAAATTTTGACATAGCCTAATTAGGAGGTTTTAATGAACAACAATTCTTCATATAGTTTAATTAGGA
Source organism: Cryptomeria japonica (assembly GCF_030272615.1). NCBI lineage: Eukaryota > Viridiplantae > Streptophyta > Pinopsida > Cupressales > Cupressaceae > Cryptomeria > Cryptomeria japonica. Next base: position 374,394,371 of record NC_081408.1, on the reverse strand, counting down.
GGTTTGAATGAATCCTACAATTCTCACATAGTCTTAATTAGGATTTGGATCAAAGAACAACAACAAATTTCACATTTCATGCATGCAAAGGGTTTAAAATGAACAACAAATTGAATTTAATAATGGTTTGAATTGATCAAATCCTTTTCAAATAAAGGTGGAATTTACCTCATCTACTCTTAACTAGGATGCAAATGGATCAATGAACTCATTTCATTTTCTAAAGGTTGAATAATCACTATTTGTCATGTCTTCTTTTATTTTGATTGTTTGCTTTTACCTTTTGAGGGCCTGCATCTCAATTCGCCTGGAACTTTGTATAGGAATTGGTGAGAGGGAATGACCCAAGTGGTAATGGGCTAAGGCCAAGCTCTTTTGAACCACTATAAATAGATGCATTTGTGATAAAATTTGCAAGCGATGGGTTTCAATGTGTCATAATGATGTAAGTCTCCCTCAATATTCATGTGGCACGTAAAAACCTATAGAGCATAACCTTTGCAGGCTAGGAGGCCTCCTTCACATAGTGAAACATCGCATGTATGGCCACCCGAACGGATGCCATGACTAAAAACTTTGTTTTAGAAGCCAAAAATATTCTAGTTGTTGGTACAAGAGGTCGGACCTCTATTGATGTCTCACGTCCTTATAGTTCTTAGTAGAGATACAAAGTTTGCCATAGGAAGTTTTCATGGGGACTGATGCTTGGCTGCCTCAGAGAAGTGAGTTCTATGGAGTGGAGCCAATGGAGTCAAGCATCTAAGTATCTGATTTGAGAAAGAATATTTAGGGAAACCCAAGTGAGATCCAACAACTATTGTCCTTGATAGCCTTAGAATTCATTGTTGAAGGTGCATGATTGTCTTGTGTCAAGGTCCAACAAACATTTTATCTTATGTACTTGTTAAAATTTGAATCAAAAACAATTCTCACGAGTGGTCATAAACAACCTTGGTTTTACAAAGTTAAAATAAAGAGTTCACATTTTGTCCAAGTATTCATCCAACAATTGAACATGGCTTGTCAAAATATTGGATATCCTTGTTTCAATATTTATATCACTTAGGGTTAGCCTTTGCATAGTCCAACCTTAGATCTTAGGACCCATAGACATTGTCATTCATTTTAGTGTCCTCATTTTGCACTTAGATTTAATATAATTTTCCCTAAATCCTCATTGAATTGTAATACAAAAGATAGGTTTTCACTTAGGTCATATTATTGCCTTCCATATGTCCTTGTTGCATTAGGTTATATCATTGTATATTCCAAAATCTTAGGTCTTGTCTTAGGTTAACATTGCCATACATTTGAATTCATATCACACCATTTGCTCATATCATATTTTAATTTTTGTCAAAATTTGCATTTATACCTTAAGCTCATATCATTGCATAATAGGCTTTAGTCAGTTCATATCTTTAGGTCGTTTCATATCTCTAGATCATATCACATCTTGAAGTCATATTCATATCATATTATTAGGTCTTTATCATTATAATTGGATTCTTTCATTTAGTCTCAAAATTAGGTTTGTCAAACTCCAAAAATCAAAACTTTAGATTATACCCTAAGTTGTTGTTAGGGAGTCTTGACCTTGTCCAAAATTTGTCCTTTTGTCATCAACATCATTTTGTCAAACCTAGCTTAGTATTGAAGCGTATAGGTGAGACATTGCAAATTTGTCCTATTGTCATTTTTTCCTTTATCCTTTTTTCAATTAAGGTCTTGACTTCATTTAAATTTCCCAAGGTTGTGTCTTGAGGGTTGCATTTCAAAGTTTTTCCAAATCTTGAAAATTCCAAAAAACATAGATTGCATTATCATATCCCAAAGTTGCATTTAGTTGCATAGCATTTATCAAACCCCCAAGATTTCAAGAGTCCAAAGCAAGGTCACATTTACATTACTTAAAATTGCATTTAGATACATAATCATTGTCATTTCAAAAATTCAAAAGACCAAAAACACAAGTTGCATTATTCTCCTCTAAGGTTGCATTTGTCATTTCGTTACTTGTATTTTATTGCATCCTTAAAATTCAAAAATCCAAAAAACATTGCATAGTGACATGTCTATTGAAACGAGATTCCAAGCTCCTATGATGCAACAAAGTTTGAAATATCAACCGATGATTGGTCCAATGAATAACATAATGCAATTGGGTAAAAGCACAAAGTTGTGTCACACTTTTATAAAGGAAATGGCCAATATTGATTCAACTTTTTGAATTGAATAAATAGAAAGTGAAATATATGTTTTGAATTTTGAAATGATGTAAACTAATAAAATGTATATTTTTAAAAAAAATAAAAAAATAATTTGAATATACTTTCTTATAAGGTAAACACTATAATTTAGTTGTTGATAAAGTACTAAAATTGAAGTTACAAGAGGCATCACACTTAATATAGTAAATTTTACCTTTTTATCTTCAATTTTTTTGTGTATATTTATAACTTGAAACTTTAGTTCAAAAAAAAAATTTTAACTATTTTTTATGTATATATTTTACAATAAATTTGAAAATACGTGTACTAAAATATAACTCTTTCCATTGGGTATCACCTTTTTTCTTAATTATTTATCCAAATTAGACTCTTTTCTCTAGTGCATTTATTTTTTTGAAAAATTTTAAATAAATTTTAGTATTTTTCCTTTACAAGATAATCAAACTTATATTTTAGTGTTCATGACCTACTTTCAATAAAAATAAATATTAAATATTAAAAATAATTAAAATATTAAAAATAATTAAAATATTAAAAGATATATATTTTGTAAAATCTGCTTATAGATCTATAAAAGGGTATTTTTACATTTCAAAAAAAAAAATTATTTATAAGAGTAGGAGTTGAAACATAGAGTTTTTCAAAAAAAAAAAAAAAATTCGTAATTAGACCCAAAGTGGTATAAAATATACATTTAGTAAACAATTCCAATTGGAAAATTTGTGGCTGGTATATAAGATAGCTATAATGCATCTCTATAGATAACATGTTTGAATGAAATTAATTTTTAGTTAGAATTACTGAAATTCACTTGTGTTGATAAGTTGGCCTAAAATGTGACACAATTTTGTGCTTTTACCCAATCAAGTTTTGATCCAAGGAAATCACAATTATATCCAATCCAACATGAAGGAAACATTGATCGAACTTTTTATGATGAAACAAGTGTCCAAATACGACAACTGGAGGAAAAACTAGCTCGAGAAATAGAGATCTTAGAACAAAGAGTGAAAAACATTGAAAAGAATAGATCACAAATGTCCAAAATGTTTCAAAAAATTCCAGGTCCAACTCCAAATATTGAGCCAGTTGATGTAAAAGATCTTATTGAACGATTAGACATACCAACTCTCATCTCTCAAATAGAGATGATGAAATAATTTCAAACAAGCACAAATTTTAATCGAGTTCCAAACCAGACCTTATTCGATCAAACTCCTTTCAATAAAATATTAAAAAAACAATCAATCATCCAACATACACAACCAATAATCCAGCAACAATCAATGATCCAACATACATAATCAATGATCCAGCAACAACCAATGATCCAACATACGCAACCAGTGGTCCAATATATCCAACCAACACAATCAATGGTGAAATTTCAACAATATGCTCAACCAAAATCACAATGTCAACAATTGGTTCAACCAACTATGGAGAACCAACAACAAAATTAGTCAACAAATCAATATCAACAACTACAACCAAACATTCAAAAACAAAAGTTGTAACTCATACCAAGCCAAATTTCAATCATGTCAAACCAATTCCGACCAGATTTCAATTCAAAATCAAAACATAAAACCAAACCTAAACCAAATCCCTTCCAAACAAATTCAAAATCCAAATCCAACTATGTCAAAACCTCGCAAGGATTCAAATGTGTCTCTAAAGAAAGATAGCTCTATTACAAAGCTCTTAAAGAGAGTCCAAAGTGATTTTTCTAAGAAAGATCAAAATTATATGCTCATGTCTAGCAAGGGCTCATCCCCTCATAAATATATTAACTCTCTAGTGGCCTCTATTACTACACCATTTGAAAATTTGCAAGAACTTTCCATAACATCCTCATCAAACAATAGACCCAAGGATGAAATCTCCCAAGGGCTATCCACAATTTATTTCCAGACTAATCCAATTCATGGTGCAAGTCCATGCCATGCTTCAAAAATTCTAGACCCGATGCCACCATGTGCTTCATTTCTCATCAAACCTATTTCAGAGGATCCCATTCAAATTCCATCTTCTTCATGTCAAAGAATTGATACCTTGCCAAAATCCCCCATGCATATCCAAATTCCAACCCCATGTCAAGAGGATAATTTAGAGCAGAAAGAAATAAGTCCTAAAATAGATCAAGATCAAGACATCCTAGTCCATCTTATCCCAAATGATCCTCTTCCATGTCATGAACTCAACACCTTTTCAAGTCCTATTGATATTTGACTCCCTAAGAAAGGTCAAGATATTATTTCCATCCTTTCCAGTGATCCCATTGAAAGCCAAGAGAAAAACACCTTTAAAAAGGAATCCAATGATCTTCCTCCCTATCAAGATAAAAGTATCCTTTCATATTCATGTCCACCACAAGACCCTATCATCCTTTTACATCCTCTACAAGATTCATTTGTTCTTCCGTCTCCATGTCCTAATCCTCCATATGCATTCCAAGATCTCATTTCTTTTGATGATCCCATTATTCCTCCCATTCCATCTCATGAAGATCCTATTATTGATCCTAATCTGCCTCATGATTCTAACATGTTGGCACAAGATATTCATGAACCCCCCACATGCACAATGGGCTCCTCCACTTTGGTTGAGTCTGATCCACTTCATGATCCCATCATTCCTATCATATAATGTCCACCTCATAATGGAATCGTGTCTTCCTCCCAAAACAAAGAGTATCCTATGGGTCAAAATATTTATAAAGGCCAAGGGGTAGACCTGTATGATAAAGAACCCCCCATATCAAATAAAATATTAATGGTCATGACTTCAGTGGCATTCCTCAAGATGTTGGTATCCCTACCAAACCTACAACCAAACTTGCACTAGCCCTTCATCCCTTCCATCCATTTTAGGTCCTTATATCCCTTCATCCCTTGTGTAGGATCAGAAAAGGCACACATCTTTGAGCACCTTCCATCTATCCAAAAGACCTTCATTTAATTCCTATCCCTCCATCCATTCCTTACCCCCTCAAAGAAATTTGGATGTCACGCATAAAAGTCACAAGTCCAACAATCCACATGTATTCAAGGATCACCATGTAAAAATAAAGAAAAATATGATCCAAAAAGAAAAAGAAAAATCCAAGAGGCCACAAAGGCCCACTAAGAAAAAGAAACAAAATTCAAAAGCTATATGGGTTCCTAAATCACTTGTGCAATTAATGTGTTCCAAGGAACTGCAAAAGCATGGAAAATCAAAAACAATGTGGATTCCCAAGCAGCTCCTTGAAGCACAAAAATATAAAGAAATATCCAAATTGGCATCCAAAATTTCTATTCATCCCTCCAAACCTTTCAAATCTATTCATCCATCTCCTCCATCCATTTTGGGTTCATATGTCCCAAAATCCCTAGTCTTTCCCCCATCAAAATATCAATATCCAAAATCCATTTTTTCTCCATCAGTCCACCACCCCTTAAGGTGTGTGCTAATTCTGATCTTGCCAACATTTCCATTTTCTCAAGCCCAATTATTCCAATACCCTATCCATTATCCAATTCACATTTTCCATCCTTTCATCCATCCTATCCAATCTTTGGCCTAAATCCTTAGTTCCATTTCATTTCCATGCCATTATCCTACCAATATCTTTCAGAATACTTTTAATAGTTATGGTCCATTTTTTCAAGGCTACTATCCAAACAAAAAGCTGATTGAGTCCTCCTTCCATCCCTTATCATGTGTCCATTTCCATGTAAAAGGTCAAAAAATACCAAAAAAATATTAAAAAAAAAGTTTTTAAAAATGAAAAAGTGAAAAAAGAAGAAAAATAATTCGTCCTCTTGTGAAAACCTAGGAAACAAGCACCTTGGGAAAGTACCATGATGAAAACCTAGCTTTCAGGCATCATGTGTAATCTATGAGCTTCTTGCATACCCTACTTGGGGGTAGGTTTCATTATCCTATCATTCTATCATATCATATTTCCTTTCGTTATCCTACCATACCCTTATCATACCCTTCATTATCCTATCATACCCCTATCATAACCTCCATTATCCTATCATCCCTCATGTCCATACTCCATTTTCTACCTTTTATCTTGAAAAGACTAAGGATCTTCATGAACACCATACATCCTATTCGCAACTTTCAGTCTATCACAACTTTTGGTCTTTATCCATTGGCTTCTTACAACCTTTCATCCATATTTCTTGGCTTATTGCAATATTTTTGTCACTATCCCTTAGCCTATCACTATTGAACACAAGATGCCACTGAGAGGAGGGGGTGAATCAATGATTTCCAAACATAACCCTTTTCTAACCTATGTGTGTATACCAGTTTACTGAACTAACATAAAGCAGACATACTAGTTAGATGGAAAGATAAAATAAATTCTACCACACATAAAAGGGACATCTTATAACACTATATGTACGAGGGAAACCCAAGATGGGAAAAACCTCGGTGAGAAATGCTTCTAGAGATTACTACTCCAATCTAGCCTCACAATGAAAACCTCAGTTACAACATTTAGGGCACCAACCAAACAAGTACCACTCTTGATTTAGGGAACCAACCCAAAGAGCACCAACCCTTGATTTTAGGGCACCAACCCAAGGAGCACCAACCCCTGCACCAAGCTCCAACTCAATGATCTACAATAAATATAATCAATTACAAAAGTAATAGCCTTATTACAAAAGAACTTTGTAACTCTTATCCAAGTCTCTCCCTCAGTTCTCTTATCTTCAATTCTCTATCGGTTCTATGCTCACCTTCTCATTGCAACCTTATCTCCTACTCAAACTCACTCTCTGCTCCACCTCACTCTCAGTTGCACCCTTACTGGTTTAGCCTCTTCTTCTTCTTTGTTGGTTCTTCTCTCTATCAGTTCTCCTTCCTCTCTATCACACTACTACTAGACACCAGCGGTCTTCTTCACTCAGTTAGATGTCTACTATTTGATTGTTGTTGGTTCTCAGGTTACTAGTTCTTCACTCCAATCTTCTCTGCAATCTTTTGTGGCTCCTCTCTGCCAGTTTAGTCACTGTACGTTAGGAAATAGGAAATCATCACAAGAAATATAAACATTAATCAATTAGCTCAATCACGAAAGCTAGAATGCAATGAATCTATCCTAAGCACATTCAATAAAGACATGAAATCAAAACATTCAAAATTAAAGACATATGCAAACCAATGGTAGATTTGAATGCTTCTTCATGCGGCTCCATTGTCCTTCTTTCTTCTCCAAATAGCCTTTTGTTGTGGATCTCACCTACAAGTGCACACACAATTGAAAGCAAGTAGACGAGATTCTTGATCAAGAGTACTAGAAGCTTAGATTTGATAGCTTGATTATCAATTACCAATTAGCCTTGATTGATGAAGATCATCCAATTTATAGAAGAATTGGAGAGATGAACAAATTAGCATGATAGTGATTCGAATGGAAATTCAAATCAAGAATAGCAAAATTATGACATGTCTATGACAAATTGCTATGCAAAGATTTATGACAATTTATGACAAATTCTATGTCAAGAATTTATGACAATTTATGACAAATTTCTATGTCAAGAATTGATTGATTGTCAATTACGACAAATTATGACAAATTTCTATGTCATTTCCATGAATTTAGGAGAGAAATAGGAGGAATTTGAAATTAGGAAATTAGAAAATTAAGAAATTAGAAAATGAGGAATTTAGGAATTTAGGAAATTGATGGAAATTAGAAATTAGGTAAATTAATTAATAATTTGGCATTTATTAATTAATTCACAAAGAGGAATAATTAGCCAATTAAATGAACATTTAATTGCAATGAGAAGACTTAGGATAAATAAGTAATTTATTAATCCTAAAGGAAGAAAATGATAAGCAAAGTTAAATGACTAAATCACAAAACCCTAGAAGGTGAATTAGCAATGCGAGGATGACAATTAGGTCTTGATTGAAGATAATTAATGTCGATCATGATTTTGATTTAACAAAGGACCAATGTGATAAATGATTTGATTGATAAATGCGCCAATTGACGAGGAATAATGACAAATTGATCCAAATTGACATAATTATGACAGACAATGATCGATAGTGAAATGATCGCAAAATGACAAAATTGACAAGAGGACAAGGATTGATGATAAATAGATTGCAAGATGACAAGATTAAAAATGACCATGATCGATGACAAGTCGATCGCAAAATGACAAGATCGAACATGACAACGATTGATGACAAATCGATAAGAGGACAAAACCCTAATTAGGATTGATGATGTCCAAAATGATAAGATTAATAAGAGGACAAAACCCTAATTAGGATTGACGATGTCCAAAATGATAACAAATTAGCACGCTCATTGATGCGATAGGATAAAATCGATCAAAATCATGATTGGATAGTGTTGTCGACAAGACCAAATTTGAAAGTGAGACAGAATGAAGAATGTAGAAGAATGACTCGATGCTCGCAAATGATAAAAACCAAGTGCGTGACATATTAGAAATCGTAATGCGACACAAAAACCTAAAATGAGGCAATGCGCAAATGTTAAAGTATGACTCCGCGAGCGTTGACCATTTTTAGGTGTCTACATTTTGCCCCTCTTTGAGACAATGTGATTTTAATCGTTGTTTCAAAGAACAATAATGAAAATGCCCCGGACGCTGATAATGACATATGAAAATGCCCCAGACAATAACAATGACATATGCATGCCCCCTCGAGGAATTGGCCGGAAACATGCAGAAAAGAGGCCAATTGATCGATAAAAATGATAGGATCGAACGGACGGACAATCGGAGATTGGATGCATGAAGGACAAGAAATTTAAGGTGCACAAGACCACGACCAACATAACATGGAGAAGATGCACGTCCATCTATGCAATGACAAAGAGCTATAAATGAGACCAAGAGAGTGAAAATTGCTCATTTGCACTAGCCAAGGAGGAGGATTTGTTGCTCTGGACAAGAACACTTGCAGAGAGATGGCGAACATTCCAATGGCGGATCACCTTGGAGAATAAGTACGCACATTCAGACGACTAGACGACGCAGGAGCAGCGGTATGGATCTCAAAAACCCATGTTTTCAATTTCATGAATTTTGATTGCTTGCGGGACATTGTGGGGCCCACAGGGGATGCAGAAACTAACTTCTGCAATTGTGTAGGGCGAATCCTGTGCTTGTGTAGGGTCTTCTATTCTTGTGTAGGGAGACACAGGCGCAGGTTACCTGACACAGGTGCAGGTTCCTGGACACAGGCGCAAGTGTGCATTGGAAACCCTAATTTTGGTCAAAACGACATGAAAATGCTCCGGAAAGGGGGGACAAGGATAGGATCGGTCAAATGAGATGAAAAACACCCTGATTAGACATGAAAATGAGGAAATGCAACCCGTAGGAGAAAACCCTAAAATTGACAAAATTTGCCCCAATTGTGATGCAGAGTCGACAGTATCCATTGATCACACGGGAGAACCGACCAGATTGCTTTATGCTACGACATAGACTCAGGAGCACAGAGAGAGATACCTTAGTGGGACTTGGGATATACTATGTCACATTCATGCCCGAGATTAGTGCAAACACAGGATTGCTTACCGCATTGGCAGAGCGATGGCATTCAGAGACCTCCTCATTCCATTTGGCGACTGGCGAGGTGACAGTGACATTGGAGGATGTATGGCGTATCCTCCGCATTCCGATACATGGAGAGATGATAGAGTATGACCTAGTGACAGGGAGAGATGCATTATGCATGCTATTTGAGTGCGACGTAGATGATCTGGACATTGTCGAGAGGGAGATCCGCTGGGAGACTATGGCAAGAGAGTATGATCAGCGATGTGTGGTGATAGCAGTTGTGATAGCATGTCTGCTAGCAGGAGACAGACGAGGACATGGGTTCCCTATTGGATGGGGAAGAGTGCTAGAGCAGATGGTGACAAAGGGGACGGTGTATGCGTGGGGACCATGTGTGCTTGCTATGCTATATTTTCAGCTGCATCAAATAGCGTATCAGGGAGTGCAAACTTTGAGCTGTGGAGTCACATTGCTTCAGGTATGGGCATTTGAGCACATAGCCATATGTCGACTGATTACAGAGAGACAGGTGGTACCACACTGACCATATGTGTATTGCTATGGTGGAGCATTGAGACAGGGTCCATTTGGATACATATTATACTGGCGACATGAGCTAGACAGACTAAGAGAGTTCACATGGAGGCCATATCTTGATTGCCCTGGATGGTCAGATGACAGTGATGAGCTACCCTATTGTAGACAAGAGAGGTACCTGATTGGGCGACCAGTGAATCGCCAGAGAGTGATTGAGATGTACTTGCCAGAGAGAGTCAGACGATAGTTTGGAGAGAGGCAGGATGTACCTAGGAGGATTGCATGCTTTGCCCGATCTCATAGAGAGATGAGTCAGTGGGGGAGTATGATTCAGCCACACATAGCATATGCCGACTTTGTAGAGCTACAACAGAGACAGTGGGATTGGAGGTCAGATGTGGCAGACGCTGGGATGACAAATGAGTATGATAGATGGTTTGCACGATGACGGCCAGTGCCATTGACAGATCTGGGTATTCCAGTATCGAGGTGACAGGAGGACTTCCCACTCACAGGAGAGGAGGAGGCAGATGATGAGGATGAGGAGGATGAGGACGGGGATGAGGATGAGGATGAGGATGAGGATGAGGATGAGGATGAGGATGGAGATGAGGATGGGGATGGAGATGAGGATGGTGGGGATGAGGAGCAGGAGGATGAGCTAGATTCAGGCGAGCATGAGGCATTACAGGACATACCCATAGAGCCAGAGACAGCTAGGACAAAGGAGATGGAGATATTCAGGGCTACCATAGCGAGTCAGCAGGATCACATTGAGACTTTAGAGAGACAGAAGGATCAGTTCAGAGCGGAGATAGCTAGACTCACAGCGGCTCGAGATGCAGTGATTGCTCAGGCACAGCAAGAGGAACAGAGAGTCACTGAGTATATTGGGTCGATTCGGGATGCCAGTGTACGGGAGCTAGGACAAATGTTGGTAGAGACCGGAGAGGAGATATGCCATTGGAGGACACTATATGAGATTGCAGTTCCACCAGAGCAGAGAGCACCTTCATATCGGGCATGATCGAGGACAGAGAGTAGGTCATGCTCTCGGAGGTCATTGAGCAGCATGGGGGTGAGTGGACCTATGAGACCACCACAGCCAGGACCAGGAGGGACATCATTCGTGAGACATGGCAGGGATGAGGAGGATAGAGGGAGCACCCAGTGATAGAGGCACATGCTCCTTATGAGAGACAGTGGAAATTATGTAGTTTGACATGTTGTAGTCAGCCTGCGGGCCATACTTAGGACAGACAGTCCGATTTTGTACTCCGATATTATTATGATATGTGATATGAAATGCATCGATATGATGGGATGCAATGTGTTATGATTTGTAGTTATTTTTCTATGTATGGATGACTTATGTACTTGTTTATGAACATGTATGGATGTATTTTTATGTATTTTTGATGTATTGATGAAAGGAAATGGATAAAATGCTTGATGGGGTGCAAATGTAATGCAAATGTACTAACCAAATGGATGCAGGATGCAGCATATGTGTGTGGATATCGGAGCACTAGACCGAACTGACTATCCAGACTAATGGAAGAAATGTTAGTAAGAAGAAATGAGACAGGGGAGAGTTAGAGACGAAGAAAAACTTGCTTTCAGTAATGCACTTTGTAGGTGAGAACCTTTATTTTTATATAGCAAAATGGATGCGTAGCATCATGGCATTGAAGGCTAGAGCTGAAATGCAACCCTTTTTGCAAAAGACAGACACATCACAGACAAACGACAATCACAATCAAAAAAGAAAAAGACCATGAGCCATCCCGGTCACTCTAAATCACTCAGTGACATCATCGAGCAACATAGGAGCATGATCGAAGCCAAAGATAAATCAATAAAAAGATAAGATGCACAAATTCCAACAAATCAAACAAACACCTTGATCTTCATTGTCAAAAGTTGAAAGTGCTGATAGGACGATCATGCTGTTTGGTTTCAGGACATGCAGTACCCCATCTAAGACAAGACACAGTCTGGTTTCGAGGAAACCACACCCTGTATAAGACCCATGATAATAGGAACAAGGAAAATGATTTTGATACTGATGACAATTGTGATCAGTTTGAATGTCTGGTTTGATTGAAAAAGTTCATCTGTTGATGCATGATATCCTTAAAGCGCAATGTTGGATTGATTGCGAGGCATTGGATGGATGCTCAGTGATCTGTCTATGCACCAAGGGATCCTTTATTGCAAAATGCTTGTTTTTGGAGTTTAATGTTTTGAAATGCTTTTGTGTTCATTTTTTCAGGACTTTATTTGACTTTTTAGGGATTTTTTCAGGACATTTTTCAATTTTTATGATCTTTTTTCAGGACAGCATATGATTTTTTTGGATTATTTCAGGACATTTTTCAATTTTTATGAGCTTTTTTAAGGACATTATATGATTTTTTTGGATTATTTCAGGACATTTTTCAATTTTATTTTTTTTGATCTTTCTTCAGGACATTTTTCAATTTTTATGATTTATTCAGGACATTTTTAAATGTTTTTGGATGATTTTTTTCAGGACATTTTTAAATGTTTTTTGGAAGATTTTTTTAGGACATTTTTCAATTTTTTATGAAATTTTTTCAGGATGTTATGTGAATTTTTATGATTTTTTATTTTTAATGACCTTTGCCCCCAGTGTCTAGCAAGGCAAGGAATATGATAGGTGAATAAATAGGCTTGCTGAAATGATGGTGGATAGAGGGAAGACAAAGGCCTTCTAGCGTGGAGACAATACGGATGCAATTTCCAAGGGCTATTGCGTGATGGGACAAGAGACTGGATATGACAATGTAAAGCAGGAACATGGCATGAGGGACATGTCAAGACGTTTTTGAAACCATGTTTAAATGTTGTGTCCTTATGTCAGATCAAGATCAAGGAATGAAAAAGAGTGTATGGATAGTGAGAGGATATGGAGAGGATAAGCAAGACCAAGAATGAATAAGGGACATGGACTAAAGGTCGAGATTGGCTAAGGGATAGTGGCAGAAAGTTGCAATAAGCCAGGGAATATGGATGAAAGGTTATAATAAGCAAATGGATAAAGACCAAAAGCTATGATAGACTGAAAGCTACGAACAAGATGCATGATGCTCATGACGATCCTCAGCCTTGTCAAGATCAAAGGTGGAAAGGGAAATTGGACATGAGGGACAATAGGACAATGGAGTAGTATGACATGATATGATAGGATAATGAAGGGAAATAGGATATGAAGGAGGAAACCTACCCCCAAGTATGGTGTGCAAGAAGTTCATAGATTACGCATGATGCCTGTTTGCCAGGTTTTCATCACGGTACTTGCCCAAGGCGCCTGTTTGCCAGGTTTTCACCAGTGGACGAATTATTTTTCTTTACTTTTTTCTTTTCTTTTTTTCACTTTTTTTTTTTTTTTGTATTTTGACTTTTTTGATAGAAGATGGACACATGACAGGGGATGGAAGAAGGACTCAAGCATATTATTGTTTAGATAATAGCCTTGAAAACAATGGACCATGACCTTTAAAATCATGCTTAAAGACATTGGTAAGATAAGAACATGGAAAATAAGATGAAACTAAGGCAAGGATTTAAGCAAAGGATTGGACCAAAGGGATCGAAGGATGGAAAATATGCATTGGATAATGGATGGGGTATTGGAAGAATTGGGCTTTAGTGGATAGAAATGTTGGCAAGATCGACATTGGCACACACCTTGAGGGGTGATGGACTAATGGAGGAAAAATGTATTTTGGATATTGAGATTTTGACGAAGGAACGACTATGGATTTTGGGACATAAGGGCCCAAAATGGATGAAGAAGGTGATGGAGGAATAGATTTGAGAGGTTTGGATGGAGGAATAGCAACTTTGGATGCCAAGTTGGATTTTTCTTTTTGTGCTTCAAGAAGCTGCTTTGGGATCCACATGGTTTTTGATTTTTCATGCTTTTGTGGTTCCTTGGAGTGCATTGCTTGCATAAGGGATTTAGGAACCCATACATATTTTGACTTTGCTTTATTTTGCTCAGTGGGCCTTTGTGGCCTTTTGGATATTTCTTTTTCTTTATAGATCATATTATTCTTTGTTTTGACATGTCGATTATATTGGACATGTTGATCCTTGAATACATGTGGATTGTTAGACTTATGACTTTTATACTTGGCATCCAAATTGCTGGGAGGGGGAAAGGAATGCATGGATGGATATGAATGAAATGGAATTCTTTTGAATGGATGAAATTTACTCAAGGATGTGTGGCTTTGTTGACCTTGCATAGAGGATGGAGGGATATAAGGACCTAAGATGGATGGAAGGTATGATGGGGAAGGTGGACATTTGGATTTTGACTTTGAAGGGATACCAACGCCTTGAGTGTGAGCTCTGTAGCCATGACCATTAGTATATTCTTTGATATGGAGGGGTTCTTGCTTATGGAGATCTACTCCTTTTCCTTTATGAATATCTTGACTTGTAGGATACTCTTTTCTTTGGGAAGAAGATGCGAGTCCATTATGAGGTGGATATGGTATGAGAGAAATAATGAGATCTTGAAGTGGATCAGATTGGACCAAAGTGGAAGAACCCATTATGCATGTCGAGGGTTCATGAATGTCTTGCACTGACACATTAGAATCATGAGGGGGATTAGGATCATGAGGGGGACTAGGATTGTGTAGTGGACATGGTTCAATGACAGGCTCTTCAAGAGATGGAATGGGAGAAATAATGGGATCATCACAAGAAATGAGATCTTAGAGTGTATATAGAGCATTAGGACAAGGAGATGGAGGAACAAAAGGAGCTTGTGGAGGATCTGAAGGAATAATTTGATCTTGACAAGGAGGAAGATCATTGGAATCCTCTTTAAAGGTGCTTTGCTCTTGACTTTCAATAGGATCATCATAAAGGATGGAAAGGATATCTTGATCTTTCTCAGTAAGTGGAATGTCAATGCTATTTGAAAGGACATTTTTTTCATGAAATGGAAGGGGATCATTTGGGATTGGAGGGACTAGGATATCTTGATCTTGCTCGGGGAATGGAGTGTCAATAGGACTTTGGATAGGATGGACAAGAACAGGGGAATTGTCATGAGTGTCTGGGAACATGGGATCTTGGTCAACAATTAGATGGGATGATAAGGTTTCGGGATCTTGATCTTGATTTTCTTTAGGACTTATTTCTTTGTGCTCTAAATTATCCTCTTGACATGGGGTTGGACTTTGGATATGCATGGAGGATTCTGACAAGGAATCAATATTTTGGCATGAAGGAAATGCACTTTGAACATTTGTGATGGATTCTGGCAAGGAATCAATGCTTGAACATGAGGAAGAGGGACTTCGAATGGGGTCCTCTAAAATAGGTAATGGCAATAAAGTGCATGGTGGCATTGGGTCTTGTATTTCTGAAACATGACAAGGACATGCATCATGAATTGGATTATCTTGGCAATCAATTATGGATAGCCCTTGGGTAATTGCATCCTTGGGTGTATTGTTTGATGAGGATAATATAGAAGGTTCTTGTGAAACTTCTAGAGGTGTAGGGATAGATGCCACTGGAGAGTCAATTTGTTTGCAGGGAGATGAGGCATTGCTAGACATAAGTGTATTATCTTGATCTTCCTCAAAGAGCTCACTTGGTAGTTTCCTTAAGATCATTGCAATAAAGCCACCTTTCTTTCGAGGTTTTGACATAGTTGTATCTAGAATTTGAACTTGTTTTTGGTTTGATGTCATGTTTTGATTTTGAACTAGATGTTGTTCAAATTGGTTTGACATGTTCAAAATTTGGTTTGGTGCATGTTGCAAGTTTTATTTTTGAATTTGTGATTGTGGTTGTTGACATTGATATGCTGATTGAACTTGTTGATATTCCACCATTGGTTGAACTATTTGTTGACATTGTATAGTTGGTTGGACATATTGTTGAAATTGGACCATTGGTTGTGTTGATTGTATATGTTGGACAATTGGTTGAACCATTGGTTGTATTGGTTGAAAATTGGATTGATAGTAAACACTTTCTTGTTCTTGTTGTGGAGGCACATAATGTTGTTGTCTCTTTTCTTGAAATTGTTTCATCATCTCTATTTGTGAGAGGAGAGCTGGTATGTCTGATCGTTCGATAAGAGATCTTACATCAATTGGCTCAATATTTGGATTTCGACCTAGAAGTTTTCGAAACATTTTGGACATTTGTGATCTATTCTTCTCAATGTTTTTCACTCTTTGTTCCAATATCTCCTCTTCTTGAGCTAGCTTCTCCTCTAGTTTTTGTATTTGGAGACTTGTTTAATCATAAAAAGTTTGATCAACGTTGCTTCGTTGTTGGGTTGGATAGAATTGTGATTGCATTGTCGGTTGATATGTCAAACTTTGTTGCATCATTGGTGCTTGGAACCTTGTTTCAATAAACATGTCACTATGCAAATGCAATATTTTTGGAATTTTTCAAGGATAATGTATGATATGCAACTAAATGCAAACTAAATAGATGAAAATGCAATCTATGTTTTTGGTTGTTTTTCGAGATTTTGACAAACTTTTTGGAATGCAAATCTAAAAGAGACCCTTAGGAAATTGAAATGATGTCTAGACCTCAAAGGACAAAAGGACCAAGTGACAAAAGGACAAAATGACAAAGTCTCCCCTATATGCTTGGATACTAAGCTAGGTTTGACCAAATGATATTGATGACAAAAAGACAAAGGTTTGATAAGGTCTAGACTTCTTAACAATGACTTAGGGTTTATTCAAAGATTTGGATTACTCAAGTATGACGAAACCTAATTTTGGCACTATATGCAAAAGGACAATTACTATGATATGATAATGACTTAAGCTTAATGAAGAGACTTAGGGTATGCAAATATGAATGTATGACAATAGTATGACTTTAATGCAAGAGGACATATGCAAGTGGATGACTCTTATTGATATGCAAAGGAATATGACTTAGGTGAAACCTAACCTTGGTACTTGACAATGGCTTTTGCAAAATGCAACCTAGGATGAACCTAAATGTAAGTAACATGAATGTTAAGACAAGATTTGGAACAATGTTTGATCATCATATTGGAAGATGTGCTTTGAACCTTGTTGAACTTTTTTGTTGGATGAATGTCTCTTGTGTTTAATCTTATGTTGGATCAATTTGCCTTTCTCTTTGAAATGGGATGCAATTCAACTTTTGACAAGAAAAGAATACAAGATATTACAACTTAGACTTAAGACAATCATGCTCATTTCCACATTTCTTATGGTGGGCAAAGACATTAGGTACTTGAGAGGTAGACTCATTATGGGATTCAAGGAGAATACATAGATGCTTGACCCCACGGGCTCCCCTCCACGGCACTCACTTCTCAGGGCAGCCAAGCATCAGTCCCCATGGAAATCTCCCCATGGTGAACTTAGTATCTCTTCCAAGTATCCGAATTTGTCCTTCTCAAGCAACTAGAAGGGTTTTTTGGCCTCTAAAAACAAGGTGTTTAGTAAGGATTTCTGTTAAGCATTACTCCTTGATGTCACGCAAGCATGATTGAGACATTAAGCCCATCAAGATACCAAAAAAATGTATTCACACAAGCATGATTTAGACCAAGAGGCCCTACTTAGATGTTGATATGAGAAAGAGTCCAAGGGTCATCACTTCCCAAGTAACTACAATTCTTACGTAACACTTCCTTCAAAGCTTTCGCTCATCGGGTATTTTTTTATAGTGAGTTAGAATGCCAAGGAATTCTAGCCATACTCACTTTGGGTCATTCCCTTCTCACGATTATCACTTGATTGCAAAAGCAAAGTGGTCGGGAAGGCAAACCCTCTAAATGTGACACACAATCAACAACACAAGCATGGTATCAAAGATCTGGATTTCTGATCACCCTAAGAAGGATGAGAGCATACTCTCCTACTCCAATGTCATACTCAACAATCAAAGCAAACAAATATTCATTCCAACCTACTTAGAAATTACTAGGTGCCTAAAAATTAAATGCAAACACAAAGTTTGATTGTTTCTCCAAGGCAACCTGCAAAAACCCAAGTTAGGAGTTTGATACGCTTATTCTTTGACTTTTGAATCTACACAAAGCATGTTAGTAGTTTGATTTATTGTCTTTGCCATGCGTATGCCAAGATTTTGCATAGATAATTAGTACCAAAATCCAAAGCATAGAAAACAGAATGCAAAAACACAACAAATTTCAAGTAAACACTGCATTTTTTTACCTCTGTTCTGGACTTTACACAGGCGCAGAACCCATGAAATAGGCGCAAAATGTAGGACACAAGCATAGAATGTCACCTACACAAGCACAGAATGCTCAACACAGGTGCAGGTTGCTTCACACAGGCGTAGGAGTCTCCAGAATACCCTGCACGACCTTGTTTTAGGGTTTTTTGGCCTGCAAATCAACTTGAGAGCACTCAAAACACCATAAAGATGTTAGAAGGTTTGTATTCATGTTGGGTTCACCAATTAATGTATGTTAGGAAATAGGAAATCATCACAAGAAATATAAACATTAATCAATTAGCTCAATCACGAAAGCTAGAATGCAATGAATCTATCCTAAGCACATTCAATAAAGACATGAAATCAAAACATTCAAAATTAAAGACATATGCAAACCAATGGTATATTTGAATGCTTCTTCATGCGGCTCCATTGTCCTTCTTTCTTCTCCAAATAGCCTTTTGTTGTGGATCTCACCTACAAGTTCACACACAATTGAAAGCAAGTAGACGGGATTCTTGATCAAGAGTACTAGAAGCTTAGATTTGATAGCCTGATTATCAATTACCAATTAGCCTTGATTGATGAAGATCATCCAATTTATAGAAGAATTGGAGAGATGAACAAATTAGCATGATAGTGATTCGAATGGAAATTCAAATCAAGAATAGCAAAATTATGACATGTCTATGACAAATTGCTATGCAAAGATTTATGACAATTTATGACAAATTCTATGTCAAGAATTTATGACAATTTATGACAAATTTCTATGTCAAGAATTGATTGATTGTCAATTACGACAAATTATGACAAATTTCTATGTCATTTCCATGAATTTAGGAGAGAAATAGGAGGAATTTGAAATTAGGAAATTAGAAAATTAAGAAATTAGAAAATGAGGAATTTAGGAATTTAGGAAATTGATGGAAATTAGAAATTAGGTAAATTAATTAATAATTTGGCATTTATTAATGTAGCATCCTAAAATTGTGACACTTGCAATTTCGACCGCATTTGGGTCTTCACGATGGCGACGCAACACGCAACCTGAATGGAGACCCTGAAACCTGATTATGACACTGAAAACTGCATTTTTCAAGCACCCTGGCCTGAACCTCCTTGCACCCTGCTGTCCCGGGAGGTGGGACCAGAGCGCCTAGCTCCCTGGTCCTTCAGGACCAGGGCACCCAGTGCCCTGGTCCCCCAGGACCATGGCGCCCAGCGCCCTAGTCCCTGGGTCCTATTTTGGGCCCGGTCTCTTTTGGACTTCGGGTCTTTATGTTTGCAAATTGGAAAATTATCTTTCCTGGTCGGCCTAAGGTCAGGAAAATCAGTCTATCAGCCCTAAATGACAAGTATATAAACTACATTTTTCTCTCTCATTTGAGATGAAGAAGAGGATATGTGCAAAAGCATGGAAACTATACTCAAGCATTCAAGCATTCAAGCATTCCTTCAAGCAATTGATCATTTTAAGTCTCCATTCAAGGCTAAGTGTTGCATTCAAGACAAGGATTCAACCATTGAAGAGGAGATCACTTACAACATACTACTACAACATACAACATACAACATCTATACCTTCGCACATAAGGATACAAACATCCTTACAACAAGGTATTAGTACTTGTTTTACAGTCATTTACACTTACAGCACTTGCTCATTTCTTGGTTAATTCCAAAACTGGGGTTTGACCTAATGGCAAACCCCTAATCCCTAACCCCCCAATCATCTTCGCTTTTCTGTGTGTAGGTTGCAGGTACGCGGCTGAAATTGAAGATCTGGAATCCTTGTGCAGAGACGAACAGATCCCCCTTCGTTTCGTGGATTTTTCGGAGGACCGTGGCGCTCGGGCGCCATCGTCCCAGCAACTTTTGCTCAAATTTGCAGGACAGCACCGTATTAACATTTTACTGCTAATTCCAGGTCCGTAGCTTCATACTATATTCCTATCTCATTTTATAAGTGAATCTTTCTCACTTTCTATGCATTCCTAGCTTAATTCTTCTATGCACATTCTTTACAAAAGAGGGTAGCCTTGCTGTCATAACCCTTGAAACTCATTTAGCATCCAATCTTGCATTGTGTGGGATTGGATCTTGTGGGTTTCAACCCCTCTTTTGAATGTAAAGTCTCTCCCCTAAGTGAAAACCATCAACCCTAGTGAATCTCCCTTCTCTCTCCTTGGAGTTGGAAGAGGGGAGAGCAACTAGGGTTCGATCGAGATTTTCCGCTTTACAATTAATTAATTCACAAAGAGGAATAATTAGCCAATTAAATGAACATTTAATTGCAATGAGAAGACTTAGGATAAATAAGTAATTTATTAATCCTAAAGGAATAAAATGATAAGCAAAGTTAAATGACTAAATCACAAAACCCTAGAAGGTGAATTAGCAATGCGAGGATGACAATTAGGTCTTGATTGAAGATAATTAATGTCGATCATGATTTTGATTTAACAAAGGACCAATGTGATAAATGATTTGATTGATAAATGCGCCAATTGACGAGGAATAATGACAAATTGATCCAAATTGACATAATTGTGATAGACAATGATCGATAGCGAAATGATCGCAAAATGACAAAATTGACAAGAGGACAAGGATTGATGATAAATAGATTGCAAGATGACAAGATTAAAAATGACCACGATCGATGACAAGTTGATCGCAAAATGACAAGATCAAACATGACAACGATTGATGACAAATCGATAAGAGGACAAAACCCTAATTAGGATTGACGATGTCCAAAATGATAAGATTAATGATAAGATTAATAAGAGGACAAAACCCTAATTAGGATTGATGATGTCCAAAATGATAACAAATTAGCACACTCATTGATGCGATAGGATAAAATCGATCAAAATCATGATTGGATAGTGTTGTCGACAAGACCAAATTTGAAAGCAAGACAGAATGAAGAATGTAGAAGAATGACTCGATGCTCGCAAATGATAAAAACCAAGTGCGTGACATAGGAGAAATGGTAATGCGACACAAAAACCTAAAATGAGGCAATGCGCAAATGTTAAAGTATGACTCCGCAAGGGTTGACCATTTTTAGGTGTCTACAGTCACCACCAGTGTATTCCTCTATCAAACTTAATGATAGGCTACCAATTACCTTACTCTTGCCGATTGAACTCGTCTTATCGGTTCCCTCTCACTCACTTAGTCTCTTCTCTGATTGACTTTGAGCACTTGACTGATTGCCTCTCCTTCACTAGCCTCACTCTCTCATGCAACAACAACATCAAATCTCTTTAGTCATGAGTGGGCATATTTATCCTTGAGTTTTCGCACCATGACTGAAATTCAATATTCTGGCTCACTAGGGTTTCTTCATCAACCCTGAGGTAGACCAAATCCAATCAAATCTTTGTCCAAAGATCAACCACCTGTAACAAATCAATCGGCATCTACCAATCCTATTGTGTTTATAGCACATTTTCCCTATTTGGAAAACATGGCACCATCCTCGGTCTACACTCGTCAAACACCTATGAAGCGATTATGTAGATAGCTTCACCTACCCTGATCAACACTTGGACACTCAGCCTTAATCACAAAGTCATCAAATTATATCTCTATCATCTGATCAGTCTCAAGCTGCACCCTTCTACTCTTGACCTATGAAATACACTATCGACATTAATGTCGACTAGTTACTCCCTACCTCACTGACAACTCTTCACCGACCACTGTATGCATGACACCTTTCTCCTACGTTTCATCATAGTTAGCATCCACCTCTGCTAAGTCTTCTATGTCACTCTAGATGATATCACCAACCAACCACACAACTGGGTTCATCTATCGGTTCATAAACCTTGCTGATTATACCCTAACCGGTATGTCTTCAACCTTGAACTTTGCTTCTCTTTTGGTGGAACACCTAAATTGGTCAGCACTCTTTCCAACCTACCTCATGCACATCTTCAATAGATGGGAGCCTTTTGCATCTGTACTTTGTTAGCTTACCGATTGACATCTATACTGGTAGTATCTTCTGCATTTATATTGGTCAAATACCATGCACACTAGTGGCACAAAACTTCATCTTCATTCTGACAACATTCTTTGTCTATAGTTGTTCCAGCTTGCCTTCTTCATCAATAGACTGGTTCACCTATCATTTGGCTTGTCAATGTGACAAACATATCCTTCCTTCTCTATACCGACAACTCATCATGTTTGCCCTTGCAGATCTGGTACACATCTCTGATCTCATGCACCTAAGGCAACTTAGTGTTTCACTAGTACATCCTGTGTGAGCCTTAAATCACCTACCTTCTACTCTTTTGTCCTATCTCAGAGGACTATAATGCATTCCATTGATAATAGGAGATAACCTTCACTTACCGGTGGGAGTGGATCCTTGTCATCTACATTTTGCATTGCACCAATATGGCTTCCTTGTCTGAGTAGGAATATCCTCAAATAGGCACATACGATCTGGTTGGGCACACTCACTGTCAGTCATCTCTTCATTTGGTGACTGCATCTTTATCTAGTAGGAGTCCTGCTGATTGATATCCAACAGCATATCGATGGCCTACACATAATTTACGTCTAGTGTTGATGTGATTTTTGTAACATTTTGTCTCTTCACCACAATCAACATCCCAACATCTTTCTCTCTTGTCGGTTGGCAACAATGCACTACCAACATGTCACTTACAGGTCTTATACCATAGCGGTTGCCAACTTATACTGGTTGACATCAATGACAACATAATGCCAACAATGTCCCCCTTTGGCATTGATGTCAACACATTTAGTATCTGACATACTACAGATTCTCTCTCTCCCCTTTTGTGTGTTCCATGAATTCTCACACATGTAGTATGCGACATACTACAAAATCACTCTCCCCCTTTGACAACAATGGCAAAGGGCAGTGATAGGGTTTCTCTCCTCCTTGTGTCTACCGAATGCTTCTCCTCCTTTGACCTTCATACTTCACATCCTCTCAATTCACAACACTTGAGATGGAAGGCAACCAAGTGTATATGAAAACTGGAAACACGTGCATATACAAGTCTAAAACCAATTGAAGGCACATGTGTCAGTGAATAAAACTTACCTGCTAGTTAGATTGCATCATCTCCTCTTTAATATGTAGAAGTTATTCTGACCCTAATTTTATGATATCAAGTGTTGGAAGCTGAGAATGATACCTATTCTATCTTCTCTAATGCCAAATGCATGTTCTCATGTGCAGGTAACTCTCCTTTTTGCAAGCAACATACCTGGTGGTCCAGTTGTGATTTGGATAGACATTGAAATATATCACAACCCTGAACACTTCTAAACACACAATCATACCAGTATAGCCATAGACACATGCACTCTCCCTGTGTCCAGCAAGTCTGATAACAATCAGAAGATATGGTTGTCAACTCCCTCCAAGTCATAGATCGCAAGTCCTCATTGCCTATCAAGTTCTAAACTGGAGCTCCAAGATGCACCATATACTCATTGAGTTGTGCATATGTGATCAATCTGATGATCTATCAGCTCCAAAATTTCCACCACAACATATGACATGATCCTAGGTGTACACAATGCTATATAATATCACTATCATGCCATATATCAAACCAGTTAGCCCAAATAGATGCATGTATACATGATCAACTACTGGGCCATCATATGTCATTCAGGTCTTTTCCAATACCACCTGAGACATAACCACCTCAATCCAGGCTACTGGAGATAATGCAATGATCATGGACCTCATTGTGTTACATAACTTGCCAATATCGGTTAGTATACATACTGGTAACATACTCCACATATCAGTTTCCTGCATCAGTCCATCATCTCTCTCAGATTACCTTCCTCTAACTCTTGTCTTCTTGTGTCAATTTGCATCCGATCCCAATTGTAAATTAGTCATCCATTGACACATGTAGTAGTGATCCATCTCTCATCTGTAGGTGTGTAGCCAAGGCAACCACAACACACACTTGTCATCTCATTTCCTTTCTTCATACCTACAACAACTTGTTCTTCCATTTATCCTCTTTCACTAAGGGGATGAATGATATGGTTAATGTACTACCCCCCCTAAGGTCTTGCATCTCCTTTAAGTATTAGGAGATATCACTTGTGCATTGAATGCATAGTGTCGGTCCATGGTCCTACTCTCTTCCTTCTTCCTCCAAACCTGCTTGGTCTCATTCTTCTTCCCATTTCTAGTCTTGGGAGTAGGTCTTACCTTCTTTTTCTGATTGGTCCTTGCTTTGCTAGATTTTGTAGCATGATAGATAGCATTGTTGTAGTAGCACACAACATTCATGCCAATCAAATGATTGGGGGACCTTCTAATATACTAGTTTGATCCTCCTTTTCTAATTAATCCATTGTATCCATCTACCGGTCTCCATTGATTGCATAGGAACACTTCTCCTCTTGTACCCTATAGGTCTTTGTTTCTTATATGCCCTATAACTGCTTCTATATTGAGCGTGATTGTTCCACTGGTTGCCATAGGACTGAGAATTTTTCTTCCTACATTTATGACTTCTATGGCCAAATCTATTGCCTTGATAACATAAAGCATTTGCATAACTGAGAGAGAGGATATGCATGTTTCTACTCTTTGAAACTTTGTGCTCATATGCAAGATATCTATGGCAACCTAAATTGTTTCTCCTAGATCCCTTTCTACATTCTTATGGTCTATGGCCATATCCATTACATGCAAAGTAGTAACTGGAGAAGGATGACATATTACTTACAAATTTATTTTGCCAAACATGAGGTGATCTTGCCAGTTTGGCATCTCCATTTCTGCTTCTCCGGGGATGGATCCTGGGTTGTCCACTTTCTGCAGTTCTTCCATCTGAACCCTTTCTCTTCCACACTTATCTTGACTTGGGGTTAGGAACATTCCTTTGTCCTCTACTGGTGAAAGACCTTCTGAACTATCTTCTCTTTCTCTTGCTATCGATGAGATTTTCTTCTTTCATCTTTCTTTTTCCTTTGGGATCTATATTGTTTCTCCATCTTGCAGCACTCATCTTCATCCTAGACTCCATGTATTCACCAGTTGAGGTTAGATCAACCTTCTTCCTGGGAGTATTTCAGACTGTGAATATCTATCCCTTGTTATCTCCATTTGAGGAGACAAACAGAATGTCATTATGGGGGAAATTCTTGCTAGTGGAGCATTCACTGACACCACTTTCTAATCCTCTAGTGTCCTTGGAGTGCTTTTGCTTCTTCAACATTTTGTCCAAGGCATCACTACTACCATCAAACCAAATTCTTACCTTGAGTTCAATCTGATATTTCTCAAGGTCATTTCGGAGACTCTCCATTTCTCCTTCTAGCTGCTGATACTTTTTATCCTTTGTCTCTAGCTCATATGCTAGATCTTTACACTTGCATTCCTTGGTGTCTTTTCATTGAGTCTTCAACTCTGAGATACATTTCTCAGATTCTTCAAGGCATCTGATTAACCAGTTTTGTTCCACAACCGCAACATTCTTGAACAACTTGTATTCATTACTCACTCTATTGAGTTTTTCGAGTGCACTTACAAGTTATCCTTCAAGATCTACTTCTGCTTCATCTTCTTCTTCACCTTCACTATCACTTCCAAACACATCTTTTCAATAGGAATGATCTATTAGGATTCCCATAGATACTAAAAGGGATGGGGTGAATCAGTATCTAACCGGTTTACAGATTTTCTTAACTTAAAACATGTAGAGCATATTAATACAGTGTGTCGATAAGCAAAAAGTAATGCCACAAATAGAGATAAAAACAACCACATAAAAATCACACCATAACACAAGGATTTAACAAGGAAACCCGGTGTGGGAAAAACCTCAGTGGGATTTGTGACCCACAATATTCACTTACTGGCCAATAAGAGAATATTACTGTTACAAGAGGGGCCTGCACATGTAGGAAGGCCAACTGCCTAGAGCTCACTGCTCAAATACAAAATAGGAAGTCTCACTGACTTACAAAATGGATTATAATGTCTTGTACTACTTCAAAGCAGCATCTATAATGCCAGATCTAGTACCGGTTTCTGCTCTGCTTCTTACAAAAACCCTTAACCTATAATTTGCATAATAGGTCTGCCTTATTTCACCTAATTACAATCTTCTTACTTCATTACAAATGTTCTACAATGATCTCTCTTATATAAGAGTCATTTTACAACTTGCCAAGTTGGCTTACAAAGATTTTACAAATAATAAACAAAATATATAAACAACAAAAATCCTGTCAGCCTTTGTACCGGTATGCTTCCTTTCACTGCCAGTGCCGATGATCTGAGTGCTGGTGTAGAGTCTGATCTTGCTAGTGTTAGTGGAATGCCTTGCTGGTGTCATAGGATTGTAAGGTTGCCATCAATGACAAAACCTTCAATCACTACAATGTCTCATTGGAGTGTGTATATGCCAACAATCTCCCCCTTTGGCATTGATGGCAACACTCATGAGAAAATTCCAAAACTTGTAATCCAAAAATTGTGTACCAAAAAATAGTACCAAAAATATGTGAGCTCCCCCTGAGAAAATAAGTCTTTTTCTGATTATTTTCTCATACTACTACTCCCCCTTTGGCATCAATGACAAAGGTTGTCAAGGTGTCGATAGAGTTTTAGTTTTTCTGTCTCAACCTTATAACTGGGTGGTTACAATTTGAAAAAGAACCACCAAAACCAAATTTATGCTTTCCATAAACTTCTTACTATCTTTTATTGTTGCCTCTGTTCTTTGAACTATAGCGGTGAGGTGTTGCATATGCTATGTCGGTGTTTTCTGTCCTTGTACTAATGCCTCAGATATTTCCTTCCTCAGAAATGCTAGATAGTCCAGTCTAGGACTCAGTCTTAGTCTTAGATTCTTAGCCTTGTTTATTATTATCTCATTTTCTCTCTTTAGCTTCAATAACTCTTCCTCAAAACCTATTATCTTTAACTCAAAAACTGATAATGTATCAGGTGAATTAACAAAATTGTCAGCAAGTTTATTAATTTCTTCTTGTGCCTTACTCATTTTCTTATCTATGTCCACTGTCAAAAAGTTTGTCTTGCAAGTATCTTTGTATAGATTTTTACATTCCTTCAATATGTTGCATAGTTCCAATAGAAGTGTGTCAAATTCCCTAGTACACTTCTTTATTTGATCCTCAAAGAATTTCTGTTTTTCAATTTCCAACCTGTCTTTGAATGCTTGTTCCTTTATCTGCTCAACTGTCACTGTGTTGTCAGTAATATACTTCGACAAAGTGTCAAGTTGACTTAAAGAATCCTTATTATCTATGTTTCATTTAGGAGCTATTATCCTCAAAATTTGGATTGTGTCATCTATAGCTTTATAAGCTTGTGAACTGCAATCAATTATTTTCTTCAAAGAATCTAAAAGAACTTCAGTTACATTGGTTGATTTGTAATTTGCTGAGGAGGAACCAACATTCTAAATTCTACTAGTGGAGGAAGTAACCATGCTTGTAGTGACCTTTGGTAGGTCAGTTTGTGTTTCCATTTCCTTAAGCAAGGGTTTTTGTTTCTCTCCTGTTGCCGGTGGCACTGTTTCCACATGAACCTGTTCCTGTTTCGGAGCCTATTGCTCTGTTTGTCTCTCTATCTATTGATCTATTCTAGTCTCTATCTCTTTCCCTATGCTATCATATTCACCTTTTCCTTCAGTGTTATCAATGTTGTCAGTTGCCAGTGGCTCACTAGCCATGTCAGTCTTATCGGTTGTGTCTTTATCTACCACAATGTTGACCTTTTGAGTATCAACATCAACTATGTATAGTATCTCTGAATTAGGATTAGTATCCTCTTGTGATACATCCATAATATCATCTTCCGGTTGGTCTTCTGTTGTTGTTACCAGTGTAGTAATCAGAGGCGGTGGGGAAAAGTTATCTTTTATTTTGATACTAGGAGGTCCACCAACCTTTCCTTTACCCTTATCTTTGCCCTTTTGATAGACTTTGATAGGCTTGGGGTTCCTGTACTCTTTCTACTTTTCCTTCTCACAAGGAATATATCCCATCCATTTTCTGTTTCTTTTGTTATCTCTTTTACTCTTCTTGCCATTAGTGCAATATGCCAGTGTGCAGTAGAGAATACTGACTGGTTGGCTTTTGCAATTAGATTATCTATTTCTTTTGGAGAGTTGACTGGGTAAACGGCAAGTAATTTTTCAATTTTGATTTTCTTGTCAAGTTCTACAACAGATTGTCTTCTTGCTTCTAGTCTCTTGAATAATTCATATGGTAGTTCATCTACAATGTCCATCAAAAACTTCTTATAGATATCCAGGTGTAAAATAACACTATTTTCAACTTGCTCTTTCTCATCTGCTGATAGTGTATCATATAATTTTTCTATTGTTTTGAGTTTTCCTTCTTCTGTGATTTCATCCAATAGTTTGTCAATCGGAGAAATATTCTATTGAGTCCTTTTCTTCTTAGGTGTTAGCTTTTTCTTTGGAATTGCCTTCTTTACTGGAGACCTCACTGCCTATTGTTTTTGTCTAGTTCTTCTAGGCGAGGGTGTGGATACCAGTGAAGGTTGTCTTTTCCTTACAACTTTTTTGAATTCAACTAGCATGTCACTCTCTGAAAAAGTTTCTATCGGTGAAAAGTGAGTTTTTGGTTGTTGAGCCTATAACTCATCTTCAGTGATACTGGTTTGTTTTAGTACATCTTCTTTTATAGCCTTAGCCTACCTTGAACCTCTCCTCACTGTTGCTTCTACTTTCTTTACTCTCTGCTTAGATTGAATTTGGCTTTCAATGGTCTCAGCAGTACCAAATATTTCTTCCTTAGGTTCATTTGGTGCTTCCAGAAGTGCTTTAGCATATGTTTCAATGATGTGGTCATCAGTCTCATAGCCCATCTCAGTAACCCAAATTGTTCTTGGGATGACTGCTTCCATCCAGATCTCATCCTTTTTAATCACAAAACATATATCATCTTTGTATTTGTTTACAATTTTCTGTGACAGTTTGACTCTTTTGTTCATTTTGGCCTTTAGTGCTTGAAAATACTCATCAATATTCTTTTGTTTTCTTTCACCCATGTTGTTGAACAAGTCTGATAACTATTTTCCTATTGGTATGTCAAATCCAAGGTTCTTGATACCTATACTGGGCACCTATTTGGTTATGTGTAGCATTAAGCATACAAGTAAGTTACCAGATCTAAATGTTCCTTTCTTATTCTTCTTGATCTTCCCTAAATTGTCAATTAATTCATCCTTTAGCCATTCACATACATCAATTTTTACATTATCCTTAACCATATCATTTGCACTTTTTATTCATAAACTGGAAACTGAGTTAAGTCAGTTTGTATGTGTTGCTTTGTAACCTAAAATCATGCTAACAAATCTCACATTTATGTCGGTCACATCATTAACCCTTAGAGACCTTCTATCAGATGTTGCACTAGTTAGGTTTATTACTAGGTCATTTGAGACCTTCTTTGTCTTGTTTGGTCTGTTACTAGTGGAAGGTAACCCTGTTACAGCTTTCATAGCTTCCTTGGTAATTTTATGAATTGAATCTAGCCAAAAGAATTATCCATGTACCCTGCTCAATACTATCCTTATTACTTCCTTGGGGAATTCTGTAATGCAGAGGATTTCTATGAATCCTAGGGTTTCAACAATCTTGTGTTTAGGTTTTACGTTTCTGGAGTCATCACATATGATAGTTTTGTACATGTTTTTGACTTCTTCATCTCCTAATTCTTCTATATGGCAATGGATATAAATTCTAGGGTCGCATAAACAACTCCTTTGGGAATTTGGGAAAAAGCAACTACATTGTCATCATTTTTAGCTATCTCGGGAACTAACTGAAATACGGGCCTAGGGCATTTGATTACCTCGACCACAGTAGGGTTTGCTATGAATTTAGGTACAGAAGCGGATGCCATGATTATAAATACCTTTTTCTGCCTTTGGAAGGATTGATCGCTAAAATTCTTTGCCTCTTTGCTTGAAATTCCTTAGCTCTGGAAATTTCACGCTCTTTGAATGTTTGAATGCTTGGTGAAGTGAAATGGAGCCAAAAACATTAATTTATAATGTCAATCTGCCAACTACCACATTTAATGCTTGTTGGTTAAGTAATCACTTAACATAACTACCGATATAGAAGTAATTTCAACTTCTTACCATCAACCGAGGGAATACTAGCATATGTCTCATTGATTGCCAAACCCTCAAAGAAATTTCTTTAATTTGATGAAGAGACTTCTGTCGGTGGAGTGCTACTCTGTTCTAGTAGTGAAGTGTTGCTTGGTTCTACCGATGGAGGAGTATTCCTATCCACATTTACTTCTGATTTCCTGATCCATTGTTTTGAAAATTCTTGCTTAACCTCTTCAACTTTTTCTTTTCCTTTCAAACTAGGACCTTTGTTGTCTGCCGGTGAGGACTTGCTTCTACAAAATTTAGCTATATGCCCAATTTTGTTACATGCATAACAAGTCACATTATTTCTCTGACTAGCCTTTCCATAACCTATGCCAATTTGTGTTCTACATTGATTAGATAAATGTCCAAATCTTCCACAAACACAACATCTCACATTCATTCTGCAATTCTCAGAGTTATGACCAACTTTGTTGCATTTTGAACATTGACCGGTGGGTGCATTGGTGTTCTGATAATTTCTAGATCTACATTCATTTTCTCTATGACCATACTTATTACAGTTAAAGCATTTGCCATTGAATTTATAAGCAGTAGGCTGTCTTACCAGTTTGCTATGATCTTGTGTGTTTGTAGTACCAGAGCTTTCACCAACTTCAAAGCCAATTCCAAAAGTGTCACCTTTAGGTTTTTGATTCTTTAGCAAGTTACCAAGTTCCTCTAAGCTTTTCTTGAATTTTTCTTTATGTTGATTTGCAGTATCTAGTTCTCTTTCTAATACTTCTTTCTGCCTCATTAGTTCATTTGAGTCATTTTGAGTGTGCATCAGATCTATCTTCAACAAATCATTTTCATTGCTAAGTCTTGTGTTCTCATTTGCAGTATCACTTAGTCTTCTAGTCAAATCTTCTTCATTTTTCTTTCTATCTTCAATTTCTTTACAAAATCTCATAGTCATATCCTACATCTCATTCTTTGTTGTCATGTTCTCTTGCTTCAGCTTGTTTATCATATCATTAAGAGTTTCTTTTTCATCATTCTCATTTTGCATCTTTTCACAAAGTTCTCTTCTCTTGTTTCTTGAAATAGTAAGATTCTCTTGAAGTGCTTGAATAATATCCTGAACAGCCTTTAGATCATCTTCAAGTTTGATATTTTTCAATTTTTCTACATCATAGTCCGAGAGAGCTCCTTCAAGTTGCTTCATCAGATTTTCCATCTCTACCGATGTCAAGATCTTCCTCAAGCTGTTAGGCTTCTGAAAATAGAGGACCAGGCTCTGATACCAATTGTTAGGATTCTCACAGATACTGAGAGGGGGGGGGGTGAACCAGTATCTAACCGGTTAATAGATTTTCTTAACTTAAAACATGTAGAGCATATTAATACAGTGTACCGGTAAGCAGAAAGTAATGCAGCAAACAGAGATAAAAACAACCACATAAAAATCACACCATAACACAAGGATTTAATGAGGAAACCCGGTGTGGGAAATACCTCGGTGGTATTGTGACCCACAATATTCACTTACTGGCCAATAAGAGAATATTACTGCTACAAGAGGGGCCTGCACATGTAGGAAGGTCAACTGCCTAGAGCTCACTGCTCAAATACAAAATAGGAAGTCTCAGTAACTTACAAAATGGATTATATAAATCCAGTGTCTTGTACTGCTTCAAAGTAGCATCTATAATGCCAAATCTAGTACCAGTTTATGCTCTACTTCTTACATAAACCCTTAACCTATAATTCACATAATAGGTCTGCCTTATTTCGCCTAATTACAATCTTCTTACTTCATTACAAATGTTCTACAATGATCTCTCTTATATAAGAGTCATTTTACAACTTGCCTAGTTGGCTTACAAAGATTTTACAAATAATAAACAAAATATATAAACAACAAAAATCTTGTTGGCCTTTGTACTGGTATGCTTCCTTTCACTACTGGTGCCAGTGATCTGAGTGCCGGTGTAGAGTCTGATCTTGCTAGTGCTGGTGGAATGCCTTGCCGGTGTCATAGGATTATAAGGTTGCCATCAATGACAAAACCTTCAATCACCTACAATGTCTCATTGGAGTGTGCATATGCCAACATGATCTACATGATCATTCTCAGATGTGTGCCTATCATCTTTTGATTCTTGAGCCATGAATAGGTGGGTTCCTTCTTCATCATTGATGTTGCTGCTAACAGTTCTACCTTCATCATCTACAGATACATGAGTTGCATTTCTCATCTTGTCTTCACAAACTGATTCTGCAGTGGTAGACTCATTTCCATAGAGCTTCTTCAATATGTCCCGTAAATGCTTTGCCGATTTGCATCAATCCACCTATGAGGAAACCTCATTTGATAACCCATAGAGTATAGCCTTCATTGCTATATCATTACACCGATATATTCTTTTTTATTTTGAATCGGTGGGAGGACTGAATTTACTAGGGTAGCCATTAGCAACCAACATCCACACATCAAACCCTAAAGAGGATAGGTAGACTCCCATCCTACAACTCCAAACAGAAAAATTTGAACCATCAAATATAGGAGTAGGGATTGACACTAAACAAACCATTGTGTTCAAATAATAGAATCTACCCAAGCTGGAGAAAGCTTATCAACCAAGAACCTAGGCTTTGATACCAATTGTTGAACACAAGATGCCACTGAGAGGGGGGGTGAATCAGTGATTTCCAAACATAACCCTTTTCTAACCTATGTGTGTATACCAGTTAACTGAACTAACATAAAGCAGACATACCGGTTAGATGGAAAGATAATATAAATGCTACCACACATAAAAGGGACATCTCATAACACCAGATGTATGAGGAAAACCCAAGATGGGAAAAACCTTGGTGAGAAATGCTATTGGAGACTACTACTCCAATCCAGCCTCATAATGAAAACCTTGGTTACAACATTTAGGGCACCAACCCAAGGAGTACCACTCCTTCTTTAGGGAACCAACCCAAGGAGCACCAACCCATAATTTTAGGGCACCAACCCAAGGAGCACCAACCCCTGCACCGAGCTCCAACTCAATGATCTACAATGAATATAATCAATTACAAAAGTAATAGACTTGTTACAAAAGAACTTTGTAACTCTTATCCAAGTCTCTTCATTTGTTCTCCTCTCTTCAATTCTCTATTGGTTCTATGCTCCCCTTTTCATTGCTACAACCTTATCTCCTATTGCAACTCACTCTCTGCTACACTTCAC
Organism: Cryptomeria japonica; assembly: GCF_030272615.1. Classification (NCBI taxonomy): domain Eukaryota; kingdom Viridiplantae; phylum Streptophyta; class Pinopsida; order Cupressales; family Cupressaceae; genus Cryptomeria; species Cryptomeria japonica. The sequence goes on along the minus strand of NC_081408.1, from coordinate 374,360,402 downwards.
TCTCCGGTTTAACATCCTCTTCTTCTTTGTGGGTTCTTCTCTCTGTGAGTTCTCCTTCCTCTTTTTCACACTACTGCTGGACACCACTGGTCTTCTTCACTTAGTCAGATGTCTACTATTTGATTGTTGATGGTTCTTAGCTTACCAATTCTTCACTCCAATCTTCTCTGCAATCTTCTATGGCTCCTCTTTGTTGGTTTAGTCACCACCAATGTATTCCTCTTCCAGACTTAATGATAGGCTACTAGTTACCTTACCCTTGCTGGTTGAACTCTTCTAACTAGTTCCTTCTCACTCACTCATTCTCTTCTCTGATTGAATTTGAGCACTTGACTAAGTGTCTCTCCCTCACTAGCCTCACTCTCTCATGCAACAACAACATCAAATCTCAGTAGTGATGAGTCGGCATATTTATCCTTGAGTTTTCTTGCCATGACTGACATTTAAACTTCTAGCTTGCTAGGGTTTCTTCATCAACCCTGAGGTAGACCAAATCCAATTAGATCTCCATCCATATATCAACCACCTGCAACAGATCAATTAGACTCTGCCAATCCTGCTATGTCCAGAACATGTTTTTCCTATTTGGCAAACATGACACCTTCTTCGGTCTATACTTGTCAAACACCTATGAAGCGATTATGTAGATAGATTCACCTACCCTGATCAACGTGTGGATACTCAGCCTCGATCATGAAGTCATCAACTCAGATCTTTGTTCTCTGATCATTCTTGAGCCACACCCTTCTTCTCTCGACCCGTGAAATATGCTATCGACATTAATATCAACCAGTCACCACCTACCTCACTGACAAATCTTCATCGACCACCGTATGCATGACACCTTTCTCTTACGAGTCATCATAGTTAGCATCCACCTCTTCTAAGCCTTTTGTGTCACTCTAGATGATATCACCAACCAAACACACAACTGGGTTCATCTACTAGTTCACAAACCTTGCTGATTATACCCTAACCGATCTTTCTTTGACCTTGAACTTTTCTTCTCTTCTAATGGAACACCTAAACCAGTCAGCACTCTTGCCAACCTACCTCATGCACATCTTCAATAGATGGGAGCCTTTTGCATCTATACTTTATCATCTTACGATTGACATTTATGCCGGTAGTATCTTTTGCATGTATACTGGTAAGATACCATGCACACCGGTGGCACCAAACTTCATCTTCATTCTAGGAAAACTCTTTGTCTCTAGCTGTTTCAACTTGCCTTCTTCATCAATAGACCGGTTCACCTATCAATTGGTTTGTCAAAGTGACAAACATATCCTTCCTTCTCTATATCGGCAACTCATCATGTTTGCCTTTGCTGATCTGGTACACATCTCTGATCTCATGCACCTAAGGCAACTTAGTGTTTCACTGTATATCTAGTGTGAGCCTTCAATCACCTACCTTCTACTCTTCTATCTTATCTCAGAGGACTATAATGCATTACATGCATAATAGGAGATAACGTTCACACCGATTGGGAGTGGATCCTTGTCATCTACATTTTGCATTGCACCAATATGGATTCCTTGTTTGAGTAGGCATATCCTCAAATAGGCACATAAGATCCAGTTAGGCAAACTCACTATCATTCATCTCTTCATTTGGTGACTACATCTTTATCTAGTGGGAGTCCTGATGATTGACAACCAACAGCATACCAGTGGCCTGCACATACTTTATGTCTAGTGTTGATGTGATTTTTATAACATTTCATCTATTCATCACAATCAACATCCCATCATCTTGTTGTCTTGTTGGTTGGAAACAATGCACTACCAACATGTCACTTACTAGTATTATACCATACCATTTGACATCAATGACAACACAATTCCAACAATCACAACCTTTAGTCCATATCTCTTATCCATTTTTTTGATCTTTCTCATCCTATCCATATCTTATCACTGTCCATACACTCTTTTTTGTTCCTTGATCTTCATCTGACATAAGGACATAAAATGCAAAACATGATTTCAAAAAACCTCTTGACATGTCCCTCATGCCATTCCCTTTCTTTACATTGTCATATCTAGTCCCTTATCCCATCGCTCAATAGCCCTTGGAATTGAATCCGCTTTGTCTTCATAATAAATGGCCTCTATCTTCCTTCTATCCACCAACATTTCAGTAAGCTTATTTATCCATTTTTCAATTTCTTGCCTGGCTAGACACTAGGAGCAAAAATGACTAAAAATCAAATAAATTCTTGAAAAAACAACTAAAAATCAAATAAAGTCCTGAAAAAAATCCATTAAAATTAAAAAAAAAATCCTGAAATAATCCAAAAACACTAAAAAATATGTCCTGGAATAATCCAAAAACATTCAAAAAACGTCTTGAAACAATCCAAAAACATTTGTAAAATGTCCTCGAAAAAGCACAAAAAAATTCAAAAACTTAAAAAACCCTAAAAAATTGAAATCATCAAAATCCAAAAACAATCATTGTTATTCCATCAATAAATTTGCTCTTTTATACATAGATAGACGTTTGAGTGGACATCAAACAAGTAACACAATAAAACATTGTGCTTAAACATATCATGTTGAACATAAAGTACCACTGAGAGGGGGGTGAATCAGTGGTTGCTAAACTTTTTGACCTGTCAAAACAACTTCAGAATATCAGTTATTAACTTGAGCACTAAAAAATCAAGTTGGTAAAGCAGAAAGGAAAAACAAGGAGATAAATCACACAAATGCAACTCACAACACCAGATGTACAAGGAAAACCTAATATGGGAAAAACCTCGGTGAGAAAACCTGCTGGAGACTACTACTCCAATCCAGCCTCATAGGTAAAACACTGTACTACAAAGATTTAGGGCACCAACCCAAGGAGCACCAACCCCTTCTGTTTTAGGGCACCAACCTAAGGAGCACCAACCCCTACACCAAGCTCCAACTTGGTGATGTATATTGAAATATAATTTAGATACAGTTAAGCTTTCTTGTTGCAAATGAATTTTGCAACTCTTGAACAAATATCTTCCTATCAGTTGACTAGCTTTTATCCTCCACTGAATCTCACACTATGGGTTGTGATATTTCTCTATCTGATTCTTGGCCTTTATTATCTCTCTCTCTCTCATAGTTTCACCACACGCTGTGTCACACTTGGATGTTGTTTTTGCTCTACCAAACCTCACCAGTTTTCTTAATTGTTGAACTACAGTTATATTGGTACCCAATCACTGCCGATTAAACCCTCTCACCAATTTTCCTACTCACTTTACAAATTTCTTAGAAACAATTCTAAGGCTGAATTTTTTCTTTGCACTTAATCTCTCTTCTCACTTTTTCTTCTCTACAACATCAACTTGCTCTGTCTCAAGCTCATCTCTTTATACCATGGTTTCCTGCCAAAAAGCAATTCAAATTCAGAGCAGTTAGGGTTTCCTTTTCCTGACACAATTTGCATAAGATCTAGTCCAGTCTATCTTGGGTCAATCACAAGTACTCCACAGATGCACCTATACACGTTTTCCATTCCCCAATGCATACTTGCTAAAGATAGAAATCATGTATAAGATTTCCTACCTTGAAATCTGTTGACTCATAAAATGCTCAGTTATTTCCTTTTCGAGGTCTTCTTGCAATCGGATTTCCTTTGCATTGATCCAGGTGCCAACTATTCCTTGATCTTCCTCTGTCATTCCTTCTTCCTCGATCCGCATGAATCAGTTTCAATCCTATGATTTGTGGTTGTTTTATTAATATGGACTAGCTGTTTCAACAACCATGTCAATGGAGGCTTCACCGACCTCTGCATGTTTGCCACCTCAGCTCCACATGGCATCACAATGGTCAATCACTTAGCTCACCAACACATAGTCAATTTATACTTGATCATTCAACAAACTCATACCTGTTGATGATTGTTTCTGACACACCTGCCAACAGTTAGGTAGCCAATGTGAACACTCACCACCTCTCAATAAATTTGGGAAAACTCACTACCCCAAGGTCTCTATAGTCGGGTCACAATGGTGATGGGCAGACCAATGGTTGATGTGGTTGTACCTGTTAAGGGACCTACTAGTCGAAAATAAATCTTCCTGGTTGTGAATGTCTGAACTTCCTTTTTTATATATTTTATGATTTAAGAATCTTTGGAAAATAAACCGTGAAGAGTAAAAGGGAACAAGAAAAAAAAAAAAAAACCAATACAATAACAACTTAATGAACTACTCAATTAGTTCCCCGCAATCCAAGAAATATCAAATATTATCCAAGTTAGCATTCAACAACGGACCTCTAGAAAACCTGCAAAATCATCAATTTCACAGACCTATGGAAATAAAATCATCAACAATATGGCCTATCACAGTAATCCTCATACACCACTGACGTGCGCAATATGATTCATAAAGTGATAAACAAAAAGATCAAACCACATTGCTAACTCCAAATAATAGACATTACCAGATTACATAAAACAATTTAGTAGAATATAAATGTAGATCAGATAATCTACAAGTTGTTTCTCATATTAATCTCAATGATTCTGTAACAAAAAATAGTTCAACTTCTTAACAATCTGCAAAATACTCTAAAAATCTCTAAGTGGGCCACAAATCATCAATTTGGGGACCCCTACAAATGAATCCAACTTCTCAATTTATAGAAGTTTTCTGCCCTATTGTCTAGGAAATAAATCTAACCTAAATTAAGAACTAAAACTAGGAGTCATTGTTAACTTGCAAGTTTTTGCCTTGATACTCCACTTAACTATTACGAAATGGGGGTCGCATGAGCACTATGAAGACCATGTTGGATGAGCCACATTTTCATAGTCATGTGGAATTTTGTTCAAAATTGGAACCCGAGGTGGAGCTGCAGCTTGAAAATACAAAATTGGGGGTCATGCAAAAACAATACTATTTTTAGTAATTGTATGTTCATCCTTCACTTTTTAATAAAAGCTCTATAATTATCCACTATGCATGCGACTACTTGGACAGGAAGATGAGCTACAAGTTTAATTATAAATTTATACTTCTTCAAAACTTCATCTGCATGCTTCTTCCCTTTTTCTATCTCCCCTATTGTCTCTACCACCTCTTGAAATTGAGTGATCAAGTAGGTGTACCTTTCCATGAGGGTGACATCAAATTGGGCTGAAGGTCCTAATTGTTGAGCCTCGTATGCATCCCACTAATTCAAAACTTATTATTGCTCCATTATTTTGGTACTAGCTAATCCTAAACCAAAGGGTCCAAGCATATGTTTTACAAAATTCTCATATGATAAAATTTCTCTGAGGAGAGGGACAAGAATCTTTTCCATATCCTTCATATATTGCTGAAACATTTCAATCTTCAACTACAAAATGTACACATAGGACTGCAAGTTTTCACAACTATCCCCTCCTAAAAGGTCTTCCTCCATTATTGTCTCTTCTCGTAACCGCAATACTTTACTCTAAATTTGAAACTGCTTATTGAAAATGCTTAGCTTTTGTTCCCATTGTGTAGAAAAAGAAGTTAAAGATCCACCTGCCTGTACTACCATCCAGTATATCCTCATAGTATCCTATAGAAATAACCTAATCTTAGTTGCATTTACTTGGGTCCATGATTTGGCTGCAGCGGCCACTAGTCTCACCTCCACTAGTGCCTTCACTTCTCCCTCTGGTATTGAGGAGGTTGAAGGTAGGTCATCAACCCTACAAGAGTCTAGAGGTTTGCTCATTTCAATCAAGAGCTGCTTATATTTCCCTAGTTACACTACCTGGGGGAAGCTTTGATACTTGGGGGAAGCTTGTCCCTTAGCTTGGAGTTGAACTACCACATCTGCAATCACTTCACCAGAGCCTCTTTTTGATAAATTATGAACGGTTTTTAGCTTCTTAGCCTTTGGTGGATCCTCAGTGATTACTTGTTGTAAAGTGACCCATGGAAGCTCCGCTTTTCTCTTTTTCTTCTCAAAAGTGAATTTGAGCCATTGCGGTATATCTTCATCCTTGTCACCTTGATGTGACACTATGTCTGCAGTTATAACATGGACCTCCGCCTTCTCCTCTACTTCATCTCTTTCCTCTGCCTCTGTTCACCCGGCATCTTGAGGTTAGGTAACTTGGTGAGCTAGATTGGTTTGGAGAGCCTGTTGCTTATGTAACTCTCCCAATATGCCACTAACCTCTTCATTAAATGTCATCTCTTCTTCACCTATCTCCATTTCACCTTGCTCAGCTACTATATCCTTGAGGAGGTCCTCTTGATCTTGAGGGGTTAGAACTAGTCATTCATTCAATAGGTCCTCTTCCTCATCCTGTTCTTTCTCGCCTTCTAGCAGTCGATGTTCCTCAAGATCCTCTTCTTCTTGATCTAAATCAGATTCAATGTTCCTAACTTTTATTCCTTCGATGGTAGACCTGAAGCCTTGCACTCCAAGCTGCCCTACATGTATATTAACTGGTGGTGGCGCAGGGGTGTTGGTGCTTGGAGCTTGTGTGGAATCTATTGAAGGTGGCTGAGGAGGTATATCCTCAGTAATTTCTATATCTTCTTCCTACTCTTGGGTACCTTCTCTTGCAGTTTACCCTATAGCTATCCTTGGTGGGAGGACTTTAGTGAGTGGTACTGCTCCTAATCCATCGGTCACTCCAAAGTTTGCTGCCTTCTTCAACAACTCAAACTTCTTCATCTTCTCTTGGAGTTTCTTCAACAAGTCCTTAGTGCTTTCTTGAGGTTTTTTCCCTCATCAGGGTCAGTGGATGTATTTTGTCTTGAGCTTGACATCATCTTCTGAGCATACTCTTTGTAACCCCTTGACTGGGGTACCCCTGAAGTGGACTCCTTTTGTTTTGCCTTTGAGGCACTGGGCCTTACCCTCTGGCTTAACCATTGCTTGGCCCTATTGATGACCACTTGAGAAACCTTTTCAATATTAACATCCTCATTTGCGAACTACCTCATTGGGGAGAGGGGCTTCTTATCAATTTATAATCCTTTATAAGCCGAATCAAGCAGGTCTCCATTATCCCTGAGATCTTTAGGGAGATTGGTCTCAATTTTTAAATCTCTTATCTATGGCACAAATAACCTGTTATAGTTATTCTCTTTGACCTCAAAATTGTCCTGGAGGTTGGCCCAAAAATCCTCCAGTTTTGGCCTGTGTCCCTCATATGCCTTAGGTATAGTTTGTTTGAGATTCCCGTAGGGATCATAAAATTCTCTAGCATAATCACACTCTTTCAAATTCAAATCTTGAAGCTCTGGCTTTGCTAGCTTTGTAACTTCTATCTTCGAACATGAGAAGTATCCAATAGATACTGAAAAATCAATGCCTATTTTATGTTTTGAAGATAAGAGAGATTGGAGGCCCAATAGTTGTCTTACATATTCCAACAATATTACTATATCATTGCAGTATCTGAGAAGCAACATTCGGTTCCCTGTGAATCCACAGACCCTAATGTAAGTAGAGCATGGGTTTTGGATAAACCAACATGCCCACTCTTGGATAATAGCCATAGCCTCCAGGCTAATCCGGTATCCTGTGTCTCCTGTCAATTTAGTTTTTACTGGAAAAATGAAGGCATCATTAATTCTTTTGAAATGAGCCTTTGCATTGACCAGGGTGAGTTGGGAATAATATTCCCATACATTCTTCTATCCTTCCTCATCCCCTAACTAACCCTCTACTTGTAGTCCCAGAAACTTTCCAGCTCTAGTAGCCACCCAGATGACATAATATGTGAAAAAGAACTTTTGAGTCTGGTGGACTTCCTTCATTTGTTTGCAAATGTTGTCAGAAAGGATTAAAATATTTTTTTCCAATTAGGATAGTGGTCATAAACTAGAACATCCATGGATGGAAACACTTACAATCAGGCTTTCCAAAGGCCCTGCTCAACAAAATAATCAAGTCTCTTTGGGGCTTCTTTAAGTCCGCCCTCAGGATCTCTATTGTCTTGAGACCTATTTTCCTATCTTCTTATAGCTAGTTTTCATTCTTGTCCCTTTTATTTGCTGCAACTTTGTCATTCCATGCCTTCAAGGCTTCCTCTTCAGTTAAGAGGAATATCTCTTCCCTGATTGGGATACCAAACACAAATCCTAGCATGTCAAGAGATAAATCTATAACTATCCTTCCCTATGCTTCAATACACTTTCTAGTGTTCGGGTTGTAGAACTAAGTAATTGTCATTATAAATTCTAGTGCTTGTACTGATTGTGTAAAAGTAGTTGTCTCCACTAATCCTGATCTTTTAATTCTCTTGTGTAGGGCCTCTAGTTTGGGCTTATTTAACTAGGTTTTGATATTTCAATTTCAATATGGCCAATCTCTGTCTCGGTAACCCATTTGATTTGATCATCCAATTTTGAAGAGTAGACTTGTCCTTGATAGTGGTACTTCATGGTAGCATGAAGTCTGTCAATATCTTTGCTTCTTTTGCTAGAAGATGAGTCCATCTAAGTACCTAAACCTGTGAGAAGAAAATGAGGATTAGTTCTTCACAAAAAAAACATAAAAAGTGCCTTTACTTAGGGACTTCGGGCTTCTGGAGTAGGGAGTTTTTTCCTTTTAAAACAGGGTCCAGAACTCTGGGGTTCCGGGGTTGGTACTCATGGATGCAGTTCAGAACTCCGAAACTTTGGGGTTCCAGGTTGGGTAGATAGGCCTTGAATCTAGAACTCCGGGATTTTGGGATAAGGAGTTTAAGCTTATCTGGAGAAATAATCCAAAACTCTAGGACTCTACGGTTCCAGGGTTCTGGGGTAGGGAAGAGAAAACCACCTGAAACTCTAGGGTTTTAGGGTAAGGAAAGTAGGGAACACAGGACACACAAAAAACGCCAAAAAAAAGAAGAGAAAACAAAAAACAACAACAACAAAAAAATGACAAGGAAAGAAAATCTAACCTATAAATGACCAAAAGGGCAAGAAAATCACCTACTAGGTGGATCAAAATGCCCAAGAATGCAAAAGGAAACTCAATAGTTCAGAAGCTCATGATTAGGAGGCAAGGAAGAAGGATCTCTTAATACACAAATGAATTTTAAAAGTTCATCATTGCTATTTATACCCACTCCCAAAACCTATCTATATGAGCAACTTAAACAGGACCTCAAGACTCTGGGGTTTTGGGGTAGGAAGGAAAGAAAACCAAGATCCACTTTAGAACTTCAGGACTCTGGAGTTCCAAGGCAGCTCAGACACACATACCTCAGGACTCCGAGGTTCCAAGGTAAAGAACTTACACACATACAAGACATATACCTCAGGACTTTGGAACTCCGGAGTTCCAAGCTAAAGAACAAGCAATCAAAAGACACACCTTGGGACTTTGGAACTCTGGAGTTTTGAGGTAAAATAAAACTCACACACAAAATACACAAAGAAGGAGACCAACCTCAGGACTTCGGGGGTCCAGAGTTCTGAGGTAAAAGACTAAAACAAAAGAACAAAAAGAGACCTCAAGACTCTAGGACTTCAGAGTTCTAAGGTAAGAACAAAATGAAAATAACAAAGCAAAAGAGAGAAAAAATAGGGGACCCATATTGTAACACAAGGAGACTAATGGGGAATGGATATGCAAGGCATAACAAATGGTGATTTATCTAGGAAAAATGACTCTAGGTAATTTAGAATTTCAAAATCTCTGGTTAACCCGATGCCTAAGGCTATTATCATTCAAAAGGATGTATAAGATAAAAAGATGAGTGAACCAATGAACAAACAACCAAGTCAAGAACTGGACATGATTAACTCTTAAGTGTGTGCTCATTATTTATTACTCCATCATTTCAATAATGCAAATAATCAGAGGAAACTGGACGCAAGCTATGTAGGTGAAGCTAACCAATATGTTTCATGCAATGTTATCCTGGGCATAGCTCTACTACCAACCAAGTGTCTATAGCCCTGACATAGATACCTCTGGTTCCCATCAAGCAGTGCTCCACTGCCAGCCAGGTGTCCATAGCCCTGGTGGAGGTTACTTGAGACACCCATTTTAGTTGCTTTAAGAGGATCATTTCTTTTCTCTCTCTCTTTTTTTTTTTTTTGAAAACATTATAGGACATAGAATGACTTATTTCCTTAATAACCTTTTAAAGAAACTTTTCAAACATTGAAGTCTGTTTAATGAGTTGGGAACCATGGAGGATAACATGAAACATCTAGACTTCAAATTTTTCACTTGAAAACCCATTTATCCGATATCTTAAAAAAATTTCTGATGTATCTTAAGGTGACGGTAGTGTTGATTTTATCAAGCTAGCCTTTTCCAATTGAAATTCAAAAACTCAAATCATATTTAAACAGTTATATACCACCTTGAACGAGTATAGACAAAAGTTTCAAAGTTAACCAAATGACAATGAAGTCGTAAATAGCAGAGAGTCAAAGTCTCTAAGAATTTGGCAACATGTTATGCAAAGGATACCTTCCTTTTAGAATCTTTGAGAACAAAATATGTACATCTCAACACAACAAACAAACAAAATGAACAATCAAACAAACAAGCCAAAAATAAAAATAAAAAGGGAAACAAGCATGCAGCAAAACGAAAACACAACAAACAAACAAAAACCCAAACAAACAACAAAGCAAAACAAAATAGAAAACTAATCTACTATATACAATAGATCAAGCTTCACTGAGGATTAATCAAAGTAATGTTTGAGGAACTGACCATTGACGGGCAATGGTACAAGTTCTCTAGTCAAAGAGCTTAACCTAAAGGTGTTTTCACCTAAAATTTTGGGTATTTGGTAAGGACCTAACCACAACATTTCAAACTTGTGGTGATCACCTTTCTTCTCTTTGGCCTTGTCCCATAATAGGATTAGGTCAAATATTCAAAAAGCTTTCACCTTAGCCCTTTTATCAAACCATCGCTTAACAATGGCTTGGTGCTTGGCAAAGTGTTGTAGATTATTAATCCTTTTTTCATCGTCTTAATAAATTTAAGAGGCGAACCTCCACTTGATCCTCAATGTCAAGTTCTTTCATTAATTGGAGGATTGGTATTTGTAATTTGATCAGGAAGACCGGGGTCTGGCCATAGACAAGGTAATACAGAGAAGTTCCCAAGGTGACTTTTACTTTGGTTTGATCAGCCCATAAGGCGTATCTCAACTGATTATGCCAATCCCTTGGATTTCTCTCAAGTAGCTTCTTAATGACATCTAGGATGTTCTTGTTCGTAGATTTAGCTAGTCCATTACCTTGCGGGTAGTAATTGGATGAAAATTTCAGTATCACTTTATATTTGTATGACTATTGCATCAACTGTGTAGAAGTAAAAGCAAGGCCATTGTCACATACTAGAGCAAACGACATACCAAACCTAGTGACGATGTGCTCTTTAATAAATTTCAAGACTACCTCAGTAGTAGCATTCCAACACACAATGGCTTATGTCCACCGGGTGCAATAATTCGTCGTAGTAAGAATAAACTTATGTCTTGTAGATGAGATAGGATTAATAACACCTACAAAATCTAGTGCCCATTGGGAGAAAGGTCTTACCTCGAACACTGGTTGGAGAGGCATGGCAAGATTTATTTCTCTGGAGGCTATGGTTTGGCACGTATGACAGTGATGAACATGCTCATGACTATCCTTAAATATGCTAGGCCAGTAATATCTAGCCTTCAAGATTTGATGTGCAGTGGCATTCGCTGACCCATGACTTGTACCATATTTCTCATGAAATTCCTCAATCATATTAAGGGCTTCTTGATGATCAAGACACCAAAGGTAAATACCTTCATAATTCTTTCTATAAAGTGTCAAATCCTTGATCATATAATTGGCACTTTTGAGCCTTAATTCTTGTCTTTGTGTGGCTATCAACCCCATGGGACACCTATTATTCAACAATATAAATACCAAATCCATGTACCATGGGTCTTGAGTGAATGACTCCAACGTATACTGTTTGCACTGGATTTGAGGGATGTTAGTTGCCATGGCCTGAGACAATCCTTGGCCTCATACCAACTTCATTAGATGCATCTCTAGACCAAATTCTTGCAATATTGCCAGCCATTTCCCTCGATGTTCTCCCAGCTCAAACTGCATGAGTAGTGACTTCACCGATTGATCAAGGACAATCGCATAAATTTTACTCAGGATATAATGCCTGAATTTATTGACTGCTCTCACCAACGCAAAAGTCTATTTTTCAAGAGCAGAATATCTAACCTGAGCACTTTTGAAAGGAGAGCTCATAAATGCAATGGGTTTCTCATCCCCTGCTTGCCTCTGTGTCAAAACAGCTACTCCCGAGTGTAATGAAGCAAAATAATATATGTAAAAAGGCAGAGTGTAGTCAGGACTGGTCAACACAGGAGCTTCGGCGATGGATTTCATGATCTGGGCGAACACCTCTTTTGCTTCAGTTGTCCATTCGACCTTAGCATCCTTCTTCATCATTTCATTCAACGACTTAACTATCTCTGCAAACCCAGTAATAAACTTTCTGACAAAATTAATCTTCCTAAAGAAAGATCTCATCTCCTTTTTACTGCCTAGCATTTTTAACTTCAATAACGCTTCTACCCGATCTAGGTCTATAGATATCCCCCTCTCAGAGATTACATGGCCAAGTAGCTTTACTTCAGCCACTCCAAATACACATTTCTTGGGGTTAAGTGAAATCCCATATCTCTAACATCTTTCCTGTAGACACCTAAAATTGTCATGTCTAATTAAATAAATATTTTATTTATTTAATTAATTTTAGCCTAATTCTTCTATTAATTAAATAAATATTTATTTATTTAATTAATTCATTTATCCTCTTCTAGCCTTATTTCTCATTTAAATAAATACATTTATTTATTTAAATTACCCTTTTCCTAAATTAAATAAATATTTTATTTATTTAATTGATCCCACTTCCTCTATTAATTAAATGAATCTTTATTTATTTAATTAATTCATTAGCCTTTTCTACCTATGACACATGCCATTCATCTCTTAATTCATACACTACCTACCCCTTTCATTATTTTATTATTTTCTCTACCTACCCTCTAATCATAGCCGACCTCCTTTTACACCTCTCAATCTTATCCCTCCATTTCATATAGTGTCTTCTATATAAGGAGATGTTTCCTTCATTATCAAACCCTAACTACTTGATCAATTGACTACTTGGCATAGGCGATCCTACTTGCAATCACATTCTGTTCTTGGTTGAGCTCTTGTGCACATAAAATCTGAGAGCAAATATATCAAGCAAGATCAATGGAGATAGGAAGAATGGAGATCAAAACCCTATTGGACATGTGATGGTATAATCTTTGTGATTTCATTTGATTCGCATTGTCTTAGGTAATCTTCATATGTTATGGTGGATCTTTGTTGTTGTTAGGCTAGGGTTTTGTGGTTGAATTCATTTAGCCTTTCAATATCATTATTATTGTTATCCATTTTCACCATATACATTTTGGCACGCCCCGTGGGACATGGATTTTTGTTAGATATATTTTTTTTGGGGAGATTTTTCTAACTCTATATTGTTGTTTTGTAAAACAATTTGGAGAATAATCTTGTGCAACTAGGGTTTTGGACACAAAATCAAGATCTTGGAGAGATTTGATCATATCTCACAAACGGCTAGGAAATTTTGCACCAAATTTGTTTTGTAGGTTGAAGAAATTATCAGGACCTCTCAATCCAAAATTAAGAATTTTTCGAGCACATTTTCATTTTTTAAGAATTTTTTATGATTTTTCATAAAAAATTAATTTTGAGAGAAAATGAGAGAATTTTTTGGATTTTCTTACATTTTTGGTAATATCTCATAATTATACATAGGATCTATTCTTTGTGATTTTAATTTTGATGCAAAATATTTCCCTAAAAATTGGATCTTTAAAAATTAGGGTTTTTCCTTATTTTGATCTGATCTCCCAAACGGCTTTGAATTTTGACATAAAATTTTTTGTGCAAGTGAAGAAAAATATTAAAAGGACTCAGTAAAAATTTTAGATTTTTTGGATCATTGTGTCAGTTTATATGAATTTTTTATGAGTTTTCATAAAAAATTAATTTTGAGAGAAAATTAGCAAAATTTTCAGATTTTCTTACATTTTTGGAAATATCTCAGAATTATACATAGGATTTGTTGTTTTTTATTTTAAATTTGATGCAAAATTATTCCTCAAAAATCAGATCTTTGAAAATTAGGGATTTGCATTATTTTACTCATATCTTACAAACTGCTTGGATTTGTTCTAGAAATTTTTTTATGCAAGTTTGGAAGACCATCAAGACTCTCCAGTAAAAATTTTAGATTTTTTGGATCAATTTTGCATTTTATATGAATTTTTTATGATTTTTCATAAAAAATTAATTTTTGGAGCAAATTAGCAAATTTTTTGGATTTTCTTACATTTCTAGAAATCTCTTGAAATTTTAAAGGTGTTCCTTTTTTATGATGAATTAGATCTTTGAATTAGTAAACAAAATTCATTGTTGAAGGCCCCTATTTCACAAAGTCTTTTGGATCTAAAATTTACCTAACTTGTGTGCTTGCAGGAAGGGGTGATTATTTCAAACAATCCAAAATACTAATAAATCTTTGTTGCAAGTCCTTGGTAAGGGTTTTTGGATTTTTATTGTGTGCCTTGTTTTCATAGACTAGCAAACACTTCAATTGGTGCACTAAAATTGAATCATTGTCTTTTGTGTCTTGAGCAATAGGCTCTTTTTGTTTAATCTTTAGAGGGCCTCTCTTCCCATGTGGTCATTAGGACTACTAGTGAGAAGAGAATGACCCAAGTGGTAGCGAGGAAAACCCACCTCTTCTAAACCACTACAAACAACTGTATTCATGGTGAAAACTATGGATAGCATGTGCTGATTAGTTCATACCAACACTATGTCTCCCCATAAACCCATTTGATCAAATTTATTTGATCAATTGTAGGGTGTAACCCCTACCGGCTGGGAGCCTTCTGTATTTACAGAGCTGAAAGTGCCGCATGTATGGCCACATGAGCGGATGCCCTTACTAGCACCTTTTTGTTTTAGAAGCCAAAATCCTTCTAGTTGTTGAGGTAGGAGGTCGGACCTCTGCTAGCGGCCCACACACATACAGTTCTTAGTAGAGATACAAAGTTCGCCACGGGGAGTTTTCGTGGGGACTAATGCTTGGCTGACCCGAGAAGTGAGTGCCGAGGGTGGAGCCAGTGAGGTCAAGCATCTAAGTATCTGCTCTAAATAGCGTAGCCTCGGGGGTAAAACCTCATGTGGGATCAACAACTATTGTCTTGGCCAGCCATAAGAATTGTGCTTGACTTATTTTAAACATTCAAAACATTCAAGATGAAACAGCAAAACATTGTGTCTTTTGTGTCTTCAAGTGTATGCAAAACATTTTTTACATCAAACAACACACTTTTCTTGGAGTCATTTTGAGTCTAAACACTTGCAAACATTGAGTCCTCATCAACATTGTGTCCTCTTGTCACGAAAAATAGTCAAACATTCAGATTTGGTCACAACCAACAACTTCACAAATTGGAAAAATTTTACAGTCCAGCAAACAAGAGCAATCAGTTTCAGAATTCTTGAGCTTCCTAGGTTGTTTCTCTAGGTTTTCATCTAGCATTCAACTTGTCTTTGGGTCTCACAAAGTCCATCATTGCTTTACATCTTGCATTAAATTTACATTTGTCTAAACTTGAGTCAAAAGGTCACTTGCTTGTCCTCATCATACTTTGTCAACACACTACATACAACAACATTTTGCTAAGTGGTCCCTCATCAAGGTCTATCACCTTTGGGTCTCATTTGGTCTTACTTAGAGTCAAGGTCAACTTACCTCATCAAGAGAAACTATCCTCTCTTTGGAAGTCACACCTACTCTACTACATACATACTTGGTCTTACGCTTTGGACATTGCAAGTACACCTCAGATTCATTTACATTCCATCCAACTCTTGGTCTTCCATACTTTTTCCATTTTCATCTAGTCTCACACATCTTGGTCAATACCTAGTTCATGGTTGAAACCCGTCTTCAAAAATCTAGGAGAGAAACTAAAGAGGCTCAAGAGTTCGCAAACATGAGTTCTTATGAGTATGACAATGATATCTTTTTCAATTTTCATCATACTACATTACCTGACATGGATGCCTATAGAAACATTCCAAATGTTGAGAACATGGACACTACAAACAACAATGATACACACAATGATGATATGGACAACTTTTCAGTACATTCAGCAGATGTGGAAGGATCCATTATGGATCCCCGTTTCAATCGATTGGTTGAGGAAATAATGAGGAGGGATAGACAATACTTCTTACAAATGATGGCACAAAGTGGAGCCAAGATACCTCATGATTTTGATATGTCTCAAATAATGGAAAATCGACCTTTGCAACAACCTCACTCCAACATGGATCAAAGGAGGCCTAATAGTGGAGGCAATAGAAGACCACATCTTGTGCCTGAATCACCATCATCTTTGTTTCAAAAACCAGAGTTCCCACATACACATGGTCAAACATATGATACGCACCTTCGCAGACCATTATGGAAGTCTTATGCAGAAAGATATGCTCAATCACATACCAATGCTAAGGATCAACCACCAAAGCAATTGGATGTTCAAAGGCATGCTCAAAATTTGGACACAAGGAAACCCCGTGTCAAATTTGGGGGCAACACATTAGAACATGTCATGCCTGTGGAGTATGGTATACATGGACAAAATAGATATTTTGTTCCTCAACATGAATCTATACCAAGTGGTCCATATATGTAGCATCATTATAGACCTCCTCCATATGAACATGTGTATGATCAATATCATCCATATATGCAACATGCTCCTCCTCCAATTGGTGCCTCAAGCATAGGGTATGGTCCAAGAAGTCGATCTCCATCTAAGAACAATTTGGAGCAACAAATCAGGGACTTACAAAAGAAAATGGAGGACATAAATACACCGAAGCCAACATACACAATGAGAGACATATGTCCTTATCCATTTGACAAAAGAATTCCAATGCCTCCATTTCCTACATACTTTGTGACACCTAAGTTTGATAAGTATAGAGGCAAAGGGGATCCTAAAGAACATATAAGACAATTTTTCAGAGCTTGCATTGAGGTAGCTTCAGAAGAGACATATTTGATGAGATTATTCCCACAAAGCCTAGGTGATCAAGCTATGGAATGGTTCTCCCAACTTCCACCTGGTATTAAGTCATGGGGTGACTTAGCTGAGGCATTTATCCAACATTTCTCCTACAACATAGAGACAGACATATCAGTCACTACTTTGTGCAACACTAAGCAAAAAGATGGAGAGTCTTTTTCATCATTTTTACAAAGATGGAGGAATTTAGCCAGCAGATGCTCTTGTGAAATTCCACAAAAATAAATGGTAGAGATGTTCACCCAGAATGTTAACAAAGACATTGGCTATGATCTAAGGAAAGCTTGTTTGTCCACCTTCAAGGATGTCATTGAAAAAGGCTTAGCGACAGAAAAGGTCCTAATTGAACAAGGAGTCATTAAGATATTCAAGGAAAACAAAGATGACTTTAAAGGAAAAGACAAGCCAAGATTTTGGAATAAAAACAAGAACACAGTCAATGATGGTGTTGTTGATGCCAATACAGTGTGACCCAAATTCTTTTTTTCCAGATCAAATCAAGTGAATACTCAAACAACTTCTAAATCACGAAGGAAGTACACTCCATTGGGAGAACCACTTGAGTTAGTTTTCAAAAAGCTAGTGGCAAACAAGGTAATCACTATTCCAAATTTTCCTCCATATGAACCAAAGGTTAAACCAAATTGGTGGAATGATGATGAATATTGTGAATTTCATAAGAGCAAGGGTCATAAGATAGGAAATTGCCATCGACTGAAGAACATCATACAAGATCTCATTGATAGGGGTGACATTGAGATTGAAGGACACTCATCCAATCAAGAACCTGAGATGTTTAAGGAACCATTCCCAAAGCATGACAAGGGAAAAGTTGTAGCCACAGATGACTCCTAATAGTATAGATATCCCCCTCTCAGAGATTACATGGCCAAGTAGCTTTCCTTCAACCACTCCAAATACACATTTCTTGGGGTTAAGTGAAATCCCATATCTCTGACATCTTTCCAATACCTTTTGGAGGTGGTCTGGGTGGTCTTCTCTGACCTTGGAAAATATAGTTAAGTCATCCATATAGATAATAATGCATTTTCCAATCATTTCTTTAAAGGTCGTATCCATCACTCATTGGAAGGTCGCCCCAGCATTGATCAATCTGAATGGCATTCTTTTGTAAGCATATGTTCCCCACTTTGTCGTAAATATTGTCTTCATATGATCCTCATAGTTCACCAAAACTTGGTTATATCCAAAATAACCATCTAAGAAAGACATCATTTGTGAACCATTTATTATTTGTATTACTTCATCCAAAGAAGGAAGCGGGTAATTATCTTTCTCGAAGGCTTTGTTGAGATTGTGAAAGTCCACACAAAGCCATATTTCTCCATTCTTTTCTTGTACTGGTACCAAATTAGCAACCCAAGTAGAATGTCATACCAGAAAAATAATCTTGGCAAAGAGCAACTTTTGTACTTCCTTGAAAATCAAGGGTTCTATTAGTGACTTGATGGGCCTTTTCTTTTTTCGGAAAAAATTTATGTTAGGTTTTAGGGGGATCACATGAGTGATGATTGTTGTATCGAATGTCTTTAAATTTTCATACCCCCATGCTATTACATTGATGAAGTCTTTCAATATTTGTAAAAAAATTTCTCTTTAATTTTGAGTGCAAATCTTCCCAATATAGACAATCCTCTCTTGTCCTTCTGGACCAATATTATGTGGCTCAAACTTTCCAGCATCTGAATCCATTGTTAATCTCTCCTTTACTCTAGGGTCAGAATCAAAAAGTCTCTCTAAGGTGACCATCCCTTTAGGAATTATGTTAGTTGGCAAATCCAAAATATCAAAATTACTTTCGACATTAAGATCATCTGATTTATCTTCCTAATCAATAATTTACTCTTCAAAAGCCCCTAAATTGGAATGAAAGGATAGAATGTGGGCATCATCCCATAAAACTTGGAAGTCTTTGATATTATCAGGTACAACAGGTATGGAGATTAACTATACAAAAAAATTCTTCAAAGGGGATTGGCTTACTGGTTCTAATGTATTGGAAACTACGGCCAATGCATCAGGTATTCTGTTTACTTTCATGAGTACCAACTGAATTTCGAAAGCATAAAAATCCTCAATCAAATCCCACACTCTATTCCTATATGCTGCTAACCTTTTATTGTGACACGCATATTGGCTTTGCACCTGTTTGACCACCAGCTCAGAATCTCCTTGCACCTTCAAACACTTTTCTCCCTTCTTATGAGCAATAAGTAGACCTCTAACTAAGGCCTTGTACTCCATCATGTTATTAGTACAAGGGAATTGGAGCTGGTAAGAAGCTAAAAGGGTTTTCCCTTTTGGGTTCGTTAACTCTATGCTTGCTCCACTACCTTGCTTAGATCTTGACCCATCAAACTTTAAAAACCATATTTCATTTTTTGGTCTCTTTACATTTTTCACCTTAGGGTCACTGATCAGATTAGCTTCTAGAGATGATTTTTGTTTCTTAGACTTGCGGTCTTGTGACAGTTGAGGTTGTTTAATTGTTGGTTGCATGAACGCTTGAATAGTGTTAGGAACAACCTATTTCAATTGAGGTTGAAGTTGAGATTGTGTTTCTTCTTTCTCTTGCTCAAGACGAATATCTTCCTTCTCATTTTTGACAATCTCAACTACAAGAATCTCCTGGTTGTATTCTTTAGGTAGGCTAGACTTACTTATAGGATCTATTGTTTGGGGCTCTAATCCTTCACAACTTAGACTTTGAACTTCCTCCATATTGATGGTATACATGACATCTCTGAGTGCTCCTCATGATATATCCGACACCATTTCGGAAGCAACAAATCTTGTATCTTCATAGTATCCCCCAATTAACACATTCCTTATTGTACTATTGTAGTGAAACCTTTGACTTGCCCTTTATATGCGGTCATGTCTGCTCGAAATAATTAGAGAGGAGCTAGTGTAGAGAAAGTAAGGATTTCATTTACCTTGTAAACTCCTGGACTCACTTCAGCAAACACCACCTCATTGGGAACACCATAATCTGTTACCAACTTCTTTAACTTAGGTTCACTATCGATTCAGATCTGGTTGCTTACCCCCTTCCATGGAAGCCATAGGTATGTAAAACAAGTCAAGAAATATCCTCCCAAAGTCTTTGACCAATCTCTACTAAGGAGCATCCCATATACTTCCAGAATATCCACTACTTGAATGTTAATGTAACAGGATATTCGGGGATCAACACCCAATTGGATGTATACATCTTTCAATTCTCCGATTACGTTAACCTCAATTTTGTCTAGTTGTACCACCTTACTATTTGCATGTACTGATTTAAGTCCGAGATTTTGACATATAGAGTAGGGCATTATGTTTCCTAAAGCACTTGAATCTACCAAACAGTTGTGTAAATTCTTTCCACATATCCTCAAACTCAGTAAAAATGGTGGATTCTTTATTGCATCGCTGCCGATGTTAGCATTGACTTCATTAAGGTCTACCATCTTAACCTCATTGCGTTGTGACTCTAAACAGTTCCAACTTTCTAAGGAGAGACCTCTTCTATTTAGGGAGATATCTCAGTACTTCCATCAGGGACATAGTGGTCACAGTCCTCTCCATCTCCTTAGTGACGTCAAATGATCCTTTCAAAACATAATCTTTCCCTTGAGCTTGTCTAGGGTGTGCCCCTTGAAAAGCTAGAGGAGGGTGAGGAATGTTGCTTGCATTCACATCAGGAGGTACAAACCCACCCGTTGGGGGAGGTGGCTTTGTTAATGGAGCTTTGCCTTGACTCCTAAGATTGTAGTTGTTTCTATTCTGAAAGGCCTAAGCATCGTAGACACATGGTTCACCTTCAACTTCAACCTAAAATTATTTACACAGGAAGGTATCAACCAACATGGCAATATTAACCTTATCGGGTTCATCATTGGAACAATCTTTTGGCTGAGAGTCAGCTTGAGCAATTCTTATGATCTTCTCAAACTGAGCACAATTAACCTTAGAATGCACAACTGTATCATGCAACCTACACAAAATTGTTAGCAAATTCATATCCACAAGGTTAACATTGTGTGTGGTTTGGGTTATCTCGTGTGTCAAGGTGATGATGGTTCACCCACCATTATTCAGACCCGTATTCCACTGCCTATTATAAGGTTTGTTGTTATATTTTTTATTTTGGTTCTGGTTATTGTAGTTTCACTGATTATTATATGGTTGGGATTGATTACACCCTCCTGGAGGATTCAATTTTAGCTGGCTCAAGTCTGAAGTAACCTGTGAGATCATTTTCTTTAAGGCTTCTACTTTAGCAGATGTATGAGATCCTTGATTCTCAGGTACCGTGGTTGGAGGTTGGTTTACTATGTTAGTATTACCAAATTATTGACTTCTCCCTTGTGCTTGACCAGCATATTGCATTTGAGTGGGGGCGGTATTGGTATTATTTTTCCAAGTCAAAGCTTGGGCAACAAATTGTTGATTTGCTTGAGGTTGGGGTGCATAGTTTGGCACTGGGTTCATCGTTGGGGCACCTACAGGTAGAGGCAAGGGTATGCCTGGGAGTTGGTTGTAGTTCCCTTGATTCATCCCTATAGGTAGATTGTATCTGATCCCCCTTGGGGTTTGATTCAACTCATGGTTCATAATAATTTATAGCATGAAGACTTTTGCCAAAGTGTCCTTTTGATCTTGGCGAACACTCTTCTTAATAAACATAGCAGTCCAAGGGTCGATAGCTCTTAGATATGAGTCGATAGCTATATTAGACACTACCTGGTAAGGAGCTTGTAGCCTCTTGAATTCCCTTTGGAAGCTAGTATTAAAAGTTGTTAATGGCTCATTTGGCAACTTCTTAAGAGAAGCGAACTAATGGTATAGTGTTCTGGGGTCTACGTACACTCACAATTGATCGATGAAAGCCTTCTCCAAGATGTCCTAGGCTGTGATAGAATTTGTAGGTAAGGTTAGGTACCAAGTGTATTCATTCTCCCCAAGTGAATATGGGAAGAGTCTACATACTACATCTTGGTGTTCAATATGGTTACAAACGACCGCATCTTTGAATGCTTCAATATGTTTATCAGCCATTCATCCCCCCAAATAGTAAAATTTGCTGCAAAATTTATCCGGGTTTCTAGGTAGGTCATGTATACCACCTGGTATGGTTCCTAGTGGTGTGGTGTCTTGGTTAAAGTAGGCCATTGAAGGTGGTGAAAGTGGATGTTGAGTCACAATAGGTGCAGCGATAGGCTGAGGAATACGAATCAGTTGATCTTCTACGTTGAGTATGGATGACTATACTGGTGAGGTTGTTGAGGGTTGTTTCTTATCTTTGTTCCTCTTTCTCCTAGTGGCAGGTCCTAACTCTACTAAGTCTGAAGGTGAAGAAGTACTCCTAAGGACTCAGTGAATTCTCTTGGGAGAGAAAGATGGTATACGATCTAGCTTAGTACCTCAATTCTTTGGTTGAGGAGGTGGTTGTGGATTTTCTTGTGGATTCTCTTGAGGATTAAGTTGTCTTTGTGCCTCTCCTTCTATAGGTATATCCTTTTGTCTCTCATTTTCCAAGACTTGTTGTACTCATAACCAATCATTATAATCTCTTGTACTATCCCAAGCAAAATAGTATAGTTGGTTAAGAATGTCATCTTGCTTGTTGTTGAGGTTAGGTTGGGTAAAGGGCATCAATTTGTCTCCTGGAAGTACCACATGTGTTAACCAGCAAGGGGACTAGTCTAGGCCCTCCTTCTAGCGCTAGTTTCTGTTGACGACTATTTCTGACACAGCCGCCAATAGTCAGACAACTAATGTGAACACTCACCACCTCTCCTGAAAAGAAATGAATTTGGGAGAACTCACTACCCCAAGGTCTCTATAGTCAGGTCATGATGGTGATGGGTAGCCCAATGGTTGATGTGGTTGTACCTATTAAGGGGATTGCTAGTTGAAACTAAATCTCGCTGGGTGTAAATGTCCAAACTTCCTTTTTTTTGTATTTTATGAATTAAGATTCTCTGGAAAATAAATTGCGAAGAGTAAAAGGGAATAAGAAAATAACAATAAAAACAATACAATAACAACTTAATGAACTACTCAATTATTTCCCTGCAATCCAAGAAATATCAAATATTATCCAAGTTAGCATTCAACAACGAACCTCTAGAAAACCTACAAAATCATTAATTCCACAGACTTATGGAAATAAAATCATCAACAATATGTCCTATCACAGTAATTCTCATACACCACTGCCGTGTGCAGTATGATTCATAAAGTGATAAACAAAAAGATCAAACCACTTTATTAACTCCAAATAATAGACATTACTAGATTACACAAAACAATTTAGTAGAATATAGACGTAGATTAGGCAATCTACAAGTTGCTTCTCATATTAATCTCAATGAATGTGTAACAAAAAATAACTCAACTTCTTAACAATCTGCAAAATAATATAAAAATCTCTAAGTAGGCCACAAATCATCAATTTGGGGACCCTTCCAAATGAATCCAAATTCTCAATTTATAGAAGTTTTCTACCCTATTGTCTAGGAAATAAATCTAACCTAAATTAAGAACTAAAACTAGGAGTCACAGTTAACTTGCAAGTTTCTACCTTGATACTCCACTTAACTATTACCAAATGGGGGTTGCATGAGCACTATGAAGACCATGTTGTATGAGCCACATTTTTGTAGTCATGCAAAATTTTGCTCAAAATTGGAACCTAATGTGGAGCTGCAGCTTGAAAATACAAAATTGGGGGTCATGCAAAAACCCTGATATTTTTAGTAACTATATGTTCATCCTTCACTTTTTAATAAAATCTCTATAATTATCCACTATGCATGTGACTACTTGGACAAGAGAATCAGTTACAATTTTAAATGTCAATTTATACTTCTTCAAACTTCATCTGCATGCTTCTTTCCTTTCTCTAGCTCCCCTATTGTCTTTGCCACCTCTTGACACTGAGTGATCAAGTATGTGTACTTGTCCATGAGGGCGACATCAAACTAGGCCAAAGGTCTTAAGTGTTGAGCCTCATATGCATCCCACTGATTCAAAACTTGTTGTTGCTCCATTATTCTGATACTAGCTAATCCTAAACCAAAGGGTACAAGCATCTGTTTTACAAAATTCTCATATGACAAAATTTCTCTGAGGAGAGGGACCCAAATTTCTACCATATCCTTCATATAATGCTGAAACATTTCAATCTTCAGCTGCAAAATGTACAAATAGGACTACAAGTTTTTACAACTATCCCCTCCTAAAAGGTCTTCCTCCATTATTGTCTCTTCCCCTAACCATAATACTTTACTCAAAATTCAGAACTGCTTATTAAAAATTGTTAGCTTCAGTTCCCATTGTGTAGAACAAGAAGCTAAAGCTCCACCTACTTGTACTGCCCTCCGATATATCCTCATAGTATCCTATAGAAATAATCTAGTCTTAGCTGCATTTACTTGGGTCCATGATTTGGCTGCAATGGCCACTCATCTCACCTCCACTAGTGCCTTCACTTTTCCCTCTAGTAGTGAGGAGTTCGAGGGTAGTTCATCGACCCTACAAGAGTCTAGAGGTTTTCTCATTTCAATCAAGAGCTGCTTGTATTTCCCTAGTTGCGCTTTGAGCTCCATGTTTCAAGTATGATCTTTTTCAACACGCGCCCTGAAAACATTTGTGGCTATCTCCAAAGTATCTAGCTCTCCCCACTTGGTTTGTTTACCCAAATTTACTTGGGCTATCTGATACTTGGGAGAAGCTTGTCCCTTAGCTTGGAGTGGAGCTACCACATCTGCAATCACTTCACCAGAGCCCATTTTTGATAAATGATGATCGATTTTTAGCTTCTTAGCCTTTCATGGATCCTCAGTGATTACTTATTGTAAAGTGACCTTGGGAAGCTCCGCTTTTCTCTTTTTCTTCTCAAAAGTGAACTCGAGCCATTATGGTATATCTTCATCCTTGTCACCTTGATGTGACACTATGTCTACAGTTATAACATAGGCTTTCGCCTACTCCTCTGCTTCATCTCTTTCCTCTGCCTCTATTTGCTAGGGATCTTGAGGTGAGGTAACTTGGTGGGCAAGATTGGTTTGGAGAGCTTGTTGCTTATATAACTCTCCCAATTTGCCATAGACCTCTTCATTAAATGTCATCTCTTTCCTCACCTACCTCTGTTTCACCTTGCTTAGCTGTTATATCCTTGAGGATGTCCTCTTGATCTTGAGGGGTTAGAACCAGTCTTTCATTCAATAGGTCCTCTACCTCATCCCCTTCTTTCTTGCCTTCTAGCAGCTGATGTTGCTCAAGATCCTCTTCTTCCTGATCTGAATCAGATTCAATGTTCCTAACATTTATTCCTTTGGTGGTAGACCTGAATCCTTGCACTTCAAGATGCCCTTTGAGTATATTATCTGGTGGTGGTGTAGGGGCATTGGTGCCTAGAGCTTGTGTGGCATCTATTGAAGGTGGTTGAGTAGGTATATCCTCTATAATTTCTATAACTTCTTCCTACTCTTGGGTACCCTCTCTTGTGGTCTTCCCTATATCTTTCCTTGGTGGGAGGACTTTAGCGAGTGGTATTGCTCCTAATCCATCGGTCACTCCAAGGTCTGCTACCTTCTTCAACAACTCAGACTCCTTCATCTTCTCTTGGAGTTTCTTCAACAAGTCCTTATTTCTTTCTTGAGGGTTTTCCCCCTCATCAGGGTCGGTGGACATATTTTTTCTTGATCTTGACCTCGTCTTTTGAGCATACTCCTTGTAACCCCTTGACTGGGGTACCCCTGAAGTGGACTCCTTTTGTTTCATCTTTGAGGCACTGGGCCTTACCCTCAGGCTTAACCATTGCTTGGTCCTATTGATGACCACTTAAGAAACCTTTTCAATAGTCACATCCTCATTTGTAGACCACCTTATTGGGGAGAGGGGCTTCTTATCAATTTCTAATCCTTTATAAGCTGCATTGAGTAGGTCTCCATCATCCCTGAGGTCTTTAGGGAGATTGGTCTCCATTTCCAAATCTCTTATCTGTGGCACATATAACCTATTATAGTTCTTCTCTCTAACCTCAAAACTGTCTTGGAGGTTGGCCCAAAAATCTTCCAGTTTCGGCCTATGTCCCTCATATGCCTTAGGCATACCTTGTTTGAGCTTCCCATAGGGATCATAAAATTCCCTAGCATAATCATACTCTTTCAAATTCAAATCTTCAAGCTCTAGCTCTACTAGCTTTGCAACCTGTATCTTTGAACATGAGAAATATCCAATAGATACTAAAAAAATCAATGCCTACTTTATGTTTTGAAGATAAGAGAGATTGGATGCCCAATAGTTACCTTACATATTCCAACAATATTACTCTGTCCTTGCAATATCTGGTAAGCAACATTTAGTTCCCTGTGAATCCGCTGACCCTAATGTAAGTAGAGCGTGGGTTCTGGATAAACCAACATGCCCACTCTTGGATAATAGCCATGGCCTCTGGGCTAATCCGGTATCCTGTGTCTCGTGTCAATTTAATTATTACTGAAAAAATGAAGGCATCATTAATTCTTTTGAAATGAGCCTTTGCATTGGCTAGGGTGAGTTGGGAATAATATTCCCATACCTTCTTATGTCCTTCCTCATCCCCTTACTGACCCTCTACTTGTAGTCCCATAAATTTTCCAGCTCTGGCAGCCACCCAGATGACATAAGATGTGAAAAAGAACTTTTGAGTCTAGTGGACTTCCTTCATTTGTTTGCAAATATTGCCAGAAAGGATCTGTGACCAATCAAAATATTGTTTTCCAATTAGGATAGTGGTCATAAACTAGAACATCCATGGATGGAAATGCTTACAATCAGGCTTGCCAAAGTCCCTGCTCACCATAATAATCAAGTCTCTATGGGGCTCCTTGAAGTCTTCCCTTAGGATCTCTATTGCCTTGAGACCTATTTTCCTCTCTTCTTCTAGCCAATTTTCATTCATGTCCCTTTTATTTTCTGCAACTTTGTTATTCCATGCCTTCAAGACCTCCCCTTCAGTTAAGAGGAATATCTCTTCTCTGGTTGGGATACCAAACATGAGTCCCAGCATGTCCAGAGACAAGTCTATAACTATCCTTCCCTATGCATTAGTACACTTTCTAGTTTCTGGGTTGTAGAGATGAGCAATTATCATTATAAGTTTTGGTGCTTGCACTGATTGTGTAAAAGTAGTTGTCTCCACTAAGCCTGATCTTTTGATTCTCCTATGTAGGGCCTCTAGTTTGGGCTTGTTTAACTGGGTTATGATATCTTCAATTTCAATATGGCCAATCTTCGTGTCGGTAACCCATTTGATTGGATCATCCAACTTTGAAGAGTAGACTTGTCCTTGATAGTGGTACTTCATGGTAGCAGGAAGTCTGTCAATATATTTGCTTCTTTTGTTGGAAGATGAGTCCATCTAAGTACTTGAACCTATGAGAATAAAATGAGGATCAGTTCTTAAAAAAAAAACATAAAAAGTTCCTTTACTTCGGGACTTCGAGCTTCCAGAGTAGGGAGTTTTTTCCTTTTAAAATAGGGTCTGGAACTCTGGGGTTCTGGGGTTGGTACTCATGGATGCATTTCAGAACTCCAGGGTTCTGGGTTGGGTAGATAGGCCTTGAATCTGGAACTCTGGGGTTCTGAGTTTCTGAGATAAGGAGTTTAAGCTTATCTGGAGAAATAATCTAGAACTCCAAGACTCTGGGGTTTCGGGTTAATCATAAGCAAGTTTCAACAAGATCTCAAAATTTTGGGGTTCCAGGGTAGGGAAGAGAAAACCACCCAGAACTCTGGGGTTTCGGGGTAAGGAAACTAAGGCACACAGGACATGCGAAAAACACAAAAAAAATAAAAAAGAAGAGAAAACAAAAAAAACAACAAAAAAAATGACAAGGAAAGAAAATCTAACCTATAAACGACCAAAAGGGCAAGAAAATCACCTACCTGCTGGATCAAAATGCCCAAGAACATGAAAGGAAGCTTGATAGTTTGGAAGCTCGTAGTTAGGAGGTAAGGAAGAAGGAGCTTTGAATGCACAAATAAATTTTAAAATTTCATCATTCCTATTTCTACCCCCTCCCAAAACCTGTCTGTACAAGCGACTTAAACTAGACCTTGGGACTCTGGGGTCTTGAGGTTCTGAGCTCAACAAACAAAACACCAAACAAAAAATCCTACCCCGGGACTCTGGTGGTCCGGGGTTCTGGCATAGGAAGATGAGCAAACCAGGATCCACTTTGAAACTCCAAGACTCTGGAGTTCCAAGGCGGCTCAAACACACATACCTTGGGACTCTGGGGTTCTAAGGTAAAGAACTTACACACATACAAGACATATACCTTGGGACTCCAGAACTCCAGAGTTTCAAGGTAAATAACAAGCAATCAAAAGACACACCTCGAGACTCTGGGACTTGGGAACTCCGAAGTTCTGAGGTAAAAGAAAACTCACACACAAAATACAAAAAAAGGAGACCAACCTCGAGACTCCAGGGGTCTAGAGTTTTGAGGTAAAGGACTAAAACAAAAGAACAAAAAGAGACCTTGGGACTCCAGGACTCTGGAGTTCTGAGGTAAGAACAAAAAGGAAAAGAACAAAGCAAAAGCAAGAAACAACAGGGGACCCATATTACAACACAAGGAAACTAATGGGGAATGGATATGCAAGGCATAACAATACTGGTACATCCCTTTACTGGTGATACGTTCTTCTTCTACTAACTGACAATGCACACTATACTAGCAACACATCCTCACCTTCGGTGGTTTGTGATATTTTAACATTATGCCTTTTCATCAAAAAATAGGTAGCCAACCTCCAAATAGATGTATTGCTCTACCAATTGTTTACTCAACAAGTTAATATACACAGTTTTCATCTTGATTTATGCCTTTCCGATAAGCCTTCATTCTGTCTACTCACTCTCATGTGAATTTCCATCATACCAGTCACTCCTTCTTTCTTACCGATGACCTTGTCAAACCAGTTGACATCAATGACAACTTAATGCCAAAATGCCAACAATCTCCCCCTTTGGCATTGATATCAACTTATTGCAAGACACTTCATACCAGTACATTTCTCCCCCTTTGACACAATGACAAAGGGTACTGTACACTCCCCCTTTGATCCATACCGAGCTCCCCCTTTGACTACTATCAACTCCCCCTGAGCCACATAAATCCTTTCTAGGTAGATGACACAACTCCCAGCTTGTGTCGGAGATACTCAAAAGTGCTTACCGGTAATGGTTTGGTGAAAATGTCTACTACTTGTTCTTCGGTAGGGACATATTCCATCCTCACCTCCTATCCTTCAACCTTCTCTCTGAGAAAATGATACTTGGTAGCAATGTGCTTTGTTCTGGAATGCATCACTGGACTCTTTGCTATGTTGATTGCACTCAAATTGTCACACCGGATGAGAATAAGATTAGTTATGTCCACCTATATGTCCTTAAGGGTCTTCTTCATCCAAAGCACCTAAGAGAAGCATGTAGTAGCAACAATGTATTCAGATTTAGCAGTAGATAGAGAGACTGAGTCCTATTTTTTTCTATGCCATGAGACCAACCAGTCACCTAGAAAGAATGCACCACCACTTGTGCTCTTTCGATCATCAATGCAACCTACCCAATCAACATCAGTGTATGCTTCCAAGATAAAATATCCTTGTTTAGGATACCATGATCCATAATTGAGTGTCCCTTGTAGGTACCTAAAGATTCTGCTTACAACATTCATATGTGACTGCTTAGGTGCAACTTGGAATCTGGCCACCATACATACTGCCTATACTATATCCGGTCTAGAAAGAGTTAAGTACAATAGGCTACCTATCATGGATCTATATAGAGTCTGATCCACCACTGGTGATTCATCATTCTTTCTCAATTTACTGTTGGTCATCATATGAGTACTTACTGATTTATAATCTTCCAGTTGAAATTTCTTCAACATCTCCTTTGCATACTTGATTTCTAAGATAAAGATTTGCTTATCTTGTTGTAATATCTATAAACCAAGGAAATATGTCAATTCACCAAGCATTGACATCTCAAATTATGACTCCATCTGATCAACAAACTCTTTGCAGAGGGTGTCCTTGTTGCCTCCAAAGATAATACCATCTACATATACAACCACAATGATCATGTGTTTCCCATCTTTCTTTATGTACAAATTACTGTCAGAACTCCCCTTTTTCAATCCTTTCTCCTTCAAGTACTGATATAATCTTGAATACCATTCTCTAGGAGCTTTCTCTAGACCATACAGGGCCTTCTTCAACCAACACACAAATGTTTTATCATCATGTAGAAGAAACCCTTTTGGTTGTTCCATGTATACTTCTTCTTCCAAATTTCCATTTAGGAAGGCAAATTTTACATCCTTTTGATATACTTTATAGCCCTTGTAGGTAGAGAAAGCTAGAAACATTCTAATTGCTTCTAATATAGTTACCGGTACAAATGTTTCTTCAAATTCAACCCCTTCTACCTGAGAGTAACCTTTGCACACTAGTCTACCTTTATGCCTAATAATCTTACCTTCTTCATTCATCTTATTCTGGTAGACCCATTTTGTGCTAATGATGTTCTTGTCTTCTGGTCTAGGGACT
This sequence comes from Cryptomeria japonica, assembly GCF_030272615.1. Taxonomy (NCBI): domain Eukaryota; kingdom Viridiplantae; phylum Streptophyta; class Pinopsida; order Cupressales; family Cupressaceae; genus Cryptomeria; species Cryptomeria japonica. Next base: position 374,329,622 of record NC_081408.1, on the reverse strand, counting down.
AATTCCCAAGTCTTGTTCTTCTCAATTTGTTGTAATTCTTCTTCCATGGCATCCATCCATTCTAGTCTTTTGTTGGCCTCATTGAATGTTTTGGGTTCAACTTCAATCATGAGGCAGAGGTTGACTTGTTCATCATTCCGAGCAAGTCTTCTTCTAGTTTGCACACCATCACTCTTATTTCCTAGAATTTTCTCTTTTGGGTGATTCAGATGTACATAAAGGTTGGGAGCCTTCTTGGATGCTTCCTCTGATTCAATGTCTGACTAAGCTTCATCATCTTCATCATCGTAATTATCATACTGGTTAACATGTAGTTGACATCCTTTGTGAATATTCTCATCAACTTTTACATGCACACTCTCAATGACTCTTCTTAGTCTTTTGTTGTAGCATTTGTAGGCCTTGTTGTTAGATGAGTAACCAAGGAAGATTCCTTCATCAATCCTGGAGTCAAAACTTCCTAGACCATCCATACCTTTCTTGATAAAGCACCTTCTTCCAAATAGTTTGAAGTATTTGACTGATGGCTTCTAGTCATACCACAACTCATAAGGTGTCATTCTGTTGTTTGTTCTTAATTGAACTTGATTCAAAGTATATGTAGCAGTATGAATAGCTTCCTTCCAATATGTGTTTGGCAGACTAGCCTCATTTAACATGGTTCTGGCCATCTCCTTGGCTGTCATTTTCTTCCTTTCTACCACACCATTTTGTTGTGGTGTCCGAGGAGTTGAGTATTGCCTTCTAATTCCATGTTTTTCAAAATAGTCTTCAAATACATTTGATGTAAACTCTCCACCCTGATGTGATCTTAGGCATTTTAACCTGCACCCACTTTCTTTCTCCACCATCTTCCTAAAGATCTTGAATCTTTCAAATCCTTGAGACCTATCTTGTAGAAGGTGACCCATGTCATTCTTGAGTAGACATCAATAAAGAGCATAAAGTATCTTTCTTTTGCAAGTGCTCTTGTCCTAGTTGGACCACACAGATCTGTATGCACAATTTCAAGTGGTCTTGAGGTGTTGTGCTCTTTTGTCTTGAAGCTCACCTTAGTTTTCTTACCTTTCACACATTCATCACAAAATGTGCTTACCGGTTTGATGATGGGTGGAATATTTCTTATACACCCCTTTCTGCTTACTACAACTAGGTTATCAAAGTTTATGTGGCCTAATCTTCGATGCCATGACCAAATTTAATCAACTTGTCCTAACATGCATTGGGACTCATAGAATTCCTTCAAATTATAAATATTGTCATCCGTTCTCTTTCCTTCTGCCACAATTTGACCGGTATTGTCTTTCTTTATTTGGGAACCGGTTGAGTCAAAGGTGAATTTATAGCCTTTGCCACACATCTGACTCACACTCAACAAATTGTGTTTTAGGCCTTCCACATAATATACATCATGTGCCTTCAATTTTTCATCAATACTCAAAGTGCCTTTTCCCTTTATTTTGATGGATGAGTTGTCTCCAAATATTACTGAACCATCATTCCAGTCTTCAAGTTTGATGAATTTCTTTTTGTCACCAATCATGTGGTTGAAGCAACCACTATCTATGACCCATAGATTTTTCCTTTCGGCATGTAAGGCAGTCTGCACTATGAGACTTGATTCTGCCTTTTCTTTTTCTTTCTCAACCCATAGCGGTTTGAGTTCCTTCTTCTTGTTAGTTGCTATATTTTGCTCAGGTTTTGTTACCATCTCTTGATTAGGATTTGTCTTCTTCTGCTTGATCTTCCTATTTTTGCACAACCTTTCTATGTTTCCAGACTCTTGATAGTTATAGCATTTTACATTTTCATTTAAAGGAACATCATTAAAATTATTGTAGGGTACCGGTTTATTCTTCCTACATTCAAAACTCTTATGACCATATCCATTGCACTGATAATAGATAACATTCATATCCTAGAGTGCATTAAATGGATTTCTACTTTCATAACTCATAGAGGGCTTATTTATTAATCTATAGCTAGCTATTCTATGCCCAAATTTGTTACACCGGTAATAGTAACCATGAAAGTTTGGAACATACTGGTTAGGTTTCCTTGGTCCTAAATGGGACTGCCTCATTGGGGGTCTTCCCTTCATGTTGTTGAATCTGGTGAATCCTTCATGGACAACTCTTACATTTCTACTTGGATCTGCATGTTGGTACAAGAAGTGTGGCCTCCAGTTCATTGTTGTATACCGATTTGAGTGGTGATTTCCAATAACATCTGCATATGTCTTTTTGTCGGTATCCTTGCCTACAGCAAATGTCTTCTTTTCTACACCTTCAAAAGAAGAGGTGAACTTTATTTCTTTTCCAGATTTATCTTTGTGGGTTGAACTTTGACCTTCTTCAAAGCCACCAGTGTCTTTGGATTGCTTCTATTTTCTCAACATCTTATCTAAGGCCTCAATGCTGCCTTCCCATTTGCTCCTTATTTTTATTTCTTCCTTACTTTCTCCAAGATCCTTTCTGAGCTTCACTATTTCTACTTCCAACTCTTGATGCTCCTTTTCCTTCTTTGTCAGATCAAAGGATGTATCTTCACATATCCTCTTAGTTTCTTCTAGCTACAATTTCAAGTCAGATATAACTTTACTGGACTCATCTAGGGATTGCTTCAAGAGATCTTATTCATCTACTACAACAAGCTTGACCTTTTTGAGTTCTCTTCTTGTTTTAATCAATTCCTCAAGAGCACTGATAAGTTTACCTTCCAAATCCACTTCAACTTCAATATCCTCCTCTTCCCCATCTTCATCAACTGGTTCACCAAGTGCCATGAAGAGATTGACTTTTCTATCACTCTCATGGTAATCATCTTCTAATGCATTTTCTTCATCCATTGTATCATCCTCAATAGTATATAGGTTGTTCTGATTCTCGTAGTCTCTCCTTCCTTATCAGTAGTCGTTTCTTTCTCTATCTTTGCCAACAAATTTTCTGAACTCTCTTGACTCATCTCCACTGATTTCTTTGTGAGGACAATTTGCAGCAAAGTGTCTGACCTTCCCACAGTTGAAACATTTAAGTGGTAGCTTTCCTTTATACCAATTGGATCATCTTTTGAGCTTCCTGACATATTTTTCTACTTCTGCATCAAAATCTTCACTGGATTCTTTATGAGTAATTGCTTCTTTGTCCTTTTTGGTGATGTTGAATGATGCTTCTTTCCTTAAGGAAGTGTCACCGGTTGTTCTCATCTCATAGGCTGTCAATGAGCCAAATAACTCATCCATTGTGAAAGTCTTCAGGTCCTTGGCTTCTTCTATGGCAGACACCTTAGTATCATACTTGGGTGTGAGAGATCTAAGTAACTTCTTGACAAGAGTCTCATCTGTAACCTCTTCTCCAATTCCTCTGATGGTGTTCATAGTTTCATCAAATCTGTGAAGATAGTCTATAATATTTACATCACCTTTCATCTTGATGCTTTCAAGTTGGCCCCTTAGTGCTTGCAGCTTGGTCTCTTTGACTTTTGCATCTCCTTCAAACAACCTCTGCATTTTATCCCAAGTCTTCTTTCTTTAAACATAGTGCATTACTTTGATAAACTCATTATCAAACAACCCGCTTAAGATAGCATGTTTGGCCTTTGCATTGTTCTCATATTCCTTTTTGGCATTCGGATCAGTGGGAGGAACACTAGGAACAATATACCCATTCTTGGCAGACATCCACACATCAAAACCCAGGGAGAAAATATAGGTCTCCATTCTTCTACTCCTGATGGCATAGTTGGATCCATCAAACATGGGGGTTGTTGAGGAAGAAGACTCATTTCTTGCCATTATGTTTAAAGTCTAGAATCTACCTAAGGTTTAATGATAACCAAGAACCTAGGCTCTGATACCAATTGTTGAACACAAAGTACCACTAAGAGGGGGGTGAATCAGTGGTTGCTAAACAATTTGACCTTTCGAAACAACTTCAAAATATCAGTTATTAACTTAAGCACTAAACAATAAAAATGGTAAAGCAAAAAGGAAAAACAAGGAGATCAATCACACAAATGCAACTCACAACACCAGATGTATGAGGAAAACCCAATATGGGAACAACCTCGGTGAGAAAAGTTGTTGGAGACTATTGCTCCAATCCAGCCTCATAGGTAAAATACTGTACTACAAATATTATTTAGGGCACCAACCTAAGGAGAAACAACCCATGCACCAAGCTCCAAATTGGCGATGTATATTGAAATACAATTTAGATACAATTAAGGTTTCTTGTTGTGAAGGAATTCTGCATCTCTTGATCAAACATCTTCCTGTTGGTTGACTAGCTTTTCTCCACTGAATCTCACTCTGTTGGTTGTGATATTTCTTTGTCTGATTCTTGGCCTCTATTATGTCTCTCTCTCATAGTCTCACCAAATGTTGTGTCACACTTAGATGTTGTTTTTTCTCTACCAAACCTCATTGGTTTGCTTAACTATTGAACTACAGTTATACCAGTACCCAATCACTGCCAATTAAACCCTCTCACCAATTTGCCTGCTCACTTACTCTGCAACTTTATTAGAAACAATTCTAAGGCCAAAATTCTTCTCTGCACTTAATTTCTCTTCTCACTTTGTCTTCTCTACAACATCAACTTTCTTTGTCTCGAGCTCATCTTTGTATACCATGGTTTCTTATCAAAAATCAATTCAAATTCACAACAGTTAGGGTTTCCTTTTCTCGACACAAACTGCATGAGATCTGATCCAGTTTGTCTTGGGTTGATCACCTATACTCCAAGGATGCATATGTACATGTTTTCCATTCCCCAATGCATACTTGCTAAAGATAGCAATCATGTATAAGATTTCCTACCTTGAAATCTGTCAACTCATAAAATGCTCAGTTGTTTCCTTTTTGAGGTTTTCTTGCAATCGAATTTCCTTTGCATTGATCTAGGTGCCAACTATTCCCTAATCTTCCTCAGGCTACATCAGTTAGTTTCAATTCCATGATTTGTGGTTGTTTCATTAATGTGGACTAGCTATTTCAACAACCATGTCAATGGAGGCTTTACCAACCTCTGCATATTTTCCACCTCAGCCCCACATGGCATCACGACAGTCAATCACCTAGCTCATTGGTACATAGTTGGTTCATACTTGATCATTCAACAAACTCATACTAGTACATCCCTTTACCGGTGAGACCTTCTTCTTCTGCTAACCGGCAGTGCACACTATACCGGTAGACATTGAGAACAAGTCTAAGGTGCATGAGGATGAGCTAGAATAAATATCTTTTGATTGATCCTCTGATAGTATCATTGAGTAGTCATGAAAGTCAGGTAATATCATAACTTGAGAAAATTGGAAGCCTGAATTATGACTAGGAGAGAATAATTGGGAAAGTTGGAGAATTTAGGAGTCTCATTACTCCTAAGTTGGATATAATGCTAAGTTCTCTCAAGGATACTCAAGATGCTTTGGTCAGTAGTGATCCAAAAGATGTAAACACAACAAAGGTACAAGCTTACTTGTTTAGTGGATTTATAAAAGTACTGGAGAATATGAAGAAGGGCTAGGATATCCATTTGGATACATTGAAGAATTCTTATGCAGACATATTCAAATTTTTGTAAGGACCATGTGTACATATGTAAATAGCATTTTTGACTTGAATTTTTTTTTCTGGAACCCTACCTTTTCCATTGATGTCAAAGGGGGAGTGTAGAGGAGTGAAAAATGTTTATCTTAGGGGGAGTTGTTCATTCTTGGAGTCTGATTGATAGATTCTTGTTGCAGTGTATATTATTTTGGTTCTGGTCCGACACTTAGTCATTTTCACTAAGTATTTCCATCAATGCCAAAGGGGGATATTGTTATCAAGTGACACTGCATTTTTGTTTAGATGTTTTCATTGATGGAAAATAGAGTTAGATATGCTATTCATAGTTCATAATGCATTCATACCGGAAGATTGATTGAGGTCCAATGAGGTCTAGTGAGAAGAACAAGACATCCAATAGAGTGTATAGTGTTATGGCTGGTGGATATTTTATGTTGGGTATTTTATGTTGTGGATCTCAGAGAAGCATTATGGATGTGTAAATTACCTTATTCATGGTTTGTGGCCTTCGATGATGAGTCGTGAAAATTGGAAGATCAAGTTGGCAAGTTTTTGAGTAGAACAATATCCATCAAGGGTAACATGTGAAGATTCATTGTGCAGATCTTGCTGATTGATTTTGGTGATTGTTTGTGTGTTGGAGGATGATAAGCCAACATATGGGAAGCATGTGGAAAATTTATTTTGGTCTGCGTGATTGTTTTGGATCTGATTTAGCTAACTTGGGTAACATGTTTCATTTGCATGTTATGTGTTCTTGAGGCTGGCATGATGAAGACCTAAATTGATGTTGTGGATATGTAAGACCAATTGATATGGTCATTTTTGGTATCGATGGTTATGTGTGATCTGTGTATGGGTGATTTTGCATAGTTTCATGTGCGCAAGTGAAATATTTGAGCTCCAAAATACCACAGAATATCATAACAGAGCAGTGTTGCAGAACAAAGTATTTTGTGCTTAACCAGAACTATTTTTGGCATTTGTAGATATTGTTTATCACTTCAGACATTCCAATTATTATATGTAATCATTTATAAGGCAGTGTGCCTTCCAGGGTTGTAGCTCTTATTTTAATTTGAGAAGTGAGATCTAGGAAGTGTGTTTGAATGCATGTGCATTCCCCTCATGTAATATTATTATACTTCCAACAAGGTATATTAATATTGTGGGTCTCAATCCCATCGTGGTTTTTCCCTTAACTAGGTTTCCATGTAAAAATCTTGGTGTTATGGTGTTTGTTGGCATTATACACTTAGAATAGTTGATGTTGTCATTGATGGCAACCAACTGGTAACATGGTTCACAGGTTACACCGCAATAGACATCATCTACCGGCACCTAGTCTACACTGACAGAAGATCTTACTAGCACCCCAGCTGACATGGAAATTATATTGTTTTGTATTGTAATTGTGTTGACTTGAATTTTATCATTAGAATACTACCTGCAACATGTTAGTTTCACAAAATACAAAGGAAATGCTATAGGAAATCCAAACTCAACCAATGAAACTACATGAAATTGATATAAAATAAAAACACTATTATTACCTTCATGATTTATGTCTCATTGTGTCCTAACTCCATTATTCCTAGTTGTAGATGGTGTGCTCTCAGACAAGCATTAATAGCTTCCAAGATGGCATATGAAGAATGGACTGATAACTGATAGTTAACTGATACTATGATATGCAATACTAAATGACTATGCTAAATGATTATGCTAAATGGTTATGCTATTTTCTTCAAGATTAAAACTCACGGATGCATAAGTTTTCACAAATGATTATCTTTGAAAACTCACTTGAAGACTAACTTGAAGGCTAACTCTCTCTCAACTCAAACTCCTAATTTTATAGACCTTGAGAGGATAAGATGATGTGGCCCAGATCAACGGTCATGATCAGATCTACAGATTTTGATGGCTATGAGAAAAGGTGAAGGTTAAGAGAAAGGGGGAAGGAGAAGACAAGTGTCACTCATCTCACCTTGACTGGGTTGCTGACTGAGGAAATCTAGGGATGGTCGAAGAAGATTTAGGCATGAGAGTACAAGTGGAATCAAGTCTTTCCTAAGATGTAGGGATGATGGAGAGAATATAGAAGAAGGTTATGAAATATGTGTACGTACACAATATTTTATTAAATTTGGAGGTTGAAGATAAATGATGAATTAATATTTAAGAAATATTAATTTCCTCAGCCACATGATGGATGAGCTGGCAAAGGGAAGATGAAGTGGAGATGGAAGGATGAGTTGGAAAAGAGATTAAATAATTAAGAATTATTTGATATTTGAGACTATATGATAGAAGAATAATCATTAAATATTAGATATTCAAATGATTGAAGGAAATAATTAAATATTTAGATATTCAATTAATTGATCAGAAGAATAATTGAATATTAGATATTTAATTAATTAGAGGAATATGATAGATGAATTAATTAATAAAATATTTCAATTAAATTAATTAATAGTAAGACACGAAAAATGAATTAAATAAATTAATCTTTTCAAATTAACTATTTAATAGAAGAATAATTATTAAATAAATATAAAATATTTATTTAATCGCTCATAGCCATTTTTATGTGTATACAGTAATTATATTGTATAGCCGACATGATGTATTGTAAAGACTCATATATGTATGAGATCTTATAGGTCATTTTGGAAGTGTGAAAAGTAAGTATGGTATGTAAGCAAAGTAAGGATATGTAATTAGATAATGAATATGAGCGAAATATGAGAGCGAATATCTTTATATGCATTTTGATGTAATAATTTATGAGCGAATAATAGGAGCAAAGCGAAGCAAGGTTTATGGTAGACGTATCTGACAGAGCTTAAACCGGTACTGAATCCAGCATTGCAGATGCTATTTTGAGCAGTGCATTGTCATTGGATTTAATCATCCAATTTTTTTGTCAGTGTGACTCCTTTTTGTGATTGAGCAGTGAGCTCTATGCTGTTGGCCTTCCTGCATGTGCAGGCCCCTATTGTATAAGTAATATTTATTAATATTGGCTAGTAAGAAAATATTGTGGGTCACAAATCCCACCGAGGTTTTTCCCCTACCGAGTTTCCTCGCCAAAAATATTTGTGTTATGGTGTGCATTGATGGTTATACTATTATTTCTCTTTATTTCTTTATTGCTTGTTTACTAGTACATTAATTTGGGTTGTAAAGTTGTAAACAAGTCTAAATATTTTGTTTACCAATTAGACACTGATTCAGCCCCCCTCTCAGTGTCATTGGGACTGATCAACTTTTTAACAATTGGTATCAGAGCCTAGTCCTCTATTTGCAGAAGCCTAACAACTTGAGGAAGATTCTGAAACTAGTACCGATGGAAAGTTTGACACAATAGTTAGAAGGAGCTCTTGAAGATTTTGATGTAGAAAAATTGAAGAATATCAAACTGGAAGATGAACTCAAAACTGCTCAGGAATTTATCAAACCACTTCAAGATAACCTGGTTATAGAAAAGAATAAGAGAAAAGAACTACATGTGCAATTACAAAATCAAGGTGATGAAGAAAAATAAACTCTTAGAGATATTGCAGACAAATTGAGACAAGAGAATAGTAACATGAAGAATGAGATGCAAGATTTAACCATGAGACTATGCAAGGATATTGAAGATAGAAAGATGAATGGAGAAGATTTGACCATAAGACTAAATGAAAGATCAGATGAATCTCAAATGCTTAGCTATGAAAATGATATGCTTAAAATAGATTTAATTCACATGAAACATGACAAAGAGGTACTTTTGAGACAAGTTAGCACTTTGGAAAGTGAGCTGGTCACTGCAAATGAATACAAAGACAAATTCAAGAAGAGTTCAGATAATCTTGATGATATGCTGAAAAGTCAGAAACCTAATGGAGAAACAATTGGACTTGGATTTGAACATGGAGAAAGTTTTGAGACTACAAACAATCATGATCACAACAAACTGGTAAGGCAACCTAATGCTTATAAATTTAATGGGAAATGTTTTAATTGCAACAAATTTGGTCATAGAGAAAATCAGTGCATATTTAGGAATAATCAGAATACAAACACACCCACTGGTCAATGTTCCAAATGCAATAAAAATGGTCATAACTTAGACAGTTTCAGAATGAATGTGAAATTCTATGTGTGTGGTAGATTTGGACATTTATCTAATCGATGTAGAACTCAAACCGGTCAAGGTTATGGAAAGACTATTTAGAGAAATAATGTACTTGTTATGCATGTAACAAGATTGGGCATATTGCAAAATTTTGTAGAAGAAAGAATGTACAGGAAAACAATAAAGGATCAAATAACAAAGGCAAAGAAAAGGTAACTGAAATCAAGGAAGAATTTTAAAAACAATGGATTAGGAAGAGAGATCAGAGAAGTGATGAATCTGTCACTACACTGACAGAATAGGGCAATCTTGTATTGGCGGGAGATTCTTCATCTACCTAAGGAATAATCCTTAGGGGTAAGGAAACAAATTGAAAATCATGCATTTACCCTTGGTTGGTGGTAAGAAGTTATATTTCTTCTTTACCGGCAAATATGTGGAGTTTTTCACTTCACCGGTGAAGCATTTATTGCAGTTGTAAGTCAATTTTTGGTTATAAAGGCATTGTAACCTCTCAATTCAATCCACCAAGAAAGGAAGCTTCAAATTTGGAAATCTATTAGTGTGTTTAATTCTTTACTTTTCAAAGGAGATCCCTAGTATGGGACATAAGGATTTTGCCTATGATATTTATGATGGAAAACACATAAAGGAGGAAATCACTGATATGCGAGCTAACAGTGATGAGTGGGTTAAAGATTACTTTAAGAATTTCCAAACTAAAATGAAATAGAGAGAAAAGATTTCCCAGAGCATTGTAGATAAATATGATAAACAGATATGCTTTGTAGTGAAGAGAGATGAAATCTGGATGGAAGCAGTTAGAACCAGAACTGTAGGGATTACTAAAATGGGATATGAGGTGGACTCTCACATCTTGGACTCATATGCAAACATACTCCTAGATGCTCCACTGGAACCAATAGAGAAAATATTTGGAAATGCTAAAACCATTGAAAGTGATGTTGCTATGATGAGGCAGAGAAAGAAAAGAGATAAATTTATGAAAGATGTTACAGAAGGTTTGATGAATCTTAGCTGTATTTCTGCTAGTGTGACAGAAAGTCAATCAGAGCAAATACTGGTAGCTCACATTTCCCTTGTGGCTACTTCTTCTGATTTTGACGATGGCAGGGTAGCTGAATTCAAGAGTGGACAAGAAAAAAAGAAAACCCTCACCGACACTTGCTCCATCTCCCAAGAATTCAAGGACACAAAGGAAGAAACAATAGGCTGTAAGAGAGCCTAGTGGTCCAAAGAAGAAGGTAACTCCAAAGAAGAAGGTAACTCCAAAGAAGAAACAAGAACCTAAGGCACCAGATACTCTTACACTGAAAAAGTTGATCAATGAAATTACACAAGAAGGTAACCTTAGCAATGTGAATAAACTTTATCATTCTTTCAAGGATTCAAATAAAGAAACTATAGAGGAAAGTATTATTTTGCACCTTGATATCTACAAGAAAGTTCTTATTGAGGTTATAGATGATTTGCCTAATGATTTGTATTTGAGGTTAGAGGCTAAAAGAATGTCGGTAATGGAATTAGATAAGAAATTAAAAGTAGAGGCTCTACTTGTTGTGCATCCCGTTAACTCCACGCGGGAAATTGATGACTTAATTTTAGAGGCAAACAAAACAGTTTTTGTGAGTGGTCACCGGCAGGTCAGCCTTATGTCAGGCATAGTAAAGGAAATTGCAGATGAAACGACAGACAAATGGGATATATTTTTTATAAAAAGAGAAAAGAAAGAAGATAAGGATAGACAAAAAATGGATAAGTCTTTTGCAAAGGTATTTCAGAAGGATAAAGGTAAAGGTAAAATTGGTAGTTTACCTAATATCACAGTCAAGGACAACCTTCCTCCACCGACATAGGACACCTCAACATTAACTACAGAGGCACCAATACAAACTGATAGTCAACCAGAAGAGAAGGCAGAAGAAATGACACAAGATGATACTAATCTAGATTCAAACATTATTTTTACCATGAATGTGGACACTCAAGACTTCAACATTGTCATGGATAAGGAAACCACAGAGGTAAAGAAAATTGAAGCTACAAATATTGAGATCTCTGAGTCACCGGTCAATATTGTTGACTCTTAGAACATTGAGATATCAGCTGAAGTTAAGGAAACAGATACCATCCCAAATGCTACTCAGCTTAACATTGAGAAACCGGTAGAAGCGGAAATAGAAGCACAAACTAAAACTGAAAAAGGACAAGAACAAAGTATAGCTGAGCCGACAATCAGCAAGGCAAAAAGTACGGATGAAAACAAAATTGAAATATAGAGTGAGAAAAAGGAAGAAATAGTGGATAAAGAAAAGGTCAATGATGGAAGAAAGATAGAAGAAGTGGTTAAGGAATCCAGAGATGAGAAGAAACCAACTATAGAACCTCACACTCTACCTAGCAGTTCGACTATGGATTATAGACCTACTAATGTGACAGATGTACTTTTGGATTCCATAAAGAGGATCACAGATTGCAATGCCTTAGCATTTAAGGCCATTGATGATACTTTACCTATTTTGAAAATGATTGCACCGACATGTAAAGTTGATCATATTGATGGATCTTTAGGTAAATTGGACACATTGTCCAAATTCATTGCTTCAAATATTCTAACTGTGGATAAAATTAATGAAGAGGGTGTTAAGGAAAGGGTGAACAAGGAGAAAGGTGAATTGTTTGATAAGACTATTAAGGATTGTACTAAGCATATTGATTCTTTATTACCAACACTTAAATCCACTATTTTGGAATATAAAGAATTGTATAAGGAAGCATGCAAGCCTCACAACTTGATAGAGGATATTAAGGAAAAGATAAACAAAACACAAAAAGAGATTGATGATATAGAAGATAAATTCATAGGTTCTTCAGAACTTATCTTAGTTTTTTATCAAGAAATGACAGGTTTTGAAGAAAAGATTGAGAAATTAGAAAAGGAAAAAGCAAGGATAAGAATGAAGGCCCGGGAGCTGAAAAATAAACTTGGTCCTAGATTGGACAACCTTATAACAATGCGGATTGAGTTGTCTAAAGCAAAAATTCAAGAAGAAAGATCACCGGAGCAACATATGCATTATCTGACCAGTATGATCCAATAGACTGAAACCATTAATTCTGATAGCACTAAATTCATGCAGAGTCTTAATCTGATTTTGGTGGATATATTTTAGATTGTACACAACTGGTTACTGGCTATGAGGTAGAATTTCAAATTCTTTGATTTCTTTTTTGACATCCTTTGTCAATGATGTCAAAGGGGGAGTAGTAGTGTGGAGAAAAATATATAGAAGAGATCATTTTCTCAAGGGGAACACTCTTATTTTTTGGATCAGTTTTGGACTTCATTTTTGGATATCAATTTTTGGATTTTTCTCATGAGTGTTGCCATCAATGCCAAAGGGGGAGATTGTTAGCATTATACGCTCATATGAGAATAGTTAATGTTTATACTGATGGCAACCAATTGGTAACATGGTTTATAGGTTACATCGACAATAGCCATCATCTACCCACACCGACAGGCACTATAGATTATTCACACTGGCACCTAGTCTACACCGACATAAGATCTTATCAACACCCCAACCAGCATGGAAATTATATTGTTTTGTATTATAATTATATTGTAAAGACATATATGTATGAGATCTTATAGGTCATTTTGGATGTGTGAAAAGTAAGTATGGTATGTAAGCAAAGTAAGGATATGTAATTAGGTAATGAATATGAGCGAAATATGAGAGTGAATATCTGTATATGCATTTTGATGTAATAGTTTTATGAGTGAATAAGAGAAGAGAAGAGCGAAGCAAGGTTTATGGTAGAGGTATCTAACATAGCTTAAATCGGTACTGAATCCAGCATTACAGATGCTATTTTGAGTAGTACATTGTCATTGGATTTAATCATCCAATTTTGTAGTCAATGTGACTCCTTTTTGTGATTGGGTAGTGAGCTCTAGGCTATTGGCCTTTCTGCATGTACAAGCCCCTATTATATAAGATATTTATTCATATTGGCTAGTGAGTAAATATTGTGGGTCACAAATCCCACCGAGTTTTTTCCCCTACTAGGTTTCCTCGCCAAAAATATTTGTGTTATGGAGTGTATTGATGGTTATAATGTTATTTCTCTTTATTGCTTTATTGCTTATTTACCGGTACATTAATTTGGATTGTAAAGTTGCACACAAGTTTAAATCTTTTATTTACCACTTAGACACTGATTCACCCCCCCCCCCCCCTCTTAGTGTCTTTGGGACTGATCAAGTATCTAACAGTGTTATGGTTATTTGCTTTGTGTTTCTGCACTCTACTTTTATTCATTTGCATTAAATGGTTTAAAGGATAGATTAAGAATGTTAAAATTTGTAAAACACTGATTCACCCCCCCTCTCAGTGTTCCTTGTTTCCAACACATTCACAACAAGGTTTAGCACATCAACTAAAAATCTCAGGGGGATGGACACAAAATTCATGACAAGCCTAGAAAATGCATAAGAACAAGCATAATGCGAAAAAAACTACACAAGTCGGGTGCAATAAGAAATATGAAGCAAGGAAATGCACAATTAAATATTATAATTAGTCATGGAAAGATAGATTGTTGGTATACAATGAACCCAAGAACACTAAGAGGGGGAGTGAATCAGTGTTCTGTCAGTAACATAAGATTTTAACCTTTTAAACATACACATATAAACCGGTAAATGAAGAAACATATAACATGAAGTAAATAAACTAGCCACATGAATGAACATGATAACACACTGAATTTATAAGTGGAAAGCTTCAAAGAGGAAAAACCATGGTGGGATTTGTGATGCACAATATCAATTCACTGGCCATATGAAAGATATTACATAGCACAGGGGCCTATACATGCAGGAAGGCACACTGCTCAACACAAAAGAGTCTCACTGACTACAAGCTTCTACTGAAATAAAACAGTACTGGTGAACTCACAAAATGCATCTACAATGCCAAAAAGAGTTCTGGTTAAATCTCTATTCTGCACCGGTTCATAAATCTTGAATCCTTCTACCAGTATCTCCTCTTCCTCCAAGAATTCTTTACAAACTATCTATTGATCATAGAATGATATTACATTCACATACAAAATGACCTTCATACATATCCTTTGCATCACATAGTTCTGCTACCATATTATATACATTGTCCTATATCAAAATGACCTAATAGATTGACTTATATACCCTTACAAACAATATGCCTTATGTCGGCCCAATACAATAATTACAAAATTATTTTACAATAAAACCTTTCAGATCCAAATTGATGTTGGCTTCACTAAAATGTTGGATGTCGGTTTCGGTGATGACCCTGAATACTCAATGCCGACATTTGTTGGTGTATGCCTCCAAATGTTGGTATATGCCTATATATACCTTCAATAGAATCTTGTTTCCATCAATGACAACATATGATTCCAATGAGTGTCAATTTCCAACAATCTCCCCCCGTGGCATTGATGGCAACACTCATGTGAAAAATGGATTCCTTCCTGGTTTAACTAAAAAATGAATCATGTTCCCCCTGAGCTGATTGACCCTGCTAGCAATATACTCTTCTTATCCTCCCCTTAGGATTACATACATATTTTTCACATACATATACTCCCCATTTGGAATCAATTCCAAAGAGTGGTGAAAGAATTGAAATAATAATTACATATTACTTTACCAGAGCTTGACCAATCTCAAAATTTCCAGGTAATCTTTCTCTAGCAACTGCACATAGGTATTCCAGCCAGTTTTGAATGTTTCAGATATGGATACAAGTCCACTTAGTAAATGTGCTTGTGTTTCTTTCTTAGTGACTTATGTTGGTGTGGGATTTGCAAGCATATCCATACATTCCCTCTTATGTACACCAAGTGAATCGAATCTTGGACTCACCAAACCTCTAAGACTCCTTGCTCTCTGAATGATCTTGCCTCTTTCCATTTCAAAAGAAAAAAATTGGTTCTCCAAAGTCAAAATTTGTCCATCAATGGAAGTTGGAAGTGAAGTTAGTCCATCAAAATAATTAGCAATATTAATTATCTTTTCATTTAATTCCTTTAACCTCTGATCTACATTAGTTGTAAGGATTTGTATATTAAAACAGACCCTATAGAGTTTAGTACATTATTTCAAAGAATTTTCAATGAGTACAAGTTTCTCTTCAACCTTCCTCTTCAATGTCTCAATAATCTGGTCAAAAGCATATTTCTTGGCTAGAGTAAATCTTTCAAATTATTTCTTGTCTAAAATATGCTGCATTGATTGAAAGTTTTTAGATATGTGTTTTGTTAATACGTTAAGCTTGTTAGAAGGGCTTGCTTCATTTTCAATCATACAATCAGGAATCAATCTATGCAAAACTATTATTGATTGATCTTTCCTTTGTCTGCAGATCCCTCCTTCATTAGTTCTGTGGGACTCATCTCTATAATTGATTTCTTCTCAACTTGAGAAGTGTCAATTGCCAAAATTTTTGCAAGGGAATCAATTGTCAGTTCAATCTCCTTTTCCTTATCTTCTTTACCCTTTCCCGATGAATCTCTTTTCTCCTCCTCTAGTGCACCGGTGGCTTCACCACTTGGTGCAGTATCAGTTACTGCCAATGGAGTATTATCCACAATATTATCTATAACCTATACATTATCTATATTACCTTGCCCAGACTGTACAAATGTAGTCTCTGCCGGTTTAGTCTGTACACTCTCATCAGTTTTGGGTTTAACTACCGGTTCATTCAAAATTTGAACTAAACTTCCCAAAGTTCCTTTCCCTTTAGATTTGTGCACAATGGTGGGAGATATTGCCTTAGAAAATTCTTCTTGAGAGGTGATAAAATCAGAATTATTTTGGAATAATTTGGTCCAACCATCTCTGGTCTCATTTACTATCTCATTGACCCTACCCATCATTAGGCCTATTTGTTGGGTTTTGCTGCTAAAGACTATTCTATTAGCAACATCTATACATCTTTTCATTTCCTCATTATTTATAGAGGCACACATATTAAAAATTTCAACTTCTTTGATCTCTTTGTCCCTCCTAATTGCATCTAATCTCCTTGCATCTAACTTATTGTACAATGATAAGGGAATTTCCTTCAAAATCTCTACCAAAGCCTTCTTATATATGTCTAAATATAAAATGATTGCTTCTTCTATTTCATTTTACTCATTATCTTCTAAATCTTCATAGAAATTTGACACATTCTTTAACATTCCATCTTTAGTTATCTCATCAATCAATTCTGCACAAGTCATTGGGGGGATGATGGTAACATTACTAGATTCAATTGCTTCATCTATCACACTCTTTTTCTTCTTTCTGGGGGTTGCAGGAGCGGATGGAGCAGGCTTCCTCTTCTTTGTCAGAGGTGTGGGTGTAGTTGTTACCTCTCTAACTAGCTTCCTCCTAGGTTCCACCTTCTTCTCCTCTACCGAAGGCTTGTTAGCTTTCTTCCCCTGTACCCTTCTGAATGCAAGAGGCTGATTATCCTCTCGATCAGAGTCAGAAGTGATAAAAGAAATGAAAGTCTCAGGCCTCTTCACCTTAGGAGCACTTTCTATTGCCAGTTGATCTACCAGTTTAGATCTAGAACCTAGTTATGTATCTATCCTATGCATTACATCCTAAACAAATGCAGACATTTTGTCTATCTTCTTTTCTCTTATTTTCTTGTTGAAACTAGTTTTAAATTCAAAAGCCTTTTTCTCTGTAATGCCAAAGTGTTTAGCCTTATCATCCAAAGGAGAATCAATCAACATTTTAGCATATAACTCCAAAATGTTGTCATCTACCTAATAACCCAATTCAGTGACCCATATAGTTTTAGGTTCCACTGCTTCCATCAATGTCTCATCTGTTTTTACCATAAAGCAAATATCAGTGGAGTATTTCTCCACAATTTGTTTGGAAATTCTTTCCCTCAGTCTCATGTTCTCCTGAAAAGTTTTGAAGTAGCCCCAAAGCTTCTCATCCCTGTTACTACCAAGACTGGTGATTTCTTCTTTGATCTTCATACCTACCGATATGTCATGAGCCCAATGCTTCTTTCCCAAACTCAGTAGCTCATTCATGAAGTATAACATCAAGCAGACAATAAGATTGCCAAACCTGAAAGTTCCTTTCTTAACCCCTTTGATCTTGCCAAGATTTATCATTAACTCACTTCTCAACCATTCACACAAGTCATACTTCTCATTATCCTTTATCATTTGATATATAGCATGGATTCAAGAAATAGCAACAGAGTTCAATCGACTTGATTAAGTTACCTTGTAGCCGATGATCATGGTGGAAAATTTCACATCAGTGTCTTTGATGGTGTTGACCCTCATACATCTTCCATCATGGGTTGCGCTGGTGAGCTTCTCAATCACAGTGGTGGAGATCTTCTTTCCTAGTTCCTGTCCAACTTTAGGTAATCCAATGAATTCTTGAATAGCTTCTTTGGTAATCATGTGGGGTCGGTCCAGCCAGATGAATTCATTATGGACCCTTCTCAGAACATATCTGATCACTTCATCCTTGAATTCCATAATATACAGTATTCTGGTTAACCCTATATCCTCAATGATTTGATATTCTAGTTTGATTGTACCAAAGCTTCCTAGTATCATAGATTAATACATCCCCTTGATTTCCTCAATGCCTAAATCCTCCAAGGTGCAGTGAATATAGGCCCTAACATTTTCTACATAAACCACACCATTAGGAACCCTTGAAAATGTGCCAGTAGAATCTTCCTTCATAGCAATTTGGGGAACTTCCTTGAAAATAGGCCTAAGCCTATCCTTGACCTCAACAACAGTGGGATTCACAATGAAAGTAGGAGTAGATTATGATGCAGATGCCATTTCAAAGAAATACCTAGATAATAGTCGTCGGTTGAAGGGTTTTGATTACTTCTCAGATGACTACTGGAAATTATTTGGAATGCCTTTACTTTCTCTTAATCACTTATGATTCGCCTTTGCTTCTCTCTAATTTTATCGAGTTTTGGGTGAGTGAAAATGAGTCCATTTTCCCTTTTTATCAGCGAGTAAACCCTAATTTATCACTGTCATAAATGCTTAGCGATGTGCCCTACCGGATGTCAATTTCATAGTTTTATGCCAGATAAACCTCCATCAATGATTAATACCACTCTCCAGATCTCTTCTAGATCTTTTCCAGGGAATATTCAATATTTGCAATGAATTTTCCAACCCCTAAGGCATATGCCTCAGTTACGAATTGAATTTCTTGCTAGTGCAGGAATGCTCTGGTCTACCAGTGGAGTTATAGGTGCAGTTATCGGTGTAGTTGCATCTCCACTTGGTTCTTCAGATTTTATAACCCATCTCTTGGTGTGATCTTGTTGTATTTCATCTACCTTCTGATTTCCTTTCTCATTTTCTTTATCATTGCTAACCGGTGTAGACTTGCTTCTGCATTACTTAGCAATATGACCTATTTTGTTGCATGCATAACATGTAACATTGTTCTTTTCAATTGCATTGACATATCCAATGTCATTCCTTGACCTACATTGATTAGCCAAATGACCAAAATTTCCCCATGCATGACATTTGACATTCGTTCTACAATCTTCTAACTTATGACCATATTTCTTACAATTTGTGCATTGACTGGGAACAGAATTGTAGTTTTGATTTTCTCTATTTCTACATTGTCTAGCCATATGCCCAAATTTATTACAAACAAAACATCTACCATTGAATTTGTAAGCATTAGATTGCCTTACCAATTTCCTCTGGTCTAATGAGTTCTGCATACTAGTTGTCTGATCTTCATTTGCAGTACTAGAGCTTTCACCTTGTACAAATCCAAGTCCTCTACAATCTTCACTCTACCTTTGTCTTTTGAATAAATCATCCAACTGTGCAACACTAATCCTGAATTTTTCTTTATACTCCCTTCCAGTAGTAATATCATCTCTTAGAGTTGTTATTTGTCTTTCAAGCTCTTGTTCATTATTCCGGGAGTGTACCAAATCAATTCTCAACAAATTATTTTCATGAGTCAATCTGCCACATTCATCAAATATGTTCTTCAGAGATATAGCAATATTTTCTTCCTTCTTCTTTTTGTCCTCAATATCTTTTGATAACCTTATAGTCAGGTCTTGTATTTAATTCTTCATGAGCATGTTTGTTTGGCTCAACTTTTGACATTGTTCCTTAAGTGCATTTTTCTCTTCATCATCCTAGTTTTGCAAAAGTTCCTTTCTCTTAGCTTGTGCTGATGATAACCTTTCTTTCAGAATAAGAATGAATTCATTAGCAGAATTCAATTCATCTTGTAGTTTCAAGTTCTTCATCCTTTTAGCATCATAATCCTCAAGTGCCATCTCAAGTTGCATCTCCATAGTCATGTTCAATGATTCTGATTTCAGGATCTTCCTCAAGCTATTAAACTTTCTCTGAGCTACCAAGATCTGATACCAATTATTGGAATACAATGAACCCAAGAACACTGAGAGGGGGGGTGAATCTGTGTTCTACCAGTAACATAAGATTTTAACCTTTTATAGCATACACATATAAACCGGTAAATGAGGAAAAATATAACATGAAGTAAACAAACCAGCCACATGAATGAACACCATAACACAATGAATTTATACGTGGAAAACCTCAAAGAGGAAAACCATAGTGGGATTTGTGACCCACAATATCAATTCACTGACCATATGAAAGATATTACATATCATGGGGGCCTGTACATGCAGGAAGGCACACTGCCTAGAGCACACTACTCAACATAAAAGAGTCTCACTGACTATAAGCTTCTACTGAAATAAAATAGTACTGGTGAACTCACAAAATGCATCTGCAATGCCAAAAAGAGTTCTGGTTAAAGCTTTGTTTTGTATCGGTTCATAAATCTTGAATGCTTCTACTGGTATCTCCTCTTCCTCCAAGAATGATTTACAAACTATCTACTGATCATAGCATGATATTACATTCACATACAAAATGACCTCCATACATATGCTTCGCATCACACAGTTCTGCTATTGTATCATATATATTGTCCTATATCAAAATGACCTAACAGACTGACTTATATACTCTTACAAATAATATGCCTTATGTCATCTTACAATACATATATTCAATTTTGGCCCAATATAATAATTACAAAATGATTTTACAATAAAACCTTTTGGATCTAGATTGATGTCAACTTCACTAAAATACTAGATGTCGGTGCCGGTGTTGGTGTCGGTGATGACCCTAAATACTCAATGTCGATATCTGTCGATGTATGCCTCCAAATTTTGGTATATGCTGGTATATTCCTTTAATAGAATCTTGTTGCTATCAATGACAACATATGATTCCAATGAGTGTCAATTGCCAACAGATAGAACATGCAGATTTCAACTAAACTCAAAAAACCGAGACAAAATCCATGAACAAAAATGTACACAAACCAAACCTAGATTTCTTCCAGTAGTATAACCTTATATCATAATATCACCCATTTATACATTTATAGAATCATAATTCAAATCATGTAGCAAAATTCCTAGTCCCCATATATGCAGACACATTATCCACAGACAATCTTTTACAGACATAATTTTTAAAAGAAATGCAAAGAAATATCATAGAACTCCAACATGAATATAAAAGTAATGGAAATGAATTTGAATAAGTACAACCAATCCAACAAAGATCCAACCCAAGCCAAATTCAAAATCTTGCAATAGTCACAAACAATCCCCAACATGCCAACCCCTGGCAATGCTCAGGAAAACAAATAAATATGCATCATACGTAACTATGGAAAAATGTCAGTCAAACCAAAATAATAGAAAATATAATATTTTACACCAACCATACCCCAAAATTTTGGTCGAAATGATGTAAAATATTATTATTTTATTCACCCCAAATCTTTCCACTAATCACAAAATAGGGCAGGTAGGATAAATGGTAATGAAATAATCTTGAATGGGTAAAATATTAATTCCCAATTAAATATTATATCATGATATAAACATATAATAATTAAACATTTAACAGATAATAATTATAAATTTGATAAATCAAAGGCCCAATTAAAAAATAAATGACAAACGTCCAAATAAATATTAAACCACCAAATAAAACATCAATGAAATACAAATCCATGAAACATTAATAAATGACAATAAAAAATCCCTAAAACAATAATAAATGCACATAAAATATTAATTCCATATTTTAGTTTATTTTAATACTTAATAAACTATGTTATCCAATTAATTATTAATTAATAAATAACCATAACTCTCAAGACAACCTGACACAGGGTTGAATGACATACCACATTATACAACAAGACAACTCACCCCAAGACACAAATAGACAAGGGTGTCAACTTAAGCCTAGAGTGTCGAGAAGGAACTCATGTCACCTTTGCTCAACGAGCCATTGGGATGAAGACATGCTTAGATCCATGAGACCAAGTTGAGTCAATGTCTAGTACCTACAATACTGCAACCACCAATATCCATGAGATAACATGTATAATAGAATATACATACATACATACATACATGCATGCATGCATGCATACATACATACATACATACATAGATACATGCATACATACATACATACATACATACATACATACATACATACATACATACATACATGCATACATACATATATATATATACATCCATACACACACACACACACATATATATATATATATATATACATACATATATATATATATACATACATATATACACACACACACACACACACACACACATATACATATATATAATCAAACAAGTGAAAAGAATCACAATGTCATGTCATGCTCGTAATGAGTGATATCACATCATCTCTATCACAAATATAGTCGTAACGCAATCACAACCATCATGGCATCAACTCATCCACTATAATGAAACAATGAGGTAAGTATCAATAAAATATCACCATGACAACATAAGCAATATAATCCATCCATAAACCATGAGTACATATAGATCATCAAATGTAAGTCCATCCATCATAATAATCCATGGTATAACATCATCCACATAAACCACAATGTATTATTTCCTGTAGATAGGAATTTG
Organism: Cryptomeria japonica; assembly: GCF_030272615.1. Classification (NCBI taxonomy): domain Eukaryota; kingdom Viridiplantae; phylum Streptophyta; class Pinopsida; order Cupressales; family Cupressaceae; genus Cryptomeria; species Cryptomeria japonica. Next base: position 374,306,782 of record NC_081408.1, on the reverse strand, counting down.
GGAAAACATCAAAGCAAATAGATATTAAACTAGCTCAATCACAAAAACTAGATTGCAATGATAAGAAAATCCTAAAAACATTCAATAGAGATATGAAAATAAGACATTCAAATCAAATGCAAACCATCACAAATGAAAATATCTCCTCCATAATTCTCCATTGTCCTTCTTTCTCCTTCAAATTGCTTTGTTTGTGGATCTCACCTACAAATGCAAAGGCATAGTATGAAAGCAAGATTGTTAAGATGCAATGGCAGCGTAAGGATACTAGAAGTGTGATTGATTCTCTAAAAATGTGATTAGTTTGATAATGTGATTAATTGATCCTTTGATTGAAGAAATTCATCCAATTTATAGACAAATTGGAGAGATGACAAGATTAGCATGAAGAGATTTGAAAGGAAATTTCAAATCAAGAATGACAAATATGACAAATTATGATAAGATTGACATGACAAATTGATTGATTGACAAATTATGACAAGATTGCTATGCAAAATTGATTGATTGACAAATTATGACAAATAATGACAAGATTGAAATGTCATTCCCATGAAATTAGGGGAAATATTAGAAAAATAGGAGAAATAGGAAATTAGGTTTAGAAATGATGAATTGGAAATTAGGAAATTAGAAATTGATGAAAATTAGGTAAATTAATTAATAATTTTTCATTCATTAATTAATTCACAAAAAGAGGGGGAATTAATTAGCCAATTAAATAAATATTTAATTGTGATAAGAAGACTTAGGATAAATAAATAAATTATTCAACCTAGAGGGAAAATGACAAACAAGATTAAATGAATAAATCATAAAACCCTAGAAGATGAATTAGAAATGCAAGGATGACAATTAGGTCTTGACAAAAGATAATTGATGTAGGGTCGATTTGATCATGATTTTGATTGACAAAGGACCAATGCTGACAAATGATTGAGATTGGTTGACAAATTGACCAAGATTGATAAAGAGACCAAATTGATAGGTGCCAATTGATGAGGAACAATGACTAATTGATCCAAATTGACATGATTGAAAAGGACAACGATCGATGACAAATTGATCACAAAATTGACGAGATTGAAAAGAGGACAAGGATCGATGATGAATCAATCACAAAATGACAAGATTGACAAGGACAAGGATCGACCAAAATCATGACTGAAGATTGCTATTGACAAGACCTAATTTGAAAGCGAGAAAAATGAGGAATGCCGAAGGACTTGATGCTCGCAAATGATAAAGACCAAGTGCACAACATAGAAGAAATGTTAATGCGATGCAAGAACCCTAAAATAAGGCAATGCACAAATGTTAAAGTATGACTCCACAAGCGTTGACCATTTTTAGACGTCTACATTTTGCCCCTCTTTGAGACAATGCGATTTTAAGCATTGTTTCAAAGAACAATAATGAAAATGCCCCAGACAATAACAATGACATATGCATGCCCCCTCAAGGAATTGGTCAAAAATATCCAAAAAAAAAGGCCAATTTGTCGATAAGAATGATAGAAGACAATAGGTTGGAGATTGGAGAACTAGACCGAATGGACTGCCAAGACTGACAGAAGAAATGCTAGTAAGCAGAAATTAGATAGAGGACAGTTATAAATGAAGGAAAACTTGCTTTCACCAATGCATAGAAGTAGGTGAGAACCTTTATTTAATGTAGCAAAGTGGATGTAGAGCATCATGGCATTGAAGGCCAGAGCTGAAATGCAACCCCTTTTGCAAAAGACAGACACATTGCACACAAGGAATGAGTGAAGCATCCTAGGGTGCATACATCAAGGGTCGAGGTATGTACGACATTCACAAAGCGAACGTACTTATCATAGACACCCAATGATATAGTTGCCCCAGTTTGTGACAAACATTCCATAAACAACAAACACAACAAAAAAGGAAAGGGACCATGAACCATCCCGGTCACTCTAAATCACTTAGTGACATCATCGAGCAACATAGGAACATGATCAAAGCCAAAGATAAATCAATAAAAAGATAAGATGCACAAATTCAACCAAGTCAAACAAACAGTCTGATTGTCATTGTCAAAAGTGGAAAACAAGAATGATCATGCTGTCTAGTTTCAGGGAATGCGGTACCCCGTCAAAGACAGGACATAGTCTGGTTTCGAGAATACCACACCCTATATAAGACCCATGATAATGTTGACAAGGACCAATGATATTGATGTTGATTGATGGATATGACAAGTTTAATCAGTTTGAATGTTTGGTTTGATCGAAAAGTTCATCTGTTAATGCATGATTTCATTAAAGCACAATATGTGATTGAGTGTCATTGGATGTATGCTCAGCAATCTGTCTATGCACAAAGGGGATTTGTTTTTGTTTTGCATTTTCGAGTTTTTACAATTTTTTTGTTCTTTTTTTTCAGGACTTTATTTGACTTTTTAAGGATTATTTCAGGACGTTTTTTCAAATTTTATGATTTTTTGCAGGACATTTTTCAATTTTTATAATTTTTTCAGGACATTTTTCAATTTTTATGATTTTTTCAAGACATTTTTCAATTTTTTTTTTATTATTTCAGGACATTTTTCAATTTTTTTGATTATTTCAGGACATTTTTCAATTTGAAAGCTCCAGTAATTGATCATGACAAGGGGCGCGCACCCAATGACTAGTTGAAAGACATAACAGTGACCAGGACCGAAACATATGCACAAAGACTGGAAACCTGAGTATGCAAGACAATGATGTTGACCAATCACAGGCCTGGAACAGAACATTGGGTCAGGACAAGGATAAGCGTGATAAACCTGCGGAGAGAAAGTATAGCTAGGGGTCATGATAGATGATGGAGCAATAATCTTTTACACATGGCGCTTGTTTGCCAGGTTTTCACTAGAGGGTGACTTGTTTTTCTTTACTTTTGTTTGTTTTTTTCTTTTTTCACTTTTTTTTTATTTTTCAATTTTTCACTTTTTTTTTTTTTGATTTTTTTGTATTTTTTCAGGATCATATTTGAAGAACTGCTGACAGAAAACTATGCCCGGTACTTGCGAAGGTGCATGTTATTTATAGGATCTGACAAAGGTTCACCTTCTGGGGTTGCAAGCTGATATGCCCCCCTAGCCATAAGCTGCAGTAACTATGAAAGGCCCAACCCAATTAGGCTCAAACTTTCCTTTGATGATGTCATTAGATTGTGTATTCTTGGGGTTTGCCTTTAAGACCAAATCTCCCACTTCGAAGTGTCACCCTTTGACCTTCTTATTATAAGAGCGACAGAGATGGTTTTGATATGCTTGCAAATGTGTCAAGGTTGTCTGACATTTCTCATCTAACATCTCAAGCTGATGCAACCAAGAGACTCTATGTGTCTCATCATAAATCAAATGTTGCAAGGAAACATGCAAAGAGGGAATTTCCACTTCCAAGGGTAAAATGGCTTCCGCACCATACACCAAAGAATAAGGTGTTGCGCCAGAAGGTGTGCAGATGGAAGTGCGATAAGCCCATAGTGCTGGATTCAACTGTACATGCCAATCTCGACCAGTGTCATTGACAACCTTTTTCAGGATCTTAATAATGGTTTTATTTGATGCTTCGGCCTGACCATTACCTTGTGGATAGTAGGGACTGGAGAAATAGTGTTGGATGTGAAACTTTTCACAGAGTTCCTTGACATCTTTGTTCTTGAATGGACGACCATTATTTGTGACAATTGCAAGGGGAACCCCATATCTGCATATGATATAATTCAGTAAGAATTTTGAAATTTAAACACCAGTGATATAGGTCATAGGGATAGCCTCGATCCATTTTGTAAAGTATTCTATGGCCGTGATGATGAATTTGTGTCCATTTATGGATGTCGGGTGAATCTTGCCAATAAGATCCAATCCCCATTGAGAAAAGGGCCATGGAGATATGACGGAGTGAAGTTCTTGGGCTGGCGCATGAATGTAATTTCCATGTATTTGACATTTGTAGCATTTCTTGACAAAATCATGAGCATCCTTTTCCATAGTGGGCCAATAATACCCAGCACGAATCAACTTTTTAGCTAGACTCAGACCATTGAAATGGCCCCCACATATACCATCATGAACCTCATGTAAAGCCGTTTGCACCTTGTCAGAATCCAAACACTTGAGGAGGGTGTGGTCAAAAGAATGATGGTAAAGAGTGTCTGCGATGATGACATATTTGGCTGTCTGGCGGATGAAGGCTCGACATTGGTTAGAGGAAAGGTTAGGTGGTAAGGTTTGGGATTTTAAATATTGATAGATGTCATTGTACCACGGGGAATTAGGACCAACAAGAACACACATCACATCTTCTATCATAATTTCAAAAGAAGGGATAAGCAACTGTTCAACCAAAAATTCACATCTGTCCATATTATGGGGCATATTTAACATGGAAGCAATAGTTGCCATAGCATCTGCCGATTTGTTTTGAATTCTTGGAACTTGACTGAAATGGATAGCCGTAAATTTTGTCTTGAAGAAATCCACCATATGCTTGTAGGGAATAAGTTTTTCATCTTTTGTTTTGTAGTCATCATTCACTTAACAGATGACTAACTGGGAATCTCCATAGACTTGCAAATGTGCAATGTTCCAGTGGATCGCTACTCGGAGTCCTGTGACCAGAGCTTCATATTCTGCAATGTTATTGGTGCAATGGAAAGTTATTCTGTAGGATTTACGAATAGAATCACCTTGAGGGGTGACAAACAATATACCTGCTTCGTACCCAAATTTGGTATGGGATCCATCAAAATATAACTTCCATTCATTAGAAGATGTGAGAGCAAAGACTGATTCATCTGGAAAATCCATCAACATTGGATGATCATCATGAATAGGTGCCTCTACAAGTTGATCCGCTATGATTTGTCCTTTTATTGCCTTTCGCTCAATGTACTCAATATCAAACTCACTGAGGATCATAACCCACTTTGCTAGGAGACTTGTCAAAGCTGCCCTACTAAGCAAGTATTTCAAGGGATCAATTCTTGCAACTAGCAATGTCTGATGATTTAACATATAGTGTCGAAGCTTCTGTGTTGCAAAGACCACTGCTAAACATGCCCGTTCAATAGTTGAATAATTCAGCTCATAGCCCACTAGTGTCTAGCAAGGAAAGGAATATGACAGGTGAATAAATAGGCTTGCTAAAATGTTGGTGGATAGAGGGAAGACAAAGGCCTTCTGTTATGGAGACAATGGGACAAGAGACTGGATATGACAATGTAAAGTAGTGACATGGCATGAGGGATATGTTGAGGTTTTGAAAAACATGTTTTGCACTTCACGTCCTTATGTCAGATCAAGATCAAGGGACAGAAAGAGTATATGGATAGGATAAGCAAGACCAAGAATGGATAAGGGACATGGACTGAAGGTCAGGATAGGATATGGGATAGTGGCTGAAAGTTGCAATAAGCTAGGGAATATGGATGAAAGGTTATAATAAGAAAATGGATAAATACCAAAAGTTATGATGGACTAAAAGCTGCAAACAAGATGCATGATGCTCATGAAGATCCTCAGCCTTGTCAAGATCAAAGGTGGAAAGGGAAATTGGACATGAGGGACAATAGGATATGAAGGGTAATGACAGGGGTTCGATAGGATAATGGAACAATGAAGGACAAAAGGATATGATAGGATAAAACCTATCCCCAAGTATGGTATGCAAGAAGTTCATAGATTACGCATGATGCATGTTTGCCAGGTTTTCATCACGGTACTTGCCCAAGGCGCCTGTTTTCTAGGTTTTCACCAGTGGACGAAATATTTTTGCTTTACTTTTTTCTTTTGTCTCTTTTTTTTTTCACTTTTTTTTGTATTTTGACTTTTTCAATAGAAGTTGGACACATGATAGGGGATGGAAGAAGGACTCAAGCGTCTTCTTTTTTTTTTTTTTTACCTTTTTTTTTTGTATTTTGACTTTTTCAATAGAAGATGGACACATGATAGGGGATGGATGGACACATGATAGGGGATGGAAGAAGGACTCAAGTGTCTTTTTTTTTTGGATAGTAGCCTTGAAAAAAAATGGACCATGACCTTTAAAAGTATGCTCAAAGATGTTGGTAGGATAAGGACATGGAAAAAGAGATGAAACTAAGGCAAGGATTTATGCAAAGGATTGGACCAGAGGGATGGAAGGATGGAAAATATGCATTGGATAATAGGTAGGGTATTGGAAGAATTGTGCTTCAGTGGACGAAAATGTAGGCAAGATCAACATTGGCACACACCTTGAGGGGTGATGGACTAATGGAGGAAGAGTGGGTTTTGGATATGGAGATTTTGATGAAGGAATAGCTAGGGATTTGTGGACATAAGGGCCCAAAATGGATAAAGAAGGTGATGGAGGAACAAATTTGAGAGGGTTGGATGGACGAATAGCAACTTTGGATGCCAAGTTGGATGTTTCTTTAGGCTTTTGTGCTTCAAGGAGCTGCTTAGGGATCCACATGGTTTTTTATTTTTCATGCTTTTGTGGTTCCTTGGAGTGCATTGCTTGCACAAGGGATTTAGGAACCCATATATATTTTGACTTTGCTTTATTTTGCTTAGTGGGCCTTTGTGGCCTTTTGGATATTTCTTTTTCTTTATAGATCATATTGTTCTTTGTTTTGACATGTTGATTATATTGGACATGTTGATCCTTGAATACATGTGGATTGCTAGACTTATGACATTTATACTTGGCATCCAAATTGCTTGGAGGGGGAAAGGAATGCATGGATGGATATGAATGAAATGGGGTTCTTTTGGATGGATAAAATTTACTCAAGGATTTGTACCTTTGCTAACCTTGCATAGAGGATGAAGGGATATAAGGACCAAAGATGGATGGAAGGTATGATGGGGAAGGTGTATGTTTTGATTTTGATGGAGGGATACCAACGTCTTGAGAGTGAGTTATGTAGACATGACCCTTAAGATATTCTTTGATATGGAGAGATTCTTGCTTATGGAAGTCTACTCCTTTGCCTTTATGAATATCTTGACTTGTAGGATACTCTTTTCTTTGGGAAGAAGATGTGAGTCCATTATGAGGTGGATATGATATGAGAGAAATAATGAGATCTTGAAGTGGATCGGATTGCACCAAAGTGGAAGAACCCATTATGCATGTCGAGGGTTCATAAACATCTTGCACTGACATGTTAGAATCATGAAGGAGATTAGGATCATGAGGGGGACTAGGATTGTGTAGTGGACAGGGTTCAATGACAGACTCTTCAAGAAATGGAATGGGAGAAATAATGGGATCATCAAAAGAAATGCGATCTTGGAGTGTATATGGAGCATTAAGACAAGGAGATGGAGGAACAAAAGGATCTTGTGGAGGATTTAAAGGAATAATTTGATCTTGACAAGGAGGAAGATCATTGGAATCCTCTTTAAAGTTGCTTTGCTCTGGACTATTAATGGGATCATCATAAAGGATGGAAAAGATATCTTGATCTTTCTTAGGAAGTGGAATGCCAATGGAATTTGAAAGGACATTGTGTTCTTGGATAGAATTGACAGGAATAAGTGAATCATTGCGAGTGTCTGGGGAAATGGGATCTTGGTCAACAATTGGATGGGATGATAAGGTTTCAAGATCTTGATCTTCATCTATTTCAAGACACGTTTCTTCATGCTCTAAATTATCCTCTTGACATGGGGTTGGACTTTGGATATGCATAGGGGATTTTGGCAAGGGATCAATGCTTTGGCATGAAGGAAATGCACTTTGAACATTTGTGATGGATTCTGGCAAGGAATCAATGCTTGAACATGAGGAAGAGGGACTTCGAATGGGGTCCTCTAAAATAGGTAATAGCAATAAATTGCATGGTGGAATTGGGTCTTGTATTTCTAAAACATAACAAGGATGTGCATCATGAATTGGATTATCTTGGCAATCAATTATGGATAGCTCTTGGATAATTTCATCCTTGGGTGTATTGTTTGATGAGGACAATATGGAAGTTCTTGTGAAACTTCTAAAGGTGTAGGGATAGATGCCACTAGAGAGTCAATTTGTTTGTGGGGGGATGAGGCATTGCTAGACATAAGTGTATTATTTTGATCTTCCTCAAAGAACTCACTTGGTAATTTCCTTAAGATCCTTGCAATAAAGCCACCTTTCTTTCGAGGTTTTGACATGGTTGTATCTGGAATTTGAACTTGTTTGGAAAGGATTTGGTCTTGGTTTGATGTCATGTTTTGATTTCGAACTAGATGTTGATCAAATTGGTTTGACATGTTCAAAATTTGGCTTGGTGCATGTTGCAAGTTTTGTTTTTGAATGTTTGGTTGTAGTTGTTGATACTGAGTTGTCCATTGAGTTTGTTGTTGATACTTGATAGCCAGTTGGACATATTGTTGAAATTGGACCATTGGTTGTATATGTTGGACCATTGGTTGTGTCTATTGGAAATGTTTGAACTATTGAACAATTGGTTGTGATGGTTGAAAATGTGATTGATAGTAAACACCTTCTTTTTCTTGTTGTGGAGGCACATAATGTTGTTGTCTCTTTTCTTGAAACTGTTTCATCATCTCTATTTGGAAATCATCAAAGCAATAAACATTAAACTAGCTCAATCACAAAAACTAGATTGCAATGAAAAGAAAATCCTAAAAACATTTAATAGAGATATGAAAACAAGACATTCAAATCAAATGCAAACCATTACAAACGTGAATGTCTCCTCCATAATTCTCCATTGTCCTTCTTTCTCCTTCAAATTGCTTTGTTTGTGGAGGCACATAATGTTGTTGTCTCTTTTCTTGAAATTGTTTCATCATCTCTATTTGTGAGAGGAGAGCTGGTATGTCTGATTGTTCAATAAGAGATCTTACATCAATTGGCTCAATTTTTGGATTTCGACCTGGAAATTTTTGAAACATTTTGGACATTTGTGATCTATTCTTCTCAACGTTTTTCACTTTTTGTTCCAAAATCTCCTTTTCTTGAGCTAGTTTCTCCTCTAGTTTTTGTATTTGGACAATTACATCATCATGATAAGTTTGATCCAAGTTCTGAGACATGTAGAGATTGGATTGACATGATTGATTTCTCAATTGTGATGACATGGCTTTGTAAGAAGGTTGAGATCTCATTTCAACAAACATGTCACTATGCAATGCAATATTTTTTGGAATTTTTTTTAATTTAAAAGGATGATGTATGATATGCAACTAAATGCAACCTAAATAGATGAAAATGCAATCTATGGCAAGAATGCAACCTATGTTTTTGTTGTTTTTCAAGATTTGGACAAACTTTTTGGAATGCAAACCTAAAGACTCAACCTTGGGAAGTTGAAATGAAGCAAAGACCTTAAAGGACAAAGGACCAAATGAAAATAGGACAAATTGACAATGTCTCACCTATATGCTTGGATACTATGCTAGGTTTGACAAAAATGATATTAATGAAAGGACAAATTTTAGACAAGGTCAAGACTCCCTAACAACAACTTAGGGTATCATCCAAAGTTTTGATTTTTCAAGTTTGACAAATAAAATTTTTGAGACTAAATGCAAGAAGGAAATGATTATGACAATGACTTAGGATATGATATGAAAATGATCTAAGGATATGATATGACAATACAATGATAAGGATATGCGAAGACCAATGACTTGGAATATGCAAAATGCAACCTATGCAACCTAAATGGAAATCTATCTTGGATAAGACAATGAAATGCAAACTTAGGGAAATGATGTGGAACCTAAGTGCAAATTGAGGACGCTTGCAATGAAAAGGACTAAAATGAAGGGAGATGACAATATGCCCTAGGACCTAAGTTGGACTATGCAAAACCTAGCCTAAAGTGACATGAATTTTGAAACAAAGTTTTTTTTTTTTATTTCAATGTGTTTGAAAGCCATGTTTTGAAAATGTTTTGAACTTTGTTGGATGGATGTTCTCTTTTTAAAACCTTGTTTAGACAATGTTTGGACTTGTTTGACAAAATATGTTTTGTGACAATTGTATAATTCAACTTTTGACAATCACAAAAGACAAGATGTTTGGACCTAGACCCAAGACAATCATGCTCATTCACAACAAATCATGTGGCTGGCAAGGGCAATATCTATTGAATCCTCTACTCAAAATACAACACTTAGCCGGATAGCTAGACACTTGGTAGCACTGGCTCCCCCTTACAGTGCACTCACTTCTTGGGCATACCAAGCTTCGAGTTCAAGGGGCATCACTTCCCAAGAATTTGCTATCTCTAACTAAGGAGTACATGAGAGGTGTCTTTGGCATGCACGTATCACAATGCCTGAGCTAACAGATAGAAGGATTTTGGCCTCTAAAAAACAAGAGAGTCTAGTAAGGGCATCTGTTCGGGTGGGTATTGATCCGGCAAATAAATCATCGCAATACCATTCTAGCACCCGTTGTCTACAACTTTCGTTCCATCCACAGTTATTTAGAGTGGTTCGGAAGAGCTTGGCTTCAGCCCATCACCACTTAGGGTCATTACCTCTCACCAATTCCTGTGCAAAGTGCCAAGAAAATCGAGAGGCAGGCCCAATTCTAAGGGTTAAAACATGCAATCAAACTAAAAGAAAACAAAGCATGCATGGTGTTCATTAACCTTTAAGAAATTAAATGTGGAACTACTTTAAAAATCACATGCAAGATGTTTTAATAAAATTCTTTGACCACATCCTGCATAATATTTGTTAGTAGTTTCATTTTCATGTCTTCGTCACACATAACGTCAAGATGTTGCATAGAGAATTAGCACCAAAGAAAAACCAGAATATAAGAATAGAATGAAAACAAAGTAATTTGCAAGTAAAAACACTGATTTCACCTCTGTTTCTGGCCTTACACAGGTGCAGAATGTCTCAACATAGGCATAGAATGACTTAACACAGGCACAAAATGCCTTGACACAGGTGCAGGTCTCCTTAACATAGGCGCAGATCCCTCCTACACAAGCGCAGAAGTCTCCAGAAAGCTCTGAGTCACCCTATTTCTTGAATTTTTCACCTGCAAATCAGCTCAAAAGGCACCCAAAACATGGTTAAATGGTTAGTTCATGTCAGGTTCATCAATTAATGTAGATAGGAATTTGGGAAAACATAAAAGAAAATAGATATTAAACTAGCTCAATCACAAAAACTAGATTCCAATGATAAGAAAATCCTAAAAACATTCAATAGAGATATGAAAATAAGACATTCAAATCAAATGCAAACCATCACAAATGCGAATATCTCCTCCATAATTCTCCATTTTCCTTCTTTCTCCTTCAAATTGCTTTGTTTGTGGATCTCACCTACAAATGCAAAGGCATAGTATGAAAGCAAGATTGTTAAGATGGAATGGCAGTGTAAGGATACTAGAAGTGTGATTGATTCTCTGAAAATGTGATTAGTTAAATAATGTGATTAATTGATCCTTTGATTGAAGAAATTCATCCAATTTATAGACAAATTGGAGAGATGACAAGATTAGCATGAAGAGATTTGAAAGGAAATTTCAAATCAAGAATGACAAATATGACAAATTATGATAAGATTGACATGACAAATTGATTGATTGACAAATTATGACAAGATTGCTATGCAAAATTGATTGATTGACAATATATGACAAATTATGACAAGATTGAAATGTCATTCCCATGAAATTAGGGGAAATATTAGAAAAATAGGAGAAATAGGAAATTAGGTTTAGAAATGATGAATTGGAAATTAGGAAATTAGAAATTGATGAAAATTAGGTAAATTAATTAATAATTTTTCATTCACTAATTAATTCACAAAAAGAGGGGGAATTAATTAGCCAATTAAATAAATATTTAATTGTGACAAGAAGACTTAGGATAAATAAATAAATTATTTAACTTGGAGGGAAAATGACAAACAAGATTAAATGAATAAATCATAAAACCCTAGAAGATGAATTAGAAATGCAAGGACAACAATTAGGTCTTGACAAAAGATAATTGATGTAGGGTTGATTTGATCATTATTTTGATTGACAAAGGACCAATGCTGACAAATGATTGAGATTAGTTGACAAATTGACCAAGATTGATAAAGAGACCAAATTGATAGGCGCCAATTGATGAGGAACAATGACTAATTGATCCAAATTGACACGATTGAAAGGGACAATGATCGATGACAAATCGATCACAAAATTGACAAGATTGAAAAGAGGACAAGGATCGATGATGAATCAATCACAAAATGACAAGATTGACAAGAACGAGGATCGACCAAAATCATGACTGAAGATTGCTATCGACAAGACCTAATTTGAAAGCGAGAAAAATGAGGAATGTTGAAGAAGGACTCGATGCTTGCAAATGATAAAGACCAAGTGTACAACATAGAAGAAATGTTAATGCGACACAAGAACCCTAAAATAAGGCAATGCACAAATGTTAAAGTATGACTCCACAAGCATTGACCATTTTTAGACGTCTACATATCCCATAATAGAGATGTCTAGCACATACCATAAGCATTTGAGATATAAATGAGTCTATAAGTGTCAATCATAATACCATCTAAGAGTCTAATAAAGTCTATCAATACACAAAAGAAAGATGAATCGAGGAGGGGCACTACATCCCCCCCACTTTGCCTAGGCTTACTCCTGGAATCCTAAGAACAAATAGGGGTTAAGCTCTCTTATGTATGTTTCATCATCCCAAGTCACTAAAGAATCATCATTCATGTCCCATTGGACCCTTACCTTCTTTGTGTCACAACCCTTGAGGGAAGCCCCCAATGCTGAAGGATGTGCATGGCCTCCAAAGAAAGCTACCCATCCTCTACCTGAAATGCATGTGTATCCAAAACATGTATCACATCAGAAAAATGTGGCCTCAAAATCAATACATGAAACACATCATGGATGCGGGACGCACTAGGCAGCAGGGCAAGGTGATAAGCCACAAGACCAATCCTCTTCAAAATCTCAAATGGTCCAACAAAATGAGGTGCCAACTTAGGGCCTTTTCCATAATGGATATGACTCTTTCATGGACAAACCCTCAAAAACACCTTGTCACCCACTGAAAACTACCTATCCACATTATGAGGATTCACATACTTCTATTTGTCTTGTGCTGCCATCAAATGCTCACAAATATGAGTCACCTACTACTTCATATCTTTCAACATATCTGAACCAAGAAGCACTCTATCCTCTAAAGAATCCCAACTCAAAGGCATATGACAAGGTCACCCATACAAAGCCTGAAAAGGAGACATGCCAATCAAACTATGATAGCCATTATTGTAGGAAAACTATACCAAATAGAGGTAATCCTCCGATCAAGACTACTGATCCACAACAGACATCTACAATATATCCTCTAAAACTTTATTAACCCTCCTAATCTACCCATCTATCTTGGGATGATACATTGAACTAAAGTTTAACTGGGCTCCTAAATCATCTTGGAGAGAGGTTCACAATTTTGAAGTGAACACAAGATCACAATCTAATATAATCTATGAGGAATACCATGCAATCTTAGTATATCCTAATTGGGCTACTGTTGCTACTATGTAGGAAGATCAAATCGAAGAGAAGTGTGCCACCTTGGTCAACCTATCAATAGTGACCATGATATCATCATGACAATGAGAAGACATATGAAAACAAACAATAAAATCCATCAATATGATATCCTATTTCCAATATGGAACCAGGTTTGACTGTAACAAACCTATGGGATGTTGATGTTTTGCCTTCACATGCTAACACTCCAAATAGTGAGATGCATAGTATGCTATATCTCTTGTCAAACCATCCCAATGATACAATTGTAATAGATTTGCATGCATCTTCTTGACACATGGATGTACCAACTAAGGTACATCATTGGTGCAGAAGCACCTCATCGAACCCTTCAAGATGACATGTCAGACTCTGATAAGGGAGGATAAGGCATTAATAATGCCTTTAGGATGTTTTATATAGGTTTTTAATCATGCATTATATGTTTGTAATAATGAACCCCATCTTGTGAGCCAAACTCCTATTTTGGCATTTCTATGAGCCAAATAGGAATTTTGGACAATAGGGGATCCAATGTGTTGGTTTTGAGTGTTTTAAGATGTTTTAGGAGGGGTTGAACTTAACCCAAGGCATTAGGAGGCAAAATATGACATTTTGACAACTTTTGCAAAAAGTTGTCATGAGCAACTTTTATGCACTTTTTGCATTTTGTAATTTGAAACTTCTCCAATGGCTCTAACCTCTTGATTTTTAGTTGAGAGAAGTTGAGGAATGGTTTATACACCTTGAGGATCCAATTTCCAAGGGGGTGATTCTACGAAGAAGAGCTTTGATGCAAACAAACCAATAAAATTCTGAGTTTTCCTGCAATTCTGGAGTTTTGGTCCGTGGTACGATTCTGTACGGATTGGGATCCATTCCCAATGATGTGAATTAATTTGAGAGGAGACTTGAATCTGTTTTTGTTTTGATTTGGAGCCTTGATTGTGTGTGTTGCTCCTGATATTGAAGTTTTGTTGTAGGTAGCCAGAAAACCAAGGTTTACCTTGGGTTTTTCCTCATTCATGGCCATATCTTGCATTTTACCAATCTAAGGCTCATGGGATTTGGTGAAAGGAAAGTATGGTCAATTTATTTTAGAGTTCCAATAATTTTGAAGTGTTTGAAGTGACCCTAGGTAGACATCTGTGTGTGGCTACTTAGACCTTGAACAAACAAAATCACCTTGTGTGCAAATGGCAATGCTTCTAGGTGTATAACCCTGGAATCCCTATTTATTTATGTTTCCCAACATGCCCATTGGATTGTAACCCACCAGTTCATTCATCTGAACATAGTTGCTTCACAAAAGAGACCTAATTAGCCCTTCTAGAACAATCAAATTGCTACCAGCAAAGACTTTTATTTTCTAGCCCTTGATCATTACTTTTGGGGACTTGTATAACTTCCAAAAAGGTGTCTAAATCCATAATTTTATTTCCAAGGTGTTTGGGAAAATCTAAAATTAAGGTCCCTTTACCCGCTAAATAGGGCTATAAGCGACTAGGCCTAATTGAGTGAGTTTATTAAGGAATGAGTATGTACTCTTGCCACCAGTGCTTTGTTTGAACTTGGGGAGTTTTGTATGACCAAAAACCGGTGTGAAAATTATTTGTAACCCTTGGAGGTACCATGGAGTGTGTTGTACCAAGATACCCCTAATTGAGTAAGAGAGGGTCTTGGAGATGTTGAGAAGATTGTACTAAAGTTGTAGAGCCTTTCCTTGATAGGATCCCATCCATGTGTTAAGGGGTAAATGTCATACATTTGGAGGTGTTTGGTAAGTAACAAGGAGGACTCGACATCAAGTGGTATCAGAGATAGTAACGACTTTGGTAAAGAGATAGAAAATTGAGAGATGTCAAAGGGATAAGAAGAAGAGGTCCCTAGAGGACCAATCACCAACATGGAATTGGTAAAGATTGTAAGAGAGTAGGCCACTTCTTTCAAGGCAATGTAGATGGAGCCAGAGAGATTGAGAAGAAGATTAGATGGGAAGGAAGATGGGGGCACTGGTAGTTATGATGAAGGGGATGAGGATGAGATTCCTATGCCGGAGGAAGAGGCAATTCCTCCTAACCAGAGGCACTTCCTTAATGCCCTCAAATCCATGGAGAGGAGAACCATGGAGCATAAGATTGATTTGCTAACTTTCACTGGGAAGATGGAACCAGATGTTATGATGGATTAGATAGACTCCCTATCTAGTTTCTTTGATTGTGAAGATATTCTAGGACACCAGAAGGTGAAGATTGCTAAGTCCAAGTTGAAGGGAGCAGCCCTAACTTGGTGGAACTTTTTCCAAGAGGAAAGAGAGAAGGACAATAAGCCCAAGATTGTTTCTTGGAAGAGGATGATTGCCTTAATCAAAGAGGCCTATGTACCCAAAGACTATGAAATACAACTCCATAAGAGGAGACAAAATCTCAAGCAGAAATGGATGTGAACTCATATACAGAGGAGTTCCAAAGGCTATGCATGAAGTCAAAAACAAAAGAGGAAGAGAGTGAGAAATTTTCCTGGTACCTAAATGGATTAAGGTACAACATTCAAGAAGAATTGAATCTTCTTAGCTCAGATACCATTGGTAGATGCCATCAACTTACTATCAAGGTGGAAGAGAAGATCAAAAGGAGACAAGAGAATAATAATAAAGGAAGAGGAAGATAGTAGAGAGGTGGAAGAAATTTTTTAAGAAGCAAAAGAAATGGCTTTGGAAATCAAAGTGAAATCAGTCAAGAAGGCACTAAAGGAGAGAACAATTCCAATAATAGTGGAGGATACAATCAGAGAGGTGATTTCAAAGGAAGAATACCACCATTCAGAGGGAGATCTCAAGGTAGAGGTCCAATCAGATGTTATAACTACAATCAAGAAGGACACATGGCTAACAGATGCCCAAAGAAGCCTACTAGTTCCATAGGAGAAAGAAGAAGTAACTTGATTTTAGAGGTTGAATGTCAAAGTGTGGCAAATGCAAACACATTCCAAAGTATCAATACCCCTGACAGTTATGGATACCCTGAAAGAGGTGAAGCCTTGATGATCAGAAGAGTAGTAACTACTATGAAGATGTTTGATAGAGAACCCCCACAAAGGAAATCTCTATTCAAGACCACTTGAAAGGCAGGTGGAAAGGTCTTCATAGTTCTAATAGATTCCGGTTCAACTGAGAACTTTTACGTCTCTAGAGATGGTGGAGAAACTAAAATTGATTTGACTACCTCACCCTTACCCCTACAAGGTCTCATGGCTCACACAAGGACAACAAGCTATTGTGGAAAAGCAGGCTTCGGTAGAATTTCAAATTGGAACTTATAGAGATAAGTTGATGTTTGACATTGCAAAGATGGATACTTACCATCTCCTATTTAGGAGACCATGGAAATTTGATTTGAAGGCACAACATGATGGTTCTAGAAATACATATTCCATTACCAAGGATGGTAAGGTAATTGAGTTGCTACCTTTAATGGAGAGTGAAGAGGAGACCAAAAAAAAGGAAGCCAAGGTGTTGATATTAGGAGGGAAGTAGTTCATGAAGAACATGACAAATGAAGGCATGGTCTATTATTCCCTTGTCCCTATTCCAACAATAAAAAAGGTGGAGAGGTTTGAGGATAAGAAAGAGGATAGATTGAGGTTGATTGACCTTGCAGTGCAGTAGCTACTAGACAAATACAAGGGTGTCATCTCTGATGGCATGCCAAGGTCACTACCTCCCATGAGGGACATAAACCATTGTATAGACCTTATACTTGGATCCACATTGCCTAATAAAGCAGCATACAAGCTCACACCAGATTAGATTGTTGAGATGGCAAAACAGGTTGAAGAATCATTGGAATCCAGATTGATTGGAAAAAGTATAAGCCCATGTGTAGTCCTTGTAGTCTTGGCACCCAAAAAGGAAGGAACTTGGAGGCTTTGCACCGATTCAAGAGCTATCAACAAGATTAATATCAAGTATAGGTTTCCCATGCCTAGGATTGAAGATTTTTTATACTGTTTGGGGGGTGTTAGATATTTTACAAAAATTGATTTAAAAAGTGGCTATCATCAGATTAGGATTAGGCTAGGAGATGAATGGAAAAATGCCATTAAAAATGAGGGATTATATGAGTGGAAATTCATTCCCTTTGGCTTATCCAATTCACCTAGTACCTTTATGAGGTTGATGAATGAAGTTGTCATGAGGCTAGACTGACCTGCTGCCCAAACAAGCTTTTTTTTTCCAAAGGAGGTCCAACCTCATGTGGCACTAGCAAACCTTACTCATGACTTCCATTGCGGACAAGTCCTTTCTTGTTTCCAAACTACGCTATCCCTTTTCAAGTGTCCACCACCTGACCACATTAACACACACCCATGTGGAATAGAAGTGCATGCCAACCCTCTTACGGGTTTCCTTCATCCTGACGCTCCTAGCACTCCCTTCAAGTCCCTGACTCTACTCTAGTACTATCTTGTTGCACCATCCTTGCACCCATGGTACAAGCTTACAGGTCTCCTCTATGCCTTCAGCTTCTTGAGTCCCCCATAAGACCCTGACTACTAACATTGTCCCTTGCTGAAACTCCTTAAGTCCTCCAGCTCCAACTCTACACACTCCCTGAGCATGCCCAACACTCCCACAGCACTGGCACCCCATGTTGGCCTCCCTTAGCTCCTCTGAACCCTCAAGCACCAAACATATCTCATGGGACGACTAGACTCCCTGATCTAGCTTCCTATTTGTCCATCTCCACACAATGAACACAATACTAGGGCAATAAGATAGCTTTATTGTTATGAAGAAACGACCCCTGGCCCGGTCTACAAACAATTCCAACTTTGTCGCTGGTCACTACCTCAAATACTTCCCAAGCACCGAATTACAAGTTCCTACCCCTAGATCAACGTCCACTCTTGAAACACCAGTATAGATACCACTGCACCTCACCCCTAGCAGTAGCTTCCCATATAGACTCCTAATCCATGAAGACCTTGTCTCCTTTGGAACTCAACCTGGCACACCACTGACTCTCTCATGAGCCCGCGATGTCTTGCCCAGTACACGACTCAGAACCCCTTCCTAAATGAGGACTCCAAGTCACACTGCTTTGGGCCTCTAGCCTATGCCTACATGGCTTCACTAGTGAACCCGGTTCCCTGTACATCCTATGCACAATAACTAGCTCCATGTAAACACCCAGTCTAAGTCCCTTAGACTAACAAAACACCTTGCACTCCTACTTGGGCACAAAGCTCTTCGCTCCATGATCCAATCCAATATCCTTGGTCGCTGAACTCTCCTTCAACTCAGCTATGCTCCCAGAACAACTCACCTATGGACCATGTCCTCTTTTCAATCATGCAACTCATCCATCTTTCTCACCCTCTTGGACTCGCCTCATGGCTTGGCTCAACATGAGGACACTTTCGGAACTCGGTCCCTACTACCACACTCGACCCCCACTCTAGGGCCTTGAGATCCTGGATCTCAATGCAAATCCCACTTTAGGTAACCTAGGTGTGCGCCTGACACATCACCCCACTTGTTCCACAAGACACATGGACTTTTGGCTTTGCAACTCAACCCACATAGCCTGCCCAACTCTCAAGCTCCAGCATTTTGACATAGATAGCCCATTGCATGGCCATCCCCTTACAAGATCTTGGGTACTCCATTTCCCCAACCAGGACAATCCATTGTATGATCATCCTTCTCACAAGGGCCTAGGTACTCCACTTCCCTAGTCCTTGGGTCATAGACAACTCCCCAGGAGTCATCCCCAACATTGGCTCAGTTACTCCACTTCACTGAGATAGGGACCATGAGAATGCATCCACCAGTAAACCTCACCATCCAATGATAAGGTAGGGTTACTCTACTTCACCCCTAATATCCATGTAGGACCTCTATCTCCCTGAGACTAGAGGGCAGGGTTACTCTTCTTCACCCCTAGGAGGAGGTGTCTACCATAGATTACGTGGGTGCACTCCTGGCACTCGGCTATTCTTTCAACTGACCCCCATATATAAGTTTTTTGTCCAATTCTCACACAACTATAGCTTGGCATTAACCATTTGTCAATCACCACAACTTCCACTTGCTGAGAATAATAAGGGACTTACAACCCTAGAAGCCTACTAATCTCCCCAAGACAGCAGCCCCTTACATCCTCCCCCACTTAAAATAGGTGACGTCCTTAGCGCTAGATCATTCGACCTGAGTCTCATCCTTCGCAACATTAGGACCTATTAAAAGTGAACTTCGGATTCACTGTGCCCTGCACTTGTATCATTTCTATCCCTGACATATGTGACACTTTCCAGCATACCCCATACCGGACTTTCACTTGCATGAATCCCATCCATGGTTAACTCGCTTTGACAACCCCTTGAGTCTAACTCACTGCCTCTACACTGATCTTGTGAAGACATTCCCTTGCCTCCAACTGAACTTTGCTGCTAGTCCCCGACTCAACAACATATTGCAAGAACCTAGTCCTTGACTTCCACTGAGCTAACTGTCCTTGTTTGAACATCTGTGAAACAACTCTGTGACATTCAATTGCACCATGCCCCATACCGGCTTCTACATCTCCAAGACTCCACCGTTTGCACCGCAACACGATAGAACACCACAAACCATGCTCACCTCTCAACTCAGCCACTAGTGCCATCCTCAATGACACCCTTGTCTTCCAACTTTGATTGCTCCTGGATCCAATCCTAGCATCCACTGAAAGACACACCTACTACCAACCCTTTTATGCAAGCCCCTAGTATCTGGCCACCTTGAAGACACATACTCCACTGACCACAACACCCAACTAACTTCCCAAGTCGCATATTCAACTTTCAGCTCTCAACTTCCTTTCTGTAGTGCCACCCTGATTGCCTATTGACTGACCTCAGTGCGCCCTGCATCTTATCCTATCCCCAACAACTCAACCAAGGAACAACAACCAACATACTCTCGTTGATCCACCTCTAGCTAAACATGATCCTCCTGGTACTTATCAACCACTTCCACCTCCTTGGTGTACTCTTGCAAACCCACACCTCATGAGTCTTCCTTGGTGCACTCCCTGAAGACACCCATCTTGCATTGCATCCCACACATTTAGTCTACCCACTTCAATCTATTGTGTTACTTTGTTTGACTGATGCACTATCCATGGAACA
Organism: Cryptomeria japonica; assembly: GCF_030272615.1. Lineage (NCBI taxonomy): Eukaryota > Viridiplantae > Streptophyta > Pinopsida > Cupressales > Cupressaceae > Cryptomeria > Cryptomeria japonica. The sequence goes on along the minus strand of NC_081408.1, from coordinate 374,286,060 downwards.
CCCTGCGCCCTTGGTGCTGCAACCCAAAGAAACTACCAACATAATTCAACTGACCAACCTCTTGTTCATAATGCCTTTGCAATCCACATCCAATGTGGGCAAGGTACTCACTTTCCCTTGACTTTCTCTATGACGGTCCTATCTTTGATTCCCAACCTCCAGAGCTAACTTACCACCAAATTCATACCTCAAATCATGTCCCAGACACAATCCTACATCTTAGGTGCACTTCCCTGAAGACACCCAACTCTTGCATTACATCCTACACATTCAATGAACTCACTTCCATCCATTGTGCCACTTTACTTGACTGACACACTGTCCATGGAATGCCCTACGCCCTCAATGTTGCAACCTAAAGAAGCCACCAACATTTGTAAGCTAGCCAACCTCTTATACCCAATGCCTTTGTAAACCACATCCAATGTGGGCAAGGTACTGCCTCTTTCCCTTGACTTCCTCTGTGACTTGGCCCCTCACTGGCTTTCCACCATTGGACCTGCTTCGCCACCCAATTTACACCTCGGATCATGTCTTGGACACAACCCTACACCACACTAGGAATGACCCTATGCCATCCCACAACCCAAATTGTTACACCTCAGGTCCATCCCAGATAAGAACTTACACCACATTGTACCTTACAGCTCCATCGATTTCACCTCAGATCCATCCTTGACAAGACCCTACACCACACTGCTCCTCGCAGCTCCTAACACTTTGACTGGTTTTATATGCCACTGCCCTTGGACACTACCATGTCAAATCTTGCGGCCCTGCCGACTACTTCCAGCACTGAACCTAGTTCAATACTGACTCACACCTTGCCTACTTCGCTCCACCCGAACTACTAAGGCACTCCTTGGGCAATATTTTCCCCACCAAGAGATCCACTCCTGATCCCTTATCGCTCCACTAGCATAGTCCCTTCCTGATGGAACTCGGCCCAAGGCACAACCTCCAACCAGCTGACTACCACTCATGGAGCTCAGCTACGGAATTCACCATCCTTATCCCTACCTAGATTGGCCTCACATTTTTAGTGACCACGCCCTACCAGCCACCTTGGTCTACCTGTCCTCGACACTGCAAACCACAATCCGCCTTCGCAATCTTCCTCTGACCACTTGATAGCCCAGCTACCTCAGCTCATCTAATTGGCCCTACCAATTTCTATGCTCTGATACCAACTGTCACGGGCCTAGACCAACCTGCTGCCCAAACAAGCTTTTTCCTTCCAAAGGAGGTCCAACCTCATGCGGCACTGGCAAACCTTACTCATGGCTTCCATTGTGGATAAGTCCTTTCTTGTTTCTAGATTACGCCATCCCTTTTCAAGTGTCCACCACCTAACCACATTAACACACACCCATGCAGAATAGAAGTGCATGCCAACCCTCTTATGGGTTTCCTTCATCCTGATCCTCCTAGCACTCCCTTCAAGTCCCTGACTCTACTCTAGCACTATCTTGTCACACCATCCTTGCACCCCTAGTACAAGCTTATAGGTCTCCTCTATGCCTTCATCTTCTTGAGTCCCCCATAAGACACTGACTACTAACACTAACCCTTGCTGAAACTCCTTAAGTCCTCTGGCTCCAACTCTGCACACTCCCTGAGCATGCCTAGCACTCCCACAGCACTGGTGCCCCATGTTGGCCTAACTTAGCTCTTCTGAACCCTCAAGCACCAAACATATCTCATGGGATGACTAGACTCCTTGAGCTAGCTTCCTGTTTGTCCATCTCCACACAATGAACACAATACTAGGGCAATAAGATAGCTTTATTGTTATGAAGAAACGACCCCTGGCCCGGTCTACAAACAATTCCAACTTTGTCACTGGTCACTACCTCAAATACTTCCCAAGCACCAGATTACAAGTTCCTACCCCTAGATCAACGTCCACTCTTGAAACACTAGTATAGATACCACTGCACCTCACCCCTAGCAGTAGCTTCCCATATAGACTCCTGATCCATGAAGACCTTGTCTCCTTTGGAACTCAACCTGGTGCACCACTGACTCTCTCGTGAGCCCGTAATGGCTTGCCTAGTACACGACTCAAAACCCCTTCCTAAATGAGGACTCCAAGTCACACTGCTTTGGGCCTCTGGCCTATGCCTACATGACTTCACTTGTGAACCCAGTTCCCTGTACATCCTATGCACAATAACCAGCTCCATGCAAACACCCAGTCCAAGTCCCTTAGACAAACAAAACACCTTGCACTCCTACTTGGGCACCAAGCTCTTCGCTCCATGATCCAATCCAATATCCTTGGTCGCTGAACTCTCCTTCAACTCGACTGTGCTCCCAGAACAACTTGCCTATGGACCATGTCCTCTTTTCAATCATGCAACTCATCCATCTTTGTCACCCTCTTGGACTCGCCTCATGGATCGTCTCAACATGAGAACACTTTCAGAACCTGGTCCTTACTGCCACACTCAACCCCCACTCTAGGGCCTTGAGATCCTGGATCTCAATGCAAATCCACTTCAGGTAACCTAGGTGTGTGCTCGGCACATCACCCCACTTGTTCCACAAGACACATGGACTTCTGGCTCTGCAACTCAACCCACATAGGTTGCCCAACTCTCAAGCTCCAACATTCTGACATAGATAGCCCATTGCATGGCCAGCCCCCTTATAAGATCTTGGGTACTCCATTTCCCCAACCAAGACAATCCATTTCATGATCATCCTTCTTGCAAGGGCCTAGGTACTCTACTTTTCTAGTCCTCGAGTCATGGACAACTCCCCAGGAGTCATCCCCAACATTGGCTCAGTTACTCCACTTCACTGAGATAGGGACCATGAGAATGCATCCACCAGTAAACCTCACCATCCAATGATAAGGTAGGGTTACTCTACTTCACCCCTAATGTCCATGTAGGACCTCTATCTCCTTGAGACTAGAGGGCAGGGTTACTCTTCTTCACCCCTAGGAGGAGGTGTCTGCCACAGACCACTTGGGTGCACTCCTGGCACTCAGCTATTCTTTCAACCGACCCCCATATATAAGTTTTTCGTCCAATTCTCACACAATTGTAGCTTGGCATTAACCATTTGTCAATCACCACAACTTCCACCTACTGAGAATAACAAGGGACTTACAACCCTAGAAGCCTACTGATCTCCTCGAGACAGTAGCCCCTTATAGAAGTCTTGAGGGATTTAATAGGGAAATTTGTTATAGTCTACCTAGATGACATTCTAGTTTTTAGTTAAACCAAAGGAGAACATCTAAAGCATGTAGACCTAGTCCTAAGGAGATTGTATGTAGAACAATTAATGATCAACTTGGAAAAGTGTTTTCTTATGCAGGAAGAGATCATTTACTTGGGATTTGTGCTCATATGGTGAATTGAAAATGGATCTAGAAAAGGTGAGTGCCATATTGTCTTGGCCTACACCTAGGACAATAAATGATGTTAGGAGTTTCCATGGCTCAGCTACCTTCTATAGGAAGTTTATAAGAGGATTTAGTCATATATGTGCCCCTATGCTTGACACAATAAAGGGAGGACAAAGTGTAGGTTTACTTGGACAGAAGAAGCTAATAATTCTTTTGAAACATTGAAAAGAAAAGTTGTAGAACAACTAGTCCTTGCCCTACCTGACTTCAACAAGATATTTTAAGTAGAATGTGATGCTAGTCACATGGCCATTGGAGCAGTACCCAGTCAAGAAGGAAGACCAATTACTTTCTTTAGTGAGAAGTTGAATGAGGCAAAGAGAAGATACTCATCTTATTACCAAAGATGTATGCTTTGGTCCAATCATTGAAAAAATGGAGACACTACTTGCTACCAAAAGAATTCATAGTTTTCACAGACAATTAGGCCCTTAGCTTCATAAACAGTCAAGAAAAGTTGAATCACCATCACATGAAATGGGTAGAGACCCTACAAGCTTTCACTTTCATTCTTAAGCACAAGAAAGGAGTCAATAATAAGGTGGCAGATGCTTTGAGTAGAAGAGTCCTAACTGCAAATCAAATTCAGTTGGAGAGTGTTGGAATAGACTCTTTGAAAACCATGTATGAATATGATGAAGATTTTGGAGAGGCCTACAAGGTATGCACTTCATTTGACGAATGGTTTCATGTTGAGTATTCTGAATTTTTTATTCAAAATGGATTGTTGTTTAAGGGTGCACAACTATGCATACCCAAATACTCTATGAGACTTAATAGCATTAAGGAAAAACATTGTGGAGCAATGGTAGGACATTTTGGTCTTGACAAGACATTAGATTTGGTAAAAAGACACTATTTTTGGCCCAAACTATAGACAGATGTCAGGAGATTTGTGGAGACATGTGTGATCTGCCAAAAGGTAAAAGGAAAGTCCACCAATGCAGGTTTATACCAGCCTTTACCCATACCTTCAAGACCATGGGAGAGCATAAGTATGGATTTTGTTTTAGGATTGCCTAGGACAAGGAAAGGATATGATAATGTTTTTGTAGTGGTGGATAGGTTCAGTAAGATGGCACATTTCTTGCCATGCAAAATAACTTGTGATGCTTCTTATGTAGCAGATTTGTTCTTTAAGGAGATTGTCTGGATACATGGCTTACCTTTGACCATAGTCTCTGATAGGAATGTAAAATTTGTTGGTCACTTTTGGAGGACCCTTTGGAAGAAACTTGGTAAAAATTTATCCTTCTCCTCAGCCTACCATCCCCAAACAAATGGTCAAACTGAAGTTTTAAACAGATCACTAGGGAATCTCTTAAGGTGTTTGACTAGACATCATGGAGAAAGGTGGGATAGTATATTGTCTCAAGCAAATTTATCCTATAATGATATAGTGAATAGGAGTACTGATAAGTCACCTTTTTAGATTGTCTATGGCATCCACCCAAGAGGTGTGCTAGAGTTGAGAGAGATACCTCAAGGAGAACCCATTAGTGTAGATGGAGAAAACTTTGCTACTATTATACAAGAGATCCATGACCAAGTGAAGACTCATCTTCAACAATCTACAGAGAGATATAAAGCTCATGTTGACAAAAAGAAGAGAGATGTTCAGTTTGATGTAGGAGACTTGGTGTGGGTTCACTTGAAGAAGGAAAGACTTCCAAAAGGAAGATACACAATATTGATACAAAGAAAGATTAGCCCCTGCCAAATCTTGAAGAAATGTGGTTCAAATGCCTATGAACTTCAACTACCATCTGATCTTGGTTTGTCACCTATTTTTAATGTTTGTGACTTAACTCTTTATAAATGTAGTGTTGATGTAGGCGAAGACACAATGCGGTATATTGTTGATGATGACATTCCTAAAAATGAACCACCAAAGTTGCATAAGGTTCTAGATATTAAGGTTGCCAAGAAAACTAGGAATAAAGTTTACATGGAGTATTTAGTGGCTTGGAAAGGAAAACCTGCTACTAAAGTAGTCTGGATCACATAGCAACAAATCAAAGATCATGGTGTAGACCTGCAGACTCTCATCTCAAGTGGACTTGAGATTTCTTCTTCTAGGGAGTATGGTGCAGGAGCACCTCATTGAACCCTTCAAGATGACATGTTAGAGTTTGATAAGGGAGGATAAGGAATTAACAATGTCTTTAGGATGTTTTATATAGGTTTTTAATCATGCATTATATGTTTGTAATAATGAACCTCATATTATGAGCCAAACTCCTATTTTGGCATTTCTATGAGCCAATTACGACTTTTGGACAATAGGGGATCCAATATGTTGGTTTTGAGTGTTTTAAGATGTTTTAGGAGGGGTTGAACTTGACCCAAGGCATTAGGAGGTGAAAGATGATATTTTGACAACTTTTGCAGAAAGTTGTCAAAAGTCGTCATGAGCAACTTTTATGCACTTTTTGCATTTTGTAATTTGAAAATTCTAAAAGTGCTCTAACCTCTTGATTTTTGGTTGAGATTAGTTGAGGAATGGTTTATAAACCTTGAGGATCCAATTTCCAAGGGGGTGATTGTACGGAGAAGAGCTTTGATGCAAACAAACCAATAAAATTATGAGTTTTCCTGCAATTCTGGAGTTTTGGTCCATGGTACGATTCTGTACAGATTGGGATCCATTCCCAATGATGTGAATTAATTTGAGAGGATATTTGACCCTATTTTTGTTTTGATTTGGAGCCTTGATTGTGTGTGTTGCTCCTGATATTGAAGTTTTGTTGTAGGTACCTAGAAAACCAAGGTTTACCTTGGGTTTTTCCTCATTCATGGTCATATCTTGCATTTTACCAATCTGAGGCTCATGGGATTTGGTGAAAGGAAATTATGGTCAATTTATTTTAGAGTTCCAAGAGTGTTTTTCAGGAGGAGCAAGGAAGAGAAGTGTTTGAAGCGACCCTAGGTAGACATCTCTATGTGGCTACCTAGACCTTGAACAAACAAAATCACCTTGTGCGCAAATGGCGATGCTTCCAGGCATATAACTCTAGAATCCTTGTTGATTTATTTTTCCCAACATTCCCATGGGATTGTAACCCACCAATTTATTCATCTAAACATAGTTGCTTCACAAAAGCGACATAATTAGCCCTTTTAGGATAGTCAAATTCCTACTGGCAAAGACCTTTATTTTCCATCCCTTGATCCTTTATTTTGGGGACTTGTATAACTTCCAAAAGGGTGTCTAAATAAATAATTTTATTTCCAAGGTGTTTGGGAAAATCTAAAATTAAGGTCCCTTTACCCACTAAATAGGGCTACAAGCGACTAGGCCTAATTGAGTGAGTTTCTTAAGGAATGAGTATGTACTCTTGCCACCAGTGCTTTGTTTGAACTTGGGGAGTTTTGTATGACCAAAAACTAGTGTGGAAATGACTTGTAACCCTTGGAGATACCATGGAGTGTGTTGTAACAAGATACCCCTAATTGAGTAAGAGAGGGTCTTGGAGATGTTGAGAAGATTGTAGTAAAGTTGTAGAGCCTTGCCTTGATAGGATCCCATACATGTGTTAAGGGGTCAGTGTCATACATTTGGAGGTTTTTGGTAGGTAACAAGGAGGAATCTGCATCAATGATGAGCCTCTATCAAAATTAACACTCGAAGTCCATCTGAGGGTGGAACATAAATATGTCCCAAATGATAAAGAAGACCATCTGAATCCAATGAATAGTCTACAAATCTCCCCTCAAGAGATCTCCCTAAAGTGATCTCTTCTCTAACCTCCTCGTACCAAGCATTTAAAGGAAGCACTCTAAGACTCCAACTCCTCAAATCTACTCTAAGAGTCACCATTGATACCTCATGCCTCCTATGACTTAACACATCTTCTATCACATTCTTCTTAACCTGAATATCTTTCACCTCAAAATCATACTCACAAAGAAACTCCATCCATCAATGTTGTTAGACATACTGCACCACTAAGAGGGGGAGGGGGGGTGAATAAGTGGTTCTCAAATCTCTTTGCCTTTTTCAATCCTATGGGAGCATACCGGTTGATAGATTTAACTCAATGCAGACTTACCGGTTATAGAGGAGACTATATTAAATGCAAACACACTCACAAGGAGACATCACATAACACCAGCATATACGAGGAAAACCCAAGATGGTAAAAACCTTGGTGAGAAATGTCCAATCCAACCTCACAGTAAACACAATTACAAAGTTTAGGGCACCAACCCCTACCTAATTTATGGGCTACAACCCAAAGGAGCACCTACCCCTGACTTTAGGGCACCAACCCAAGGAGCTACAACCCCTGCACCAAGCTACAACTTAGTGTTTACAAAGTAAACACCAAATACATAAGTATGAGATCATTGTAGAACATTTGGTAATAATGTGATAGGTGAAATAAGGTAGACCTAATATGCGAATTATAGGTTAAGGGTTTATGTATGAAGTAGAGCTAAAACCGGTACTAGATCTAGCATAGCACATGCTAATTTGAAGCAGTACAAGACATTGAATTTGTATAATCCATTTTGTAAGTTAGTGTGACTTCTTATTTTGTATTTGAGTAATGAGCTCTAGGCACTTGGCCTTCCTGCATGTGCAGGCCCCTATTGTAAGAGTAATATTCACTTATTAGCCAGTAAGCAAATATTGTGGGTCACAAATCCCACTGAGGTTTCATCCCACACTAGGTTTCCTCGTTAAACTACTATGTTATGGTGTGATTTTCATGTGGTTGTTGTTATCTTCATTTGCTGCATTATTTTTGGTTTACTAGTATACTGTATTGATATGTTTTACATGTTTTAAATCAAATAAATTCTATAACCAGTTAGATACTGATTCAGCCCCCCTCTCAGTATCTTTGGGAATCCTAACAATTACAAGTGAATCTTGCAACCATTACATATATTTTTCTTTGTCGATGAGATATCCTCTCTGCTATATCGACTCACTCTTCTTGTTGTTCTTCACCTATTGCTTCTTTGTTTACCTTCTCTATAGCCTCATTCTCTTCTACTTGACTGCTATGAGAACTACTGGTTCTTCACTCCAACTAGTTGAATGCTTCAACTAGATTCTCCCTCTCTCTCACTCTCTTCACAGATGCTCATTGAGCACTAGCCTAATTTTCTCTTTCTTGCAGAATCCTTCAACTTCGCAATCACACAATATTCTATTCTTCAGGAGCACTAAACAATCTCTTTGGCCTTCATACTTATAGACTGGTTTTCCTGCCAAAACTCTATTCAAAATCTGGGCAATTAGGGTTTCCTCATAATCCTCAAGGCCGATCAAATCCAATCAAATCTTGCTTGATCTAATCTTCCTGACATTCATCTGCACAAGTCTGTCATCAATGCGCCTTCAAGAACATGCCTTCCATCTTCAGTAGCTAGCAAACAATCTGTCATCATTCATCTTGGTCAATCACCATTAGTGTCTCTATTGTTTCCTTCATGAGCTCTTCTATCAGCTTGATCTCCTTGCTTTAATTCAAGCACCAACAACTCCCTGATTTTTCTCTATTGATTCATTCTTCCTTGAGCCACACGCTTTTTACCCGATCCACGAATCACAGGATCTACTATCAGTGCACACCAATTGAGTTACCTAACTTCACACGACACTTACCAAACCTCTAAGAGCTTTCCACCTTGGTCCCATTTTGCATCCATGTCGATCAACTACCATCTTGGCACTCCAAGTCGGTCCAGGTAGGATCACGGAACCAAACACCCTACCAGTTCCTTACTTCTTCTAGTTTTCTAACCCTTCTAGTCTTAACCATTCTACTAGTTACCTTATCATGTTTGTTTTCTACTTGAACTACCAATGGAACTCCTTGATTGGTCATCAGACATGTCCATTCAAATCATGCACATTCCCACAATGTAGGAAGTCTTCTTCATCTGCACATTGTCCATATTACCAGTGTACACTCATACTGGTAAAACCTCTTGATGACACAAATCATCAATCATCTTCAGACTATACCATCAGTCAGTCGATTCTTCCTCTATCTACATCTTCTCAGCTATGCCTTCCCCGTGATTAGCTTTGACCATATCACAACCGGTTTGTCAAGATGACAAACACTTTACACTTCCTCTATACTGGCATCTCAATCATGCCTTCTCTTTCGATCTAGTGCATAACCCTGATCTCATGCACTTAGGGCATTCAGTAGATCCGGTGTGATCCTTCAAGTGCTTGCCTTTTCCTCTTCACTCTTATCTCTCCAAACTATGATGCACTCAATGCATTATAGGAGATAAGCTCCACTTACCCGATGGAGTAACACCTTGTCTTTTGCAGCCTGCAATGCTCTTCATGAGACTTCCTTGTTTGAGTAGCATCTCTTCAAATATGCACATGTGAACTAATGTGAGCACATTCACTATCAGTCATTACTTCTCATGATGACTATATCTTCATCCAGTGAGAGTATTGTTGTTCTGCAACCTCACAACATACTGGTTCATTCTTCTCTTCGAGTGTTAATGTGATTCGAGTAACATTCTACCTCTTCATCATAAAAAACTACTCAAACACCTTGCCCATTTGTCAGCACAACAGTTGCCAGTTGACATACTTTCCTTACCTTACCGATGTTCTACAACACAAGGTGATATCCAAGATATCACATCCTATACTCCTCTATATCAGTGTTGCACATACATCTCTACTACCAGTGGTCATCTTATACCGGTTGACATCAATGACAACACAGTTCCAACAATCTCCACCTTTGGCATTGATATCAATACATGTAGTATCTGGCATACTACAAAATTCTTCTCCCCCTTTTACAACAATGGAAAAAGGCACTGTCAGGATATTATTTCTCTTTGTATGAATTGGTCACTGACAAAATTATTTCTCCCCCTTTGTCTTTATTGGATGTAACACTTCCTTTGATACCACTTGTTATCTTTTCACCGGTTGCTACATCTTCTCAAGTCACAACACTTGAGATGGGGAACTTAGCCATCAACTGACACCAATTAGGCATGCAATTCCAATGCTATCTGATAAAGCACTCAATTTGTAGACAGATTGATACCAATTGTTGATGTGTCAGTGAATACTACTCACCTGTCGGTTAACCTGCAATACTTCTACAATTTCCATCTCCTGTAGTTTGGGCAGTCAACATCCTTACAAGTTCAAGCAAGTTCATTCTGCATCATGAGCACTTGAACTCCTCTTAAGTCATATTAGGTTCTTATCTCTAGTCAGGTACAATGCTGGGACTCCAATCTCCACCATATGTCGATTTAGCTATGAATATGAGATCATCTAATGATCCTTCAATTCCATTGTATCCACCACAACTTATAACATGATCCTCGATCTGCACAATGCTAGACAATGTTTTCATCATGCCATAAAGTAAACTAGTTAGCCCAAAAGAAATGCATGTTGCATGATCAACCACAGGCCAACATATGTCATTCAGGTATTTTCCAATACCACCTATCTAACATTTATGCTGGTAACATCCTGCACATACCAGTTAACATTTGATGTTAATTGTTAACCTTCACTCTTTGAAACATGCAATGGTGATCCAACACTGATCTATGGGTGTGTAGTCAATGAAACCTCTACACACACTTATCACTTTCTTCCTTTACATCGGCAACAACATGTTCTTCCATGGTGCCTTCTTCACTGAGGGGGTGAATGATGAATTCAATGTGCTACTCCCCCTAAGATCATGCATCTCCTTTAGGCTTTAGGAGATATTACTTGTGCATTGAGTGCACAGTGTCAGTCCATGGTATTCTTCCTCCATACTTGCTTGGACTCATTCTTCTTCCCATTTTGAGGCTTGGGAGCAGGTCTCTTCTTCTCCTGCTAATTGATCCTTGCACTTCTGAATTCTCCATTATAGCCAAAAGTAGTGCTATAGTAGCACACAACATCCATCCCAACCTCATGATTGGGGAACTTACTGACATCCTAGTTTGACCATCTTCTCCTGGTCATGTTGTTGTTGCTGGCAGCTGAAACCGGTGGACCTCTTGCTCCTACAGGGACATTTCTCCTTTGTTTCCATGTAGGTCTTTGATTTTCATATGCTCTGTATTCACCTTTCTATAGAGCATAGCCATTGTACTGGCCTCCATGTGACTGCAAGTTCCTCTTCCTGCATTCAAACATTCTATGGCCAAGACCATTGCAGTTTTGACAAACAACATTTGCATAACTAGGAGAGGGGACATGCATGTATCTTTTCCTTGATACATTTTTTTCATATGCATGTTGTCTATGAGATTTTAGATTATTCCTTCTAGATCTCTTTCTACATTCTTCTGCCCTATGGCCATAGGCATTACATGCCAAACAATAACCTGTAAAAGATGGCATATAAGTTAAAAATTTATTTTTCCATGCATGGGGAGATCTTCCCAGTTTTGCATCTCCATTTCTCCTTCCTTGAGAATGGATCCTTGGATGTCCATTCTATGCATCTCTTCCACCTAGTCTCTTCTTCTCCTACACTTGCTTTTCCTTGTGGGTGGTAGCATTTCTATGTCCTCTACCGGTAGGAGGTTTTCTTTGCTGACTTCTCATGTTCCTGCTTTTTGTGGAGTTGTCTTCTCCCATCTTCCCTTTACCTTTAATATCCTTGGCATGCTTTTGATTCTTCAGTATATTGTCCAAGGCATCACTGCTTCCATCAAACTAGACTCTTACCTTGAGATCATCTTGACACTTCTCAAGACTATTTTGGAGAATCTCCTTTTCTCCAAGAAGCTGTTGATTTTCTTCATTCTTCACTTCTAGCCTAGATGCTAGATCTTCACACTACCACTCTTTGGTGTCTCCTACTTGAGATATCAACTCTAAGAGTCTTTTCTTAGATTCCTAAAGGCATTTTGTCAGTCGATTCTGCTCCACTATAGCAGCATTCTTGAATAGCTTGTATTCCTTTCTTACTCTATTGAGTTCTTCAAGGGAATTTACAAGCTCTACTTCAAGATCAACTTCTTCTTCATCCTCTTCTTTTCCTTCACTGTCAAATAGATCTTGATGACTACATCTATCTACCTTGTCTTCTTCTTCATCATCATCACTACCAAACACATCATATCGGTGAGATCCCTTTGTCTTATCACCATCAAATGTGTGTACCTCATCTTCAGAGCTCTGTGCCATGAAGAGATGAGTTTCTTCTTCATCATTAGTGCTACTACAATAGTCTAATCTGCTTCTATCATATGTGCATGTATCTGTTGCGCAGTTCCTCTCACTTACACTGACTGAATTGGTGGTGCAGGGTTCATTTCCATACAACTTCTTTAGTCTATCCCATAGGCTCTTTGCAGATTTACACTTATCCACCTATGATGAAATATCACCAGTGAGCCCACTGAATATGGCCTTCATGGCTTCTTCATTGCACAACCATCTTCTTTCTTCTTTAGATTCAGTGGGAGGACTGACTTTTCTAGGGATACCATTAACAACTGACATCCATACATCAAACCCTAGAGAGGATAGGAAGACTTCCATTCTATAGCTCCAAATAGAATAGTTTGCACCATCAAACATAGGAGCAAGGATTGACACTAAATAAACCATTGTGTCCTTAGGCCAGAATCTACCCAAGCTGGAGAAAGATTGTCTAGCTAGGAACCTATTCTCTAATACCAATTGTTAGACACAATGCACCACTGAGAGGAGGAGGGGGTGAATCAGTGGTTCTCAAATCTCTTTGCTTTTTGCAATCCTATGGGAGCATACCGGTTGATAGATTTAACTTAATGTAGACTTACCGGTTATAGATGAGACTATCTTAAATGAAAACACACTCACAAGGAGACATCACATAGAACCAGCATATACGAGGAAAACCCAAGATGGGAAAAACCTTGGTGAGAAATATTGCTAGAGTCTACTGCTCTAATCCAACCTCACAGTAAACACAGTTACAAAGTTTAGGGCACCAACCCAAGGAGCACCAAACCCTACCTAATTTATGGGCTACAACCCAAAGGAGCACCTACCCCTGACTTTAGGGCACCAACCCATGGAGCTACAACCCCTACACCAAGCTACAACTCAGTGTTCACAAAGTAAACATCAAATACATAAGTGGTAATCATGTTACAAGTGAATCTTGCAACCATTACATGTATTTTTCTCTCTCGGTGAGATATCCTATCTGCTACACTGACTCACTCTTCTTGTTGTTCTTCACCTGCTACTTCTTTGTTGGATCTCCTCCATAAGCTCTCTGCTCTTCACTGGTTCTACTCTCTCCTGGTTCTTTGTTTACCTTCTTTGTAGCCTCATTCTCTTTTGCTTGACCAGTATGAACAATACTGGTTCTTCACTCCAACTGGTTGAATGCTTCAACCAGATTATCCCTCTCTCTCACTCTCTTCACAGATGCTTGTTGAGCACTGGGCTAATTTTCTCTTTCTTGCAGAATCCTTCAACTTCGTAATTACACAATATTCTATTCTTCACCAGCACTAAAAAATCTCTTTGGCCTTCATACTTATAGACCAGTTTTCCTACCAAAACCCTATTCAAAATTTGGGTGGTTAGGGTTTCCTCATAGTCCTCAAGGCCAATCAAATCCAATCAGATCTTGCTCGATCTGATCTTCTTGACATTCATCTGCACAAGTCTGCCATCAATGCGCCTTCAAGAACATGCCTTCCATCTTCAGCAGCCTCCAAAAAATCTATCGGCATTCATCTCGGTCAATCACCATTAATGCCTATGTTGTTTCCTTCTCGAGCTCTTCTATCAGCCTAGTCTCTTGCTTTGATTCAGGCATGAACAACTCCCTGATTATTCTCTATTGATTCATTCTTCCTCGAGCCACATGCTTTTTACCTGATCCATGAATCATGGGATCTACTATTAGTGCACACCAGTTGAGTTACCTAACTACACACGACACTTCACCAACCTCTGAGAGCTTTCCACCTTGATCTCATGTGGCATCCATGTCAATCAACTGCTATCTTGGCACTCCAAGTTGGTCCAGGTAGAATCACCGACCAAACACCCTACCAGTTCCTTACTTCTACCGGTTTTCTAACCCTTGTAGTCTCAACCATTCTACCAGTTACCTTATCATGTCTGTTTTCTACTTGAACTGCCGATGGAACTCCTTGACCGCTCATCAGACATATCCATTCAAATCATGCACATTCCCACAATGTAGGAAGTCTTCTTCATCTGCATATTCTCCATATTACTAGTGGACACTCATATTGGTAAAACCTCTTGATGACATAAATTATCAGTCATCTCCAAATTGTACCATTAGTCAGGCCATTCTTCCTCTATTTACATCTTCTTAGCTATGCCTTCCCCCTGATTAGCTTTGACCATATCACAATTGGTTTGTCAAGATGACAAACACTTTACACTTCCTCTATATTGGCATCTCAATCATGCCTTCTCTTTCGATCTAGTGCATAACCCTGATCTCATGCACTTAGGGCATTTGATAGATCTAGTGTGATCCTTCAAGTGCTTGCCTTTTCCTCTTCACTCTTATCTCTCCAAACTATGATGCACTCAATGCATAATAGGAGATAAGCTCCACTTACCCAATGGAGTAACACCTTGTCTTTTGAATCTTGCAATGCTCTTAATGAGATTTCCTTGTTTGAGCAACATCTCTTCAAATATGCACATGTGAACTTATGTGAGCACATTCACTGTCAGTCATTACTTCTCATAAACAACTACTCAAACACCTTGTCCATTTTCCAGTTGACATACTTTCCTTACTTTACCGATATTAGGGTTTCCTCACAATCCTCAAGGCCGATCAAATCCAATTAGATCTTTCTTGATTTGATCTTCCTAACATTCACCTGCACAAGTCATCAAGAACATGCCTTCCATCTTAAGCAGCCTGCAAACAATCTCTTGGCATTCATCTTGTTCAATCACCATTAGTGCCTCTGTTGTTTCCTTCTCGAGCTCTTCTATCAGCCTGATCTCCTTGCTTTGATTCAGGTGCCAACAACTCCCTGATTCTTCTCTATTGATTCATTCTTCCTTGAGCCACACGCTTCTGACCCGATCCATGAATTATGGGATCTACTGTTAGTGCACACCAGTCGAGTTACCTAACTTCACACAACACTTCACCAACCTCTAAGAGCTTGCCACCTTGATCCCATATGGCATCCATGTCAACCAACTTCCAACTTGGCACTCCAAGTCGATCCAGGTAGGATCACCGACCAAACACCCTACCTGTTCCTTACTTTTGCCAGTTTGCTAACCCTTCCGGTCTCAGCCATTCTACCAGTTACCTTATCATGTTTGTTTTCTTCTTGAAATTCCGATGGAATTCCTTGACCGGTCATCAGACATGTCCATTCAAATCATGCACATTCCCACAATGTAGGAAGTCTTCTTCATTTGCACATTGTCCATATTACCAGTGGACACTCATATTGGTAAAACCTCTTAATGACACAAATCATCAATCATCTCCAAACTATACCATCAGTCAGGCCATTCTTCCTCTATCTGCATCTCCTCAGGTATGCCTCCCCCTGATTAGCTTTGACCATATCACAATCAGTTTGTCAAGATGACAAACACTTTACACTTCCTCTAGCCTGGCATCTCAATCATGCCTTCTCTTTTGGTCTAGTGCATAACCCTGATCTCATGCACTTAGGGCATTCAGTAGATTTGGTGTGATCCTTCAAGTGCTTTCCTTTTCCTCTTCACTCTTATCTCTCCAAACTATGATGCACTCAATGCATAATAGGAGATAATCTCCACTTACCTGGTGGAGTAACACCTTGTCTTCTATATCTTACAATGCTCTTCATGAGACTTCTTTGTTTGTGCAACATCTCTCCAAACAAGCACATGTGAACTAATGTGAGCACATTCACTGTCAGTCATTGCTTCTCATGATGACTGCATCTTCATCCAGTGAGAGTCCTATTGTTCTACAACCTCACAACATACTAGTTCATTCTACTCTTCCAGTGTTGATGTGATTTAGGTAACATTCTACCTCTTCATCATAAACAACTACTGAAACACCTTGCCCATTTGTCAACACAACACTCGCCAATTGACATACTTTCCTTACCTTACCGATGTTCTGCAACACAAGGTGATATCCAAGATATCACATCCTGTACTCCTCCATATCAATGTTGCACATACGTCTCTACTACCAATGGTCATCTTATATCGGTTGACATCAATGAAAACACAATGCCAAAAAATGTTGCCTAGCATTTAGGTTTGATTGTGTGAAGATGTACTGCAAGCTATGATGATCACTATGCAACTCAAATCGATACCCAAGAATAAAATGCCTCCATCTCACCAAAGCATACACAATTGTTTCTAACTCAAAATCATGAGTGGGATAGTTAAACTCACAATCGTTGAGTTTGTGCGACACATAAGCTATCACATGACCATCCTACATAAGGACCACTCCCAAACCCTCCAAAGAAGAATCCATGTACACCACAAATTCTTGTAAAGGATCCAACACTGCTAGAATATGTGCACTAGTCAAACACTCCTTAAGGATTTGAAATGCTACCTCTGTTGGATATTGCTACTACTAGGATATATTGTTGTCATTGATGTCAATATATTCCTATGTTGAAGAGAGTTGTTTGGTGATCTGGTGATTGTAGAGAATTGATTTGGTTTGGTTTGCTGATTAGGATTTGTGGTTTAGTAATGAAGTATCTCTACTTAAATCTTTATTGATTCTATGATGATATGTGGTGATTTGGTCAAATTATGGATTTCGGTATGAAGATTGTTCTTCTATGTTCAGTGGTTTCCAAAGTCTAGTATTTGATCCATTGTGCTCTGGTATGACCATATATTTGGTTGAAAATTTGGGAGAGTGTTTTGGGTGTTCATGTGTATCTTCATTTAAGATGGTTTGTGATTTGGTTCTTGAGTGTTAGTATTTTGATCGATGAAGATTTGAATAAGTGGTTTTGGTGCAGCTATTGTGGATGATTCTGATGTGCTTGTTGGTGTTTCCTAATTGTGTCCTATTTGTTTTGGTGGTCTACATTGATCGTTGTGCATGTTCTTGAATATCTTTTGGGTCTGGTGATATTCTTTGTGTTATGCAGTATTTTCGGTGTTGTAGCATTTTGTGGTTGTTCTTGGTGATATTTATAGTGGTGTTGCATGTTTGATGATTTTATTTAGGTCCATGCTATGTCATCTATGACATTGTATTGGTTTGGTGGTTTATTTATGTATCGTGTGATGTAATTTTGTAATTAAGGGTTGAGGGTTTAGCTGACCTTGTAGTCAAGGTTGATGATTTGTATAAATAGGTGTTAGATTCATATAATTAATGGATGGTGGTTGTGCATGTATTATCAGAGAGTAATGTATGTGTGCATAAGTGAATTCATCTTTTGGTATGGTGTATTGAGAAAAGATTATTGCAAGGTAGACAAATGTGCTTAACGAGAACCGTCATCAGGCATTAGGAGATGCTATTCTCTCAGTTCATCTTAACCAGATTGTAGTTAGATTGATATTGTAAGGTAGTGAACCTTCCCTGAGGGTTGGAGCCTTCTGGGTCATTGTATTTTGAGAAGTGATCTCTATGTAGTGTGCCTGAATGCATGTGCATCCCCATTATAATATTTACACATACTACTGCAAAGTATCATCTTATTGTGGGCAAGTTCCCACCGTGGTTTTTCCCTTAACCAGGTTTTCCACATCAAAAATGTTGGTGTCATGTGTGTTAATGTTATTTTGCTTATATTTATTCTTGCTATAGTTGATCAGATGTAAGATTGTGCTCAATTTATAAAATCCAGTGAAAACTGATTTACCCCCCCTCTCAATTTTCCTTCACTGTTTTTGCCAAAAACCTCACACTAATCTGACCAAATGAACTTCTTCCCTTTCCTTTGAAGAGAAGTCATAGGATGAGAAATCTTTGAGAACCCCTGAGAAAACTATTAGTAATATCCTGCAAGGCCCATAAAATTGTGAAGCTCACCCATATTAGTGGGTGCTAGCCAATCCATAATAGCTTGAATCTTAGAGGGATTTATTGCGATACCCTCACCTAAAATAAAATGGCCAAGATACTTAACCTCAGTCTGAAATAGATCACACTTAGCCATATTGGCATACTACTAGTTCTCATGAAGGTACTTCAACACCTATCTCATATGCTCCTCATGCTCCTCTACAATCCTTGAATAGGTTAAAATATCATCAAGAAATACAAGGACAAAATTGTCAAGATAAGTCCTGAATACTCCATTCATCAAAAATCATGAATACTGAGGGCACATTGGTAAATCCAAAAGGTACCAATATAAAATCATAATGACCATATCAAGTACAAAAATTTGTATGATGAATATTTGCCTCATGAATCCGCAACTGGTGATACCCCAATTTAAGATCTATCTTAGAGAACACCTTACTTCCCTTAATTTGATCAAGAGGTCATCAATCCTCAAAAAAGGATATTTAATCTTCACCATCACCTTATTCAACTATCAATAATCTATGCACAAGTAAAGAGATCCATCCTTCTTATTAACAAACAACACAAGTGCTCCCCAAGGAGAAACACTAGGACGAATGAGTCCCTTAGCTAGAAAATCTTTAATTACAATCGCAACTCACCCAATTCCTAAATAGTCATCCAATAAGGAGCCTTAGAGATAGGCTTTTCTCTAGAAACCAAAGCTATCAAAAATTAATATCACGCTTAGGTGGCATGCCCATAATCTTACTAGGAAAAACATTTGAAAACTCCCAAAGAATGGGATGATGATGAAAGAGATCATTGCTACACTCACCCTCAACCAAATCATTTACCATCATGGTAAACAATTGACAACCCTAGCACACACACTTCTTTAACTACATAGTAGAAATCATGTGAAAGGATATAGGTCACTACACTCCTACAATCTCCACACTCTTTCTACTATCATCAAGACATTATACCCTCTTACCATGACAATCAATCCTAGCCTGATGAGCCTCAAGTCAATCCATACCTAGCACAACACCATAAGACCCCAAGGAAAGAACATGAACATCCACGATGGTGGAAAAAACTCCTAAATCCAACACATAACCATGCACAATGGAATCCACTACCACCTTGGATCCCGCAACCAACTCAACCTACCACCTATCATCTTGCTTTGCCACCACAAGCCTGCATCACTCTACTAAAGATGGAGAAATGAAAGAATCTAAAGCACCAGAATCAAATAATACTAAGAAGGAAATACCACCTATCTCACTTGATGTCTCTGTGACTATGCCCTGATGCTCAGCCTAACGGTTGTTAACCGTCACAAATACACGATGAGATCTCCCTACATCTCCAACTATAGGCTCTAAAACTGATATCTTTTGACTAGAAATCTATGTAGACCTCTAGGGACAATGAGATGCAATATGTCCATGTTGACCACAAGAGAAATAACCTCCTCTACTAAAAATTCTTCTCACTGGAGGTGCATTAGACTGCTGGACACTCCCTCTTCTAAAATTTGGTTGAAAACTCTACGTTGGCTGTGAAGGGAAAGGTTGCCTATCACATTGCCTGCTATGATCCCTAACTAATTGAGATGACTAAGACCTAGCACCAAAAGTAGCATTTTGACTCTAAAAGTATTTATTCTAATATAGTTGACTACTTCTAGAAGATGGAGGATAACTCCTAGAAAATCTTGAAGCTTGCGAGTTGTTCAATATAAACTTCTTCTTTAAGTTCTTCATTCAGAAATGTTGATTTTACATCCATCTGATAAACTTTGAAATCCTTGAAAGCTGCAAAGGCCAAGAACATCCTAGTATCTTCCATCCAAGAAACTAAAATAAATGTTTCTTCAAAGTCAATGCCATCATCCCTTGCAAACCAACCTTGCTTTGTTTCTTATAACCTTTCCATCTTCATCTAGCTTGTTCTAGAATACTCCCTTTGTTCCAATCACATTTTTATCTGTCAGTCTATAGACAAGTTCCCATGTCTGATTTTTCTCAATCTGGTCTAGTTCTTCTCTCATTTCCCTCATCCAACCTTGATAATTGCAAGATTCTTCTACCAAGTTCGGTCCAGTCTCAGAAAGTAAACATAGCAAAACCTGTTCTTGAGCTGCCTTACTTCTTGTAATAATTCTTCTATTCTTGTTTCCAATAATCTAATCCTTGAAGTGATTCCTCTGTACACACTTTGGGGTTTTTAATGTAGTTGATGGAGCATCTCAAGTTTCATTTTTCTCTTCTTCTTTGTTTTATTCTTCTTTTCTTATATCAAAGGACTCGTCTGATTCATATCCTACTAATTTATCAGAGTCTTTGGAAATATCTTTATCAACCTTTACATTTGCACTTTCAACAATTTTGTTTAGTCTTTTGCTGTAACACTATTATGCCTTGCTCATTATATAATATCCTAGGAATATGTCTTCATCCGCTCTACTGTCAAATTTTCCAAGATTATCCTCATCTCTCTGGAGACAACATCTTCTTCCAAATACCTTGAAATACTTCACTGTTAGAATCCTTCCATGCCATAGTTCATATGATGTGTTCCCATATCTCTTTCAAAATAAAATTATATTAAGGGTGAATACGGTTGTGTGTATAGCTTCTCTCCAGTAAACCTCTAGTAGTTCTGCTCCTTTGATCATCATTCTGGCTACCTTTTGTATAGTTCTACTTATTATTTCTAGTACACCATTTTGTTGTGGTGTCTAAAGGAACACAAATGTACCACTGAGAGGGGGGGTGAATCAATGGTAATTTAAAACTCAAGAAATTACTGTAAATTAAAACATTAATAACAAAAGTCAAGAAACTATGAGCAGATATATTGAACCTATTGGCACGCACACACACACAAGGAAAGCACATGACACAATATATACAAGGAAAACCCATGGTGGGAAAAAACCTCAGTGAGAAATGTTGTTAGAGTCTATTGCTCTAATCCAACCTCAATGAAAATTTGATTACACATATATGGTCACCAACCGAAAGGAGCACCAACCCCTAGCTTTATGGGCACCAACGCAAAGGAGAACCAACCCCTGATCTGAGCACACACTCAGATGATTACAATAAAATAAAATATATTTATAGTTAAACACCCTATTACAAATGAAATTTCGTAACTCTAATTTGTATTCTACACTTGAGATTGACTTGACTCTTCTCTGCTCACTATTTTTATCCTCTTCTTTCTGATATCATTTGTCAATCCCTACTCTCTTCCTTTTGGTCTCCTCTTACTTCTTCACCATCTCTCTAATATTTGCATTAATAAGAATTCTCTCTCTGGCCCCACTCTGTGTAGACAACATTTCGTGTTTTCTGTCATTTCTCTCTGGTCTTTGATCTCTACTCTTCACCTCTATGCTCTTCTCTATCTTCTCTCTCTTGGAATTATGTGAACTGGTATGAGGACATAATGACATTGTATGTTGTTATTGATGTCAATATGTTGAAGAGGTGAGAATCAGCATAACACTGTGAACTGGCATTCATGCCAAAGTGAAGCGGTGTGCTTGTTCAAGGTGAACGAGCATATGGTTATGGGAACCAGCACATGGAAGCGTTGTATGACTACCGGTTGGTAGTCTCAACTTCAGGGTTTTCGGTTTAAGTTCTTAAAGCCTGTGTGGCTCAACTGATGACATTGTGAGATGAGTTAGCATTGTAATGAAGAATAGATCATGTTGCCACATCAGCCTTGTGCATGTGAAGGATCTTGCATGAAGGAGATTGTTCCTATCTACCTCGAGAATGTGCAAATTCTGCAAAATAGTGATAACGTGTGATGGGTTATCAGCCGCCATGAAATTGGTGAGAATGGATGATGGAGAATGTCTTGAGATTGGATCAAGACTGTTGTAATTAATGGAGTGTTCTCAACGGTCAGGATTGAACCATTTGAATTCCTTAACCTAACAGGTTTAGTGTTTAGGGTTTATGCTACCGACCTATCTATTTTCCTATAAGGTCGATGTTGTGTCTCTTTCTAAGGTTGTTGGCAAAATTTGTTTGTGAGTATCCAAGAGAAGGGATACGTGATTCTTGCCAGGCCAAAAGGAGAGAAGTGATACCTACAGAGTGTAAGTGCTGAAGGTGAAGAGGAGCTTAAGCGGATCTGCATTGGCATTGAGTGTTGTTACCAGATCATTGTAATACCTGTTGACCTCTAACCACCTCAATAGTTGGAAAATCCCTTAACAGGGTTGCCTTAACTGGCTTGCTATAAATCCTTTAACAGGGTAATTCAAAGCTATTGAGTTTGAAATCCTTTAGCTATTGAGTTCTTGAAATCCTCTAACAAGGTAACCTTTAACAGGGTTTAACCCTTAACCGGGTATTGTAGCCATCCCTTAATTGGGTGATCTCTAACAGGATCGGTTCCTAGCAGAACCTTTTGTAATGTCTCTAACTGGACAAGGATCCTAACAGAGAGAACTTCTAAAGAGTTCAAAAACATCTTGTGGGTATTCATTCCCACCGTGGTTTTTCCCAGTTGGGTTTCCATGTGAAAAATATGTGTGTCATGTGTGATGCTTTTATCTTGTGATGCTTTGCTATTATCTATAAAGCATATAATGGTTCTATGTTTTATGCCTATCAATAAAACATGTTGAACTAGCTGTTATTATGATCTAATGGTAGATTACTTTTTTATGCATAAGGGAGAAATGGTAAGGTAGTCTTGAGTTGAGTGAAAAGCTAAGTGAGTAACCGGTTAATGCTTGTCTCAGTAAATCTTAGCTTTACCGATTGCACTCTGTTTCAAACTGGTGTCACTGTTTGCCAATCATTTGAAGTGTGTGCTATCAGACTAGTTTAGGATTGTATTTTTTTCTATACTGATTCATCCCCCCCCTCTTAGTATTGCGTTAGTACTATCAATTCATCATTGAGTTATCAATTGGTATCAGAGCATCCTCCAGGTCCTGTATGTTATAAGCTTAACCACTTGAGGTAAAGATCCCAATCTAATTATGAAGAGGGAAGGTCCAAAGTTTAATAGAGAAAATTTCAGTATATGTAAAGACAGAATGATGATATTCATCAGAAGCATGGGTGCTCAACACTGGAGCTATGTTGAGACTGTCTATGTTGCTCCTACCAGTACCCTTACCAATGACCAAAAGAGAGAGATGCAAGAGAATGGGCAAGTCATGGAAGCCCTAATTAGTAGTTTATCTGACATTGAGTTTATTGATGTTTAGGATAAGGTAAATCCCAAAGAGGTATGGGATACTCTTGAAAATATCTATGGTGGTGATGAACATGTAAAACAAGCTAAGAAAGAAATCCTTAGAGGGAAGTTTGAAGATATGCGAATGGTTGAAGGTGAGACCATTCAACAGTATGGAATAAGAATCAAAACTGTTGTTGGAGACATCAAGAGTGCAAGTGGTAAAATAGAAGATGCCATTGTGGTAAGAAAAGTCTTGAGATCCCTATTGTCAGTCTATGCAATAAGGGTTGCTGCTATTCAAGAGCTAAGATCAATAGACAAGACTAAGGTATCCCTAGACTCCATCATTGTAAAGTTGACAGCCTATGAGCTAAATAGTTTCGATTGCAGTGTTCAAAAGACTGAATCAACTTTTAAAGCTTTTGCAGCACCATCCAAAAAAGGAAAAGAAGCTAGCACTAGTGGTGAACCAAGACATGATAGAGAAATGGATGATGAGGAGATTCTGATGGCATTTGAAGCTCTCCTTTCCAAGAAACTTCCAAAAGGAATCGGCAAATACAAAGGTAAGCTACCTTTGAAATGCTTCTCTTGTTACCAGATAGGACATATTGCTATAAAGTATCCTAATGGTGACAACAAGGACAAACCGGAAAGGTTCAATAAATTCAAAAGAGGAAACCAGAGAAACTTTTTTGTGGTAGTTGATGAAGGTGTCACAGATGAAGAATCAAAGGATGAAGAAAATGAAGATATTGTGTTTGCTGCTATCAAGGAAGATGTGTCAGACAAGAAGGCTCTTGTCTCCCAGTTTGATAATTCTAATGAGTGGATCATTGACAGTGGTTGTTCTCACCATATGACTGGTGATCGGAGCAAGTTTCTATCATTGGAGGAGTATGATGGTGGTGTGGTTCACTTTGGCAATGATGCACCATGCATGGTCAAAGGTAGAGGGTCCATCTCTTTGAATGGAAAGAGTAGTGCTAACAATTTGTATTGGGTTGATGGTCTTAGACACAACCTTCTGAGTGTTTCCTAGCTGAATGATAGTGGCCTCACTCTAGAATAAAAGAATGGAGTTTGCAGAATCAAAGGAAAGGATGGTGAATTGGTGGCCACTGACATGTAGACCAAAGGTAACCTATTTCATCTGAATGCAAATATAAGTATATGTCTTATGGCTAAATTTGATGATAGCTGGATATGGCATAGGAGACTCTGCCATATAAACTTTGATAACATTGTGAAGGCTAGTAAGATCAAGGCAGTTAGAGGGTTGCCGGTGCTAAGCCAACTGGATAATACCTTGTGCAGAGAGTGTCAATTGGGAAAAATGTCTTCCTCAACCTTTAAATGCAGAGAGTGCTGACAACTTGCTTGATCTTGTGCAAACTAATTTGTGTGGTCTTATGAAAACTAGAAGTGTGCAGGGTGATAGGTACTTCATGATTCTCACTGATGACTACTCAAGAATGATGTGGGTCACATTATTGAAAGACAAGTCTGAAGCCTTTGTAAAGTTCAAAGCTTTTGGAGCTTTAGTGGAGAAGGAAAGTGGTAAAAGAATCAAGTGCCTAAGAACTGATTAAGGAGGAGAATTCACTTTCGGTGAATTCAACAAGTACTATGAAGAACATGGCATCAAGAGGCAATTGTCTGCCCCCCAGACTCCATAGCAGAATGACCTAGTAGAGAGGAATAACCAGACTGTGGTTGAAGCATCTAGAACCATGTTAATTCAAGGAAAGGTAGCTCACACCTTTTGGAGAGAAGCGGTGAGCACTGCAGTCTACACAATGAACCGGGTACTCATCAAGAAAGGTAAGGATAAAACTCCTTATGAGTATTGGACCAGTAAGACACCTGTGGTCAGCTACTTTAGAGTGTTTGGTAGAAAATGTTACATCAAGAGGAGTGAACACCAGAGCAAATTTGATGTGAAATGTGATGAGGGAATATTCCGATGATATTCCACCAAGAGCAAAGCTCTCAAGTGTTTCAACAATAGGACTCAGAGAATTATGGAAAGAATCAATGCAAGAGTTGATGAAACCTCTGAGAAAACTGAGGAAACTGGCAGTGAGCAAGCAGTAAATGAACTAGTTGCAACCTTTTGGGAACCGGTTGTCAGTAAACCAAGTACCAATAACAATGTTCCTACATCGGCAAATGTAGATGTTGGTACTGATGGAGATGAGGATGAAGAAGAAAAGCAAGAGGAATCTATCAAGACCATTCCTCGGTATGTCAAGTTGAATCATGATCCTAAGCAGATCATAGGAGATAAGGATGCAGGAATCCTTACAAGAAGAAAGGTTAGAGAAAACTCATGTATGATCTCTGAATTTGAGCCTAAAACATTCAAAGAGGCACATAAAGATGAAGACTAGATCAAGGCAATGGAAGAGGAACTTGACCAGATAGAGAAAAATGGTACATGGTCTTTGGTACCCAGACTGGAGCATAAAAATGTCATTGGTACCAAATGGGTCTTCAGAAATAAGCTAAATGAGGATGGCATAGTGATAAGAAACAAAGCCAGATTGGTATGCAAAGGATATGCTCAAGAAGAAGGAGAAGACTATGGAGAAACCTTTTCTCCTCTAGCTAGATTGGAAGGAGTTCGTATGCTTCTTGCATATGTAGCTTTTAAAGGTTAAAGGTTTCAAAGTATATCAAATGGATGTAAAATTTACATTCCTAAATGGTGTACTTGAAGAGGAGGTGTATATAGAGCAACCAGATGGGTTTGCCCTATCTGAAGATAGTGACATGGCATGTAGGCTACATAAAGCCTTATATGGTCTAAAGCAAGCACCTAGAGCATGGTATGGATGCCTGCATTCCCATCTTGTGAAGATTGGATTTGAGAGAACAAGTGAAGATAGCAATATCTACTTGAAGTCTGAAGGAGATCAGATCCTGATCTGTGAGCTATTTGTTGATGACATTATCTTTGGTGGAGATGACAAGATGAGTCATGAGTTTGTAGATGAGATGAAGAAAGAGTTTGAAATGTCACTCATAGGGGAGATTAAATTCTTCATTGGACTACAGATCCAGCAGATGAAGGATGGAATATTTATCACTCAATCCAAGTATGTCAAAGAGGTGTTGAAGACCTTTGGCATGGAAGATAGCAAACTGGTTGGTACACCGATGGTGACCAGTTGTAAACTATCCAAAGAGGATGACTCAACATTGGTTGATGAGAAGGAATAACAATCAATGATTGGTAAATTACATTATGTAGCGCATAGCAGACCAGATATTGCATATACAGTTGGCATTACTACAAGGTTCCAAAAAAGTCCAAGAGAATCCCACTTGGTTGCAGTCAAGCGGATTCTTAGGTATCTGAAGGGAACTGTTGACAATGGATTTTGGTATCCTTATAGCAAGGATTTCAACTTGAAAGTATACACAGATGCTGATTGGGTAGCCAATATAGATGACTGGAAAAGCACAACCGGTGGTGCATTCTTTCTTGGTGGTAGACTAGTCTCATGGATGAGTAAGAAGTAGAGTTGTATCTCTCAGTCTGCAATGGAACTAGAGTATGTTGCAGCTTTCATGAACTGCACTCAGACAATTTGGATGAAGCATGTACTAAATGGCTTCAAAGTTCCTGTATCTGAATTGGTAACTATATTTTGTGACAATACTAGTGTAATTAATATCTCCAAGAATCCGGTTTTACATTCTAGAACCAAGCACTCTGAGCTTAAGTATCATTTCTTAAGGGAAAAGGTTCAGAACAAAGAGATTGCACTGGAACATGTTTCCAGTAGGGAGCAGTTACAAAACATATTCACCAAGCCTCTCCCAAAGACTACATTTATGCACTTAAGAGGTGAATTAGGGGTGTTGCCCCTTCAGGAGGTAAACTAAAAGCATATGCTCCACATCAGTCAGGTAGTGCATAGTCAAATTTATTTTAGATTGATGTGTTGAAGGATGCTACTCCTCAGAGGGAGCAACATAATGGAACAGGGAAGACTGTGCCTCCACTTTGGCATTGTTGTCAAAGGGGGAGAAGATGTGAAGTAGAGAAGATATCTACAGACATTGGGGGAGAAGATGTGAAGCAGAGAGATATCTTTGTATATTGCCATCAATGCCAAAGGGGGAGATTGTTGGCATTATGTGAACCGGTATGAGGACATAATGACATTGTATTTTGTCATTGATGTCAATATGCTGAAGAGGTGAGAAACGACACAACACTGTGAACCGACATTCGTGCCAAACTGAAGCGGTGTGCTTGTTCAAGGTGAACTGACATATGGTTATGGGAACCGGCACATGGAAGCATTGTATGACTACCGGTTGGTAGTCTCAACTTCAGGGTTTTTGGTTTAAGTTCTTCAAGCCTGTGTGGCTCAACCGGTGACATTGTGGGATGAGTTAGCATTGTAATGAAGAATAGATCATGTTTCCACATTATCCTTGTGTGCGTGAAGGATCTTGCATGAAGGAGATTATTCTTATCTACCTCGAGAATGTGCGAAATCTGTAAAACAGTGATAACGTGTGATGGGTTATCAGTCGCCATGAAATCGGTGAAAATGGATGATGGAGAATGTCTTAAGATTGGATCAAGACTGTTGCAATTAATGGAGTGTTCTCAACGGTCAGGATTGAACCATTTGAATTCCTTAACCTAATAGTTTTAGGGTTTAGGGTTTATGCTACCGACCTATCTATTTTCCTATAAGGTTGATGTTGTGTCTCTTTCTAAGCTTGTTGGCAAAAGTTGTGTGTGAGTATCCAAGAGAAGGGATACGTGATTCTTGCCAGACCAAAAGGAGAGAAGTGATACCTGCAGAGTGTATGTGCTGAAGGTGAAGAGGAGCTTAAGCAGATCTACATTGGCTTTGAGTGTTGTTACCAAATCATTGTAATACATGTTGATCTCTAACCACCTCAACAGTTGGAAAATCCCTTAATAGGGTAGCCTTAACCAGCTTGTTCTAAATCCTTTTGTAGACACCCAAAAATGGTCAACGCTTGCAAAGTCATACTTTAACAATTGCACATTGCCTCATTTTAGGTTTTTGCGTCGCATTAACATTTCTCCTATGACACGCATTTGGTCTTTATCATTTGTGAACATCAAGTCATTCTTCTACATTCTTCAATCATCTCGTCCTCAAATTTGGTCTTGTCGACAACATTATCCAATCATGATTTTGGATCAATCTTATCTTGTTGTATCAATGTGCGTGCTAATTTGTCATCATTTTGGACATCGTCAATCCTAATTAGGGTTTTGTCCTCTCATCAATCTTATCATTTTGGACATCATCAATCCTAATTAGGGTTTTGTCCTCTTTTCAATCTTGTCATCATGCGATCGATTTGTCATCAGTCGTTGTCATGTTCGATCTTGTCATTTTGCGATCAATTTGTCATTGATCGTGGTCATTTTCAATCTTGTCGTCTTGCAATCCATTTTGTCGTCGATTCTTGTCCTCTTGTCGATCTTGTCATTTTGTGATCATTTTGCTATCAATCATTGTCTGTCTCAATTATGTCAATTTGGATCAATTTGTCATTGTTCCTCGTCAATTGGTGTATTTATTAATCAAATCATTTATCACATTGGTCATTTATCAATCCAAAATCAAATCGAATCGAGTCAATTATCTTTCAAGACCTAATTCATCTTCTAGGGTTTCGTGATTTAATCATTTAACCTAATTTGTCATTTCTTCCTCTAGGTTAAATAATTTATTTATTTATCCTAAAGTCTTCTCATTGCAATTAAATGTTCATTTAATTGGCTAATTATTCCTCTTTGTAAATTAATTAATAAATGACAAATTATTAATTAATTTACCTAAATTCATTAATTTACCTAATTTTCTCATTTTCTAATTTCCTAATTCCTAATTTCCACCTATTTTCTAATTTCCTAATTCTTAATTTCCACCTAATTAACTTGTCTTTAGTTCTCCCTATTTTTGTGCTTCATGCGTCATACTCTTGGCATAGCAAGATGTCATAAGGTTCTAGTCCTCTAAGCTTTGCATTGGCAATATGTCATAATTTATGACATAGAAGGTGTCATAACCTTCTTCTTTTCACTCATCTTTCCCATTTTGAAATCAATTGCCTCTTATGTCAATTTAATGCTAATCTTGTCATCTCTCCAATTTATCTATAAATTGGATGAATTTCTTCAATCAAATCCCTTGACCCTTCGAATCTTGAATCCGAATTTTCTATCAAACTACCGAACTTACGCTTCTAGTACTCTTGAGCTTTTCATCAATCTTGCTTTCAATTGTGTGAGCACTTGTAGGTGAGATCCACAAACCCATTGAAGAGGAAAGAACAACAATGGAGCCGCATGGAAGGAGTATTCAATTCTACATTTGGTTTGCATAATTTTTCATCTTTGAATGCTTTGTTTTCATATCTCTATTGAGTGTACTTAGAATTAGGTTCATTTGCAATGAATGTTCTTTTGATTAAGTTATCATGTCTTGTGTTTTGATCTACTTACTTATCTTGTGATGATTCCTAATTTCTATGCTACACCTTTAACAGGGTAATTCAAAGCTATTGAGTTTGAAATCCTTTAGCTATTGAGTTCTTGAAATCCTCTAACAAGGTAACCTTTAACAGGATTTAACCCTTAACTGGGTATTGTAGCCATCCCTTAACCGGGTGATCTCCAACAAGATTGGTTCCTAGAAGAACCTTTTGTAATGTCTCTAACTGGACAAGGCTCCTAACAGAGAGAACTTCTAAAGAGTTCAAAAATAGCTTATGGGTATTCATTCCCATTATGGTTTTTCCCAGTTGGGTTTCCATCTGAAAAATATGTGTGTCATGTGTGATGCTTTTATCTTGTGATGCTTTTCTATTATCTATCAAGCATATAATGGTTCTGTGTTTTATGCCTGTCAATAAAACATGTTGGACTAGCTGTTATTATGATCTGATGGTAGATTACTTGTTTATGCATAAGGGAGAAATGGTAAGGTAGTCTTGATTTGAGTGAAAAGCTAAGTGAGTAACCGGTTAATGCTTGTCTCAGTCAGTCTTAGCTTTACCGGTTGCACTTTGTTTCAAACTGGTGTCACTGTTGGCCAGTCATTTGAAGTGTATGTTGTTAGACCAGTTTAGGACTATATTTTTGTCTGTACTGATTCACCCCCCCTCTCTCAGTACTAGGTTAGTACTATCAGTTCATCATTGAGTTATCACTCTGTACTCTCGGCTCACTATTCTAAAATATTCTTCTTCTCTCCTTTGTCTCTAATACACTTGGTGTGAATTATTTCCTATATTTATCACACTCTTTAAGAAGCAATCACTCCTTTGTGCCTCCAAATATTCTCTTATTTTTTTGTCCTACACTCGGGTTCAACAACTTCTCCTTTTCTCTTCTACTTTCTACTCTACCTTGCTTCACGCACACTTACTCCTTTATTCCAATCATCTACCTACCTTCTTACTACACTTAGTAGTTGTCTACGTACACTCAAGATTTTCCCTCCATAATCAAAGTTCAAAATCAATCTTCTCAAGCCTCTAATAAATCCACCCTATAGGCTAATTGGTCACCATCATTAATTTCCTCTTCTGCAATCCTCAAATTGATCTTTGAGTTCATATTACTATCTTTAGTAATCTTCACCTACCTGCAGATTTGATGTCTTGTTGATTGGATATTTTATTATCTTCTCATGGTTATGATATCGCATTGATAGAGGATCTTCAAATCTTTTGGAGTCATTCAACCATCTACAACTTGTTCTACATTAAATGCATCCTTCTGCGATCATTTCATACTAGACTACAAATTACCACATTTGGTGTGTCCAAGTAAGTGATCTCTACCAAATATACCTTTCCTTTCATCCAGATGGAAATTAATTCATCCCATATACTTCACATCCTCAACATCTCCCTTTGTGCCATTGGGTCAACCTAGGTCAACTATCCACGTGGACTGCTTATGTATTGAGATTCTTTGGTGAGGTGGAAAACATGTCATTTGATCTCTCCCTACTGTTAGAGGTATTTTTCTAAGACAGTGCACATATCATAGGGAAATAAGACCATGTCTCTATAGTCCCAAAGGGCCAACAAGAAGCAATTTGAGTTTTGCCAAAAAGCTAAGTCACACCAAGAAAGAAACATTATTGCCAAGACTCCTCAAGGTCACAACAAAAAAGATCATATCGCTATAGCACCAAGGGGGTAACAAGAGGCATTAATCATTTTTCTTAAACACCAAGTCATATAAAAAAAGAAACATTATCAGCAAGACATGTCTCATGTCACATAAAAAAGAAATGCATCTCTATAGCTCCAAGGGTGGGGTCCACTATCAGAGATTGGGGATCGAGTGGAACAAGACTCAACGTCTTACAAAAAATTAGTGGCTACATTTCTATCAAAAAGAAATTAACTGATAAAGCAAGGTCATATTAAAAAAGAACCATTATCGACAAGACATCTTATACCTCCCAATGAAAAGGACCATGGTATTCCTTTGACTATTGACTGCTTCCATCAGAGAGTCAAGCTATCGGGTACCTCAGGAAACATGGAACAACAAAAACTAGTGGCTACACTTCCATTGAAGAGTGATTGACTAATAAAGCAAGGTCATGTCAAAAAAGGCATGTCGTCAACAAGACACCAAATACATCACAACAAAAAGGATCATGTCAGCATAACACCAAAGGCTACTAGGAAACAAAAAGAGCTTTATCAAAAATTAAAGTCTCATAAAAAAATAAACATGTTGATGAGACACATCAAAGGTCTCTCTGAAATAGGGATGTCAACATAATAATTAGTGACTGCAAAGGCCAACAGAGATCTCACTGAAACACAGAGTCATGTTGAAAAAGAAACCATATCGATGAAGACTGGTTGAATGTCACATCAAAATGGGGATATCAGTATGACATGGGAAATCTGAAAAAATCCCAAAAGGAGTCTCACCGAAAGGGAAAATCACAACAAATTGCAAGTCGACAAGACACATATATAGTCTCACAAAAATGGGGATGTCGATATAACCATGAGGATTTGCTCAGCCTAAAAGAGTCTCACAAAAGGGTGAAGTCACACTAAACAACAAGGGTGTTGCAGAGACATGAAATATCTCACACCAAAATGCTTCAACAAGAATAGAATATCGGAGAGACACCATGGGTCAGCCAAGATCGAAAAAGGTCTTACTGAAAGGAAAACTTACATTGAAATGCCTTATTACTAAGGTGAAGAACACATTGGGTTTGCCACAACCACTTCTAATCCACTATGTAGTTAACATGAAGAAGCTCTCATGAATTGATGCTAAATCTAAACAAACATGAATTTGAATCAACACTTCTCCAACTCAAACCAACACTTCTGCAACTCATCTCCCCTTGCAAACTAAACCAGATCAATCTACATATGAACACGTTGACATCAATGAAAAATTAATGCCAATAGTATCCTCGAGGCAAATAAATGTCTTCTAATTTCAAGTTTCTCACAAAAATTGTTAAACTCAACAGAAATAAATTCTCCTCCTCTATCAAATCTCAAACACTTAATTATTTTATCAAATTCATTCTCAACTCTTGCCTTGAATATCTTGAATTTTTTTTATGCTTATGATTCCTCTTTCAAAAATGCAACCCATGTCATTATAAAATAAGTATCAATTAAGAGCATGAAATATTTCTCACTGTGTATACTCCATGTTCTAGTAGGACCACATAAGTCTATGTGCACCAAGTCCAACAGTCTAGTAGAAGATTGTTACTTTCCTCTAAATGTTCCTTTTGTCTACTTTACCTCTTGACATTCCTTACAAAGATTGTTATTTGGTTTGGTCAACCATGGTAAATCTCTTAATACACTTGTTGAACTAATCTTCACCAAATTGTAAAAGTTGATATGACACATCCTTCTGTGCCAGAGCCAGCAATCATTGAATTAAGATAAAAAATAGTCTTGTAGCTCCTTCTAGAAGATTCATATTTCCACTAGTTATTTTCCCTATTGCAATAATAGTTCTTGATCTCTTCTGGATCTCACAACCACCATCTTGAAAAACAACATAGTAGCCATTTTTGCACATTTTTCTAACACTTAGGAGATTATGATAAAAACCCTTCACATAGTAAACATTGTCAGTATTATACTTTTCATCAAAGGTAATAGAACCAATTCCCATAATTTGTAATGTCTAATCATCTTCGAACCTAACAGAACATCCATCATATTTTTCAAGTTTTACAAACTTAATCTTATCACCAATCATATGATTCAACATCCACTATCAATTAGCCATTCATCACTGTCTCTTCTAGCATGTAAAGCAGTAGCAATAGTCTTAACAATCTTAAAGGATAATATGTTAGAAACATCAATTTTAGGTACATCCTTTTCTACCAAAAACAAACAGTCACCTTCTTCATAGTTTGATTCATCATTTGAAATATCAGCATCATCTTTAACATAATATTCTCTCTTATTAAACTTTCCTTTACCTTCTCTAAATTTTTGTCTTGGTCCTTTTCTCGAATATCTAGTAGCTATGTGACCAATCTTTCCAAATCTAAAACATTTAAGAGGTAACATACCTTTATATTTTATAGTGCCTTTCTTCATCTTCCTCACAAAATTTGCTTCCATCTTATCCAATATTTCATCATTTGTGTCTTCCTCAGAAGCTTTAAAGGTTGTCTCAGATTTAACTTTGTGTTTTCCAAACTTCCTCATCTCAAATGCGGTCAGAGTGCCATAAAGTTGTTCCCTAGTGAACTTCGGATCATAAACTTCTTCAATAGCATATATCTTATCAATGTAGCTTTCCAGTAGGGTCATCAAGATCTTCTCCATTATATCTTCATCATTTAAGGTGCTGCCAAGTTCTATGATTTCATTTACTATGTTATTAACCCTCTGAAAATAACTTGTTATATGCTCTCCTTCCATTCTCATGGTCTCATATCTGCACTTAGCAGTGAACTTCTTTGATAATTTAACTCTATCATTTCCTTCATAGATTTCCCTTAACTTTTCCCAAACTTCATGAGCACTATTTAATGAAATAACCTTTGTTAATTCATTTTTTGATATAGCACTAAAGATGACGTACCTTGATTTTTCATTCTCTTCATAAGCTTGAATCTCATTTGGAGTAGTAAGACTATTTGCTAGCAATACATACTTAGTCTCCATCGCTTTCCAAGTGTTGTAAACCAAGGAGATCAATTAACCTCTCATCTTCACTTTCTAGAAGCCATAGTCGAATCCCTCAAAGATAGGAATAATTATCTTATGTGACATCGGATCTACCTCAAGTGGTTAAGCTCTTTTCTTAGGAACCAAAGCTCTGATACCAATTGTTGAATGTACAAACAACTAAGAGGGGGGTGAATTAGTTGTCAATTAAACTCTTTAATTATTTCACACATCCAAAATAACCAACTTATTAATTATTTTAATCTAAATAGATGTAATCATGAAAGCACACACACAAATACACAATGAACGCCAGATGTGACATGGAAAACCCAAGAAGGGAAAAACCACAAAGAATGTTAGCTCTCAATATATAACACATGTTAGGGTGACACTATTTAAGGTGATTTTTACAAAAGTGGCTCACTGCCATAACGCTCACTATAGGAGGGCTCACTACCAGAAGAGAAAGAAAAAAAAGAAAATCCACCACTATGATACAACTGCCACAAACAACCTTTGACACCTAACAACTCACTACACACCTTCACACAAATTCTCACATCAATCATAATTTGAAATAGGTCTGCATTAAGCATTTGCATGGTGGAAAGGAATGAGAAGTGTACCACACATGCTTCATTGGTCAGATCAACACATACATCCATCGTAAATACTAGAGACAAAACAAGATTCATATGCTACACAAATACCATTACACAGACTTTAATTATGGATCGGACCAGACCCAAAAATGGCATTCTTAACTTAGCAAAACAAGAATGGAACCAAGATAATCATGAATCCAAGAAATCAACACCATATCCAAAAGACAAAGAAATCTGGATCACAACCAACACAATCAATTACTAGTAAGCACTGAACATCATCTGGAGCACAACTTTTGGAGCACCAAACAATTCGAGAAACATATGCCAGATCACCAACTTAGAAAACCACATGTTGACATCAATGACAACCATGACAAACATATCAACACCATCAACATCACATTTGCAACACAACGTCCCATTTTGTGAGTGACTCTATCCCTGGTGTTAGAAGTTTACATGAAGTGAAATAGTGGAAGGAGGAGTAAATTCCGAGGAGTTACAAGTCCAAAAAGGAAAAAATTGAAGAAGAGGCTTCCCTAAGAGTTTTCAATGCCCAAGAAGGAAGGAAACATAGAGAAGATGAGAATTAAAGAAAATATATTCAATGCCTAGATTGGAAAAATGATGGATGAATTTGAAGAGGAACAACACATATGCACCAAAATGAATGAATAGAAGAAGCCTATTACACCTAGCTAGAGAACACTAGAGAAATAAATGTGCCTATCATGGGTGTGGGTAATGGATTTAGAATGGATTACAGTAGATTTATTCATGTTTTTCTATAGATTGCATGTTTGGAGTAAGAGTTTGATGTTGTGGAAGTTTAAGATTGGATTTCCATGTAGCTTGTTACACATTTGAAAAATTGCGTTGTAGACGTCCAAAATTAATTAAATTAAATATTTAATTAATTTTATCCTTTCTATGTAATTAATTGTTTAATTATGTTACCTTTATTCATCCCAGAATTAATTAAATTAAATTAAATTAATATTGTCACTATAGTCCAATAATTGATTATTCCCTATTTTCTCTAAAGTCCTCAAAATCAATTAATTCTTCTAGATTCTCTTTTAGTTAATTAATGACAATTAATTAACTTAGGCACGTGATTCCGACAAATCAATTTGACTAATTCTTCATTAAGCTAATTCATTCTACTAGAAACCTCATAATCATTATTTCCTTAATTTTAATTCCTCCACTCATTCTCTCTCCTCTTGTCAAATCCTTCGACAACTCCCACTTGTCTTCTAATCCCTCATTAGCCCACCTAATCACCCCTCTTAATTATTTGCTAGTGGCTAATCCTTATGATTAGCCACCAAGTCAACCAATATCCATAAATGGCTAAATCCTCTTGTCCCCTCCTCACCTCTCAAC
Organism: Cryptomeria japonica; assembly: GCF_030272615.1. Taxonomy (NCBI): domain Eukaryota; kingdom Viridiplantae; phylum Streptophyta; class Pinopsida; order Cupressales; family Cupressaceae; genus Cryptomeria; species Cryptomeria japonica. Next base: position 374,249,215 of record NC_081408.1, on the reverse strand, counting down.
ATTAAATGCACCTAATTCAATCATTTCAAGGATTTCAAAATCTCACACTCTCCCATGTCTCTCATCTTCCCAATGAATTTTTAATTCCTTTTCCCATTTCCCTTCCCCATGCAAGTCATTATTTAGGAATTTGTAATTCCTTTTATTCTCCCAAGGTACTTGAGGGTGTCTTTACTATGCACCTTGTGGAGTGTGGAGACAAGAAATGCCTTTATGAAAAATCTATTGGTCTCTACACCTTGTCCTCTCACATCGCCTCAATCCATGTGCTTCCTCTCCTTCAATCTCCACCCTTGATTTATCTTCAATCTTGACTGTCCATTCATCCACCTTCAAATCTATAAATTGGGATCTCCTCCCCTTCATTTCATATCTCCAATTCAAGTAATCTTATGCTAGCCTAATAGCTCTAGAATCTTGATTTATGCATCCATACTATAACTATATTTTCATCCATAATCCTCGTTTGAGCATCCATATATCTCTCACTCCACATCCTTAATCACTTGTTGTTCAATTGGAGAGAAATCCACATCAACCAAGAAGGGAAAATCCAAACAAGGGGAGCACAAGGGCGCATCTTCCACTTCATCAAGCTCAATCCAAAGGAGAAGGTATAATTAGTAAGGTATAATGGTTTTTTTTGTGTTTTGATTGATTTATTTACATTATAACCATTGAATCTTGCCTTCCTAGTTTTATCCCTCTTTATTTTGGCAGCCTGGTGGGACCCATGTCCTTTTTTATTAACCTTTTGTTAAGGTTTTTATGATTTTAGCTTGCAGGTTGACGCTTCAACATTTTTGCTTGCCCTTCGATGTTTCTGCATGGCTGTTTGGATGTCTCCTCTAGGGAACAATGTCTACACTTCAAATTTAAAAATATAACCTACCTTTTTGCAGGTTTTATGTTTTAACATCTCCTCCCGGCCTTCAACTTCTCCGCAGTGTCTATTGACACTTTGGTTTAAGAGCTTCATTTTAGTGTTTATTTTCATTTTTAAGGCTTAAAATCAACAAAAACATTCAAAAGGGGATAAAAAGGAACAAAAACAAAGCTAGGTTAGTTTCTATTTCTATTTTTTGATAATTTTAGGTATTTTGCTTAGTTTTTCGGGTTTCAAGAAGATCAACACCTGCACAGATGCATCAACTTATGTGCTCTGGTTCAATGTCTCTACAAAGCCAGACATCCCGAATGAATTTTAAATTTTGAAATTCAAATTTTAAATTTTCAACTAACTTCGTTAGCATTTAATTGTATATTTTTATGCTTGTGCATATGTATCAACATCTGCGCCAAGCATCAACATCTATGCAGAAGGTAAAATTTGAACTGAAAAATTTTGAATTTTAAATTTGAATTAGCATTTCCTGCTTTTCTGTTGTCCAGGTGCACGCTATTACTTCAATGCTTGTGTAGATGCTTCAACATTTGTGCCTATGGATCAGTGCCTGCATTGTATCCATAGGGTTTTTCAGTTATTGATTAAATTTTGAGTTTTGCCAGTCCATTTCATTTTTCCAAGGCATTTTCTTAAGACTACTAACTATTTTTGTTGTAGCACGCTAGTCCAAGATACTTATTTTCCACTAGTTTAGATTTTTATGTATTCTAGTTAGAAAACCATGAAGATGTGTCTTATGTGTTTGGTGCACTTGTACTCTTAATGTAGGAGGGACCCACTGCTGCACTCAAGTATCCTCTCCTCTCACCTTCGTGGACCTTGGGTGTAAGAGAAAGAGTGATCAACAACACGCATCTTTTATTTTTGTAGTTGAGGGGTATTTCTTGATTGGGGATTTCATCACCCCACAAGGATAATTCAAATTGGGACACATTGGGGATATCAACTCTCCTGACACGATCTTGAGCAATTTTTTCCAAGCTTCTATATAAATAAGTTGGTCAGGTGGGTGAGGTGCTCAATGAATTCAATGTATGTGGGGGCCCTCCCTGCACCGATAAGCTCAGTTAGAGCCTTAGGTGACTTGCTTCGATAATCCATTGTTGGATTGGCGATCCCTTTAAAATTACACTAGACACCAGTTTTAGTAGCCAAAAACCTACATTTGATAGTGTAGGGAATGCAAATCGTACCCCAAAGTTACTCCTCATGTATCTGCTCAGGATGAGACAAGAATCCCCCATATAATAGATCCTCTGATCTTTGGGGTAAGAGAATCTATTATGCTTGAGAAGTGAGTATCGTGGAGTGGAGCCAATGCTACAAGAATCTCTATTTGTCCACTTGAGTGAGGTATATCTTATGTGAGGGGCCTATCAAGTGGTTTCCACTTTCCAGCCTAATTGGTATGTTTGATGTGTGTCTTCATTTTGTGCTATACCAGTGAAACTTGTTTGGGCTAATCTAGGCCCCCATCATTCTCACACTCATTATTGACTATTACCCTTGGCCAATGTGTATACTTTGCTTGATGTGTTCTTTCCAAGAGTAGTTGATAATACACCCTTCCCAAACATTTCGCAAACATTTTCCAAATCAAATTTTCACAAAGTCAAACCAATTCCAGCCCATATTAAATCACTTTCCTTCATGTTCCATAAATCCAAATCTATCAAACATCCCAAAAATTCCATCTATCACCAAGTCAAGAAGAAGAAGCCTAGCTATAAGACATCCCTCAAATGTGCCAAATTATTATATATCAACCAAAAACTCTTGCTAAAACATAGGACCTTCCTACACCACTACCACGATTATAAACATGGTCATAGAAATGAGTTTCAAGCCAATGATGAGTTGAGAACCTGTGCCCTCCATCAAGGATTAGGTTTGTCTTTCCAAACCAGCTATCATCAAAATAGGGGTGGTTTTATTCCTTCTTACAATTTTCCTATCGAACCAATCACATATTGAGTCATCTCTCCATCTAGAGTAACCTTGACATCACTCCACTTTTCAACCTTTTCCATTATTCATCTCCAAGGACTTAGAAACCAAATCAAATAATCAAACATCAATCAATCCTTAATACAACACCCAATCCAATCATCAAAAAATTAATCAACCAATCAACCTCATCCAAAGGTTCACTTCTTTGTAAAGTTTAATTTAGACCTTATCCTAAATCAATCAATCATTTTGCTTTTGTGCTTAGGGAAGAATCTACCCCAAGTAATTTTTCTTAATCACTTGGGTTGATCAAAACCCTAAATCCTTTTCCTTATTTTGCTTGGGAACACAAGTCCGGCCCACGTAAGAGAAGGACAAATCAATTGATCTTAATCTCAAGGTCTAAATTTTACCTGGCCTAGTTGTCACATTCCTTGGGTGCCATCCTAATTCAATCAACCTTGTCCTAATAAAAGGACTTGATCCAAACCATTTCCAATCCGAATCAACATCAAAATTCTCTAATTCCATTCATCACTTTCTCTTGTCTAAATCACTCATCAATTCTTGTCCATTTCTACTCACTTCCAAAATAAATCATGCATGGTCTTGACTCAATCACAAAAGGCAATAATGGCTACCCAAGGCAATAATGATAATGTTCCTAAATTTAATGGTCCCTTAACCCAAGATCCTCCACCTAAAGAGGAAGCACTTGTTGATCAACCTGACCTCTCTCCACGTGTCCAGTCATTCATCAATGACCCTTATAATCAAGACATGATGGAAATATTCTTCAAACAAGATGCCAATAGTCTTGTAGTTGAGCTCATCTCACAAGGGGCATTCTTACCCCCTAACTTTGATAGATCCATTCTTGATGAACCTTTGGTAGGCAACCTTGCAAACAATTCCATTCTTGACCCTCTTCTTCATCACCAACCCGCCACTTCTGTGCCCACAACTTCTATTCCTTGTCATATTTCTAATGCACCGAGATCATCCATCCCTCTTGAAAATAGGGCCCATTATATCAACATGAGCTTGCTCCTATTAGCACGATTTGAGGATCACAAGCTCCCCACATTTCCTAGCCTCCTCCACATTTTTTATATCAATACATTGGTGGTTGTCCCTCACCCTCTTCATATCAAATCCCAACATTAAATATAGGTCACTATGATCCTAATATCCCCAATCAACAACCTGATCTCATCAAGGAAATCCAGGACATGAAGAACCTCATCAAAAATCTCAAAGAGAGTACTAACAAGAGAACTTATAAGTTTTAAGAAATATGCCCGTACCCCTATGAACCAACCATCTCATTTGCTCCATATCCACTAAAAAGGCCCCCGCTTAGTTCTCCTCTCTACCATTGGGATCCATCACATCATTCCCCGATCTAGTCAAAAAATTTGTGTACCATTATTCCTATAACATTGAGAATGATTCCTTTATAATACAGCTATGTAACACAAAGAAAAGGCCTGGGGAAACTTTCGCCAACTTCCTTCAAAGATGGTGACATCTCATTAAGAGATTCCCTTGGAAATACAAGAACCATACCAAGTTCAATTATTTCAATGCACTCTGATACCATAATTGTCTAAACCCTTGAATCACCAATACTTGACCTCCTTTGTAGAAATTTCTAAGAAGGGTATAGATTTAGAGCGTACGCTCTTAGAGGGTGGAACTATCAAACACTATCAGAAATCAATGCAAAATTCTAGTCCAGAAACAAAAATGTCACCAATGATGGAGTCACTGATGTTGAGGTTAAAGTTGAACTCCAAAGAAATATCCTAAAACTTGTTAGTCCATCATAAAATATAAAAAGGAAAGCTACAAGAAACTTAACTTCAACCAATGAAATAAATGAAATAAACAAGATTATACCTTTCATGATTTACACCTCATTGTGTCCTAACTCTAATGCTCCTGGTTGCAGATGATTTTCTCTCAAACAAGCACTAGTAGCTTCCAAGATGGCATATGAAGAATGGAATAATAATTAACTAATACTATGATATGCATATGCAAAATGATTTAAGCTAACATGATATTAAGCTATGATAAGAATTCTAAAATTGCTAATTGCTTCAAACTCAAACTCATGGATTCAAGATAAAGACTCCTAGAATGACTATATTATTAGCTATTAGTCTATTAGTTTTAAAATGGCTTAGGAGACCTCTTTTTAAATAGTTTTTAGTGCATGAGCTTAGGTGGTAGATATCAATGGACATGATTGAATCTTGCAGATTCGATGGCTACAAGCAAGAAGTTGAAGGTTGAGAGAAAGGGGGAAGGAGAAGACAAGTGTCACTCATCTCACCTTGACTGAGTTGAAGACTTGAGAGGATATAGGATAGTTGGAGAAGATGTAGGAATGAGAGGACAAGTGGACTCAAGTCCTCCTAAGATATAGGGATGCTGGAGAGAATATAGAAGAAAGTTAGGAAATATGTGTAAGTACACAATATTTCATTTATTTTAGAAGTTGGAGATAAGTGGATAATAAATGATTTAATTTAATTTAATTTTATTGAATTAATTTAGCCGCATGATGGATGAGTTGGAAAAGAAGAAGAGAAGTGGAGATGGAAAGGTGAGTTGGAAAAGAGATTAAATAATTAAGAAATTTTTTAATTAATTAGACTATAGGATAGTAGATAGAGGAATAATTAAATATTTGATATTTAATTAGTTGATTAGAAGAAAAGGATATAATGAATTAATTAATAAAATGTTTCAATTAAATTAATTAATAGAAGGACATGAAATGAATTAAATAAATTAATCTTTTCAAATTAACTGTTTAATAGAAGAATAATTATTAAATAAATATAAAATATTTATTTAATTGCTCATAGCCAATTTTATGTTTATGCATTTTGCCCCTCTTTGAAATGAAGTTGACACAACATTGTTTCAAAGATTAAATCAAGTCTCGATAATGCACCCGATGGAGATAAAAATCCTGATTGTGTGCCCCCTCGGGAGAATGATCGTGAAATTATTAAAAATTTTGGATTGAGCTTTTGTTCTCACGATAATTGATTGAAATTTCTACAACTTTGGTTGATGAAAATGTTCGCTCTTTGATTACTTTGATATTCTTCTTAATTTGATGATTGATAGATTTTGATTGACCTCATGATCGATGAGGGTCAATGATATAAACTCAAAGTTTTGATGATTTGATAGGATAGATTTTGATTGACTTCATGATTGATGAATCAATGATGTAAACTCAAGATTTGATAGACTAGATGTGTAACCTCATGATGAATGAGCGTCACTAATATGTCGTCAAAGAGATTGATAGAAATATCAAGTGAGAGGATAGGATAGTTGATTGATTGATCAAAGCGATTGATTGGATCAAGAACTGACATTTTGTTGATATCATGTTGCAAGAGGATCTAGATGTATTGATTCATCCAGGGGGAAACAGGATGATCACCGAGGCCTACAACATTTGAAAAGAGTGGTGCTCTTCGTCCTAGTTGACATATTGATATGAGAAATTGATTTGTAGCATGGGAGATTGTATTTTATTGATTATTTATTTGATACCATTGTTTATTGTTTTATGATGATATACAGACATGGACCCTATATAATGTTGATGATTCATGATTTATTATGCATGCTACTATGGTGGTGATGACCTATATCCATTGATGATATATATGCAGTGATCAGATGGATATTGATCTATATGATGCGATGATTATGAAATGAAAAATGCATTTGATTTTTTTTATTTTTGTTGATCATGGATGCCAATGAAATTAATTCTATAATTCTTTACTTAAATGATGCAAATGCAATGATCTATATAAAATGTTTCTAATGATAAATGAATGTTAATTTTTTTATTGTTGATATGTATGCATATGATGAAATTATTTGAAATGTAAATGATGATTATGAAATGTATTTAATTTCAAGTTTGATGATTTAAAATGCAAATGATGATTATGGATGCTATGCTTGATCAAACTTATATGATGGATGCTTATATGTAATGCTTATGATTATAATAAAATGCTTATAATGATAAATGAATCTAAGTGCAAAGATGCAACTAAATGACCTTAATGGATAAAAATAACTACAATGATAATTATCCTAATGCAAATAAAAATGATGATATACTACATGATTAATGAAATGCACTTAATGGAATGCAAACCAATGCAATGCAAATGATTATGATCAAAATGTAAACCCAATGAAATGAATGAACCTAAATGCAAATTGTTTTTGGTTTGTCCAAGTATATTGAATCTTTATTTATGACCATTGATCTCTAAATGGAATGAAATGCTTATAATGAAACTGACAATGAATGCTTATAATTCAGATGGAAAATGATCTAACTAAAATGATACTTCCATTCTTCATATGTTATTTTATAACAATGCTTGATTTCATCATTGAGCTTTAAAATGTTGTAAGAAAATACAAGCAACTTGACATAATGATTCAAGCTGACCTAAGTATTTCTCAAATGGATTTTGATATAGCAAGTTAATACAAGTAACTTGATATGATGAATCAAGCCGACCTGAGTATTTATTGTAGAACAGACAAAGATTATCTCCTTTCATGTATGACTCAGAACGTCCTCCTTGATCTTTTGTTGATCATGTCCTTAGACAAGTACATACCTTAATAAGAGATAAACCAAAGACAACAAACAAATAAAATAATCATGCCCCGTCATAGCTTCTCTAGTCATGGACATCCTTGAGTCACATAGAGTATATGATTAGCAAAAAATTAATATATAAACACCGAATCTTGTATGTCATTCACATGTTCTCATGGTCATTAAATGATATAATCATCTTGATGAATGGTCATTGATAATATTTTATTACTTGCTAGTTGAATCTTTGTATCCTGAGTTTCACAATTCAGTTGTTACGAAATGCCTTGATCTTCGTTGCTTTGTTGCTCATTATCTGTTTCAAAACCCTATGTGTTTTGGTTTTCTATGTTTTCTGAATGTTTTGGATTTTCAAAGATTTAAAAGATCACCTTAGCAAGAGGAATTTAGGATTTTTCCCCAGCAGAAACAAAACCTTATTATGGATGTACAAAAAAATGATCAAAATCCAAACCATGGTGGGATATAATGCAGATTGATTGATTATGATAAAATCTAAGATAGTGACCAAGCTAAGTATGTCAAAGATTGATAACTGTTGATAAGCTGCATATTTATTGCTAGATGGTTCAAAGAAAAGGATGTGAAAGATGAAATGGATGAGCTAGGATAGATGGAAGCGATGCAATAGGATGGAGTGGATAGGTGCACGAAGCGATCTCATAGATAGAAGAACCCACTTTTAGATAGTGTCTGTTTACTAGGTTTTCACTATCTAAATTTATTGCATTTTTTCTATATTTGATTTTTTTTTGGTTCTATTTTCGTTGTTTTATGCTTTTTATGGATTTTTTGCTTTTCTAATTTTTACTGATTTCTTCAGGACTTCATATTTTTTTTACTGATTTTTTTGGGACTTTATATCTCAAGCATAGAACTTCTTGAGATGGATGGAATTGATGGGCTCATCAAACCAATCACCTTCAGGGGTAGATAACTTGTATGCTCCTTAGCCATATGTTGCTACTATAACAAAAGGACCTAGCTAGTTTGGTTCAAACTTTCCCTTCTTTTCTCGGTCTTGCTGGTTTCTTGGATTCTCCCTTAAAACTAGATCACCAATCTAAAAAATGAGTGGATTAACTATGTGATTATAACTTCTTTCAATTCTCTGTTGATATGCCTTCAAATGATCTGTAGCATTTTGGCGATGTTCTTAAACTAGTTCAAGTTCTTGAAGTCTAGAGACTCATTGTTCTTCTTCTGGTATAAGACCTTTAAAGGACACTTGTAGAGAAGGTATCTCTACTTCTACTAGTAATATGGCTTCTGATCCATGTACTAAGAAATATAGAGTTGTCCCCATTGGTATGCGAATGCTAGTTCGGTATGCCAAAAAAGAAGGATTTAGCTGAATGTGCTACTCTTTATCAGCTTCATTGACTGTCTTCTTCAGGATTTTCAAGATTGTTTAATTTGATGCCTTAGCTTGACCATTTCCCTGTGGATAATATGGAGTAGAGAACCTATGTTGAATATGAAATCGCTCACACAGTTCCTTCACATCTTGATTTTTTAAATGGTCGTCCATTATCAATGATAATGGTCATAGGGACTCCATAGCGATAAATTATATAATTCAAGATGAATGATTATATTTGTTTTCCCATAACTTTCATTAAAGGCACTACTTCAATCCACTTAGTGAAATACTCAGTAGTAGTCATAATGAACTTGTTCCCATTAGAGGATGAAGGGTTTACCTTATCTACCAAATCAAGACCCCATTGGGAGAATGGCCATGAACCTACCATAGGATGCAATTCTTGTGCTAGGTGTGCATGAGATTCCCATGGATTTGGCATTGTTTATATTTCTTGGCATATGTAAATGAATATCTCTCTATAGTAGGCCAATACTAACCCAAATGAATAAGTTTCTTAGCCAGCGTTAATCCACTTGAGTGCATGCCACAAATACCTACATGAACTTCGTTAAGAACTTTCTCAGACTCTTCTTGTTTGAGACATCTCAATAAAGTGATATCTAGACCTCGTCTACATAAGGTATTAGCAATGATAGTATAGCAGGATGACTGACAGATAAAATTTGTTCTCTGATTACCGGATAGGTCAGGAGGAAGGATATTCTCTTTTAAGTATTGATAAGTTTGGTTGTATAAGGATTGATCGGTTCCAGAAATATGGAAAATCATGTGGGTATGTTGGGATTCAATAGTAGGATTCAAAATATCTTCCACCAGGAATTCATAATGTTGTTGATTCTCCTAATTCTATAAAAGAGATGCTATTTTAGCCATTGCATCTATTGCTTTGTTCTCATTTCTTGGGATCCGAGTGAATGATATTTCTTCAAAATGCTCTTTAAACTCTTCAAACAACTATTTGTAAGGCATGAGCTTGTCATCCTTAGTCTGATAATCATAATTTATTTGGTTGATTATAAGTTGTGAATCACCATAAACATGTAATTCCTTGATGTTCCATTCAATAGCCATTTTGAGCCCGATAGCCAATGCTTCATATTCTATACTATTTTTAGTGCATCAAAACCATAGTCTATATGATTTTGGAATTGTGTGTTCTTGAGGTGTGATGAACAAAATTCCAATGGTGCTACCGGTGGTAGCATGTGCTACCTACGGCAGCACGTGCTACCATGCAGGGTAACAGATTTTGTGTTTTCCCTTTGTACTTTGGACATGGCACTTTCAATTTTCATGCCAGGGATTTGTTGTATGGTTTTTTGTTAATTAATTAATTATATATTTATATATATATATAAGTTGTTTTTATGATGGGTATTATATTATTTGAGTATTAATTTAATACTGTGAAAATTAATTTATGTGTTGACATATATATTTTCTAATATAATTATAAGTATATTATATATATACGATGTATATATAGGTATTCATATAATTATATTATATATATATATATATATATAATTAATTTAGAGTCACTAGTGTTTGTGAGTTGAGTCACATGGATGTTTGCGGAGTCATGCAGTTCTTTCATACTTGTCTTATCTTGCTTGCTTGATGGTCTTCTACTATCTCCTAGCACGGTGGGGTGGTTCCATTTTGGGATCACATGGTCGGGTGGTAGTGCCACTTCCCATCAGATGTTCTAGATTGTATCTTCACACGAGGAAAGGCTTCATTGGTGTTCTTGGTTCGTGGTTCATATACCAGCTCTTGTTTGTGATCATTGTTCAGTTGAGACCTTGTGGTCATTGTATCAGACTTTTATGTAACCTTGATATTGTAACTTGTGGATTCTGTGGTATTTTTGGAAGCCATGTATTTATGGATATTGTAATATTATGTCAATGGAATGTATGTTAATTCAGTTGCTTTGATCTTATGTATAAATGAAATTTGGATAAATAAATGCATTGGAATACTTTGATTCTTTCATTATGAAATTTAGATGTATGTGTAGGTTTAATCTTAAGCATTTAATTTATATAATTAAATGGACAATTGGATTAACCTTGGTGTTAATATTATCTACAAATTAATCTTCATTGGTAACTCTTATGAAATCATATGTTAGACTTCCGTTGTGTTATTAAACATGCAATGGTTATAATTAGTGCTCTTAATCTTTAAAAAATATATATATCTCACCCTTTAGTTGCCTAGTTGTGTGGTTTTCCTTTAGGGTTCCTGGTGGGGCATTATAGTTGGTGCATTGAAACCACAGTCTATATGATTTTGGAATTATGTGTCCCTGAGGTGTGATGAACAAAATTCCAACGCCTGATCCATATTGTGTATAGGATCCATCAAAGTACAACTCCCAAAATTTTGTTCTTATTGTCATAATGTCTGCATCAAGAAATTCAATGTGCAATGCTGTGTCATCTTGTAAGGGTGCTTCAACCAATTGATCAACAATAACCTTTCCTTTGATAGCTTTTTGATCAACATATTTTATATCAAACTCACTTAGTACTATAACCCATTTTTCCAGTCTGCCTCTCAAAGTTGACTTGCTCAGCAAATACTTTAGTGGACCCATTTTTGCTATCAGTTTCACAAAATGAGTCAGCATATAATGTCACAATTTTTGAGTTATGAATACAACTGCTTGGCATGTCTTCTCAACTAATGTATAGTTCAATTCATAGCCTACAAGTGTTCTACTAATATAATACACTTCTCTTTCTTTCCCTTCTTCATCATGTTGTGCTAAAAGAGCTCCTAGTGATACATTTGTTGCTGAGATGTAAAGTAACAATGGTTTCCCTTTGATTGATGATACAAGTACTGGAGGGTTCATCAAATATTCTTCACACTTCTAATCTCATTTGAATGGAACATTCTTGTGCAAAAGATGAGTGAATGGATGACATCTATCTGCTAATTGAGAGATAAATCTTCTGATCGATTGCAATCTCCCTTGTAGAGAATGCAATTGACTTATGTTCCTAGGTGACTCCATTTCCATGATGGCTTTGACCTTTTTTGGATCTACTCAATTCCACGAATTGATATAATGTACCCAAGAAGTTTCCTAGAGGTGACTCCAAATGCACATTTTTGTGGATTCAATCTTAACTAATATTGTTCAAGCCTATCAAAGATCTTGCCAATATGTTCAAAAATTCTTTCCTTGTATGATATTTTGCAAGTCTTTCATCTACATAATCTTCCATAAATGTATGCATCATATCATGGAAAATTGTTGTCATGGCTCTTTGAAAAGTTTCTCTTGCATTCTTAAGCCCAAATGTCATAACACTCTAGTAGTAAGTACCCTATGCACAGGTGAATGTTGTCTTTTCTTGATGTTCGGGGGTGATTCTTATTTGATTGTACCCCAATAATCCATCCATTAATGAAAAAATCTCATGTCCTACTGATAAGTCTACAATTATATCAATATTGGGTAGTGGGAAATCATCTTTGGGACATGCTTTGTTCAAATCCCTGAAGTTAGTGCAGACTCTTATGCTTTTATCTGGCTTTGAAACTAACCCAATATTGAAGACCCATTCTACATAGGCTATAGGTCTTATGAAACCCACATCTAATAACTTATTTAACTCAACTTTTACAAGGATAGCGATGTGTGGATGCATCTTACTTAGCTTTTGTTTAACTGGTTTTTCTTTTGGATCTACATTGAGATGATGCATCATAAGATCTGGATCAAGTCTTGGCATTTTTGCATAGGACCAAGAAAAAATTATCTATCTTTGTTTGATGAATTCTATGTATTCTTTCCTCTCTTCATCTGATAATGATGCAGTAGATGAAGGACCTTGGGATCCTTTGTTGTGCCAATGTTTATTGCTTCTGTTGGCTCTATTAAAATAGAAGATCTCTCCTGGAAATATTTAGGGAGGATGTCAAAATTTCCATCTTTTGGCATCTCAAAGAGGTTTTTCACCGTCAAATACGTCCTTTATTTTTCCTCTTGACTAATCTAGTGTTGCCATTAAATGGTTTTTCAGCACTAGGTCTTTTTCCTTGTTTTATTTCAATTTTGAGACTATAAAGTTTGGCACTCTCCTGACTGCAAGAAGCATTACTATATTCCATGGTGGAAGATATCTTAGGTGTTATGAGTTCAACAACATTAAGATATATGACTAAATCATGATCATTGGAAAAGACATCCAATTCAAGGTTTTCTAGGTTATCCCAATCAATCAGTTCTGGATGAAGTAGGGTTAAGTCATAAGCATCGTCATTGTTAGGTGTTTCAAGATTCATGAAGTAATAGTCATAGTTTGGAGTAGAGTAGGTAATGTCATAGATAGAACTCTCTTGAGGATAATCTCTCCCAAGTGCTCTCCAATAAGCTCTAACAAAATCAAATTTGGTATTTTGTGATTCACAATCAAGTGAATCATCATCTAATATTTGTCCCTCAAACGAATGGATTATATCGATACATACATCTTTGATACTACAAGTTCCTTCTTGATTAATTTTAGTATCTCAAAGTTGGCATACTCGTGCACATGATATAGAGGATTCTTTTGTTATCTTCTTTCTTCTCTTGAACTTAGCTTCTTTTGGACTAATAGTCAATCCGTCTTGACTATCTATTTGTTCTTCCATGGTTCTTCCATACCTTGGTATTTCTTGCTCAACATTTGATAGAGATCTGATATTTTTCTGATCTTATGATCTTTGATCAATAACTATTTTTGTTTCTTGTGGTGTTACTTCTTGTTCTTTTTCATCCTCTTTCTTTTTTTTGTTTTGCATATACCTTTTTCCTCTAAATTCTAATTTCTTCTTGTCTTCTTTCCAATTCTATTCTTTATTTTTTGAAAGATGAGTCTTCATTTATAATAGTTGTTTGTTCTTCATCCTTTTCTTCACTTGATACACTAGATGATAGATTTGGACCCCATTCATATTCATTTGAATCCATCTCTAAACCATTGTCTAGAATTACACCACTATATCTAACAGGAATATTATATGATGAGAAAAGTTCTTTGATTTTGGCCATCTGTTCTTTCACTACTTCTGGAATATCTTGACCAGGTTCAAAACTTGTTTGTATTCCTTAAACTTGTTTTCAAGATTCTTCTTCTCTTTTGATTGCAATTTCTTCCTGTTGTTTCTCATATTCTTCTTGTTAGAATCCAAGAACCCTGAGAGGGAGGGGGGTGAATTAGTGTTCTACCGAAATGATCAATTTTAACCTTATTAAAACATGCATTCACCAATTGATATGCCGGTACATATAAGATTGAAATAAGTAAAGCAACCAATAAGCCAATCACACAAATGGATACCATAACACAAAGAATTATACATAGAAAACCTCAAAGAGGAAAAACCACAGTGGGATTTGTGACCCACAATATCAATCCACTAGCCATATGAAAAGATATTACAAAATATTGGGGCCTACACTTGCAGGAAGGCTTACATCCTAGAGAACATTGCTCATCACAAAAGGAGCCTCACTGACTACATACAAATCTAGACTACAATCTAGAGAAATGAGTGAACTGAAAAGATAGCATCTCCTATGCCTGAATATAGTTTTAGTTAAGCTCTATTTGTTCTAGTTTGAAACCTTAAAAACCCTTACTGGAATAACCTCTTACATAAACTTCGCATTACAAAACATTATCACATTCTCCTATCCTTACATATTACAAAATGATCTAATCAACTGACTTATATACCCTTATAAACTTTCATGCCTTATGTCGGCTTACATAGATAATTACAAAGTGAATATACATGTCGTCTCAATAACATTAATACATAAATATCAAAATCAATTGCTGATGTCGGCCTCCAATACCGATAACATGATGAAGTCATGTCGGCCTGCAATGTCGGTATCCAAAGAATTCCTTCCAATCAGTGAAGATACCTGCTGGTGAAGTGTCTGCCAGTAATCAACCAAACCAAAATGTGAAAGTCAAAACATGTTTCCATCAATGACAATATATTGAAACCAATCAAATGAGTGTCAATAGCCAACAATCTCCCCCTTTGGCATTGATGGCAACACTCATGTGAAAAATGATAATGGTTTCCATCTGCCGGTTTCATCCTGAGACTGCTCCCCTTGAGATGAATATCCATCTAAGATCATGATCAATAAAAAAATAATCCATACCTCCATATCTCCTGATGCCAAGAATATAGTTTTCACCTATACTTACCCTTTGACTTCAATGCCAAAAATAACAAAAACTGGGACAAAGAATGAAAAGACTGTACAATGAATGTCCCAAAATACCTTACCAGAGCTGAATATATTTGAAAATTTCTGGATAGGCTTTCTCTAAAATCTCTAGATAGGTATCCCAACATAATTTGAGTGTGCCCAAAATAGATACAAGTTCATTAAGCATATAGGCATATGACTCTTTATCCTTAACTTTTGTAAGTGTAGGCTTACCAGCCTATCAATACACTCTTTCTTATGTACACTTAATGAATCCAACTAGGAACTCACCAATCCTCTAAGACCTCTAGCTCTCCTTATGATTTTATCCTTTTCCCTCTCAAGAGCTAAAACTTGGGCTTCCAAAACCAAAATTTGACCATCAATAGATGTATTCAAAGAATGTGATCCATCAAAAGAATTGACTATACCTACAATCTTTTCCTGAGTATCCTTAATCCCTTTATCTGTCTCTGCAGTAAGTAAGCCTATGTTACAACATACTCTATAAATATTAGTGCACTACCTCAAAGCATTATCAATCAACTTCAGCTTATCATTAATGTCCTTCTTCTCTAACTCAATCATCTGATCAAATGTTGCTTTCTTAGCTTGTGTAAACCTCTCCAATGCCTATCAGTTTGATTATATTGTAAAGATTGAAAGACCTTAGAAATGTGCTCTATGATTATTTTAAGCTTGCTAGATGGGCTTGCTTCTTTGTCAAATTTGCACTCTGGGACAAGTATATGCAAAACAGTGATAGACTGATCAATAACTGCTTTGTCCATAGATCCTTCCTTCATCATCTTTTGTGCAGCCATCATCATGAGCTTAGTAGAACTCATCTCAATTATTCTTTTTTGTTCAACCTGCGAGGTGTTAATTGACAATAATGATGGGCTCACTATTGGTTCCTTGTCGGATTCCTCTTTCTTCTCCTCTGATGGTTTATTAACTTTTATAGCTTCCTCTCTTACACTGGTGGATTCGCCACTTGGTGCAGTTTTAGTTACTATCGGTTCCCCCTTATGAAATGTCAACTCAACTTGTACATTCGAATCCGGAGAACTATTGTCCTCAACATTAGTAACTTGTACACTTGCAACCTTTACACTCTCTGATTCTGTCAGTATCTCAATATTTGTGTCCTGTACATTAGTTTCTACCAGGGGCTCAATATCCAATATCTTAATATTTTTCAAAATTGTAGATGTGGTACCCATTATACCTTTACCTTTCCCTTCAACCGGGATGTCTGTAGCATCAGTTTTAGCTTTCAGTGAAATATAAAAACTAGGGTTTGAAGCAAAGAATTGAACCCATACCTTGTGGGTCTCAGTGACTATCTCATTAACCCTACCTAACACAAGACTCACTATCATGTGCTTGTTGTGAATGATCTTCTTGTCTGCAACCTCAAGAGTCCTATCCAACTCCTCTGGAGTAATAGTTGCACAAGTAGTCAACAACTCTTGAATATTTATATGCTTGTCCTCCTCCATTTCTGATAATCTTCTAGCATCTAAATTCTTATATAACTATGCCAATATTTGATTTTCAATTTCTAACAAGTCTTTCTTATATATATCCAAATACAATAAAACTACTTCCTCAACTTCTCTTTGTTCATCATCATACAAATACTCATAATAAAATTATACATTCTTCAACATACCATCCTTAGTTATTTCATCTACTAATTCTGCACAAGTCCTAGGTGGAATAATAGTTACATTACTAGTGACAAGTGCCAGATCAATGTCATCCATCTTCTTTATTCTTCTAGTACCAGATGGGGCAGAAGGTGTTTCCTTTGGAGCTCATTTCTGTGTCAGTACTCTGATAGTAACTTTCCTAACCGGTTGCTTCCTTGTTTCCTCCTTAGTCTCTTCAGCTTTCTTTCTTAATACCCTCTTGAATGCTAAGGGTGTGCCATCATAAGATCCATATTCTGATGGAATAGGCTCAATAAAAATTTATGGTTCTTTCCTCTTCCTTCTTTTTTTTAGAACATCAATTAATGCCTTGATATCCTATGAGACCTGTTCAACAAATTTACTTGCCTTGTCTTGCTACTTCTCCCTCTTCTTCTGATTAAACTCAACTTCAACCTCTTGCTTCTTCTATTTTTCAGTACCAAAGGATTTCTCAGTTTCATCAATAGGTGCATCAATTAACAACTTTGTATAAGCTTCCAGAATCTATGCATCAACTTCATAACCCATCTCTTCAATCCATATCTTTTGGGGCTTGACAGCTTCCATCAAAGTTTTGTCCTTTTTAACCATGAAGCATATCTTGCTTGAGTATTTCTCAACAATTTTATTTGGAACCCTCTCCCTAGAATTCATAGCCTTCTGGAATGCCTTAAAGTAACCCCATACCTTGTCATCTCACTGACTACCTAGACTAGCAATAGATTATTTTAGTTGTCTTGCTATCGGGATCTCAAATGTCCATTATCTCTTCCCAAAATCGGGAGTTTCATTAATGAAAAATAGCATCAAACAGACAATAATATTTCCATACCAGAATGTTCCCTTCTTCTCTCCTTTGATATTCTCTAGGTTAATTAACAATTCATCTAACATCCATCCACAAAGATCTAACTTATCATTTTCTCTCATCATCTAATGTGCTGCATAAATGAAGGAGCTAGAAATAGAATTCAGATGGTTTGACTGAGTTACCTTGTAACCAATAATCATACTTCTAAATCAGATATCTCTATCGGTGATAGTGCTAACCCTCATCGATTGCTTGTCTAATGTTGCATAAGTTATTTTGCTGACATGATCATTAGAAACCTTCTTCTCTAGACGCTCCCCAATCTGTGGAAAATCGGTGATGACCCTGATGGCCTCCTAGATCTTGTAAGGTCTGTCCAACCAGATGAATTCTCCATGCACTCTACTTAGAACATATCTGACAATCTCATCTTCAAATTCGGCAATATCCAAAATGCTGATAAACCCTAGATCCTCAATGTGATGATACTCGGGCTTAATCTTTCTAGAATCTCCCATTAAATCACTCATATACATGTTCTTAATATCACTAGTTCCCAAATCCTCAATATGACAGTGAATATAAGCTTTGACATCTTCAACATATACAACTCCTTTCGGGACATGGTAAAAATTGCCAACCAAATCATCCAAGGTGGCTATATGCAGAAATCACTTGAAAATTGGCCTAGGATGGTCCTTGATCTCAAGAACAATATGATTTACAATAAAAGTTGGTGCAGAGGATGATCCTGCTTCCATGATGAAAGATAAATACCTATGAAGTAGTTGTCGGTGAAACCCTAAAGAACTCTTCCGACCGCTGGTGAAATCACTCAAGAAGATATCGATCACACTGAATTGCCTTAGACTCGCTCTGAATTGCTCTGAATGCAAAGTGATTAGAAATGAAGTGGATTCAACCTTTTTAACTTTAAAGAAAAACCCTAATTCATCACTAATATGAATGACTTCTGGTGAAAGATACCAGATCTCGGTCAAACATCTCCATGCTGGATAAGCATTTCTAATGTTTGGAACATCTTCCAGATCCTCTTCCCGGGGCATTAGTAGTATTGACATGAATTTTTCCTACCCCTAAGGCATCTGCCTCACTTATCGGATGAGCTTCTTGCTGGTACAGGAGCAACCTTCTCTGTTAGTTGAGTAACCGGTGCATTTCCATCTACTGATTGATCTTCTGACTTCCTGACCCATTTCTTGATATGATCTTGCCAGATTTCATTAACCTTCTCTTTTCCTTTATCATTTGATCCATCATTATTAATTGGTGGATTTTTGCTTCTTCAGAACTTAGCTATATGTCCAACCTCATAGCATGCATAACATGTAACATTATTCTTTTGAATTGCTTTGCTAAAACAGGTGTAATTGCTTGACTTGCACTGATTAGCCATATGTCCAAATTTCCCACATGCATAACATTTAACATTCATTCTGTACTCTTTTGTCTTATGACCATACTTATTGCATTTAGAACATTGACCGAGAGAAGAATTATAGTTCTGATTTTCTCTATTTCTACATTGCCTAGCCATGTGAAAAAAATTTATTAAAAACAAAGCATCTACCATTAATTTTATAAGCATTAAGATGCCTTATCGGTGCCTTCTGGTTTTGATCTTCATTTGCAGTACCGAAGTATTGGAGTTGAGTAAAAATCAACTCTACAACTCCCAAAGATCACTTCCATGCAAACCTGTCACAGAAGGAGAGAAGCAAAAAAACTATGCAGACCAAAATTTAGAGATCCAGAAAAGAGGAGTCATATTGATTGTGCAACAATAATGCAAGTCAATAATTATAGTTGTTATAAAAATACAAAGAGAGAATCCTTATAAAAGGATACTCAAAACCCTAAAGGAGAAAACCCTAAAGAATTATAAGATTCCTAAGTTTAGCCTAAGCATAGAGTATATTAGACTAATAATTAAATAAATAATTATTAGCTAATACAAGATAACTCTAACAACCCCCCTTAAGATTAACTCAAGGAGTAGCTAAAAAACAACTAAAAACTAAAAATCGTGTAAAAAAATGCAAGAAAGCAACAATGGGTCCCGACAACTAGGCTTGATGAAGTACCCAAGTACAATAATATCTTTGTAAAGTGGAGGAAAAGGAGAAAACCCTATGGGAACAAAATTCCTCTCCAAGAAGATATGAAAGCTCAAGGGAAGGACTAAGAAGCCTCCAAACAAGAGTGTTCCAGAAGATAGGAACATGAAGAAAAGAATGAAGAACATGAATGAAGCATGAAATAACTACAAACATTGTCAAAGAGTAACTACTAATCTGAAGAACCTCCACTGAAATAGAACATGACCAAGTAGAGAAGACTGTAATCTGCATGAGTGCCCTCAAATGACACTACTTGAATCAGATGGCAAACAGAAGGCAAACAACTGAACTTGAAGATACAGATGACATAAAACACCAAAGCCTGAAGAGCTGATCAATTGAACCAAGGAAGCATTAGAACAATATGACAATCCTCCCATAATGCTGAAAAGGGAGAGGGACCAATACACTGAAAAGAATAGCCAACAAGAGCTACATGATGAAGAACCAAGAACATTGAAGGTGCGGAGAAAGTACATAGTGTCATGGAAGGAACACTCACTTGACACACATCATGAGGCTAACGTCATGGAAGGCACACTCACTTGACAAAGGTAGATGGAAAACAAAAGGAAAACATCAACCCCCCATGGCACTTTATAAGTAGTGCATGTATAGTAAGGCACAAGATGTGCAAGATCCCAAGTATACAAATGCATGATGGAACTTTATCTCAGTGCATTTGCATAAATAAAATGCTACAATGATTAGAAGAGACAGAAGACTAGAAGCAAAAAGAACAACCAAAGATGAGACATCCTACTCAAAGAAAGAGATCCCAGGACCTAAAATATCCAAGATATTCACCAGAGTGCTGAATAAATATACCTAGAGCATAATCTAGAAATTAAATTCATATGAATGAAAAGAGCACAACAAAATTTACAATGATATAAAGTTTTTAAAAAATGGAGTTTGGATGCTCAAGTTATGTCTCCCAGAGTGCAAAAAGGAACCTCTGGCTTTGACAGAAAAAAAAAAAGCCATCAAAAAACAAAATCAAAATTTCAAACCTCTAGATTTGGATAGAGCTTAGAAAAAGCTTTCCAACGATATAAGATTTGTCAAAAAACGCCTCCGTATGACCAAGTTATGGCCAAAAGAAAAAAATCCCTCTTATAGGACATAAAGAGGGTAAAAAAAAGATGAAAATTTTCTGACGCATTTTGCAAGTTCAGCCATACGGATTTTTGTGCCTTGAAAAATGTGTCAATACAAAATCATGCTCTAGAAGCCCCTGTCACTAGAAATAGGCAAATTATATATCAAAATTCATGGAATCAGCCTTCTAAATCCATCTATGAGGTACTTTTGGTACCAAAATGTACCAAAAAATTAGCAACCCTCAGAAATGGAAAAAATAACTGCACAAACCCTCAAATACACAGATCTGAAAAACAAGACTCAAAATCTCTCATGAAGAGAATAGGGGCATGCAGATCTAGAGCTTTGATACCATATTGGAATTGAGGAAAAATCAACTCTACAGCTCCCAAAGATCACCTGCATGCAAACCTGTCACAGAAGGAGAGAAGCAAAAAAACTATGGAGGCCAAAATTCAGAGATCCAAAAAAGAGGAGTCATATTGACTGTGCAACAATAATGATGCAATTCAATAATTATAGTTGTTATGGAAATACAAAAAGAGAATCCTTATAAAAGGATACTCAAAACCCTAAAGGTGAAAACCTTAAAGAATTATAAGATTCCTAAGTTTAGCTTAAACATAGAGTATAATAGACTAATAATTAAATAAATAATTATTAGCTAATACAAGATAACTCTAACATGAAGCTCTTACCTTGTTCAAATCCAAGTCCATTAGAATCTCCATTTTGTCTTTAACTTTTCAATAATTCATCAAGTTGTGTTGAACTAGCCTTAAATTTGTCCTTGTACTCACTTGCAGTAGTCAGATCATCTCTTAGAATTATCATTTGTCTTTCAAGTTCTTGTTCATTACTCTGGGATTGCACTAAATCAGTTCTCAACATATCATTTTCATGAACCAACTAGGTGCATTCTTCAAATTTGTCTTTCAGAGATATAGCAAGATTTTCTTCCTTCTTCTTCTGGTCCTCAATCTCCTTTGACATCCTCATATTTAAGGCTTGCATTTCATTCCTCGTGACCATATTCTCCTGACTCATCTTCTGACATTTCTCATTAAGGGCATCCTTCTCTTCATTATCCTAATTTTGTAAAAGTTCCTTCCTCCTAGCTTGAACAAATGATAGCCTCTCTTGTAGGATAAGAATGAATTCCTGAGCAGAATTCAATTCATCTTGTAACTTCAAGTTCTTCATCCTTTCAGCATCATAATCTTAAAGTTCTACCTCAAGTTGCTTCTCCAAACTCATATCCATGGATTTTGGATTCAGGATCTTCCTCAAGTTATTAAACTTCCTCTAAGGCACAAGGCTCTAATACCAATTGTTGGAATCCAAGAACACTAAGAGGGAGGGGTGAATCAGTGTTCTATTGGAATGATCAATTTTAACCTAATTAAAACATGCATTCACCAAACAACATACCGGTACATATAAGATTGAAAGATGTAAAGAAACCAATAAGACAATCACACAAATGAATACCATAACATAGAGAATTATATGTGGAAAACCTCAAAGAGGAAAAACCACAATGGGATTTGTGACCCACAATATCAATCCACTGGCCATATGAAAAGATATTACAAAATATAGGGGCCTACACTTGCAGGAAGACTTACAGCCTAGAGCACACTGCTCATCACAAAAGGAGCCTCACTAACTACATACAAATCTAGACTACAATCCAGAGAAATGAGTGAACTGAAAAGATAGCATCTCCTATGCTTGAATACAGTTCCAGTTAAGCTTTGTCTATTTCGGTCTAAAACCCTAAAAACCCTTACTGGAATAACCTCTTATATAAAATTCACATTACAAAAAATTATCACATTCTCCTATCCTTACATATTACAAAATGATCTAATCAACTGACTTATATACCCTTACAAACTTTCATGATTTATGTCGGCTTACATAGATAATTACAAAGTGAATATACATGTTGGCTCAATAACATAAATACATATATATCAAAATCAATTGCCAATGCTGGATCTCCCAAATGATGTTAGCCTCCAATACTGATAACCTGATGAAATCATGTCAGCCTGCAATGTCGATATCCAAAGAATTCCTTCCAACTGGTGAAGATACCTGTGTGTGTCGGTGAAGTGTTTGTCGGTAATCAACCAAACCAAAATGTGAAAGCTGAAACATGTTTCCCTCAATGACAACATATTGAAACTAATGAAATGAGTGTCAATTGCCAACACTTCTTTTTTTTGTTTGTTAGCTACTATTTCTGCTACTTACTATACTCTTTCTTGCCATGATTCCTCTTTAGGGACTGCTTTCTTTCTCCACCTTGGATGTTGATAATTGTATGATTTTTTCTTTGATTTAGGATATCCAAGTCCTGATTTATCTTCTTTAGATTGTGTGTGAGGACAAATAGGTTTTGAAATACCTTCTTGTTGCTTACCAATTGGTCATTTTCCTTCATAACCCATTTTTTGCATGATCTTATAACCATTGCCATATTATTCTATTGGAATATTAACTTCTGCAGTTGTTGCTATAGTTTCATTTTTTATCTCTGTACAATGAACTAAGAATGTCTTTGTCTTTGGTTTCTTCTGCAAGTGTTCTAGCTCTAACAAATGCTCCATCAAACATTTCTACTGATTTTTCTAGAGATCCGTGGTTGAAAATTTCTAGGCTTTCCATATGATTTAGGTGAAAGTGGCAAGCTATGTAAAGAATACTTTCCTATTCCTTCATCATTTAGTTTGAGCTTTTTCTTAAAGGTTTCCCATAATTTTTCTTGAATTTCTTTGGTGGGATAGATTGATTCTATGTTATGTGGAACTCTTGCATCTTGTGTTGGTTTCATATTATTGCAATATTGATGGGAGTTTGCAACTATAGTGATTTCTTGTCCATTATGAGGAAACTTTACAAAGTGGTGATATGTAGAAGGAAATGCTTACATGTCATGAATCCATGGTCTTCCCAGAAGAATGTTATAAGAC
Source organism: Cryptomeria japonica (assembly GCF_030272615.1). Lineage (NCBI taxonomy): Eukaryota > Viridiplantae > Streptophyta > Pinopsida > Cupressales > Cupressaceae > Cryptomeria > Cryptomeria japonica. The sequence continues at coordinate 374,225,309 of NC_081408.1, read as the reverse complement.
AGACTCAAGTCTAAAACCTGGCATAATGTATTCCTTTCCATAGGTCCTATTTTGATTGGTAACACCACAGTTCCTTTAGAAGAACACTCTTCTTCATCATAAGCCTTAATAGTTATTTTCTTCTTCGGATCTACTAGATTTTCTAAATATCCCAAAGCCTTTATTAAACTTAATGCACAAATGTTCAAGCCAACTCCACCATCTATGAGTACATGTTTGACATGGGTTTTATAAATGGTGACTTCAACATGTAAGGGAGAATTGTGAGGATGTTGCAAGGATGCACCATCATTTTTAGAAAAAGGATAAGCAATGAGGGGTTATAAGGTGTCCCACCATGTTTTGGAACTGATCCACATCTAGATCTTTTGAAACTTTTGTTTCCATTAGAGCTTTCTCCAATATTTCCTTATGCATAGGTGAAACTTTTAGGAGTTCCAAAATTGATATTTGAGCGGGTTTCCTTTGCAATTATTCCACTAAGTTGTATTGTCTTGTAGTGGATGTTGATTCATTTGTTATACCCAGAAATGTAACCTTCGCTTTGCTTCTCGTAATGGCGTTGGTTCTAAAGGTGTATTATCTTTAACGATGATGACATTTACCACATCATCATACGTATAAGCGTAGTTCACTTTAGATTTTCCTTTGTCATCTTTTGGTTTAGATTGTTCACCTTTTTCATAGTTTGGAAGTGAAGTTTTGAATGCTAGATGTGATTCGTTCATCTTATGACTATCCACTATGATAATTTTGTTATCAATCAAGTTTTGAACAATATATTTAAATCTTTGACAATCATTAGTTTGGTGTCCTTTGTTTCGATGGTAATTGCAAAATTGATTGTCATTCCACCAATTAGGTTTGACTTGAGTTTCATAATTTCTTGCTTCTGGTAAAGTAATCAATTTATTTGCAAGAAGAGTTTTCAAAGCTGATTCCAAGGGTTCTCCAATGTTTGTGAATTTCTTGTGAGGATTGGAGAAGAAAGACTTGGATTTATTGTTCTCTTGATTTTTGTTGTTTTGTACTTGACTTGATAAGTTAAAGATTGGTTGTTGTTTGGTAGCATTACTGTTGTCATTTCCTCCATTGGTAACATTCCTATTCTTTGACCAAATCTAGGTTTGTCATTGTTATTGTTGTTGTTGTTGTTATGATTGTTGTTATTGTTGGAATTGTAAAATTTTAACTCTCCTTTCTTTACCATTGCATCTTCCATCTTTAGACCATTTTCAATCATCTTAGCAAAAGGAGGAGGACATTGCATTTTAAGATGATAAATCATTTCAATGATAAAGTCGTCAATGAATATGTCCATTTTCTCTTGATTGGGTACATCTCTTGGATATCTATTGAACAGTCGTTTGCTTAAAATTACATAGATATAGCATTGTTATCTCATTTCTTACAATGTAGGAGTATTGTGAGATAAATATATTCACAAGTTCTTCAAAGATTTAATTCCAAATGGTAGTCTTGAGAACCATTTCATTGATTGTCCATTTAAACTCCTAGGGAATATATGCATCAAGTAAGTTTCATCATGTGCAAATTCCATACTCATAGTGCAAAATTCCCTAATGTGATCTTGAGCATCGGATTTCCCATCATATTTATCATATTTAAGGATATCATAATGTTGTGGGAATGGTATCATATTTAAACTTTTGTCAAAGGATATGGGCAGATGTCCTCCAATGAATATTTCTTGGAACTTGTTCCATTCTGCATATCATGTATTTGTTGTTGTAAGGTTTGCATTTGTTGAGCGAGAGTTAACAAAGGATTATCTATATGGGTTTTCCTTGTATCCTCATAAGTTCTTTTGTTACCACACTCTCTTCTTGTATCATCATGGTCTTTTCTTGTTTTATCTCCTCTTGTTTCCTCATGATTTACTCAATTTACATCCTCGTTATTTGGATCATCTGTGTTTTGATTGTTACTTGTCTCTACATCTTGTCTCAAACTTTCTATGTTAAAGTTTTGTGGCAATTTGGCTCCTAATTTTGCCAACATTAGAAGGTATTTTTCCTTTTGTTTCTCCAATAACTTTTCCATTAGTTTGTCAAATTTATCATCTTGTTCAAGGTCTCTAATGGTGTTATTGACAACTTCTTCATCAACATCTGGGTATCCAAGAGTTTGAAACATTGAATTATCTTCTTCCATTTGTTTTTATTATTTTCTGAATTGCTCGTATTGAGCTCTAGTCCAAACTATCATGTGATTGATTCAAAAACTTCTCAAGTTTTGACCTTCTAAATGTAACTCAATAAGTGATTATTGGTTTAGGAAGATAAGCTTTGTTGATTTTACCATTGTTATTCGTGCGTTGTGATAAAGCATCTTGTTGTTGAAAGGCACATGCTTGCAAAATTTCTCCATCAAATTTTGTCTCATAACCACATAAATAGTGACAAAAACGGTGTAGAAATTTCTTATGTTTTAACAAGATCTTGCATTTGATATACAAGAATCTTATCCTCTTGAGAGTGGCCTTATAACTGGGTTTTCTTTTCTTAAAGCGATATTTAAAAGTCATATAAGAATATGATGGTTTACAAGTTTTCTTGATTCCAATGTGAGTGCAATTTTGATTTTGATATTGTAGGTCTTGGAGACAACTGAGGGGGGGGGGGTGAATCAGTTGTCTAATAAATTCAAACCAAAATCTTAATAACCAACTTAATGCTTAATACCGGTAAGACAATTAAGTATGCCGGTAAACAATGTTAACAGAAAATGCTATACCAGTAAGAATTAATGTATGAAACATAAGCACAAAGTCATCCACAACACATGACACAAATATTTGTACGTGGAAACCCTGTAAGGGGAAAAACCACGGTGGGAAACCTTACCCATAATCAGATGATACTACTACAGATAGTAAGTGTACAAAGAGGGGTCTGCACATGCAGAAAGGCCAATAGCCTAGAGCTCACTACTCAAACACAAATGGGAGTCACACTGACTACAGCAGGATGGTTAAATCCAATGAGAATGTACTGCACAAAATAGCATCTTCATATGCTGGATTCAGTACCGGTGTAATGTTGATATGCTTTTACAAAAACCTAACTTCACCTTCAAATGATGTCTTCGTGTATATCTCTGCTTGATCTCGCATATACCCTTCCTTAAATCTTTTTTGCATTCCACACTTCATCTTACAAATAAGATCTTACATTTATACCATACCCTAAGACCAATTTTAGTAGGTCGGCTCTACAAGATATTACAATAAAAACATTTTACAAATAATACAATATCCGATGCAATAACCGATTGAACATGTTGGCTTAATGCATTTACAACAATAATAAATCATCTCCATAGCGTGCCATGCTGATCTGGAAAAGATAAACCTGTCGGTGTAACCCTAGATAACCTGGACCTATTTGCCGGTAAAAGCAAATATGCAAATAATAATATGCCAATGATTATTACTTCAAAGTAAAGTGTCCACATGATGTCTTCGACATTACCAGGTGTCTTCCATGTCAATGCAGGTACTGGTGAACATTATATCCTACCGGTTAACCATATACTAGTGACTGTTTGAACAGTTTACTGATTGCTGGTGAATGTTGTTGGATCTCCAAAGTAGGTGTATTTAGCAGGTGTTGACATCAATGACAAAACCATACCAAAATACCAACAATCTCCCCCTTTGGCATTGATGGCAACACAAGATGGAAAAACCATCAAAGTGCCAAAACAGAAATGCCAAGTACAGAAACCAATTCTCCCCCTAGGAGTAATATGTGTTTATACCAAACTCTCATACCAATCTCTCCTCAATGTTTTATCTCTCCCTAATGTTTTTCCATATATCTCTCCCCCTTTGACATCAAATGCCAAAGTCACAAAAATTCAAGTTCATACAATATACCAACTACTCCCCCTGAGAAGTAGCTTCCTCATCAAATATCGGAATAGAATTTTTGTCCATTTAATTCTGCCGGTTGATGAAAATCATCAACTGTCTAAGTCTCTACCGGTGGAGGTAAGACTCCGAGCTGATCTCTGAGATACTCAAAAGTTTCCTTAGGCAAAGGTTTTGTAAATTCAATTTAATAGAAACATGTTTTGTTTTAGAATGTAATACTGGATTCTTAGATATATCAATTGTTGCAGTGTTATCACAATATATAGTAATAGGTTCCTTGCATTTTACCTTTATGTCTTTCAACATTTGCTTAAGCCAAAGTACCTATGTATAGTTTGTTGCTGCTGCAACATATTCTGATTTTGCTGTTGATAAAGATGTACAACTCTGTTTCTTACTTAACCAAGAAACTAATCTCTTTCCAAGAAAGAATGCTCCTCCAGTGGTGCTTTTTCTATCATCCACATCTCCTACCCAATTTGCATCTATGTATGCATATAGATCAAAATTTTCATCTTTAGGATACAATAATCCAAGATTTGTTGTGCCTTGTAAGTACCGGAAAATCCTTTTTACTGCTGATTCATGATTTTCCCTAGGATTACTTTGAAATCTAGAAACTATACATACTGCATTCATAATATCAGGTCTGGTTTGTGTCAAATATAGTAAACCTCCTATCATAGATTTGTATCTAGTTGGATTGACAGGTGTAGATTCATCCCTTTGAGATAATTTGTCATTTTTAGTCATAGGTGTGCTTACCGGTTTAGAGTTTTCCATCCCAAATTTCTTAAGTAGTTCTTTCAAGTACTTAGATTGACTTAAAAATATGCCTTTATCAGTCTCTAAAATATGCAATCCTAAAAAGAATTTTATTTCTCCAATCATAGACATTTCAAATTCATGCTGCATTTTAAGAGAAAATTATTTGCATAATCCATCTTCTCCTCCAAAGATTATATCATCAACAAATACTTCCATAATCCAGATGTCATCATTAGTTACTTTGTAATATAAATTTCTATCTGCATTTCCTTTAGTAAAACCGTTTTTTAAAAGATACTTATCCAATCTTGCAAACCAGGCTCTTGGAGCTTGTTTTAGTCCATACAGAGCTTTTCTTAATCTGCAAACCATATCATTGTCATCTGTCAAAGAAAATCCATCAGGTTGTTCAATATAGACTTCCTCTTCAAGATCTCCATTCAAAAATGCACATTTAATATCCATTTGGTAAACTTTGTAATCCTTGTGAGCTGCAAAGGCCAAAAATAATCTAACTGCCTCAATTCTGGCTACCGGTGCAAAGGTTTCATTGTAATCAATTCCTTCTTTCTGAGAATATCCCTTACACACTAGTCTTGCTTTATTCCTGACAACCTTACCATCTTAATTGAGTTTGTTTCTAAATACCCATTTGGTTCCAATTAAATTTTTATTTTCAGGCCGGGGAACTAATGTCCAGGTATTATTTTTCTCAATTTGTCCTAATTCTTCTTCCATAGCTTTAATCCAAAATTTATCTTCACATGCCTCATTGATAGATAATGGTTCAATTTGAGAAATAAGACATATCTCTTCATTTGCCAATCTTTTAAATTTGCTTCCAATTATCTGATCTTCAGAATGATTCAGTCTTACATACTGGGTTGTCTTAGTCTATTGTTGTTCTTCAATCACTGTGGAATCCTCTGATGATACTGGAGTAACTGGATCATCATTCTGTACCGGTGGATTTACTGTTTGTTCATTTTTCATAATTTCTGTTACTAGTTCAGAGTCTATATACCTTGAAGTTCCTCTGAATTGTTCATCAATCTTTACATTTGTACTCTCAACAATTTTTTGTAATCTTTTATTAAAACATCTATAAGCTTTACTCTTAGATGAATAACCAAGAAATATTCCTTCATCACTTCTAGGATCAAACTTGCCAATATACTCATCTCTTCTAATATAACATTTACTTCCAAAAATTTTGAAATACTTAAGAGTAGGAGTATTACCAAACCATAGTTCATGAGGGGTCTTACTGGTTTCACCTTTGATGTGAACTTTGTTGAATGTATAGATAGCAGTTCTTACTGCCTCTCTTCAATACACATGTGGTAGATTTGCTTCTGATAACATACTTCTTGCTGCATCCAAAATAGTTATGTTTTTCCTTTCAGCAACTCCATTCTATTGTGGTGTCTGAGGTGCTGATAACTATCTTTTGATTCCATTTACTTCACAAAATGTATTAAAATCTCTAGATGTGAATTCTCCTCCTTGAACTGATCTTAAACATTTAATTTTCTTACCGGTTTCATTTTCAACCATTGCTTTGAATAGTTTGAACTTCCCAAGTGCTTCTAATTTTTCTCTATGAAAAGTAACCCAACACATTCTAGAATAATCATCAATAATTAGCATGAAATATCTATCACCTTGTAAGCTTTTAGTTCTAGCCGGACCACATAAATCAATGTGAATTAAATCAAGAGCATTATTGGATTTTTCTGGAATACTTTTGAAACTAGCTCTAACCTCTTTTCCAAATTGACATTCTTTGCAAATTGTATTATGAGGTTTCACAATTTTAGGTAGATCTCTAACTGCCTTAGAAGTACTGATTTTTACCATGCAATCAAAATTTACATGACATAGTCTTTTATGCCATAGCCAACTTTCATCTATATGAGAAATTAAGCATGCCTTTTCACTATTATTCCAATGAAATATATTACCTCTAGTCTGATTACCGGTTGTAATTTCCAAACCAGTTCTATTCATGATTTTGCATTTTCCATTTTTAAATTGTAACTGAAAACCTTTCTCAACTAATTGACCAACACTTAAAAGATTATGTTTTAATCCTTCAACATAGTAGACATTGTCAGTGTTATGTTTACCATCAAGAGATATTGAACCCTTACCTTTGATTGAACAGGCTTTGTCATCTCTGAATCTTACTAAACCTCCATTGTATTCTTGAAAGTTCAAGAATTTACCTTTGTCTCCAGTCATGTGATGTGAGCATCCTGAGTCAATAATCCATTCATCCTTTGATTCAACTTTAGCTGCTAGGGCTTGTTCTACTGGTTGAGCAATAGGTACCGGTTGATCTTCTGTTATAGCAACAAAGACCCATCTGTTGTCTGCTGGATCCTCATCAGAATCATCAGTCACACCTTCATCAGCAATGTAAAAAGATTTATCTTTGTTTTTCTTAAATCTGTATCTCTGATATTCAGGATTAGGTTTGTATGTCCTTCTAGCTTCTTCTCTTAGTCTAGCATGTCTATCAGGGCATCTTGAAGCCATATGACCAATCTTATTGCAGTTGAAACATTTAAAGGGTGTTTTACCTTCATACTTACTTCCAATTGGACCTTTTGGCATTTTTCTTGCAAATAGTGCTTCAAGTTCTTCAAGTTCTTCATTCTCCTTCCTGGTTTCTTCAAGTTCTCTTGCATAGAAGGCTCTCTAGTTTGATTTATCAAAAGATGGAGCAGATGATGTTGATGCTTTGAAGGCCAAATCAGTTTTTATAGTAGCAACAGGACCAAATTCCTCAATTTCAAAAGCTGAAAGTTTTCCAATCAATGTATCCCTAGTTACTGATGTATTAGGCATTGTTCTTAACTCATTTATAGCAGTAACCTTCATTTTATATGCCGGTGGCAAACCTCTTAAGATTTTTGAAACAATCTCATCTTCACTCAAGGTTCCTCCACAACATTTGATACCTAAAACAATTTCATTTACTCTTTCCTTAAAAGCAGAAATTATTTCATCTTCTTCCATTTTCAGATGTTCATACCTGACTCAGAAGCTTTCAAGTTTTAAAATTTTGACTGTGGAATCCCCTTCATTCACTGTTTCCAAATGATCCCAAATAGCTTTTGTAGTGGATCTAACTGATAATCCCATGATTTGTTGATCTGATAATGCGCTCAAAAGTGCTTCTCTTGCTTTGCAATCATTTTCTTCATCTTTAGCTAAAGTAATAGGAGCAGTCTGACCAGCTATAGCAGCAGTATAACCATTCTTAGTAACTTCCCAGATATCTTTACCAATGCAATTCAGATGTTTCTCCATTCTGATTTTCCATATCCCATAGTTGGTTCCATCAAGTTTAGGACAATCCTTTCTGAAATAATTAGTAGACATTGGATCTCCTTAAGTTGTTAAACTTTTGCAAAAAGAGGACCAGGCTCTGATACCAATTGTAGGTCCCGAAGACAATTGAGAGGGGGGGGTGAATCAGTTGTCTAAAAAATTCAAACCAAAATCTTAATAACCAACTTAATGCTTAATACCGATAAGATAGTTAAGTATGCCGGTAAACAGTGTTAACCGAAAATGGTATACCAGTAAGAATTAATGTATGAAATATAAGCACAAAGTCATCCACAACACATGACATAAATATTTGTACGTGGAAACCCTGTAAGGGGAAAAACCATGATGGGAAACCTTACCCACAATCAGATGATACTACTGCAGATAGTAAGTGTACAAAGAGGGGTCTGCACATGCAAAAAAGCCAACAACCTAGAGCTCACTGCTCAAACACAAATGGGAGTCACACTGACTACAGTTGGATGGTTAAATCCAATGAGAATGTACTACACAAAATAACATCTTCATATGTTGGATTTAGTACCGGTGTAATGCTGATACGCTTTTACAAAAACCTAACTTCACCTTCAAATGATGTCTTCGTGTATATCTCTACTTGTTCTCACATATACCCTTCCTTAAATCTTTTTCACATTCCATACTTGATCTTACAAATAAGATCTTACATTTATACCATACCCTAAGACCAATTTTAGTAGGTCAGCTCTACAAGATATTACAATAAAAACATTTTACAAATAATACAATATCTGATGCAATAATTGATTGAACATGTCAGCTTAATGCATTTACAACGATAATAAATCATCTCCATAGCATGCCATGCTGATCTGGAAAAGATAAACCTGTCAGTGTAACCCTAGATAACCTGGACCTATTTGCCGGTAAAAGCAAATATGCAAATAAGAATATGCCAATGATTATTACTTCAAAGTAAAGTGTCCACATGATGTCTTCAACATTACTGGGTGTCTTCCATGTCAATGCAGGTACCAGTGAACATTATATCCTGCCGGTTAACCATATACTGGTGACTGTTTGAATAGTTTATTGATTGCCGGTGAATGTTGCTGGATCTCCAAAGTAGGTGTATTTAGCAGGTGTTGACATCAATGACAAAACCATACCAAAATACCAATAGATGTAACGTAGGTTCAAAATAGGAACGATATATCCAAGATAATGAACAAAGGTGGATATGATCAAATTTCATAATAGAGGATTTGATATATCCTAATGAGAAACTGACATTGATGTTGATTTTTGCACTTAAGATGGTTGAATCACTAACTTGTGAATTATATGCTTATGAAGCCTTTGGAAGTAGCCTATTTAATTGATAAATCTGATTATCGGACTAGTTTGAAGGTTTGTGATAGTTTAAAGACAACTCTACTCGAAAAGGGTATCTAAAACTAGTTTTGAAATTCTGGTCTCATATGCAGAAATGCCCTCTATCTCAGATGCGAGAAAACATTTGTGCTAGCCTTTTTGTCAAAAGTTATTGGCATTATACACTCTTATGAGAATAGTTGATGTTGTCATTGATGGAAACCAACTAACAATCATCTGGCAACCAACTGGCAATCATCTGGCAACCAATCGACAGATACCAGCATCGGCAATAGACTTCTACATACACCAGCAAACACTTCACCGGCATTGGCAACAATGCATACCGACACTTATGCCGACATGGAATAAAATTTTGTTTATTGTTTTGTAATGTAATTATCTTTTGTAAAAGCCGGCATGGTATATTGTAAAAGAGTCATATATGTCTGAGATCTTATAGGTCATTTTTGTGAGGATATAGATGAGAAGTATAAGGCAATTTTTTATAAGGTGATATAGTTGGCAACGAAGTTTTTGGTTATTGACTAAGCTTAAACTGGTACTGAACTTGGCATGAGAGATGTTGTTTTGAAGAAGTACATTGTATTGGATTTTGATAATCCATTTTGTAGTCAGTGTGACTCTTTATTGAGCAGTGTGCTCTAGGTTGTTGGCCTCCCTGCATGTATAGGCCCCTCATTGTAATTAGTATTTATTCATTGGCTAGTGAGTAAATATTGTGAGTCAAAAATCCCACTGAGGTTTTTCCCACACCGGGTTTCCTCATTAAATATCTTGTGTTATGGTGTGTTTTCTATGTTGTCTCTGTTATTCTTATTTGCTGCATTAATTCTTATTTATCTGTACACTGTTTTGGGATGCAAAGTTTTAAATAAGTATAAATATTTTGTTAACCAGTTAGACACTGATTCACCCCCCCTCTCAATGTCTTTGGGACTATCATTGATTATAACAATTGGTATTAGAGCCTGGTCCTCTATTTTCAAAAGCCTAATAACTTGAGGAAGATTCTGACACCGGTACAGATGGAGAACTTAAAAAAATAGTTGGAAGGAGCCCTTGAAGATTTTGATGCAAAAAGGTTGAAGAATATTAAACTTGAAGATGATCTAATGACTGTATAGGAATTCATTAAAGGACTTCAAGAGAACTTTGCTATAGCACAAAATAAAAGAGAATAACTTCATGAGAAGATGTAGAAAGATGATGATGAAAAAGAAACTCTTAGAGACATTGCAAACAAGTTGGGACAAGAAAATAGTAATATGAAGAATGAAATACAAGATATGACTATGAGGTTATGTAAAGATATTAAAGACAGGAAGAAGAATGAAGAATACTTGACTAGGAGACTTAATGATGCTAGAAATGAAAATCTGAGACTTAGTCATGAAAATGATATGTTGAAAACAGATCTGATTCACATGCAACATGATAAAACTGAGCTTATGAGACAAGTTGGAATTCTAGAAAATGAGTTGGCTACTGCAAATAAACATAAAGACAAATTTAAGAAAAGTTCAGAGGAGCTTGATGACATGCAGAAAAGTCAGAAGCCTAATGGAGATACTAATGGACTTGGATTTGAACTTGGAGAAAGTTTCAGTACTGCAAACAATCAAGATCAAAACAAACCAGTAAGACAACCTAATGCTTATAAATTTAATGGCAAATGTTTCAATCGCAATAAATATGGTCTTAGAACAAATCAATGTAGATTTAGAAATAATTAGAACACAAACTCACCCACCGGTCAATGTTCCAAATGCAACAAAGTTGTTCATAATTCAAAAAATTGCAGAATGAATGTGAAATATTATGTTTGTGGAAGATTTGGACATTTATCTAATCAATGCAGATCACAAACCGACCAAGGCTATGGAAAGGCTATTTGGAGGAATAATGTGACTTGTTATGCTTGTAAAAAGATTGGACATATTGCTAGATTCTCTAGAAGCAAGAATGTAGCGACAAACAATATGAGATCTAGCTTGAAGGGAAAAGAGAAGGTAGAAGAAGTAAAGAAAGAATTTTCTAAATAGTGGATTAAGAAAAGAGATCAAAGAACTGATGAAACTATATATTCACCGATAGAACAGAGTAATCCTCCACCGATAGGAGATTTTTCATCTAAGGAATAATCCCTTAGGGGTATGGTAGTGAATTGAAAAACATGCATTCTACCCTCGGTTAATAGTGAGAAGATACATTTCTTCTTTACCAGCAGGTGTGTTAAGTTTTCACTTAACCAATGAACAGTTAAAGATATTTTGAAGAACTTTTTTGCTATAAAGCATCGAGAAACCCTCATTTCAAACTCATCGAGCATTCAAACTTTCTATGAGTGCAAAATCGACCAAAGGCATTCAAGGCGAATCTAAGAAGTGTTTTTCAAGCATTCACCAAGCATCTGGATAAGAGGTATTTTTCATAATGGCTACTTCATCTTCTGTTCTTGAATTTATTTTGAGCCCTACCATTATGGAGAATATAAAATGCCCTAGACCCATTTTCAAAATAATTCTCAAGATTGCGAAGCAAGATGACTCTATAGGAGCTTTCTCAAAAATACCTAAGGGAGTAGCATTTCCAAAAGACCCTAGGATTTATATACATTACAATATAGAAGATCTAGGATTTGACGAGTTAATGAAAATGTTTAATAAGGTCATTTGTGATGAACATGGAATTGTTAAACCCAAACACAAGATTGTGGAAACTTTAGGTTTTGTAGAGATACTGAATATCCCTCAATTTCCAGAGGAAGTGGTTAGGATTGTATTGAGTAGAGCACATGGAGAATTCTTATGGCTGGATTTTGTTTCCAAGATAACCCGACAAGAAATTAGGGCAGTTACTGGTTTACCCTCAACCGGTAGTAGACCTGATAAGACAAAGAAGATTCCCCACAAAATGGTAACAAGCCTAACCAGAGAAACATCTGACAATAGATCACTTAGAGTAAATGATATTAAGGAGATTAATGTGAGATATGTAAGTATGGTTCTTGGATACAAAGCCACACATGCTAACAAACTCAATTCTATTTCCAGACTTTGTATTTACAATGCACATGAAATGATAAACAAAAATGCTAAGATAGATGTGTGTGAATGGTTAAAAGATGAGCTTATTGACAACCTGAAAAATATTAAGGGAGACAAGAAGGGTACTTTCCTCTTTGGAAACCTTCAGGTATGTTTGATGCTATATTTCACCAAAGAGATCCCTGGTACAGGACCCAAAGACTTTGGTTATGATATATCGGTAGGAAAACAACTACAGGAAGCTTTTACTGGCATGGGAACTGCTAGAGACAACAACATAACATATTACTTAAAAAAATTCCAATCTTAAATGAGAGCTAGGGAAAGGATTCCTCAAAGCATAGTTGAGAAATATGACAAGGAAATCTACTTTGTCATCAAAAGAGATGAAATCTAGATGGAAGCAGTAAGCCCTAGAACTATTTGAGTTACTAAAATGGGTTATGAGGTTGATCTACATGTTCTGGAAACATATGCAAAAGCACTACTTGATGCACCAAGAGAGCCATCTGAATAATTCTTTGGAAATGTAGAAACCACAGAGAGTAATGTGTCTATGTAGAAAAGGACTAAGAGAAGAGAAAAATACATTAGGGATACATCCAAGAAAGTAAAGGAAATCAAAGAAAATTTCATGAACCTTAGTGGCATATCGGCTAGTGAGCTTGAAGGACTTCAATCGGAGGCACATATTTCACCAGTTGACACATCTTCTTGTTGGGAGTATTTAAAATTGAGTCAAAGTTTGTAGGCCTATTCCAAAAATTTTCTCAGTATGTCAGAAAGGCACCTAAATAAGTCAGTTTGAATGGCCTAGTTTGCGAGAGGGCAGAGTGGAGTCAGTTGATTTTCAGAGGGTAAGGCTCGGGATTCATGTCCTACACCTTTCATTTGGCCTATTCAATGATGTGCAACTTTTAGAATTCAATTTGGATAAGTTTATGAGGTACCTAGTTTAAGGGGTGAGTTGAAAGTGCATTTTAGGCACAAATGCAAATTTTATTGAGTAGCCTAATTTGAGCGATTACATATTTTTCCCTATTGATCGTCATGAAAAAATTCAAAATGGATTCAATTATATGCATAAATTTGAGTCAGCCTGCAAAATTTCAAGTCCTGACGAATCTATTTGCTCAGTTTTCATAGCCAAATCCGTTTGCAGTTTGTGTGGTTTGACTAGTCCCTGTTTCGACAGCTAGTCGGAGCCCTGTTTCGCATAAGTGTAAAAGTTGCCTTAGTAAGTGTCATGCCATAATGTTTGTTCCAAGCTGATGACGGTATAAATGATGAGCTACGTTTAAAATTTTAAGCCTTTATCAATCCGTTTGATCGGTTTTCAAAAGAGCTCATTTTGCCATCAAATGCAGTTATCCGTACTTTCAATGCTATATTAGTTAATGTAGCCATTTTTGTGAGCATACTGTTTGCATCCTATCAGTCTAGTGATCGGACTGAGATTTCCAAGTTTTAATATGTACTTCAAGGTACCTATGTTTCAATTTTGAGGGCCTACGGAGGTCGTTTGATATTTTTGAGAAAGGCGTCATGTGTTGCCAGGACATTGACTTCATCAGGTCCGCATTGTCGACAAAGCCAGTTGGGCATTTTCAAAAATTAATATCTCTTCGCTCGGGACTCATCTTGAGAAATCGTTTGGTATAACTCATCCTTGTATATCAGAGTACACGCCTGTCAGATGGCGAGCTCCAAAAAGGTGTTTTGACAGGTTTGAAAATTACGTCTTTGCGATTAAATGCGAAAATGTGGCGTAATTGCCTGAAGGTCGCAAAATTCAGTCTGATGATCTGAAAATGATGTCGATCATTTCTAGAGGTATGTTTGAGGTCCGTGAAGCATTTTGAAGGCCAGTTGTATGAAAACAAAAAATTTTTTAGTCCGACCCACTTTGGGGCCTAACTTGGCTTGACTGCAATTCACCAGTGGGATGGTGAGAGGTGACTCCAATTTATTGGTCGTTAATGGATTGATGGTGTATGTCTTGCATATTAGTTTTAAGCCTCAAACATTTCAGAGAGATATCTCCACCAATGTTTTATATATTGAAAAATGTGAAGGCTTCAGGCCAAATGAATGGCAAATGCATGTTGTCAAGTTGAATGCATTTCTCCAAGCCAATGTTCCTTCCTCCATGAAGTGTTGCAGCAGATACAGAAACTTTCAAACAAATGCATGTGCAATAGTTTTTCAATGAAAGGCCTTTGGCAGGTGTAAGGTTTTAAGTCCACTTTTTGCCCATTTTAGCTTCTGCATGTGTGATAGGGAATGACCAGCGCTCTATAAAGAGGTGAGCATTAAATTAAAGTGTTAAATCATTTCAGCGGAATGGCTAAGGCTCCTTTCTATTCTCAAAACCCTTCACTTAACCGTGGGGCTTGGAATGCTCATGAAGATTGTAAATTGGCCCGATGCATCAAAATCCATGGTGAGCATAGGTGGAGGGACCAAGAGGAATAGTAGAGGACGCAACAGAATAGGAAGAAATGGCAACAGTTCCTCAATTTAGATATCGCTCAAGGTGCTAGATCCAAAATCAGTTGAATATCCATAACCATTCCCAATAGCTCATGTGGATGGTGGAGGGGGAATTTAAAAGGTTTTCAAACTCTAGCATATATCAAATCACAGTCATCATCCCCTCTGCTGTAGCATTTTGGAGGCCAATCATAAGCTTGGTAAATGACATGGGCAAGTGGATCCCAGCCTTTTCCCAGTTCTCCTCGTGGATCCTTTGCATTTAAAAGGGGAGGCATGTAATAGCCAAATTCATTGGCATATGGAAAGTGCATGTCGCAGGTGTAGAATCAGTAATACAATCCTCTGCGTGGCATGTGAAAAGGAATGCAAAACTCCAGATGCAAACACAAGTTTCCCCCCGGCGTGAATGGTGGATCAAGAAGAACATTGGTTCTTTGTCATCGGATTGTGCTTTAATTTCCCAAGGTGTTTCCCAGAATGATATCCTTGCAGTAGCATTCACTATAAGGGCCAGACAAGATCAACACTTTCAATTAAATGCAGGAAAACACCATTAAAGTCATAGAGAATAGCTTCAAACATGTAGCTATAGGCAAAACCACATTATCCCACATGCATTGTGGAAGGGAATTTTATAATGTTTATAAGCAAAAACAAACCCATCTATAATGTCTAAGCCATAAAGGCTTTTGACGGATGGTGCTTGATGGCACCCAAGGTGGGCCCACGCGCGAGTATGGATGCCGAGGTGACAAAGGAGATGACTGAGCGGTGACCAAGTGGACCCCACATAGGCACGCTTCCTAAGGTAGACAAGCGAAATTTTGCAGAGAAAGGCTGGGTTAACGAGTGAGCAGGTTTGAGATGGATCAACGGTGCACACAGCTTTGCGAAGGCAAGATGCACGCCCGTTAGAGCCTGTGAAATGGTGAAAGGAAAATGGCGAAAATGCAGCAGGTTAACCAGTGAGCATGTTGGATCAAGATCGACGACCTACGTGATTTCGCGACCCAAAGATGCACGTCCGTTAGTGCCTGCGAAATGGCGAAAGGAAAAACATGAAATGGTGAAGTCCAGGTGGTGCACAGATGGCGGGTACAGTCAAATGTCCAACAGGCGGGCTCGGTGAGATGGCGCCTAGGTGGTGATGATGTGGCACTGAGGAGGCATACACATGGTGGCCAAGTGACGGATGAGCAAGCGAACATGTGGCGGTGATGAGGTGTCATCCCAAGTGGCACCCAGTGGAACCCATCAAGCAATCAGATCATGCCACGTGGCAAAAGCGTCAGGACCAAATGGAGGCAAAAATCAAAATTAAAATGAGTAAATGATATAGTTCAAACTATAGAGAAATTCGAAAAATTTAAATGATGGTTCCATGTTGAGGATTAATTCGCCCAGGGTCTCAATTTTCGCCAAAATATAAAGTGTTATATGTTTTCGGAAAGCTCTTGGAGTGAGGAATCTAATTATGAGGTTAATTTTGACAAACATGAGATATTTTGGAAGCATTTTCCATGGGAACAAAATTTAGTTAGAGAGGAGACACTTGGCAATTCAGTTGCAGATTTGATTTGGTTCCCTCTCCTTCTTATTCCCAATTCTTCTCAGTTGTAGGGGTTCCAACTTTTGAGAGATTTTCTCCAAGGGAGAAATCCAAAATTGTAGGTTCCTGTGATGACATCCTTTTATCAATGCAAATGATAGTGTGTTCGTCTATGTTTTCAGTGTTGTCTTTACTGTAGGTTTAGTTTTAGTTTGTAGGTTCACACATATGCACGGCATGTGTGAGTTTCCATGAAATTGTCTCCAAAATGTACTCAGATTCATATGATTTCATATTATCAAGGATAATTTGAGTTGTCTCTTTTAGATTCCTCTAAGAGTGTAATGTTGTCTTTTGGGTATTCTTCAAGGAAGGATTTAAATCCTAAAACCTAGCATTAATGATTTTGAATGCATATTGGATATATACATATAAGTATGGTTTTGTGACAGAGCAGAGGATTGTATTAATGTAAGGCATTGATACATGAAAATTTAATGTTGAAAAGAACTTGCATCTAAGATTTCTCATCCAGTTTTATGCATGACTCTATGGCCTGGATAAGGCACTGGTCTCTTGTATTATTGAAAGGTTGTCAGAACACCATTTAAAAAACAAAAATTAGAATATCTTTTTATATTTTATGTTATGTGGAAGTGTCCCTCCATCTCATGATTCAAAAATGTTGAGTTGCAAGTGTGGATCTAGCCCATCTGCAGTTACCTCTTAGTTTTTGAACCTTTTGAGATCCATCTGCTTTTGATTGATGCAGTCTTGTGTGTAATAGGTCTGATTAAATGCATCAAAGGTATACCCGCCTAGGTTTAGCAGAACCTGAAGTGCATGAGGATCAATTAGGGTCCTATGTTATGTTGTCCAAGCCCTGATGTGTTTTGTAGACTGAAATTGGCCATTTCATAGAAAGGTTTGCAGGTGTTCTTGGGTTATCACTTTTGGTGAACAACAAAAATGGTGACTCTGCTGGGGAAGTGTTGTAATAACTCATGTTGAATCAAATCCCAAAGATGTGCCATATCCATTTGAGGAAAGAGTCATAAAAGTATTATAAATTTGAAAGCATTTTCAGATCTGTAGTTATGTGCCTAGTAGTGTTCTGTGCCAAGTGTGGAAAACTTGTTGTCCTTTTATCTTTGTGTGAGTTCAAATTTGTTCATGTTCTACAAATGATTTTATAAATTCTCATAGCAGTGAGTGGCGACTCTAAAAGATCTCTGCACCAGTGTTCATTGTGGTAAAAGTTTTAAAATATTTGGTGAACTTGCATCAAAGATTTAGCAGTTGCTTGGGGTTTTATGATTGTAGATCCCAAAGAATCTATTGAAGATATTTTCCTCCATGAAGGAGGTGGCGATTCTGTATGAAGATCAGCGTATAATGTTAGAAGATCTCAGAGAGATCTTACCAAATATCAGAGCAGCAGTAGCAATAGAAAATTTACTCCAGGTATTCCTCATTGTTGAGGTAGTTATTTGTTCCTTATTAGGTGAAAAGGTCACCATAGAAAGGAAAAGAAATTTGCAATATGCATACTTCAAGTTTTTGAAATAAGTTTTTAGTCAGAAATATGTTGAGAAGTGTGTATGATTCTGAAAATTAGTGACTGCATATGTTTTTGAATGAATTTATGACACAATAAGATGCATGGTCAAAAAATAATGGTTCAGTGACTGTTATAAAACCTGATGGATCTAGATGTAGTTCCTAGATCCGTGAATCCTTTGTCAAATTTGAAAGAGATCAATATAGAAATTGAAAAATGTCTTCAAATGATCTAAGAGAGATTTGTCTGGTTGTTAACAGGGAAAGTAGGGCTAAGAAGTAAAGGAGAATCATCATATGTCTTCTATGAAAGATTTTTAGCTGCATTGAATGAGCTTTCAACTGATAATAGACCCCTCGAGTCTATTTTAATTGAGATGTTCTTAGAGCTTTATAAGCCTAACTCAATTAATTTTTCTACTGCCTTTAGAGAAGAATGTGTTGAATCTATTAAAGAATGGATAGATATGATTGAAAGTAACCAATCTGAAAATATACACAAGATTAAAAATAATGAAGGAGATGAGCCCCTGAGTGGATGTACCTCCTATGATGCTGAATGTGATTATTCTCAGTGTGACAGTTTAGATGTGTATTCAGAGCGAGAAGAAATTTGTGGGAACAGTGATTGTTCAACTAATTATGAGCCCGTTGAGGTTTCAGATGCTAATGATGTAGATCACCTTGTTGTTGATTTCAATCCACAAGATGTTTGCAACCCCAGTTATGAAACTATGTTGCAACATGTATCAACACAATATGGGCAGCGTGATAAAGGATATGATGCAGATGCAAGTTGTTGTGATGATGAAATAAATGTGCATAGAGACATGAGCACTGTAGATCCAATACTTTTATCAGATTGGGACAATGTTTATAGCTTAGAGGATGAAGCTAAGGAAAATGAAAATGAAGGAGGTTCACTAAGTAGTGAGCAAATTTCAGAACTCTTAGCTACTGATTTTCAGAGACATGGATTCAAAAATGTGCCCAATATTTCATACCCACTCAGTATATGTTTTGATTCTGATGATGTTTTTTAGGGTGTAAAAAATGATACATATGATGTTGATTCTTTTCCTATGTTTGATAGACAAAATGATAATGCATATATGGTTGATAGGTATGATAATGAAGGTTCATATGTTGATATGAATTCTAGCTTTGATATGCATTATGAGGATCTACCTTTTAGAAGACATGACAGATCTTAGGTGTTTTTCTTAGATTTGCAAGGAGGAAATGAACCATTGGCAAGTAAAAATCATGTACTTTCATGTGTGCAAAATGCTGATAGTTTTTGTGATCAGCAAGTTGAAGTGCAGTCATGTTATGAGGAAGTTTTCCTTTCTAGTTTGTAGGATATTATTGTGAAAGAGTGTTTATTATTTCAGCAAGTTAGCAATAAGGATTTGTCTGATATTCCCAACCTTCAGAGGGAGTTAGATTACTTCTTCTTTCAGCAGAGAAGTAATGGTAAAAAATATGGCACTCTTTGCTCACCTAGTGACCAACCCTCTTAGCGTGTGTTTGATTTTCAGAGATATCATGATTATAAACATGTTGATGATTATGCTTTATATGACTAGTTGATTAGAAGTGGAAGTGTTTTTGATCAGGCAGATTGGAATGATGATCTCAACTTACCTCCGGTTTGTGGAAAAGAAAATCATGTTTTTGACAGAGGTAAGAATTGATTTCAGTTTTGATGGCCCTGGGCCATTTATAAGTTGTATATTTTTTATGGTCACTTTGCTTTCAGTTGTGTGGTTTTCAATAAAGTGCCCTACTATTTGGGTAGAATAAGGAAGCCCTGTTGTGAGAAGAGAAGAATGAAGAGAAGAATGATCCATTTTTTGGTGGTCTGCTTAACCATAGATATTTGGATTCTTGTGTTGATCTTGCAATCAACCATCCCCAGTCAGAGCCACTGTTGGGAGTATTTAAAATTGAGTCAAAGTTTGTAGGCCTATTTCAAAATTTTGCTCAGTATGTCAGAAAGGCACCTAAATAAGTCAGTTTGAATGGCCTAGTTTGCGAGAGGGCAGAGTGGAGCCGGTTGATTTTCAGAGGGTAAGGCTCAAGATTCATGTCCTACACCTTTCATTTGGCCTATTCAGTGATGTGCAACTTTCAGAATTCAATTTGGATAAGTTTATGAGGTACCCAGTTTAAGGGGTGAGTTGAAAGTGCATTTTAGGCACAAATGCAGATTTTATTGAGTAGCCTACTTTGAGGAATTACATCTTTTGCCCTATTGATTGTCATGAAAAAATTCAAAATGGATTCAATTCTATGCATAAATTTGAGTCAGCCTGCAAAATTTCAAGTCCTAATGAATCCATTTGCTCAGTTTTCATAGCCAAATCCGTTTGCAGCTTGTGTGGTTTGACTAATCCCTGTTTCGACAGCTAGTCGGAGCCCTGTTTTGCATAAGTGTAAAATTTGCCTCAGTAAGTGTTATGCCATAATGTTTGTTCCAAGATGATTTCAGTATAAATGATGAGCTACGTTTAAAATTTCAAGCCTTTATCATTCCGTTTGATCGGTTTTCAAAAGAGCTCATTTTGCCATCAAATGCAGTTATCCGTACTTTCAATGCTATATTAGTTAATGTAGCCATTTTTGTGAGCGCGCCATTTGCAACCTATTAGTCTGGTGATCAAACTGAGATTTCCAAGTTTTAATATGTACTTCAAGGTACCTATGTTTCAATTTTGAGGGCCTACGGATGTCGTTTGATATTTTTGAGAAAGGCGTCATCTGTTGCCAGGACATTGACTTCATCAGGTCCACATTGTCGACAAAGCCAGTTGGGCATTTTTGAAAATTAATATCTCTTCGCTCGGGACTCATCTTGAGAAACTGTTAGGTAGAACTCATCCTTGTATATCAGAGTACACGCCTATGAGATGGCGAGCTCCAGAAAGGTGTTTTGACAAGTTTGAAAATTACGTCTTCGCGATTAAATGCGAAAATGTGGCGTAATTGCCTGAAGGTCGCAAAATTCAGTTTGATGATCCGAAAATGATGCCGATCATTTCTAGAGGTATGTTTGAGGTCAGTGAAGCATTTTGAAGGCCAGTTGTATGAAAATGAAAAATTTTTTAGTCGGACCCACTTTGGGGCCCGACCTGGCTTGACTGCAATTCGCCAGTGGGATGGTGAGAGGTGACTCCAATTTATTGGTCGTTAATGGATTGATGGTGTATGTCTTGCATATTAGTTTTAAGCCTCAAAAATTTTAGAGAGATATCTCCACCAATGTTTTATATATTGAAAAATGTGAAGGCTTCAGGTCAAATGAATGGCAAATGCATGTTGTCAAGTTGAATGCATGTCTCCAGGCCAATGTTCCTTCCTCCATGAAGTGTTGCAGCAACTACAGATACTTTCAAACAAATGCATGTGAAATATTTTTTCAATGAAAGGCCTTTGGCAGGTGTAAGGTTTTAAGTCCACTTTTTGCCCATTTTAGCTTCTGCATGTGGGATAGGGAATGACCAGCTCTCTATAAAGAGGTGAGCATTGAATTAAACTGTTAAATCATTTCAGCGGAATGGCTAAGGCTCCTTGATATTCTCAAAACCCTTCACTTAACTGTGGGGCTTGGAATGCTCATGAAGATTGCAAATTGGCCTGATGCATCAAAATCCATGGTGAGCGTAGGTGGAGGGAGCAAGAGGAATAGTAGAGGAGGCAACAGAATAGGAAGAAATGGCAGCAATTCCTCAATTTAGATATCGCTCAAGGTGCTAGATCCAAAATCAGTTGAATATCCATAACCATTCCCAATAGCTCATGTGGATGGTGGAGGGGGAATTTAAAAGGTTTTCAAACTCCAGCATATATCAAATCACAGTCATCATCCCCTCTGATGTAGCATTTTGGAGGCCAATCATAAGCTTGGTAAATGACATGGGCAAGTGGATCCCAGCCTTTTCCCAGTTCTCCTCGTGGATCCTTTGCATTTAAAAGGGGATGCATGTAATAGCCAAATTCATTGGCCTATGGAAAGTGCATGTCGCAGGTGTAGAATCAATAATACAATCCTCTGCATGGCATGTGAAAAGGAATGCAAAACTCCAGATGCAAACACAAGTTTCCCCCCGGCGTGAATGGTGGATCAGGAAGAACATTGGTTCTTTGTCATCGGATTGTGCTTTGATTTCCCAGGGTGTTTCCCAGAATGATATCCTTGCAGTAGCATTCACTATAAGGGCTGGACAAGATCAACACTTTCGATTAAATGCAGGAAAACACCATTAAAGTCGCAGAGAAAAGCTTCAAACATGTAGCTACAGGCAAAACCACATTATCCCACATGCACTGTGGAAGGGAATTTTATAATGTTTATAAGCAAAAACAAACCCATCTATAATGTCTAAGCCATAAAGACTTTTGACGGATGGTGCTTGATGGCACCCAAGGTGGGCCCACGCGCGAGCACGGATGCCGAGGTGACAGAGGAGATGACTGACTGGTGACCAGGTGGACCCCACGTAGGCACGCTTCCCGAGGAAAACAGGCAAAATTTTTTAGAGAAAGGTCGGGTTAATGAGTGAGCAGGTTCGAGATGGATCAACGGTGTGCATGGCTTTGCGAAGGCAAGATGCACACCCGTTAGAGCCTGTGAAATGGCGAAAGGAAAATGGCGAAAATGCAGCAGGTTAACTAGTGAGCATGTTGGATCAAGATCGACAGCCTACGTGATTTCGCGACCCAAAGATGCACGTCCATTAGAGCCTACGAAATGGCGAAAGGAAAAACATGAAATGGCGAAGTCCAGGTGGCACACAGATGGCGGGTACAGTCAGATGTCCAGTAGGCGGGCCTGGTGAGGTGGCGCAGAGGTGGCACCTAGGTGGCGATGATGTGGCACTGAGGAGGCGTACACGTGGCGGCCAAGTGACGGATGAGCAAGCGAACATGTGGCGGTGATGAGGTGTCATCCCAAGTGGCACCGAGTGGACCCCATCAGCCAATCGGATCATGCCACATGGCAAAAGCACTCAGACCAAATGGAGACAAAAATCAAAATTAAAATGAGTAAATGATATAGTTTAAACTATAGAGAAATTCGAAAAAATTTAAATGATGGGTCCATCTTGAGGATTAATTTGCCCAGGGTCTCAATTTTGGCCAAAATATAAAGTGTTATATGTTTTCAGAAAGCTCTCGGAGTGAGGAATCCAATTATGTGGTTAATTTTGACAAATGTGGGATAGTTTGGAAGTAGTTTCCATGGAAACAAAATTCTGTTTCAGATTTGATTTGGTTCCCTCTCCTTCTTATTCCCAATTCTTCTTAATTGTAGGGGTTCCAACTTTTGAGAGATTTTCTCCAAGGGAGAAATCCAAAATTGTAGGTTCCAGTGATGGCATCCTTTTATCAACGCAAATGATAGTGTGTTCATCTATGTTTTCAGTGTTGTCTTTACTGTAGGTTTAGTTTCAGTTTGCAGGTTCACACATATGCAAGGCATGTGTGAGTTTCCATGAAATTGTCTCCAAAATGTACTCAGATTCATATAATTTCATATTATCAAGGATAATTTGAGTTGTCTCTTTTAGATTCCTCTAAGAGTGTAATGTTGTCTTTTGGGTATTCTTCAAGGAAGAATTTAAGTCCTAAAACCCAGCATTAATGATTTTGAATGCATATTGGATATATACATATAAGTATGGTTTTGTGACAGAGCAGAGGATTGTATTAATGTAAGGCATTGATACATGAAAATTTAATGTTGAAAAGAACTTGCATCTGAGATTTCTCATCCAGTTTTATGCATGACTCTGTGGCCTGGATAAGGCACTGGTCTCTTATAATATTGAAAGGTTGTCAAAACACCATTTTAAAAACAAAAATCAGAATATCCTTTTATATTTTATGTTATGTGGAAGTGTCCCTCCATCTCATGATTCAAAAATGTTGAGTTGCAAGTGTGGATCTAGCCCATCTGCAGTTACCTCTTAGTTTTTGAACCTTTTGAGATCCATCTGCTTTTGATTGATGCAGTCTTGTGTGTAATAGGTCTGATTAAATGCATCAAAGGTATACCTACCTAGGTTTAGCAGAGCCTGAAGTGCAGGAGGATCAATTAGGGTCCTATGTTATGTTGTCCAAGCCCTGATGTGTTTTGTAGACTGAAATTGGCCATTTCATAGAAAGATTTGCAGGTGTTCTTGGGTTATCACTTTTGGTGAACAACACTTCTGACAGTGACAGTAGTAAGGCAACTGAATTTAAATGAGTGGAAAGGAAGAGAAAACCCTCACCGGTCTTCTCCACAGAAAACAAGAACATTAAGGAAGAAACAGCAGGTGGTTAGGGAACCCAAGAAGAAACTCACACCCAAGAAGAAAAAGACATCGGCAAACCCCACATTGAATGACTTATTGAATGAAATAATAGAGGAAGGTAATTTGTCTAATGTGAACAAATGGTATACTTCTTCAAATGATATTGACAGAAACACTATTGTAGAAAGCATTATTCTTCATTTAGACATTTATAAGAAAGTCTTGATTGAAGTTGTTGAGGAGCTACCAAATGATCTCTACATGAGACTAGAAGCTAAAAGGCTATCAGTGATAGAATTTGACAAGAAACTAAAAGTTGAAGCACTCTTGGTTGTTCACCCAGTTAACTCTAAAGAAGAAATTGATGAACTTATTTATGAGGCTAACCAATTAGTATTTGCTAGTGGACACCGACAGGTAAGCCTCATGGCTGGAAGAGTGAAGGAAATTGCAAAAGAAACAATGGACAACTGGGATATATTCTTTGTGGAGAAAGAAAAACAAGAGGAAATGAACATACCTAAGAAGACATTTAAGGTTTATCAAAAGGACAAAGGTAAAGGAAATATTGGTGGAATTCCAAACATTAAGATTACTGACAATCTTCCACCAACACCTTTGGATACTGCACCGGTACACTCAGAAGATCCACCGGTTATTAACATTGAAGGAATAAGACATGATGATACTAATCCTAAATCGGAGATACTTTTTACAATGAATGTAGATACTTAAGAGGTAAACATTGTTGTAGATAAGGATAACTCTGAAGTTAAGGTAGACAATGTTTTGATTAAGTAAAAACAAGTTTTTGAGAGGAACCCGAACCTTTTACATAACAGGAAATAGATAGAGCATTAAAGCATAATAGAACCGTGCCTGATCACCCTAACAAAAAATAGTTCCCATCCCAACCAAAAAGGGAGCTCAAAACACATAGAGCCACATAAAGATAGCAAAAGGACATCACAAAGACAAAGACATAGACCGAGATAGCTAAATATTTTTCATGATATCTTATGCATGAACCACCATCTGCTTCATGTTGTCCGTAAAGGTCTTCAAATCATCCAACTCATGTCCCTTGATATCACCCTAATTCCTAGTGTTGGCCCTAGTTCTCTTCTCATGATCTTTTTTCTCCATCTGGTCCTTGTCGCCCTCTTTGTCTTTGATGTTATCAAATCTATTAATCAAAATATTCCTGTTGTCCATAGAGGCCTTAAGAATCTAGAAATTATGTTCAACAATCCTCTTCATAGTTAATTCCATCTTGTCAACTCTATTGATAAGGTTTTTCATGGTAATTTCCAGCCCATTCGCCTCTCTAATCCCTTCCATTTCCTTAACCTTCTTTTTAGTATTAATAATTTTACCCACCATGGCTTCAATAGCTTCATTATTGTTGATCACAACCACTAATTCTTTAACATTTTCAGAAAGAGGCTTCTTGCCTATCGTTGCATTTTTTATAACATTAATATCATTCTTTAGGTTACTGATATCTTTCACAATTTTACTGATAGTATCACAAAATCCCTAAATACTATCATTATCCCCATGGCAGTCACTAGGATTTCCCCTTTGATTCTCTTGGCCCTCCTTCTACAATCCTTGAGTACTCATATCCTCACCACAACTCACATCTGAAGTCTCCTCCTCCTCCTCCTTACCCTTCACATTGATAACTCAATGATGAACCACTAGTACCAAACCGGTACTGAGAGTGGGGGGTGAATTAGTATAGACACAAATATAGTCCAAAACTGGTTTGACAGCAAACACTCACAATGACTGATAAATAGAGATACTGGTAAAATAGAGTGCAATTGGTAACATCTAGTATAGCTCAGTCAGTCATGAACCGGTCATTCACTAAGCTTTTCTCTTAGCTCAATACCACATTATCATAATATTCACATGCATGAACTAGTTGATTTAACCATCAAATCTTCACAATAGTGAGTTCAATATGTTTTATAAACAGGTATAGAACATAGAACCTTCATGTGCATAACAGATAAAACAAAGCATCACAAGACAAAAGCATTTCACATGACACACATATTTTTCACGTGGAAACCCAACTGGAAAAAACCACAGTGGGGATGAATACCCACAAGCTTCTTTTTGAACTCTTTAGAAGTCTGCTCTGTTAGAAGCCTTGTCCGGTTAAGAACATTACAATAGGTTTTGGTAGGAACCGATCTTGTTAGGGATCACCCAGTTAAGGGTTAAACCCAGTAGGGTCACCTTGTTAGAGGATTTTAAGAACTCAATAGCTGAAAGGATCTCCTAAGCTTCTCTAGCTTCTCAGAACTCATTAGCTTCGAGTTGCTTGATTAAGGGATTTACAGCAAGCCGGTTAAGACCACCCGATTTAAGGGATTTTGAATCAAGCCAGTTAAGGCTACCCTGTTAGGGGATTTTACAACTGTTGAAGTGGTTAGAGATCAACAGGTATTACAATGATCTGTTAACAACACTTAATACTAATACAGATCCATTTAGGCTCCTCTTTTCCTTCTGCACATTCACTTTGCAGGTATCTCTTCTCTCCTATGGTCTGGCAAGAATCTTGTATCGCTTTCGTTGTATACACACTCACAACTTTTGCCAACAACTTCAGACAGAAACCTAACATCGACCTTATAGGGAACATACAGGTCGGTAGAAAAAACCTAAAACCCTAAACTTGTTAGGTTGAGCAATTCAAACGGTTCGATCTTGACTGTTGAAACATACTGCATTCAATGCACCAGTCTTGAGTCAAACTCAAGACATTCTCTATCATCCATTATACACCATTTTTATGACAGCTGATAACCCATCACGCATTATCACTATTTGACAAACTTCGCACATTCCGGAGGTAGATAGGAATAGTCTTCTTCATGCAAGATCCTTCACGCACATAGAGTTTATGTGGCAACACGATCTATCCTCCATCATACTGCTAACTCATCACACAAAGATCACCGATTGAGTCACACAGACTTGAGATACTCCAACTGGAAGCTGTCTTACCAACTTGTAGTCATATAGTGCTTCCATGTGCTGGTTCCCATAACTGCATGCCGGTTCACTTTGAACAAATGTGTCGCTTCACTTTGGCATATACCGGTTCACACATATGTCGGTACCTCTTTCTTCACTTATCTCATGTGTCAGTTCACACTGTGTCTCATATTGACATCAATGACAACATACAATACCATTATGTCTTCATGCCAGTTTACATAAGGCTCATGCCGGTTCACATAATGCCAACAATCTCCCCCTTTGGCATTGATGGCAATATACAAAAGATATCTTATCTGCTTCACATCTTCTCCCCATTTGTTGCAGATATCTTTTCACTTCACTTCTTCCCCCCCTTTGACAACAATGCCAAAGTGGAGGTACAATCGTCACTGTTTCCTCATGCTACTCCCGCTGAGGAGTAGCATCCTTAAACACACCAATCAACCAAAGATTTGTCTATCCAGTACCTAATTGATGTGGAACAACCACTTTTAGTTGACCTCCTGAAGGGGCAATACCCCTAATTCACCTCTCAAATGCACAAATGTTGTCTTTGGGAGAGGCTTTGTGAATATATCAGCTAACTACTCCTTACTGGACACATGTTCTAGTGCAATCTCTTTATTTTGAACCTTTTCCCTCAAGAAATGATACTTAAGCTCAAAATGCTTGGTTCTAGAATGTAAAACCAGATTCTTTGATATATTGATAGCACTTGTGTTATCACAGAATATACTTACCAGTTTAGAGATAGGGATCTTGAAGCCTTCCAGTACATGCTTCATCCAGATTATCTGAGTGCAGTTCATGAAAGCTGCAACATACTCCGCTTCCGCTGTAGATTGAGAGATGCAACTCTTCTTTTTACTCATCCATGAGACCAATCTACCACTGAGAAAGAATGCACCATCGGTTGTGCTCTTCCAGTCATCCACATTACCGGCCCAATCAACATCTATGAATACTTTCAGATTGAAATTATTGTTGTATGGGTACCACAATCCATAGTTAATTGTTCCCTTCAAATACCTAAGAATCCGCTTGACTACACTCAAGTGAGATTCTCTTGGACTCTTCTGGAACCTTGCAGTGATGCCAACTGCATGTGCAATATCCGGTCTACTATGTACTACATAATGCAACTTACCAATCATTGATTGGTATTCCTTCTCATCAACTAGTGCAGAATCATCCTCCTTTGTCAATTTGCAACCGGTCACCATTGGTGTACCAACTGGTTTGCTATCTTCCATGCCAAAAGTCTTCAACACCTCTTTGACATATTTGGACTGGGTGATGAAGATTCCATCTTTCATCTGCTGGATCTGCAATCCAATGAAGAACTTAATCTCCCCTATGAGTGACATTTCAAACTCTTTCTTCATCTCATCAGCAAACTCATGACTCATCTTGTCATCTCCACCAAAGATGATGTCATCAACAAAAACTTCATAGATCAGGATCTGATCTTCTTCAGACTTCAAGTAGATATTGCTATCTTCACTTGTTCTCTCAAATCCAATCTTCATAAGATGGGAATGTAGGCGCTCATACCATGCCCTAGGTGCTTGCTTTAGACCATATAATGCTTTGTGTAGCCTACATACCATGTCACTATCTTTAGATAGGGTAAACCCATCTGGTTGCTTAATATATACCTCCTCTTCAAGTACACCATTTAGGAATGCAGATTTTACATCCATTTGATATACCTTGAATCTCTTAAAAGCTGCATATGCAAGAAGCATACGAACTCCTTCCAATCTGGCTACAGGAGCAAAGGTTTCCCCATAGTCTTCACCTTCTTCTTGAGCATATCTTTTGCATACTAGTCTGGCTTTATTCCTAATCATTGTGCCATCCTCATTCAATTTATTTTTGAACACCCATTTGGTGCCAATGACATTTTTATGCTCCGGTCTGGGTACCAAGGACCATGTACCATTTTTCTCTATCTGGTCAAGTTCTTCTCCCATTGCCTTGATCCAGTCTTCATCATTATGAGCCTCTTTGAATGATTTAGGCTCAAGTTTAGAGATCACACATAAGTTTTCTTTGATCTTTCTTCTTGTAAGGATTCCTGCATCCTTATCACCTATGATCTACTTGGGATCATGATTCAACTTGACATACCGAGGAATGGTCTTAATTGGTTCTTCTTGCTTTTCTTCTTCATCCTTATCTTCATCAGTATCAACATTCACCGGTTCAGGAACACTGTTACTGGTGCTCGGTTGACTGACAACTGGTTCCCAGAAGGTTGCAACCAGTTCATTTACAACTTGCTCACTACCGGTTTTCTTAGTCTTCTAAGAGGATTCATCAACTCTTACATTGATGCTTTCCATAATTCTCTGAGTCCTATTGTTGTAGCACTTGAAAGATTTAGTCTTGGTGGAATATCCTAGAAATATTCCTTCATCACATTTAGCTTCAAATTTTCCCTGATGTTCACTCCTCTTGATGTAACATTTGCTACCAAAGACCTTAAAATAGTTTACCACAGGGGTCTAACCGGTCCAATACTCATAGGGAGTTTTGTCCTTGCCCTTTTTGATGAGTACCCGGTTCATAGTGTAAACTGCAGTGCTCACCGCTTCTCTCCAAAAGGTGTGAGCAACTTTTCCTTGGATCAACATAGTTCTAGCTGCTTCAACCACAGTCTGGTTATTCCTCTCTGCTAGGCCATTCTGTTGTGGAGTCCGGGGGGTAGATAGCTGTCTCTTGATGCCAAATTCTTCATAGTACTTGTTGAATTCACTGGAAGTGAATTCCCCTCCTTGATCAGTTCTGAGACACTTGATCCTTTTACCACTTTCCTTCTCCACTAATGCTTTGAAAGCTTTGAATTTCCCAAAAGCTTCAAACTTGTCTTTCAAGAATGTGACCCACATCATTCTTGAGTAGTCATCAGTGAGTATCATGAAGTACCTATCACCCTGCACACTTCTAGTTTTCATAGGACCACATAAATCAGTATGCACAAGATCAAGCAAGTTGTCAACACTGAAACATTTACCTTTAAAAGTTGAGGAAGACATTTTCCCCAATTGACATTCTCTACACAAGGTATTATCCGGTTTGCTCAGCACCGACAACCCTCTAACTGCCTTGATCTTACTAGCCTTCATAATGTTGTCAAAGTTCACATGGCAGAATCTCCTATGCCATATCCAGCTATCATCAAGCTTAGCCATGAGACATGTACTTATATTAGCATTTAGATGAAATAGGTTACCTTTAGTCTGCATGCTGGTGGCTACCAATTTACCATCTTTACCTTTGATTCTGCAAACTCCATTCTTGAATTGCAAAGTGAGTCCACTGTCATTTAACTGGGCAACACTTAGAAGGTTGTGTCTGAGACCATTGACCCAATACACATTGTCAACACTACTCTTTCCATTCAAGGAGATGGACCCTCTGCCTTTGACCATGCATGGTGCATCATTGCCAAAGCGAACCACACCACCATCATACTCTTCTAATGATAGAAACTTGCTCCGGTCACCAGTCATATGGTGAGAGAAGCCACTGTCAATGATCCACTCATTGGAATCATCAAATCGGGAGACAAGAGCATTCTTGTCTGTCACATCTTCCTTTACAGCAATGAACACAATGTCTTCATTCTCTTCATCTTCTGATTCCTCATCTGTGACACCTTCATCAATTGCCACAAAACAATTTCTCCAGGTTTCCTCCTTTGAATTTCTTGAACCTTTCTGGTTTGTCCTTGTTGTCACTATTAGGACAGTTCATAGCAATATGTCCTATCCGGTTGCAGGAGAAACATTTCAAAGGTAGCTTACCTTTGTATTTACCAGTTCCTTTTGGGAATCTCCTGGCTAGAAGAGCTTCAAATTTCATCAGAAACTCTTCATCCTTCATTTCTCTATTCTGACTAGGCTCCCCACTAGTGCTAGCCTCTTTTCCTTTTCTGGATGGTATAGCAGAAGCTTTAAAAGCTGATTCTGACTTTTGAACACTACCATCAAAGCTATTCAGCTCATGGGCTATCAACTTGGCTATGATGGAGTCCAAGGATGCCTTAGACTTGTCTATTGATCTCAGCTCCTGAATAGCAGCAACCCTTATTGCATAGACCGGCAATAGGGATCTCAGGACTTTACTTACCACAGTGGAATCTTCTATTTTGCCACCTGCACTCTTTATTTCTCCAACAACTATTTTGATTCTTATTCCATACTGCTAAATGGTCTCTCCTTCAATCATTCTCATGTCTTCAAACTTTCCTCTCAAGTTCTCTTCCTTAGCTTGTTTTACATGCTCATCACCACCATAGATATTTTCAAGAGCATCCCATACTTCTTTGGGATTTGCCTTGTCCTGAACATCAATAAAATCAATGTCAGATAGACTACTAATGAGGGCTTCCATGACTTGCCCATTTTCTTGTATCTCTCTCTTTTGGTCATCGGTGAGAGTACTGGTAGGAACAACATATATATTTTCAACATAACTCCAGTATTGAACACCCATGCTTTTGATGAATATCTTCATCCTGTCTTTCCATATACCAAAGTTTTCCTTGTTGAACTTTGGACCTTCCCTCTTCATCATTTGGCTAGGATCTTTTCCTCAAGTGGTTAAGCTTACAACTCAGAGGACCTGGAGTGCTCTGATACCAATTGATAACTCAGTGATGAACCACTAGTACCAAACCGGTACTAAGAAGGGGGGGTGAATCAGTATAGACACAAATACAGTCCAAAACTGGTTTGACAACAAACACTCACAATGACTGATAAACAGAGATACTGGTAAAATAGAGTGCAACCGATAATATCTAGTATAGCTCAGTCAGTCATGAACCGGTCACTCACTAAGCTTTTCTCTTAGCTCAATACCACATTATCATAATATTCACATCCATGAACTAGTTGACTTAACCATCAAATCTTCACAACAGTGAGTTCAATATGTTTTATAGATAGGCATAAAACATAGAACCTTCATGTGCATAACAGATAAAACAAAGCATCACAAGACAAAAGCATTTCACATGACACACATATTTTTCATGTGGAAACCCAACTGGGAAAAACCACGGTGGGGATGAATACCCACAAGCTGCTTTTTGAACTCTTTAGAAGTCTTCTCTATTAGGAACCTTGTCCGGTTAAGAACATTACAATAGGTTCTGGTAGGAACTGATCCTATTAGGGATCACCCAGTTAAGGGATACCCGGTTAAGGGTTAAACCCAGTAGGGTCACCTTGTTAGAGGATTTTAAGAACTCAATAGCTGAAAGGATCTCCTAAGCTTCTCTAGCTTCTCAGAACTCATTAGCTTCGAGTTACCCGGTTAAGGGATTTATAGCAAGCCGGTTAAGACCACCCAATTTAAGGGATTTTGAATCAAGCCAGTTAAGGCTACCCTGTTAGGGGATTTTACAACTGTTGAAGTGGTTAGAGATCAACAGGTATTACAATGATCTGTTAACAACACTTAATACTAATACAAATCTATTTAGGCTCCTCTTTTCCTTCTGCACATTCACTTTGCAGGTATCTCTTCTCTCCTATGGTCTGGCAAGAATCTTGTATCGCTTTCATTGTATACACACTCACAAATTTTGCCAACAACTTCAGACAGAAACCTAACATCGACCTTATAGGGAACATACAGGTCAGTAGAAAAAACCTAAAACCCTAAACTTGTTAGGTTGAGCAATTCAAACGGTTCGATCCTGACCGTTGAAACATACTGCATTAAATGCACCAGTCTTGAGTCAAACTCAAGACATTCTCCATCGTCCATTATCCACCGTTTTCATGGCGGCTGATAACCCATCACACGTTATCACTATTTGACAGACTTCGCACATTCCCAAGGTAGATAGGAATAGTCTTCTTCATGCAAGATCCCTCACATGCACAGATCTTACATGGCAACACGATCTGCCCTCCATCATACTGCTAACTCATCACATAAAGATCACCAATTGAGTCACACAGACTTGAGATACTCCAACTAGAAACCCCTAAGTGGAAGTTGTCTTACTAACCGGTATTCATACAGTGCTTCCATGTGCCGGTTCCCTTAACTACATGCCGGTTCACTTTGAACAAATGTGCCGCTTCACTTTGGCATATACCGGTTCACACATATGCCAGTACCTCTTTCTTCACTTATCTCATGTGCCAGTTCACACTATGTCTCATATTGACATCAATGACAACATACAATATCATTATGTCTTCATGCCAGTTTACATAAGGCTCATGCCGGTTCACATAATGCCAACAAATACTATCATTATCCCCATGGCAGTCACTAGGATTTCCCCTTTGATTCTCTTGGCCCTCTTTTTACAATCCTTGAGTACTCATATCCTCACCACAACTCACATCTGGAGTCTCCTCCTCCTCCTCCTTACCCTTCACATTGTCATTTTTTTCCTCCTCTACATCCTCATCAGAAACTATCAAAACCTATTTTTTACCCTTGTTAGATCCCCTACTAGTATTCTCGTTCCTCTGGGTTTGTTTTCCCATTCCCTTTCCTTTCTTACTTTTGATGAATTTTTCCTCAAAGGACTCATCCTCGAAGTCTGAGAGATCAAAATTTTCTTTTCCACTTATTCCTCCCCTTTTTGCTAAGATCCTTTGATTCTCCTTCAGTTTCTAAATCAAATTTGAAACCACTATCCTCACTTTCCATGTCATCATCCCTGGTATTTTTACTTCTAATTGGTTTCTCTATGGTTTTCCCTTTCAACAATTTGTAAACTAAAACCATAAGACCCTGATGAAGAGCATGGTCCCCCTGAGGGTCTTTCTGCATTTCTTTATTAGTGTGATCCATGGAACAAGATAAATAGTAGGGCAGGCGTACCATTTCACCATGGTGGAAGTGGTTGAGTAGCATGAAATGGTGCCCATATGCCCTCGTAAATCT
Organism: Cryptomeria japonica; assembly: GCF_030272615.1. Lineage (NCBI taxonomy): Eukaryota > Viridiplantae > Streptophyta > Pinopsida > Cupressales > Cupressaceae > Cryptomeria > Cryptomeria japonica. Next base: position 374,191,022 of record NC_081408.1, on the reverse strand, counting down.
TCCATCCAACGTAATGTAGGTTATGGTAGCAAACAACACGAACCTCCATGGCCTACAAATGCACTTGCGGGAGTGGTAGGAGTTATCCACTTTCACCATTTTCTTCTTTTTGCCATCCGTGATAGGAAATATATCCGCTTCCTTATCAGAGACACTACGATCTCTATAGAAGTTAATGCCATCTTTCATCATCCCTATAGCTTCTGCAATGATGTCTTCATCCACCATCATCATCTTGGTGCCCACCAAAACTTTTTCATTCTTCCAATTCTTTATAAAATGTTGGGTAACTGTTGGGTCTTTACCACAGAGCCTCTCCATGAAAACACATAAGCCCCCCTCTTGTAGAATCTCCCAAACCTCTTTGTTCTTCTTCCAATCTAAACATGAGGTTGGTTTAAATATCTTTTTGTTCCCTCCCATTTTTCCTTCAAAATCACTAGAATTCCTAATCTTTGCTCTGATATTTCTTCTCTGGTTTCTATTCTTGCTTTGAAAAACAACCCAGAATCAATGCTTAGTTAATATGATAAGACTATTAAATAAATGCTCATCACCACCACTGTGAACCTTCATCAAAAAAAGGGGGAAAAACATTAGGAATTATGAGTGATGATGCCACATTGCCTCATTTGGATATGATCCAGTTCGAACAAGGATTTTGCCTCACATGCAAGTTTACTCTCCCCATTAATGGCAATGATTTTATCTGATCGGCAAGCCAAGTTGGTTGCCCAGTCAGCACACAAGTTATATTCCCTGTACACATGTGTGAAAACACACATATCGAAGGTTTCACTTATTTTCTTCGCTGCTTTAATAGCATTGTTTATAGACCATGAGGGTGGGAACACCTTATTCAAATAGTTTATGATATTGAAAGAGTCACCTTCACAGCATACTCTGGTACAATTAGCTTCTTTTGCAAACACCATCCCACGATAAGCCTCCATGGCCTCAGCAAAATGATTAGTTTGACTACCAATAGGAATACATTTAATGGTTTTGCATTTTCCCCATTCATCCCTTAAAACCACACCACATCCCGCATTGCTAGGGTTACCCTTTGAAGCCCCATCAAAGTTGATTTTCATCCAGCCATGCAGAGGGCTTTCCCATTTCACACCTTCTCTAGGATTAGCCTGAAAGATGTGTTTTCCCTTTAATCTCCAATTCTTGAAGATAATATGATCATCCTGATCTTTGGGGTTGGCTATTCCACCCATGATGTTGATACTCTCCACTACATTTTGTTTTATTTTTTCAAAAATAATTTAAGCCTTAGATGCATTCTCTCTGAACACTCTTTCATTTCTCTCTTTCCATATTCCCCAACAAATATGAGGTAAAGCCAATCTCCATAACAAAATTATAGACTTATTCCTTGAGGGATGATGCCAAGAATTAAAAACCTCTTGGATAGATTCTGGAAAGACCCTACTGATATTGAAGTAGTCCAAACATCTAGCCCATATATCAGCAAAGAAGGGATAGTGGATGAACAAGTGGTTGATGGTTTCCTTATTCTGCATGCAAAGAATACAAACACTAGGCATACAAAACCCTCTAATTTTGAGGTTATCAATAGTCAAAATTTTATTTTGAAGGACAGTCCAGAAAAAATATTTATTTTGGGAATTAGGCCTTTCACCCAAGCCTTAGCCCAACAGGGACTCTCCAAGTTAGATAACTACTGATTATAGAGAGAGGCAATAGAGAATTTACCATTTGCAGTGAGTTTCCAGATTAGCTGATCATCATTATCCACCACCACCATGGAATTCATAATTTTGTTCAGATTACCAAGGGAGGGATCAACTAGGGACAATTCCTTCCACTATCCATCATTCCAGTAGTCACCCACCATAGTGCCATATTTTTCCTTACACTGATTCTGAAATTTTCCCCGATCAGGACTATCACTCAATGGGGAGTCAAGAAACCAAGAATCTTCCCAGAATTAATCAAAATACCTTTCCCCACCTTCCATCTCACACCTTTGGAAATTAGATCTCTAGTTCTAGTAACATTTTTCCAGATATTAGAGCCAATCAAGATATCTTCAGCATTGAGGAAACTTTAAAGGGTAGGAAGTTGTCTTTTGTACTTGTTGTCCCATATCAATATCCATTCTCCCTGAGTGTTATAACCTCTCCATATCTTCTTAACCATGAGAAACTCATTCATGTCTCTCATTCTTCTAAGGCCAAGACCTCCCTTTCTTATAGGTTTACAAACCTTATCCCACGCAATCAGATTCATTCTCTTCTTCTCCTCAACCTTTGTCCATAGAAAAATTCTTTGAATTTTTTCAATAGCCTCTACAAACTTGGCTAGAATTCTAATAAGGTTGATGGAAAAAAGAGGAATGCTCTGAAGAGTAGATTTTAAAAGCTGGACCTCACCAGCTTGGCTGAGCAGAGAACCTTTCCATCCAGCTAACTTCCTATGAAATTTATCCACAAGAGCTCCCTAGAAAGTATTAGGAGGGACTTGACATAAAGGAAGCCCAAGATAGGAAGCAGGAAGATTCCCCAATTGACATCCCAAAATGTTACTAATTTTTATTTATCTTCTTTCCAGAGTGTTGATGAAATAGACAAAACTTTTAGACCAATTTATCAATTGACCGGTAGATGTCCCATAACTATCCAGTGCTTTCTTTAAACTCCTAGAGTCTTTCATTGAAGCATTCCCAATAATAATAAAGTCATCCACAAATTATTGATGGGAGAAAACTTGGTCCACCGAAGAAGGTTTCAACCCACAAAACTCTCCCTTCTCAACAAGATTACCAATTAATCTTCCCAAAAATTCCACCATAATAATGAAAAGAACCGGGGATAGAGGATCCCCCTGTTTGAGACCCCTTGAGGATTTGAAAAAGGGGGAAGGAGATCCATTGAATAAAACAAAAAAAGAAGCAGAAGAAACCAATTGCAAAATAACACTGATACTTCTAGAGCAGAACCCAAAGCAGAGAGAACATCCATCATAGATCCCTAATCCACTCCATCTTAGGCTTTTGATAAGTCAAGCTTCAAAAGAAAGCCCACTTTTTTAGCACTAGAGAGAGAGTGAATATTTTCATGGACCGAAATGATCGAATCCAAAATTTGTCTCCAAGGGACAAAGCCACTTTGCTGGAGAGAAATGATAGATGGGAGTAGGGTTAAGATTCTAGAGGTCAAAACCTTAGAGATAATCTTATACAAAGAGTTGCATAGGCTGATAGGTCTAAAAAGATCCATGGAATCAACACCCATCTTTTTGGTAATAAGAGCAATGAAAGTACCATTCAGTTCTTTCAAAATTCTTCTTGCACCAAAGAATTCTTTCACAGCACTGGAAACATCACCTCCAACAATATGCCAATACATTTGAAAAAAGAACATGGGGAAACCATCCAGGCCCGGGGCCTTGTTACCTTCAAAGGAATTGACAGCTTTCAAAATCTCATCATTAGATGAAATAGTAGTGAGATATGAATTCTGATCCGCATCCAAGATAGAGGGGATATAGTCCATAAGGTTCTTTTGAGCTTGCAAGTCCAAGTTTTGTTCCTTAGTCAAGAGGTTGGAGAAAAACTCCAGGGCAGTCTTCCTCATAGACTCTTCATCTTCAGCAAATCTGCCATTGTCTTTGAGATGAGATATCGTATTGATGGCCTTGTGTTTCAAAGTGGACATATGAAAGTATTTGGTATTTCTATCTCTTTCCTTCAACCAAATATTTCTTGACCTCTCTTTCTAGAAAGTTTCTTCTTTTGATATTATGTTATGATATTTCATGAGAATCTCATCTTCAACTTCTCTAGAGACCTTGGTATAGCCACTATTCTGAATCTCATCCTGAATATCCTTCAAATATAAGAGAATGGTATCTTTGGAAGCAAATATGTTCCCAAAGGATTCCTTATTCTATCTTTAACATTATCCTTCACAAATTTCAACTTTTTGACCACCTTATACATAGCATTTCCTTCAATTCTTATTTGCCACCATTCCTTGATCTTGCTTTCCATATCTGGGTGTTTTGTCCACATTCTCTCAAATCTATAAGGGAAGTGTCTTCTTCCCTTCTTCATATCAGCCATAAAGGATATAGGATAATTTCCATATCTGGGTGTTTTGTCCACATTCTCTCAAATCTATAAGGGAAGTGTCTTCTTCCCTTCTTCATATCAACCATAAAGGATATAGGATAATGATCCGACCCTACCCTGATATGAGTTGATAAAGAACAGAAATGAGAATTAAACCAATCTAGAGAGATTAAAGCTCTGTCAAGCCTGACCTCAATTAATTCTTCACCACTCCTTCTATTAGTCCATGCATATTTAACCCCTTGCAAATCTAGATCATGGAGAGATTTATTATTGATGAACTCCATCAAGTCCAATCTATTGTCTAGATTGGTTTGGCTCCCTCCCTTTTTCTCATTTTCCCTCAAAGAGGTATTAAAATCCCCCATAATAATCTAGCTATCTTCAGCAAAATTACTTCTAAACAAGGATAATATTTTCTAGAAATCACTTCTACCAGTCTTGGTGTTTGGGGCATACACATTAGTTAGGACCCAAGAATTACCCTCCTTCAGATGCTTAAATCTAATGCACGCCAGACTATTGTCTTGAATCAACACTTCTCCTTTTACATTATTTTTATTCCAGAAAGTAGCAATACCTTTTGATGCCCCTTCTGAACTACCACCACTAACACCTCCATTACTAAACATTTTTAAACATTCAACCTTATCCTTAGGAATTTTGGTTTCTTGAATCAAAAAAATATCCAAGTTTTTGTCTCTAATCATACTTTTTATTAAATCATGTTTGTGAGGATTATTCAATCCTCGAATGTTCCAGGAAGTAATCTTCATGGATTTTTAGATATACTTGCCTCAAAGATGGTATTTTGAGTCCTGTTTGCTAGATTCTTGCTTTCTTCCATGGTTCTCTTCTTTTCATTTGAATATCTACCAGGTGATGTGTGCTGAGCTCCCACATCCCCTAGTCTATTTCAGGTATTTCTGGTGGATATATTATTGTTGTTGCTATTATTATTCTTTTTTTGTTCTTGTTATTTCTTTTATCCTCCATTACTTCTTCTCCCTCCTGCTTAGTCCCACTCTTTCCCAAATCCTTTTTTATATCTTCTTCATCTCCCCATCTTGGGTCATTTTCCTTCGGGAAAGTCAATTTGACTCAAGTCGGGGAGGCTAATGATATCTCCAAGAGCCCTTGATCAAAGATGTTGTCAGGTTGAGCATCTTGGGTCCACTTTGCTCCATTTTATAACTTGGATAACTTTCCTACTGAGATAAAATTTTCTCTCTCTTCCTTGTTATCTTTGGGTTGACTATCTCTCCATCTGACTACTATCTCATGTCTCACTCAGAGTTAAATTTTGTTTTGTCATATCCTTTTGATTGTTTTGACTGTTGACTAGTGACTTTCTTTCTCCATCGTTAGAATCCTTTCCACTATTCTCCTGCTCCATTTCCTACTGGGAGATCTTCTTATGCTCTCCTTTCTTCGTTTCATTTCTTGATTCCCTGACTAATACCTCCTCCATCCTTCCTACTCGAGATTGTTTCTCCTGATCCAAACAATTAGAAGGAGAAAATTTCAAAGAGTTATCCACCTTTTTCCAAACTTTAGTTTGGGTTTGAGTTTTGGCTACACTACTTGGGCATTTTTTAGCCCAGTGCCCTACTCTCTTACAGTGAAAGCAAGCAAAAGGGATTGATTCATAAACAATATTCTACATCCATTTGCCTAGTTTAGATTCTATCTCTATTTCCTCTGGCATATCCATCTTAGGCCCAATCCCTACACAGATTCTATGATAAATAAGTCTTATTCTAGATGTCGTGACCAGGTCAATGGTGAGAAGCTCCCCAAAAGAATTGGCTATCCCAACAAACCCATCTTCCTCATAATATTCCATAGGAAACCGAGGTAGCTTTATCCAGACTGAGACTTGGACCACAAACTTATCATCCATACCCACATTAGGGTACCATTTCTAGATATACATTAAATATTTGCCTATCACCTAGGTACCATTGCAAAGGATTTGTCTGCGGTCCTCCTCACATGAAAAAGAAAAGGAAAGACATCCTTTATTCATAGCAACCACATCAACTTGACCTTTCAAATTCTATTTTCTCTTGACAAATCCCCGAACAACCTCAATGTTAGGTCTCACCCCAAAGAATTTGCCTATCAGAGTAGTTTCCATCCGAGCAATATTTTGATCTATAATTTGATCTGGAATGGAAATGGAGAACTTTCCTGGAGAAGCATTCGAAGTATTTTTAACCAGAGGCAAGGATGACTTACCTTTGGGTTTGATACCAAATAGTGAGGACCATTTACCAATGTGTCCAATCGATCTGGGGCCCCCATCTAGGTCTCCTGAATTCAAAGGGGTCTCAATATCCTTACCATTAGATTTTGTTCCCTTCATAGGCCCCCCTGAACCGCTTGCCGCTTGGTGTCCTGATATTGCTTTAGGTTTGTCACCCCCCAAGTTTGAATATTGAACCTGACAATCCACCTTGTCTGCTACAATCTGCTCCATGCATGATCTGGGACCCCCACCTGGGTCCCCCAAATCCAAATGGGCATCAATTTCCTTACCATCTAAACTCTCCCCCTCCAAAGGACTCCTTGAATCTCCTACTACATGTTGTCCTACTGTTGAACCAGTTCTCCCGCCCAAAAAAATTGAATTTTGGGCCCGACCATTCCCCTTCTCTGCTCCACTCATCTCCATCATTTGGACCTACTATCTTCTTAAGGCATACAATGTTGACAGTAGTAACATAGCAGAGAAACCATTGAAACTGAGACATCAACACAAACAAAGCAACTGACACAGACTGAAAAACCTACTGAAGATAAAGGCACTTGCACAGGGCCATCGAAGACAGAGATACCGACAGAGAAACAAATTGAGGCAGAGGTACACACAGAGACAGATAAACCAAAAATCATAGAGACATTGAAACAATCTAAGAAACCTTTGTAGGTTGAGATGCAAACCTAGATTGATCCACCAGAGGAAACTACAAGCAAAATGGATACACCTAATGGAAGCAAAGAGGTAATAAAGATAATTGGTCAGACATCCAACACATCTATAGGTGAATTCAGACCTACCAATGTTACAAAGGTATTTTTGGATTCAATCAAGAAGATAAAGGATTGCAATGCATTGGCCTACAAAGCAATTGACAACACATTACCTATCCTTAAGTTGATTCCACCAAATTGTAACATAGATCATATTAAGGATTCTTTAGGTAAATTGGACACATTGTCCAAATTTATTGCTGATAATGTAATAACTATTGATAAGGTGAATGAGGACACAATTAAGGAGAGAGTTGAAAAAGAGAAAAACATATTCTTTGAAGACACTATAAAGAAGTGTACAGGACAGTTGAACACATTATTACCAATGCTTAACTCTAGAATTCTGGAGTACAAGGAGCTATATAGGAAAACATGCAAACCACACCTTTTGATAGAGGATATAGATAAGGATATGAGAAAAACACAGAAAGAAATTGATGACATAGCTGATAATATAATTGGCTCATCTAGACATATATCAGTTTTTGAATAGGAAATGATAGTTTTTAAGGAGAAGTCAGAGAAACTTGAGAAAGAGAAGGCAAGGATAAGGTAAAATGCCCGGGAACTTAAAAATAAACTTGGTCCTAAGTTGGACAATCTTATCTCTCTGAAAAATGAAATCTCCAAGGCATTAGTTAAAGGAGAGCGATCACCGGAAGAACACATACATTATCTCACTGGCACGATCCAATAGACTGAGGCAACTTTGAATGATAGCAAAAGGTTTATGTAGAGTCTAAATTTAGTTTTGGCAGATATTTTTCAGATTGTAACCAACCGGTTACAAACTTTGAGGTGAAATTTTTGCACTCATTTTTTGACAACCTTTGTCATTGATGTCAAAGGGGGAGTAGTGGAGAGAAAAATGCTTATACAGAGGAGATCACTTGCTCAGGGGGAGCACATCTTTTTGGAATCTTTTTGGACTACAGTTTTTGGATTTTTCTCATGAGTGTTGCCATCAATGCCAAAGGGGGAGATTGTTGGCATTCTACACTCTTATGAGAATAGTTGATATTGTCATTGATCGTAACCAACTGGAAATCATCTGGCAACCAACTGGCAATCATCTGGCAACCAACCGACAGATACCGGCATCGACAATAGACTTCTACATACACTGACAGGCACTTCACCAACATTGGCAACAATGCATATCGACACTCAGGCTGACATGGAATAAAATTTTGTTTATTATTTTGTAATGTAATTATCTTTTGTAAAAGCCGACATGGTATATTGTAAAATACTCATATATGTATGAGATCTTATAGGTCATTTTTGTGAGGATATAGATGAGAAGTATAAGGCAATTTTGTATAAGGTGATATAGTTGACAACAAAGGTTTTGGTTATTGACTGAGCTTAAACCGGTACTAAACGTGGCATGAGAGATGCTATTTTGAAGCAATACATTGTATTGGATTTTGATAATCCATTTTGTAGTCAGTGTGACTCTTTATTGAGCAATGTGCTTTAGGTTGTTGGCCTCCCTACATGTGCAAGCCCCTCATTGTAAGTAGTATTTATTCATTGGCCAGTGAGTAAATATTGTGGGTCACAAATCCGACTGAGATTTTTCCCACATCGGGTTTCCTCATTAAATATCTTGTGTTATGGTGTGTTTTCTATGTTGTCTCTGTTATTCTTATTTGTTGCATTAATTCTTATTTACCGGTATAGTGTTCTGGGATGCAAAGTTTTAAATAAGTATAAATATTTTGTTAATTGGTTAGACACTGATTCACCCCCCCCCCCCCTCTCAGTGTCTTTGGGACTTTCATTGATTCTAACAAAAGCGCTAACCTATGGGACAATTATGTTGTTGTTTGAAAGTGTTGATCTATGGGACTAAAAGCAGAAAACTGTGATACAAAAGCGCAGTTTCATGCTTAAAAGCACCAATCTTCTGATCAAATGTGTGAACCTATGATATAAAAGAGATGTACTATTGTTTAAATGCGTTGTTTTGCATAAAAATGCACAGTTTTGCACAACAAAAGCATTGTTTTGACTATGTTACAAGGATTTTCAATTTTTCCAACAAGTTGTTGAATTTTTGCTCATCTCCAAATGATGATTTTTTTCAAGGTTTTGACCATACCGAGTATGTTGTAGACATAAAAGACACAGTGTTTGAAAAAAATATACATAAGCAAGCACAAATCCTATGGTAGGTTGAGACAATAATTGTTGAATCTCACAAGGGGTTTCCCTCAAGGCTACGCTATTCAGAGTGGATATTTAGATGCTTGACCCCACTGGCTCCACCCTCGACACTCACTTCTCCAGGGCAGCCAAGAACTAGTTTTCATGAAAACTCTCCATGGAAAACTTCATATTTCTACTAAGAACCATATGTGTGTGAGCCACTTCAAAGGTTTGACCTCCTGCACCAACAATTAGAAGGATTTTGGGAAACTAGTACAAGTGGTTTTTTGTAAAGGCTTTTGGTCATGTGGCCATACATACGAAACTCTACACTCTATAAATATAGAAGGTTCCCAACCTATAGAGGTTACACTCCATAGGGTTTATGGGGAAACATAGTGTCGGTATGAACTAATCAGTACATGTTGTTTGTGACTTTCGTCACAAACATGATTTATTTAGAGTGGATCAGAAGGACTCGGTATTAGCCTATTTCCACTTGAGTCATTCCCCTCTCATTGGCCCCCTCAAGCCAGCTCAAGAAGGTAGGCTCTCTAAAGATTACACATAAAAAAAAGTAGGTCTGGTTTTCTGATCATCATATGAGGGTGAGAGCATACTTGCCTACTACTTCAACAAGCACGAAAGCCAAGTTTATTTTAAGCCTTCGAAGAATCTATGTGCAACTACTTTAAGGAAAAAACTCAAATACAAGTTGCATGTTGTTGATTATTCTCCTAGTTAAGCTAGATGAGCAAGATATGTTGTTTTACTTTCCAAAATACTCTAAATTAATTATGTGAGGAAATGCATGAAATTTACTTTAAAATCACCCTGCACATAGATATGTTAGTAGTTTTCAAATTTTCAGTTCTTGGACATTCGGACCTGCAAAGATTGTTAGCTTTTAGATTGTTAAAAAAATTCAAATTTGATCACTGATAGGACAGAAGTGCTAAAACAACAAAAGTGCTATCCTAATAAGAAAAAGCATTAACATAAAAGGTAAAAGCGCTATCGTAGACAACAAAAGTGCTAGCTTGTGTGACAAAAGCACTAGCCTATTACTTGATTGCGTGAATTCGTGTTTAAAAGCACTGTTTTATTTAACACAGGAGTTAATCTAAGAAACAAAAGCGCTAACCTATCTAACAAAAGTGATGTCAAATTTCACTAATATGTGAAACTGATTTACAAAAGCATTAAACTAGTTTTGCGAGAATAAGATAGGACATTAGAAAGATAAGTACGAGGCCTGAGCCCCATGGTGGGTGCCAAAAATGTTGAGGTTAAAGTTGAACTGCAAAGAAATATCCTGAAACTTGTTAGTCCATCATAAAATATAAAAAGGAAAACTACAAGTAACTTAACTTCAACCAATGAAGTAACACAAAGTAAATGAAATAAACAAGATTCTACCTTTCATGATTTACACCTCATTGTGTCCTAACTCCACTATTCCTGGTTGCAGATGATATTCTCTTAGACAAGCACTAGTAGCTTCCAAGATGACATATGAAGAATGGACTGATAGTTAACTGATACTATGATATGCATATGAAAAATGATTTAAGCTAACATGATATTAAACTATGATAAGAATTCTAAAATTACTAATTGCTTCAAACTCAAACTCACAGATGCAAGATAAAGACTCCTAGAATGACTATATGATTAGCTATTAGTCTATTAGTTTCACAATGGCTTAGGAGACCTCTTTTTATAGATTTTTGAGTGCATGAGCTTAGGTGGTAGAGATCAACGATCATGATTAAATCTTGTAGATTGGATGGCTGAGCAAGAAGTTGAAGGTTGAGAGAAAGGGGGAAGGAGAAGACAAGTGTCACTCATCTCACCTTGACTGAGTTGAAGACGAGACAGGATATAGGATAGTTGGAGAAGATGTAGGAATGAGAGGACAAGTGGACTTAAGTCCTCCTAAGGTATAAGGATGTTGGAGAAAATATAGAAGAAAGTTAGGAAATATGTGTACGTACATAATATTTTATTTACTTTGGAAGTTGGAAATAAATGGCTAATAAATAATTTTATTTTATTTTATTTTGTTGAATTAATTTAGCCACATGATGGATGAGACGGCAAAGAAGAAGTGAAGTGGAGATGGAAAGGTGAGTTGGAAAAAGGATTAAATAATTAAGAAATTATTTAATTAATGAGACTATAGGATAGTAGATAAAGGAATAATTAAATATTACATATTTAATTAATTGATTAGAAGAAAAGGATATAACAAATTAATTAATAAAAATTTTCAATTAAATTAATTAATAGAAGGACATGAAATGAATCAAATAAATTAATCTTTTCAAATTAACTATTTAATAGAAGAATAATTATTAAATAAATATACAATATTTATTTAATTGCTCATAGCCAATTTTATGTGTATACAACTGGTGCTAAATTTATCCAAACCATCATCACACCATCCAAACCCACCACCAATAATTTCTTCAACATATGATCCAATCCTCGCAATCAGCCCAATTCTCAAGATCAAACCCGCAATCCCACCTCCATCCAAGGTTGCCCCCCTCAGTCCAATAGTCAACGTGAGTACACCCAGCTAGGTGAACCCATTGAGGTCATCTTCGAGAAGCTTGTCAAGGCTGGTGTTGTTGTCTTCCTGACGATGTGCCCTTTTGATCCTAATCGACCCAAACCTCTATGGTACAATGAGAACGAATTATTGTGATTGCCATAGTATCAATGGTCATGATACATGTAAGTGTATGAAACTCAAGAATTACATCCAAGACCTTATTGATAAAGAGGATATCAAGGTTGATGTTTCCAAATCTGGTAACTCCAATGACAAACTTAAAATCTATCAAGAGCCATTCTCTAAGCATGGAAAAGACAAGGCCTCATCATCTCATGCAGTCAATTATGATTATACCAACTATATATCTGACTCCAACTCCTTAGTAGGTCACATAGAGCCCATTGATACCCCTGTCAACAACATTACCATCAAAGGAGAAGATCCCCCACCTACCACTAGACCCAAAATCACCATCCAAGGGGCCCCTCTCCCTCAGTCATCAAGTCACACTTCCCAAGAAAAGATAGTAATTCAAGGCACTGCATCTCCCAATTATCAGAATGACTACAATGTCACCACCCACAGAGGCAGAGTAACTATTCTAGGAGCCCCTCCTCTGCCTCCTCAACCTCCCATGTCATCCACCCACTGATATGATATCCTTGATCACCTTGGAAAGACTCCTGTATAGATCTCCGTCCTTGGGCTCCTCATGACCTTTCCTGTACATAACAAGATCCTAAAGAAAGCCCTCCTCGAGTCTCGCATCCCTGATAATATCAATGTTGCCTAGTTCTAAGCCCTCATAGGTAATCTTGTTGCACAACACCATTTAGTTTTCACTTCTAATGATGCACCCTCCTATGATGCGTCCCATAACAAGCCTCTCCACATTCAAGCCCTTATGTATAAACATAAAATTAAGAGAGTCCTCATAGATGGTGGATCTGGATTGAATCCATGTACATATAAGCTAATTAAACAATTGGGTATCTCTGAGGACTCGGTTGACACATAAGGAAAGATATTAATTAAAGCATATGATGATGCAGAGAGAGTCTCCAAAGGAACAATCACCTTGCCTCTTCAAGTGGGCCCTTCTATAGTGGATACATCTTGCCAAGTTTTAGACCTTGATCTCCCCTATAAGATTTTTCTTGGTCGTCCTTGGATTCACTCCATTCAAGCTATCCCTTTTGTGTACACTCAATGCCTAAAATTTCCATTCAATGGTAGGTAAATCACAATCCGTGTTGACCCACAACCTTTTGAGTATTACAAATTACTTGAAGGGAAACATCCCCATCATTGTCTGCTTAATAGACCCGCTCTACTCCCTCCATCTGATTCATCCAATATCACATCCACCTCATCCAAACCTAAGAGCAAGGTCAAAATTATTGATAATGGTTATGGAGAGTATACCCTGCAAAATAATCTTTATGTGGGCCAAATCACACCCTCTCCTAAGTTATATGGCAAGCCAAAAGAAATAAAGAAACAATAAAAACCCACTATCCAATGCAAAGAAACCACCTTCCAATAGTGGGGTCCACTTGATGAGGAGAGATTGGAAATAGATGTCACCTCTTGGCTATATTGAGAGGAAGAAGAATAACTGACAAAAATCCCCAAATAGATGTATCTGAAGGCTTTCACTATAGTAGAAAAGATGGGCTATAAAGGACATGGTCTTGGACTTGAATAAAATGGAAGAAAAGCACCCATCTCCCCAATTTCTTACAAGTTCAATAGAGGCTTGGGGTACTCACTTGTGCCTAAGATCACCATCACTGGGGTCCAATTGGATCCTCTACTAATGTTGAAGACTTTGATGAACAAGAGTTCCATGAAATGCCTTTTCAATACGAAGATGATATATTTTATGATACCCATGTAAATGCCATTACCCCCATTATCCCTTCCACATCATATGAACTCAAACTGATTCATCCTGAGCTCATTGACCATGACCAACAAGAACCACTTGTTTTAGATGTCTATGCTAATGGTTATTCTCTTATAGCATTACTTAATATGCAAGACCTCGAGAACCACATGGATCTTCAAGGGATTCAGTTTCACCTAGAAGCTTACTTTGGTAGTCAAGTCAACTCCCTCAGTCGCAAAAATGAAAACAAAAAGAAAAAGTCCCTTGGTGAAAACATTTTTGAGGAACCTTTGGACATAGAAAAAGTAAAAATAAAGGATGCATCTTCTAGTGAAAACCTAGATTAGGCACTATAAGATGGGGGAATTGACTTACCTACCATGGTTCCATCCAAATAGGAAAGATCGCCACTGCTAATTGAAGAAACCAACACTGTCAACATGGGAATGGAAGACAACCCTAAGAATGTGTTCCTCACCAAATCATTAACGGATCAAGAGAAACAAAAATTCATGAGATTTCTAAAGGAGACACAAATAAACTTCACCTGGTTCTATGTAGACATGCTAGGCCTTGATTCTGAACTAGTGGTACAAAATCTTGTAGTCAGACCTAATACTAAACCAATTAAACAAAAGGATGCATCCCCATATAGAACTATTGGTTAAAGAAAAATTATAGAAGATGTTGGATGTAGGTTTCATTAAGCCCATAGATTATCCTGAATGGGTTTCCAACATTGTACATGTTGGCAAGCCAACTAAGATCATTAGAATATGTATAGACTTTAGGGATCTACACAAAGTATGTCCAAAAGATGATTTTCCATTACCAAACATAGACATGATTGTGGACCTTATAGAAGGGCATGAAATGTTATCACTTATAGATGGTTTTTTGGGGTATAATCAAATCAGGATCACAAAGGAAGATCAACATAAGATGATATTCACAACATCATGGAGCACCTTTTGTTATCAAGTTATGCCCTTTGGCCTTAAGAATGTAGGAGCTACTTACCAAGGAGCTATGAGAATAATTTTCCATGTTCTCCAGCATAAAATAATGGAGGACTATGCAGATGATCTTCTAGGTAAGTCCAAAACAAGAGAAGAGCACATTCCCATCCTAAGACAAATTTTTGAGAGACTTGAGAAATACAAGTTGCATCTAAATCCCAAGAAGTGTGTCTTTGGAGTTACATCTGGTAAGATCCTAGGGTTCATAGTTTCTCGTAGAGGAATTGAAGTAGATCTCACAAAAATAAAATCTATAACGGAAATCCCTCCCCTAAGATACTTAGGTAGCTTCGCAACCTTCAAGGGAAACTCCAATCCATCTCCAGGTTCATCATGCAACTAGCAAACAAGTGCCATCCCTTTGCAAATACACCAAGTTTAAGTGGGTTTTTCTATGTCAGAAGGCTTTCAAAAAACTCAAGGAATGCTTGGCCTCTCCTCTAGTCTTAATGCCACCAATCCTAGGGCAGTCACTTCTCTTGTACATATCAACAACATCAATGGCACTAGGGGCATTATTGGCACAAACACATGAGAGTGGAAAAGAGCACACAATATATGACATCATTCATGCCCTTGTAGGGTACGGGCTTAATTACACTCCCATTGAAAGAGTTTGCCTTGCATTAGTATTTAGTACACAAAAATTGTGGCACTACATGCTCAACAACAAGACAAAGCTCATAGCCAAGATGGACCCTTTCAAGTATCTACTATCTAAGGCTTCCCTTACAGGCTGCATCGCTAAGTGGGTCATGATCTTGAGAAAATTTGACATTGAATATGTGGATCAAAAAGCCATAAAAGGACAGGTTATAGCAGATCAGCTAGCTAAATCCCCTCTTCAAGGAGATCACCCCCTCATAGTTGAGTTCCCTAATGATACCATCATGACTGTCTACATCCACCAAATGGAAATTGTACTTCGATGGCTTGTGCACACAAAATGGATCAGGGGCAAGTATCCTACTGATAACCCCTCAAGGAGATTGTATTCCTAAGTCCTACAAGATTGCCTTTACGTGCAGCAACAATATTTTAGAGTATGAGGTCCTTATCAGTGGACTTTGCCTTACCATACAATGGAAGATCAATGAGCTACAAGTTTGTGGCAACTCCCAGCTTGTCATCAAAAAAGTAAATGATGAGTATCAGACTATGGATGACAAATTGCTCCCTTATCATAGCATGTTTGAAGACCTTAAGTAGCACTTCACTATTATCCAGTTTAAGCAAGTTCCTAGAACAAACAATAGAGTTGTTGATGCCATGACAACAATTGGTTCCCTCTTACAGATGTCGAAAAATAGTCAGAAATGTGAGTTCTTGGCTGAGCAACTCCTTGTTCTAGCATATGACCTCCTTGAATCTGAAATGGTGTGTGTTCTTGTTGGTCCCTAATCTCCCTGGTACCAAGAAACCTGCACCTACCTTCATGATAAAATTATCCCACCTCACCTCAATAAAACCCAACAATAGACCTTCATCCATTGACCTGCTTGATATATTATCCCGGTGACACCCTCTTCCAAAATTTTTTTTATGGAACCCTCCTAAGGTGTTTAGATAAAGAGGGGGTTGAATGGGCACTATGTGAGGTGCACAAAGGTATTTGTGGGGAACACTCAAGAGACCTTACACTAGCTAAAAATCTCTTGCGAATAGGATAGTACTAGCTAACCATGGAAGAAGATGCATATCACTATGTAAAGAAATTTGTTCCTTGTCAGAAACACAGAGACAAAATTTATGCACCTTCTCAAGATCTACAGTTGTTCATCATGTTGGCATTTGATCATTTGTACTATACTGCTAATGTGTGTTTGCTTGATGCAGCTGGTATATGTCTATTGTGTTTAAAGATTAGATTTATGTATGATGACTATTTTGTATGTTGTCATTGATGGCAACTACGTTTCTTTTATTCATCTAAGTCCTACAGTTCAACTGACTAGACTTAACCGGGAAAGTAGAGAGAGTTTTTATCAGAATCGGTAATTAGGACTTCAACCGGTAAATAATAGACAATGTTATATTTCAACAACTGGTACATGAAAATCATGAAGATTGAGATGATGTGGTTTTGCAGTAGCATTGAAGACTATTATATGAAGATATGTTTGTGACCACATGTGCTAAATCGATCAAGTGAATGAGATTTGTTTGATATAACAG
Source organism: Cryptomeria japonica (assembly GCF_030272615.1). Lineage (NCBI taxonomy): Eukaryota > Viridiplantae > Streptophyta > Pinopsida > Cupressales > Cupressaceae > Cryptomeria > Cryptomeria japonica. The sequence goes on along the minus strand of NC_081408.1, from coordinate 374,174,073 downwards.
ATTAGTGGATGGTGACTTAACCTGTAGTGATGAAAAACACTCAGATCGGTAAAATGACACATAATTGGATTTGTTATGTCGGAGGCCGACATAACTAAGCATACAATGCAAGATTGTCTAGATGCATTGAACCTAGGAAATTGCAATAAACTTCTAAGCTGACCTTATGATAATTTTAATTGTGTGATGAGGTATGAAAATATATTTATACATGAGCTTGATAGTGTGATAGGTGGAGAGTGAATTGTGTATTTCTGATAGTGCGAAGATCAGAGAAGTTGAGAGATGAAGTCTTCGTGATGTTGTAATATTCTAAAGTAGATCTTATCAGAAGGTGTTATATTGAGATCATTTGTACTTGTTGACTTCCTAATAGTTGCAGCAAGAAAATCCTCTTACAAGGTCACTCCTAATAGGGTGCAGTCAGATCCTAACAGTTCTGATCATTAAATCCTCTAACTAGGTGACACATTAACTTGTGTTTGAAAATCCTAGTAACTTGGGTAGCTCCTAATAGGGCTGGTCCTCATAGTCCTTTTTGTAAATCTCTTAACTGGGCTTAGACACTTCTAATAGGGTGTGCCCCTAACTGGGTGTTGTAGACCTTAACCGGTCAGATCTCTATACTGCAGATAGTGGATCTTGCGAGTACTAACTCCCACCATGGTTTTTCCCATTTGGGTTTTTCACTTATAAACTCTTATGTCATGTGGTTTATGCTTTATCTGGTGATTGCATACTTGGTGTTATTTCTTGCATGACTATTGAGTTTTAAGTTGGTGAAATTGATATTCAGATTTAAATTATTTTTACTATCATTGATTCACCCCCCTCCCCTCTCAGTGCCTTATAAGTTCATCAATTGGTATTAGATCCTAACTTCCTTAAGGCTTAACCACTTGGAAGGGATCTCTAATCCTAAGGCAAATTTGGGTGAAGGTGTCATGCCCAAACTTTTGGGCAAAAACGGAACAACAAATTTTTTTTTTAAACAACATAAATACATTAAATCATCTACATTTAAAAAGGAATAAATGAGTTTTGTCTTAACTAAAGGTTAACTTGGGATTAAATAAAATGGTTTCCTAAAGTCGGTTTAATCAACTCCATCATTATAGCGTTAATATTTAGAGTAGACTAATTATTCCCTAAAAGGGGTCGTCATAGCTTAAATAATTAATTAAACTAAATGAAATAATTTCCCCTAATTAAAATTTCTCCAATAATAAATCAAGAGACATTAATTATCTCAAAAGTATTAATATACTCAAGGATAAATAAAATAATGTTAACTCATATTAAAAATAATTAATTGAGCAAACGTGAATACGCTTTAAAATTAAACTAATAGAGTTAACCAAATCAAATATAATATTAGACTAATGAATTCATTTAATATCAAAGTCGAATTTAAATCCCCTTAGATATTTAAATTTCAACTATTAAATATTTGGCCAACAATGACCTCATAGACTAAAATGTTACATTATACATTTAATAAATTCCATTAATAAATTCCCCAAAATAATTTTAACCTAAACAACCATATTTAATTAAATATGAAAACTAGCCTATATATATATTTGTGTGTGTGTGTGTGTGTGTGCATATACATATACATATACATATACATATACATATACATATACATATACATATACATATACATATACATATATATATATATATATATATACATATACATATACATATACATATACATATACATATACATATATGTGTGTGTGTGTGTGTGTGTGTACTTACACACATTCTCCTAAATAAAATCTATATTAAGAACTAATTTTACCCTAGTCAATAATAGAAATTATTTATTTCTACATATTGTCTATAGATGGATGGGGGGTAATTCTTTTCAAACTTTGAAAAGAATTCCCCCTCATTTCATTTTATTTATTATTTTAATGTGAACCCTAACTAGGGTTTCATTATTAACATCCTTATGAATCCCTTCCCCCATTCCTTTTGTTAATCATTCTATCCTAACCCAAAAATTGGGTTAGGGTTCCATTTTACCATACATTCTTCTCCCTTTTTTTTTTGTGTTGAATAGGGCTTCGGCATGGGCAAAGGGAGGTCGAAGGAGGAAGCCATAGCGGAGAATGGGAGGGGGAGTTGGCATGGCGCGAGGCAAAGGGGCACCCGGGGACCACAATGGATACCCACAGTGGTAGCCTCGTGCCGCCCACTGTGGTTGCACACAGTGGCTGCCCTATTTTTTTTTTTATTATTATTATTATTATTTTTAAACATTAAAATATATGTATATATATATGTATATGTATATATATATGTATATATATATGTATATGTATATATATATGTATATATATATATGATAATATATATAACAATATATACATCCCTGGGTTTTAATAGTAAGCATTATAATATAAATTTCTAGGTATATATATATATACATGAGTATTTTTTTTTTTTTGCAAACCGTTCTCAAGATTTTAATATGGTATAATCAGAACACTTAGAATAAATAAACATTTCCTTTATTTCCAGATTTCTCATAGTTTATTAAATCTATATATTTTAACTTTGAAGCAGAATATGTATTATTCAGTTTATCTTAGAATAAATACAACAATTAGATGTAGTTTTTTTTTCTTTTTACACGTTAGGCATAGTCATTACAATATATATATATATATATATATATATATATATATATATATATATATATATATATATATATATATATATATATATATATATATATATATATATATATATATATATATATATATATATATATATATCTTGTTTTAAATCTATTTCTTTTCATATCTTCATAAATAACATAATAGAATAGATTTTGTTTTCTTTTAAATAACATATAGTTTCTTTTTGCTTTAAGCTAACTATAACTAGATTTACAAAATTACTTTCCATTTCTACATGTATTTTTCAGATTTGAGAAAAAATAATAATAGCAATAAATGTATTTACAGAATAGAAAACTTAGTAGAAATGATTTTATTTACACCTGCAATACAAACCTTTCTAAAATCCATTGGTTTGATAACAACAAGATGCATTGTAAGATTAAAAACCATTTCTAAGTTGCCTAATAATTTTTGTGGCTAACTATAGACAGAAATAAATATTTCTCCTCTTTTATTAAAAACTGCACTACTAACATTTAAATGATTTCATTTCTTTTTCAGTAGCAATAAGAACAAACTACAAATTTCATGCTTAATCTTTTCTAGAAACAAATCATTAAAGTAATAATTTCAACAATGCATTCTTCACTTTGCAAGAATATATACTTCAAATAAAAATACACCTTTATTACATGGTAAAAAAAAAAAATCCATCAGTTACATTTTCTTTTCTGCAACTAAATACAATAAGAAATTATTTTTCTTTTCTGCAACTAAATACAATAATAAATTCTTTTTCTTTTCTGCAACTAAAATACAATAAACAATAGGACCATTTTAGCTTCCCTTCCAATCTCTTCCCAAGCAAACCTGCAAATAAAAGTTGTAGGTTGTGACCATAGAGGCTCACCTCCCAACCTAGACTTACAAGAAGCCACCCTTGAGCTAAGAGAACCAAGGCTAAATGGGAGACACACAAACAATACACATACAAGCAAGAAAATGCACAACATACACACTCCCAACCCAAGGATAGACAAAATCACTGTTGTGACTTTTCAAGTGGGGTGAAGGTGGACCATATACCTGTAGACACCTAAAAATGGTCAACGCTTGCGGGATCATACTTTAACATTCGCACATTGCCTCATTTTAGGTTTTTGCGTCGCATTAACATTTCTCCTATGATTCGTACTTGGTTTTTATCATTTGCGAGCATCGAGTCATTCTTCATTTGTCTTGTTCTCGAATTTGGTCTTGTCGACAACACTCTCCAGTCATGATATTAATCGATTTTATCATGTCGCATCAATGTGCATGCTCATTTGTCATTATTCTGGACATTGTCAATCCTAATTAGGGTTTTGTCCTCCTGTCAATCTTGTGATCGATTTGTCATCGATCGTTGTCCTCTTTTCAATCTTGTCATTTAACGATCGATTTGTCATCGGTCGTTGTCATGTTCGATTTTGTCATTTTGCGATCAATTCGTCATTGATCGTGGTCATTTTCAATATTTTCATTTTGCAATCTATTTTGTCATTGATTCTTGTCCTCTTGTTCGATTTGTCATCGATCATTGTCTGTCTCAATTATGTCAATTTGGATCAATTTGTCATTGTTCCTCGTCAATTGGTGCATTTTCTCAAATCAAATCATTTATCACATTGGTCATTTATCAATCCAAAATCAAATCATGATTGAGTCAATTATCTTTCATCAAGACCTAATTCATCTTCTAGGGTTTTGTGATTTCATCATTTAACCTGGTTTGTCATTTCTTCTTCTAGGATTAATAAATTATTTATTTATCCTAAGTCTTCTCATTGCAATTAAATGTTCATTTAATTGGCTAATTATTCCTCTTTGTGAATTAATTAATAAATGACAAATTATTAATTAATTAACCTAATTCCTAATTTCTAATTTCCATCAATTTCTTAATTCCTAATTCCTCATTTTCTAATTTCTTAATTTTCTAATTCCTAATTTTAATTTCCTCCTATTTCTCTCCTAAATTCATGGAAATGACATAGAAATTTGTCATAAATTGTCATAAATCCTTGCATAGAAATTTGTCATAAATTGTCATAAATCTTTGCATAGAAATTTGTCATAAATTGTCATAAATCCTTGCATAGCAATTTGTCATACACATGTCATAATTTTGCTATTCTTGATTTGAATTTCCATTCGAATCACTATCATGCTAATTTGATCTTTTTCTCCAATTTCTCTACAAATTGGATGAATTTCTTCAATCAAGATCCCCAATTGATTGCATTTTTGAATCCCCTAATCAGATTATCGAATTTCTAATCACTTTGTCAAATCACGCTTCGAGTATTCTTGTGTCAATGTCAATCTTGCTTTCACAGTTAGGTTTATGCACTTGAAGGTGAGATCTACAACAAAACTATTTGGAGAAGAAAGAAGAACAATGGAGCCACATGAAGGGAACATCCAGTTTGCATAATCTTTTACATGTTTTATCTTTATGTCTCTATTGAATGTTGTTTAGGATAGATCATTACAAAGAGTGCTTTTGTGATTGAGCTAATGATTAGTATGTTTATATTTTTTGTGATGATTTTTGATTTCCTAACGTACATTAATTGGTGAACCCGACGTGAACACTAACCATCTAACCCCTTTACTATGTTTTTGAGTGCTTTTGAGTTGATTTGCAGGTCAAAAACCCAAAAATAGGGCAGTGCAGGGCTTTCTGGGGACTTCTGCGCCTGTGTGAGACAACCTGCGCCTGTGTCAAGCAACTTGCACCTGTGTTGAAGACATTTTGTGCCTATGTCATGACTTCTGCGCCTATGTCATGACTTCTGCGCCTGTGTAAAGTCCAGAACAGAGGTAAAAATGCAATGTTTTACTTGAAAATTGTCTTGTTTTTGCATTCTATTTTCTGTGTTTTGGTTTTTGGTACTAATTATCTGTGTAGCATATTGGCATACGCATGGAAAAGACAACAAATTAAACTACTAACATGTTTTATGCAGAATCGATAGTCAAAGAATAAATATCTCAAACTTCTAACTTGGGTTTTGGAGGTTGCCTTGGAGAAACAACTAAACTTGGTGTTTGTCATTAATGTTTTAGGCACCTAGTGATTTTTAAATAGGGGGGAATGAACATGTTTTTTCTTTGATCATTGAGTGTGACATTGGAGTAGGAGAGTATGCTCTCATCCTTCTTAGGATGATCAGAAATCCAGATCTTCGATACCATGCTCGTGTCTTTGATTGTGTGTCTCCTTTAGAGGGCCTGCCTTCCCGACCATTTGCTTTTGCAAGCAAGTGATAATCGTGAGAAGGGAATGACCCAAAGTGAGTACGGCTATAATACCTTGTCATTCTAACTCACTATAAACAAATACCCGATGAGCGAAAGCTTTGAAGGAAGGGTTACGTGGGAATTGCAGTTACTTGGGAAGTGATGACCCTTGAACTCTTTCTCATATCAACATCTAAGTAGGGCCTCTTGGTCTAAATCGTGCTTGCGTGACTACATTTGTTTGGTATCTTGATGGGCTTAATGTCTCAATCACGCTTGCGTGACATCAAGGAGTAACGCTTAACAGAAATCCTTACTACACACCTTATTTTTAGAGGCCAAAAACCCTTCTAGTTGCTTGAGAAGGACAAGTTTGGATACTTGGAAGAGATACTAAGTTCACCATGGGGAGATTTCCATGGGGATTGATGCTTGGCTGCCCTGAGAAGTGAGTGCCATGGAGGGGAGCCCGTGGGATCAAGCATCTATGTATTCTCCTTGAATCCCATAATGAGTCTACCTCTCAAGAACCTAATGTCCTTGCCTACCATAAGAAATGTGTGAATGAGCATTATTGTCTTGAGTCTATGTTAAAATATCTTGTCTTCTTTACTTGTCAAAAGTTGAATTTCATCTCATTTCAAAAGCAAGACAAATTGATTCAAAACAAGGTTAAACATAAGAGCATTTCATCCAACAAGGTTCAAAACACCTTCAAACATGATTGTCAAACATTGTTCAAAATCTTGTCTCAACATTCATGTCACTTACATTTAGGTTCATCCTAGGTTGCATTTTGCAAAGTTCATTGTCAAGTACCAAGGTTAGGTTTCACCTAAGTCATACTCCTTTGCATATCAATAAGGGTCATCCATTTGCATGTGTCCTCTTGCATTAAAGTCATACCATTGTCATACATTTGCATTTGCATACCCTAGGTTTCTTCATTAAGCTTAGGTCATTATCATATCATATTAGGGTCACTTGCATAGTAATTGTCCCTTTGCATATAGTGTCAAAACTAGGTTTTGTCATACTTGAGTAATCCAAATCTTTGATAAACCCTAAGTCATTGTTAGGAGGTCTAGACCCTATCAAACCTTTTCTCTTTATGTCATTATTGTCATTTGGTCAAACCTAGCTTAGTATCCAAGCATATAGTGGAGACTTTGTCATTTGTCCCTTTGTCACTTAGTCCTTTTGTCCTTTGAGGTCTAGACATCATTCTAATTTCCTAAGGGTCTCTTTTAGATTTGCATTCATACGTTTGTCAAAATCTTGAAAAATAACCAAAAACATAGATTGCATTCTCATTCATTTAGTTCGCATTTAGTTGCATATCATACATTATCCTTTAAAAATATTGCATTTGCATAGTGACATGTCTATTGAAACAAGGTTCCAAGCACCAACGATGCAACAAAGTTTGACCTATCAACTGACAATGCAATCACAATTCTATCCAACCCAACAACAAAGCAACGTTGATCAAACTTTTTATGATGAAACAAGTCTCCAAATACAAAAACTAGAGGAGAAACTAGCTCAAGAAGAAGAGATATTGGAACAAAGAGTGAAAAACATTGAGAAGAATAGATCACAAATGTCCAAAGTGTTTCAAAAATTTCCAGGTCGAAATCCAAAGGTTGAGCCAATTGATGCAAGATCTCTTCTTGAACAATCAGACATACCAGCTCTCCTCTCCCAAATAGAGATGATGAAACAATTTCAAGAAAGGAGACAACATCAATTTCAACATTATGTGCCTCCACAACAAGAACAAGAAGGTGTTTACTATCAATCTGCTTTTCAACCAATACAACCAATGGTTCAACCAATTGTCCAACATATTCAACCAACGCAATCAATGGTCCAATTTCAACAATATGTCCAACCAACTATACAATGTCCACAACTAGTTCAACCAATGGTGGAATATCAACAAGTTCAATCAACATATCAATGTCAACAACACCAACCAAACATTCAAAAGCAAAGGTTGCAGCACACACCAACCCAAGTTTCAAACATGTTGAAACAATTGAACCAAGTCCAATATCAAAACATGACATCAAATCAAAAACAAGTTCAAATTCTAGGTCCAATCATGTCAAAACCTTGAAAGAAAGGTGGCTTTATTGCAATGCTCTTAAGGAAATTACCAAGTGAGTTCTTTGAAGAAGATCAAGATAATACACTTATGTCTAGCAATGCCTCATCCCCCCACAAACAAATTGACTCTCCAGTGGCATCTATCCCTACACCTCTAGAAGTTTCACAAGAACCTTCCATATTGTCCTCATCAAACAATACACCCAAGGATGCAATTATCCAAGAGCTATCCATAATTGATTGCCAAGATAATCCAATTCATGATGCACATCCTTGTCATGTTTCAGAAATACAAGACCCAATACCACCATGCACTTTATTGCTATTACCTATTTTAGAGGACCCCATTAGAAGTCCCTCTTCCTCATGTTTAAGCATTGATTCCTTGCCAGAATCCATCACAAATGTTCAAAGTGCATTTCCTTCATGCCAAAACATTGATTCCTTGTCAGAATCCTCCATGCATATCCAAAGTCCAGCCTCATGTCAAGAGGATAATTTAGAGCATGAAGAAATGAGTCCTAAAGAAAATCAAGATCAAGATCCTGAAACCTTATCATCCCATCCAATTGTTGACCAAGACCCCATCTTCCTAGACACTCACAATGATTCCCCTATTCTTGTCCATCCTATCCAAAGTCCTATTGACACTCCATTCCCCAGGCAAGATCAAGATATCCCAGTTCATCCAATCCCAAACGATCCCCTTCCATTTCATGAACACAATATCCTTTCAAATCCCATGGACATTCCACTTCCTAAGAAAGATCCAGATATCCTTTCCATCCTTTCCAATGATCCCATTAAAAGTCAAGAGAAAAGCACCTTTAAAGAGGATTCCAATGATCTTCCTCCTTGTCAAGATCAAATTATTCCTTTAAATCCTCCACAAGATCCTTTTGTTCCTCCATCTCCTTGTCTTAATGCTCCATATACACTCCAAGATCATATTTCTTTTGATGATCCCATTATTTCTTCCATTCCATCTCTTGAAGATCCTGTCATTGAACCATGTCCACTACACAATCCTAGTCCCCCTCATGATCCTAATCCCCCTCATGATTCTAATGTTTCAGTGCAAGATGTTCATGAACCCTCAACATGCATAATGGGTTCTTCCACTTTGGTGCAATCCAATCCACTTCAAGATCTCATTATTTCTCTCATATCATATCCACCTCATAATGGACTCGCGTCTTCTTCCCAAAGCAAAGAGTATCCTACAAGTCAAGATATCCATAAAAGCAAAGGAGTAGATCTTCATGAGAAAGAATCCCTCCATATCAAAAAAGCTCTTAAGGGTCATGTCTACACAACTCACTCTCAAGACGTTGGTATCCCTCCATCAAAATCAAAACATACACCTTCCATCCATCTTAGGTCCTTATATTCCTTCGTCCTCTATGCAAGGTCAGCAAAGGCACATATCCTTGAGTAAATTTCATCAATCCAAGATAAGTCCATTTCATTCATATCCATCCATGCATTCCTTTCCCCCTCCAAGCAATTTGGATGCCAAGTATAAAAGTCATAAGCCTAGCAATCCACATGTATTCAAGGATCAACATGTCCAATATAATTGACATGTCAAAACAAAGAACAATATGATCTATAAAGAAAAAGAAATATCCAAAAGGCCACAAAGGCCCACTGAGCAAAATAAAGCAAAGTCAAAATCTATATGGGTTCCTAAATCCCTTGTGCAAGCAATGCACTCTAAGGAACCACAAAAGCATGAAAAATCAAAAACCATGTGGATCCCTAAGCAGCTTCTTGAAGCACAAAAAGAAACATCCAACTTGGCATCCAAAGTTGCTATTCCTCCATCCAAACCTCTCAAATTTGTTCCTCCATCACCTTCTTCATCCATTCTGGGCCCTTATGTCCCAAAATCCCAAGCCTTTCCTCCGTCAAAATCTCAATATCCAAAATACATTTTTCCTCCATCAGTCCATCACCCCTCAAGGTGTGTGCCAATGTCGATCTTTCCTTCATTTCCATCCACTAAAGCCCAGTTCTTCCAATACCCTATCCATTATCCAATGCATATTTTCCATCCTTCGATCCCTCTGGTCCAATCCTGTGCATAAATCCTTGCCTTAGTTTCATCTCATTTTCCATGTCGTCATCCTACCAACGTCTTTGAGCATACTTTTAAAGGTCATGGTCCATTTTTTTTCAAGGCTACTATCCAAAAAAAAAATATGCTTGAGTCCTTCTTTCATCCCCTGTCATGTGTCCATCTTCTATTGAAAAAGTCAAAATACAAAAAAAATTAAAAAGTAAAAAAAATATTAAAAAAAAGACAAAAGAAAAAAGTAAAGCAAAAATAATTCGTCCACTGGTGAAAACCTAGCAAACAGGTACCTTGGGCAAGTACCATGATGAAAACCTGGCAAATAGGCATCATGCGTAATTTATGAACTTCTTGCATACCACATTTGGGGGCAGGTTTCCTCCTTCATATCCTATTGCCCTTCATTATCCTATCATACCATGTCATACTCCTTCATGTCCTATTACCCTTCCTTGTCCTATCATCCCTCATATCCAGTTTCCCTTTCCACCTTTGATCTTGACAAGGCTGACAATCGTCATGAGCATCATGTATCTTATTTGCAACTTTTAGTCCATCATAGCTTTTGGTCTTTATCCATTTGCTTATTACATCCTTTCATCCATATTCCCTGTCTTATTGCAACTTTCTGCCACTATCTCGTATCCTATCCCGACCTTCAGTCTATGTCCCTTATCCATTCTTGGTCTTGCTTATCCTATCCATATCTTATCACTATCCATACACTCTTTTTCATTCCTTGATCTTGATCTAACATAAGGACGCAAAATTTAAACATGGTTTCAAAAACCTCTTGACATGTCCCTCATGCCATGTTCTTGCTTTACATTGTCATATCTAGTCTCTTGTCTCATCACACCATAGCCCTTGAAAATTGCATCCATATTGTCTCCATAATAAAAGGCCTTTGTCTTCTCTCTATCCACCATCATTTCAACAAGCCTATTTATTCACCTGTCATATTCCTTGCCTTGCTAGACACTGGGGGCAAAATCATAAAAATTGAAAAATGTCCTGAAAAAAATCATAAAAAATTGAAAAATGTCCTAAAATAATTCAAAAAAATTGAAAAATGTCCTGAAATAATTCAAAAAAAATTGAAAAATGTCCTGAAAAAATCTCTAAAAATCAAATAATGTCCTGAAAAAATCCCTAAAAAGTCATAAAAAGTCTTGAAAAAAATGAACACAAAAAAAATTGTAAAATTTCAAAACATTAAAATCCAAAAACAAGCATTTTGTCAATAAAGGATCTCTTTTTGTGTATAAGACAAATCACTGAGCATACATCCAACAACTCGCAATCCAATGCTGTGCTTTAATGAAATCATGCATAAACAGATGAACTTTTTCACTCAAACCAGACATTCAAACTGATCCGAATTGTCATATCAATCAACCATCAATATCATTTGTCCTTGTCTCTACTATCATGGGTCTTATACAGGGTGTGGTATACTCGAAACCAGACGATGTCTTGTCTTAGATGGAGTACTGCATGTCCTGAAACCAGACAACATGATCGTCCTATCAACACTTTCAACTTTTGACAATGAAGATCAAGATGTTTGTTTCATTTGTTGGAATTTGTGCATCTTATCTTTTTATTGATTTATCTTTGGCTTCGACCATGTTCCTATGTTGCTCGATGATGTCACTGAGTGATTTAGAGTGACCGGGATGGTTCATGGTCCTTTTCTTTTTGGTTGTGATTGTTGTTTGTCTGTGATGTGTCTATCTTTTGCAAAAAGGGTTGCATTTCAGCTCTGGCCTTCAATGCCATGATGCTACGCATCCATTTTGCCATATCAAATAAAGGTTCTCACCTACTTATGTGCATTTGTGAAAGCAAGTTTTCCTTCATCTCTAACTGTCCTCTATCTAATTTCTGCTTACTAACATTTCTTCCATCAGTCTTGCCAATCTATTTGCTCCTATCATTTTCTATCATTCTTATCGATCAATTGGCCTCTTTTTTGGCCATTTCCGGCCAATTCCTCGAGGGGGCATGCATATGTCATTATTATTGTCTAGGGCATTTTCATTATTGTTCTTTGAAACGATGCTTAGAATCGCATTGTCTCAAAGAGGGGCAAAATGTAGACACCTAAAAATGGTCAACGCTTGCGGGATCATACTTTAACATTTGCACATTGCCTCATTTTAGGTTTTTGCGTCACATTAACATTTCTCCTATGATTCGTACTTGGTTTTTATCATTTGCGAGCATCGAGTCATTCTTCATTCATCTTGTTCTCAAATTTGGTCTTGTCGACAACACTCTCCAGTCATGATATTAATCGATTTAATCATGTTGCATCAATGTGCGTGCTCATTTTTCATTATTCTGGACATCATCAATCCTAATTAGGGTTTTGTCCTCCTATCAATCTTGCGATCGATTTGTCATCGATCGTTGTCCTCTTTTCAATCTTGTCATTTAACGATCGATTTGTCATCGGTCGTTGTCATGTTCGATTTTGTCATTTTGCGATCGATTCGTCATTGATCGTGGTCATTTTCAATATTGTCGTTTTGCAATCTATTTTGTCATCGATTCTTGTCCTCTTGTTCAATTTGTCATCGATCATTGTCTGTCTCAATTATGTCAATTTGGATCAATTTGTCATTGTTCCTCGTCAATTGGCGCATTTTCTCAAATCAAATCATTTATCACATTGGTCATTTATCAATCCAAAATCAAATCATGATTGAGTCAATTATCTTTCATCAAGACCTAATTCATCTTCTAGGGTTTTGTGATTTCATCATTTAACCTAGTTTGTCATTTCTTCCTCTAGGATTAATAAATTATTTATTTATCCTAAGTCTTCTCATTGCAATTAAATGTTCACTTAATTGGCTAATTATTCCTCTTTGTGAATTACTTAATAAATGACAAATTATTAATTAATTTACCTAATTCCTAATTTCTAATTTCCATCAATTTCCTAATTCCTAATTCCTCATTTTCTAATTTCTTAATTTTCTAATTCCTAATTTTAATTTCCTCCTATTTCTCTCATAAATTCATGGAAATGACATAGAAATTTGTCATAAATTGTCATAAATCCTTGCATAGAAATTTGTCATAAATTGTCATAAATCTTTGCATAGAAATTTGTCATAAATTGTCATAAATCCTTGCATAGTAATTTGTCATACACATGTCATAATTTTGCTATTCTTGATTTGAATTTCCATTCGAATCACTATCATGCTAATTTGATCTTTTTCTCCAATTTCTCTATAAATTGGATGAATTTCTTCAATCAAGATCCCCAATTGATCGCATTTTTGAATCCCCTAATCAGATTATCAAATTTCTAATCACTTTGTCAAATCACGCTTCGAGTATTCTTGTGTCAATGTCAATCTTGCTTTCACAATTAGGTTTGTGCACTTGAAGGTGAGATCTACATCAAAACTATTTGGAGAAGAAAGAAGAACAATGGAGCCACATGAAGGGAACATCTGGTTTGCATAATCTTTTACATGTTTTATCTTTATGTCTCTATTGAATGTTGTTTAGGATAGATCATTACAAAGAGTGCTTTTGTGATTGAGCTAATGATTAGTATGTTTATATTGTTTGTGATGATTTCCGATTTCCTAACATACAATACCTATAGAAGAATTCTACAAGTAGGAGAACATAATGCCATTGTAAGGCTACCAAAAAGCACATCCACAAGTTCCAAACTTTTTCCAACAATTCCCTATGTCCCCCAAGGCATACAAGCCAACAAACTCCCCTTATGACCCCCATTGCATAAACAAAAAAACTATGCAGCAAGGGTCCCATAACCCCTTGTAAATCACTCTCTTCTAAAGAGAGTCTCTACACTCATAGGCTATCAAACAACCCTTCACCCCAAGGCCACTCTACCCTCCCAAGAATGAGTTTGGCCTTGAAAACTCCCAAAAACAAAACTCAAAAATCACAATAACAAAATAAAAGAACACATAGGGAAGAACTCAACATCTTCCTAACACACTAAGATATCAACAATGAAAACAAGTATAACAAGCAATCTTTTCAAATATACAACAACATACAAGAGCTAGAAAAACAACCAACCTTAAATCTACCAAAAGGATGATGAATCTTTTAGAAGAGCTGCCCAAATCCACTATCTTTTCCCCTAAAGACATAGCCAAAAATCTTCCAAAAACTACTCAAGAATCTAAGTCTCCAAAAATGGAGAGTGGGTGATCAAACTTCTCCCTCCCAAACTATTCCCTAAGAAGACACTCCTCACTCTTTCCAACCCTCTTGGGAAGGGTGAAGCATGTTCATAGGTTGGTCTGCCCAACACCTTACAAAATCTCTAGCCAAGGCACCTCAAAAAGGTAAAAGGAATGGTGAAGAGCAATGTCACTTATGAGGAGGGTTGTCTAACCTAGGTAGGCTCCTCAAAAGTTGAAATTCGGCCAACTTGAAAAACTCAACTTTTGGGGTGGTTAAACAGTCCCTAGGGAGTGGACACATGGCTAAATTTGGCCTTCATCCATAGGTACATCATATGTCCCACTAAAAATGCCCCTAACTTGACCCTAGGAGTTAGTTTAACCCCCTAGAAACTCACCCAAAGTTTACCTATGGGTCAACCCTGAGTTGACCTTTCTAATGGCTCCCTATCCAAGACTTTCTTGGGACCATACTAGGATAATTAAAAAAATGCATTGGTAAAACAAATTTCCTCCAAAGGGACATGCCACTGCCAACTCATCTTACAATACATGTGTCAAGTGACACCACAAAAAGAATTACACATCACTAAAATGCACATGGAAAATGTCCCTTTTTTGGAATTTATAAATTAAACAATTTCCAAATTAAACACACATCCAAGCATAACATTTACAAATTAAAACATATTTACAAACAAGGTGTTGTCTCTCCAAATAGACAACCCTTGGCTTCACAAACACACATAGGTCTAGGCTTGATTCTCCTAATAGTTTCCATGGTCACATGGAATAATTTTCCTGCACATCTTAATTTGCACATTAGTAATTTTTGAAAATCACATATAATATTATCATATGAAAAGAATACAATTCAGACATTGCATACAATTTCATTTATAAAAATCAAGTTTCCAATTATCTAATAACATCCACATAAAATAATCTACTAAATGACATCATCATAATCATCATGGAATTAAATTGTTTATAGAGCATGCATCCATAATTTTCTAGCATCAAAACAAAGTACTGCAAATCAAAGTAAATGACATAATCATATCAATGTTATCCAAACACTGGATCATATAAAATCTATGTCCATAATGCATCAAAATGTAGTATCAATAGTAGGTCCAACATGAAAATAACTGAAATGCTATGACAACTCAGGGTGGAGCCTCACAAAATTAATGAGCTATAGAGAGATGGCTAGAGAACTAGCTGAAATCAAGGATGAGCTAGAAACCCTAAGAGGAAAGTATAAGACTTCAATAGCTAAAAGGAAGGAATGGATTGAACAATTCATGGAGATCTTTGATAGGATCTCCTCCGATGAAGTGAACGTTGATGCACTAGTTGAAGAAGTGGAGAAGCTGAATGGTGAAAAGACTAACTTGAGAAGAGAACTTGAAGTACTTATAATCTGGATGAGTGAGGAACTTGAAGCTAGACGAAAGGCTGATGATCAAATATGAGATAAAGAGCATGAAATCTTTAAGATCAAGCATGAGAATGCAACTTTGTATGAACATTGGCATGAGGAGAAGGAATAAAAAGAAGAATTATAGTCAAATCTTGAAATGGCAATGTCTCTTAGAGAGACCCTCATGAAAATAAATGAATATTTTACAAAGGAACTTGTTGAGACCAATAAGAAACTTGATAAATTCAACAAAAGCTCCTCTATGATGGATGAACAGATCAAATCTAAGAGGATGAAAGGTGATACATCTGGGTTAAGATATAATACATTTGAGAAGGGAGAACCTTCTGGTACCAAGAGAAACATGCATGAAGGTAAAACTGCTCTGAAGGCTCAGAAGCCTACCAGTAAGAAAGCTTACAGACCTATTTTCTTTAAATGTCTTAAACCAAGACATACTACTAATGTTTGTAGAAGCAGATCTGATGCTAATATTGGTTATAGACCTAATACTAGATATGTGCCTAGGAGATTTGAAGGTTACTGTTATACATGCAACATGTATGGGCATAGATCAGTTGAATGCAGATATGGAGCAAAAAATCCAGCACCTCACATGAACCAAAGACCTATTGGTGACTAGAGAAGGAATTTCACTGACCAAAGGAACGCAAATTGGCAAAGACCCTATGTCCACTGGTCTAGTCCTTATAAGATGGAAAAGAGATTCAATGTGATTTGTTCAATTTGCAACAATTTTGGACATGTGGAAATGAACTATAGAAGAAGAATAGGTATAGGCAACTCAGGACCTTGGAGAGCATCTAGAATGGCATGCTATCATTGCAACAAACTTGGACACATTGCCAAGTTTTGCAGAACACATAAGAACGAACCAGTGAATCATCCTACAAACCAGAAAGGAAAGAAGAAGGTTGATATTGAATAAACCAGAGCTGAGATAAATAAGATATGGAAGAAGAAGAGTGATGACAAACCATCAAAAGAATTAGATTCTTCACCTAATGTGGATAATCCATCTCTAACAAACTAAGTTGTTTCTACAACTTGGGGTGAGCTTATTGTCAAATCTTGAGTTTAACCCCTGGATGGTGTACTATAAGTTAAATCTACATATTCTAATGCATTTTGATGTTTTGATGTGTTTTTGGATCATAACCGATAAATATCTTTGATATTTTGCTATCAGTAATATGCTTTAGAGTTTTTTAAGGCATTTTAGGGTTTTGTCGGTAAATGCATTTATTGCAATAGTCAAAATGCAAATAAATAAAACTTTTTGCATTTCATTTGTCACTTTGCATCTTGAGAACTTTTAGCAAAGCGATTAGAGTAGAGATAAGTTTTTGCTACCATCATTTAGATCATTTACCAGCATCTGAGGTGATCAAAGTGAAGTTTGATTTGGTGATCGAGTATTGAAAGTTTTTTATAGTTGAAAACCCTAGCACCGAAGCCTCTTTGCTTCTAAGTTTTGCATATTGTAGTATGGATACTCTACATCTAGTTGATGTGACCGAGAGGGCAAGACCTGAATACAAACAACATCCATACAAGTCAGAGGAAATTGACCCTGTTGGTGCCCTATCCAATTTACCAAATGGTGTTTTGCATGTAGAGGATGTAAGATCCTTTTATCACTGCAAACTTGAATACTTGGGAGTTACAATTATTTATGAGCAATACATATCTCTGTGCAATGAATAGGGTATATTGAAAGAACAGTTCAAAAGCATAGCCGATAAAGGTTTTCATCATGCAATTCATGCAATCAATTTTATTGATGATTTTGATGATGAGTTAGTTATATTTTTTTTGAGCCATATTCATGATCAGTTCATGTGGTTGGATAGACCTCACAAAATCACTAAGGAAGCAATCCATATAGTAATCAACTTCTGCTCAACTAGTGAAGTACCATTGTTTAGGTCTATACCTAAGAATGATTTTGAGAAGTTAACTGGGTCTAGATGGGATAAAAGAGCCATGACCATGAATGATATTAATGATCCCGTTGTTAAATTTTCATCTATGCTGATTGGCTATAAAATTTTATATTCAAGTGGAATGAATAATATACTGACAAAAACTATACACACTGCATACTAGATGATTGAGGAAAATATGTACTGTGACTTAATTGAAGCTTTAAGGATTCAATTAGTGGAAAATTTGGAAGCTATCAAGAAGGACAAAAGGCTGAAATTTAAATTTGGACAGCTTATCATGGGCTTATTCTTTTATTTCCAACACTTTTTCCTCGATATTGGTGATGTATAATAGATAACCAAGACACCTGCCCTATTACAGATGAAGAACAACATTAGGATGCTGAAAAAAAAGTTTGATGATATTTCATGGGGATATTTTAAGAAATTTTGGAAGGAAATGCATGCTAGAGAATGCATACCGGTAGAGGTAGTCAATCAGTATGAGGATTCTATCTATTTTATGGTTGACATAGATACATGCTTGATGGAAGCTATTATTACCAGGACCACATGGGTAATGCCCATGGGTTATGAAGTAAATAAAGACATACTTGTTGCTTATACTGATCATTTTTTAGCTCAACTAGTCTATACCACCACTGAGAACTTTTGAACCTACAAGGAGAAACTACTAAAAGTGTAGTCTGAATTACAGAAACTAGTGATAGAAAAGAAAGTAAGAAAAGAGGTACAAGCCTTTGTTGAACAAGCCAGATTCATAAAAGAACATATAGCTACAACAAGATCCAAATTTGAGGCTCAACAAAGTGGAACTACTAGTGTACCAACTAGTACCCCCACCCATAAGACCAGAGCTGCTAAAGCGACTAAGAAGAAGAAAGTAGAAGAACCTAAGGTGAAGCCTACTCAATATCAAAGAGGAAAACTCTCTAAAATACAATCCTGAAGGAAAGGTAAAACTGTTGAACCTCCTGTTGTCCCTACCCAAACCGGAAAAAAGAAAGAAGGAGAAAGCTCACAAACTGGTGATAGATATTGAGGAAACAAAATCCAAAGAAGTTAAGAGAGAACTAAGGGAAAGTGCTAAGAAGCAGAATACTACTAAAAAAGGTAAAGAAACTACAAAAGTATTGACACTTAAAGATTCTTTCACTAGAATGATTAGAATTATTAAGGAGTATGGTATTTACAAAGGTTTAAACATATTGTTTACTCATTTGTCTAGAATTCAACGAAGGGAGATTGAAGATGTAGTCATCTTTAGTATGAACAAGTTTAGTAGAGCCCTCATTGAATTACAATGGCAAATTCCAAATTCCTTATGTAATTTGACTGATGCTAGGTGGCAAGGGGAAATTAGCCTTGATAAAGAATTTATTGACTATACACTTAAAAACTTGCAATCGAAAGCAAGTGAAGAGGAAATCAGACAAATAAAGGTGAATACAAAAGCATTGTTTAGATCAAAGAAGAGATTAACAAGAATGCTTGTTGGTGAGACCGAATCAGTTCAAAAGGAGACTAAGATTTTGGTGAAAAAGGATTTAGGTCTCATTCCCAATGAAGAAGATGAGAAAGATGAATTAATTGAGAATATTAATCTTGATATGCTAAAGTCAGAAGAACTTCCTGAAGTTGTAAAGATCATAGACTTTGAATTAGACAAGAAGTATTTGCAAGATGATCCTGTTGATACTGAACTGGTAGATATAATAGATGATCATACTAGTGATGCAGATAATGTTGCTAACACTACTGATAATGAAAAATTTTTTGAAGTTGATGTACAGATGATGGATACTCAGCAGGAATAGGTTGAGATTAAAGCAGAAGAGAAAGAAGTAGACAAAAGCTTGCCTAAGCAACCGGTGAATGCACAGTCTACTGTTACTCAGACTGAACCAGTAACTGTAAATGTAGATGTAAATATTAGTGTTGCTACTGATGACAGTCGAAATGATAAGGGTGAAGAACAGAAGGTAGACAAAGTATCGCTAAAGGAACAAGCTATTGAAAATCTGCAACCGGTCAATGACACCACTATGGAAGAGGAGACAGAAAAAGAAAAGGAGGAAGAGAAGAAAATAGTGGAAGAAAAGACAGAGAAAAAGGAGAAGATAGATAATAAGGATCAAGAGAGGAAGAAGAAAACAATAGTTGAGGATGATGATGATGACACAATCAACATAAAAGGTCCAATAGACATGGACAATTTGAGTGCTACTGAGTCAATGGAGATTGCAACTATAATGCAATCCTGGGCACAAAAGATAAGATTGAGGGAACAACAAAAGGAAGTAGAGACTATCAGGATTGTTGTTGATATTTTGTCAAGTCTCCTACCGGAGACTGACACAGAACATTTGGCATCCCCTATTGCCAAACTTGGACAGTTAGTTGTTAGTGTCAGTGAACAACTTAAATCCCTTGAAGAAGCTGCATACATTTCTGTTGCAAAGGATTACAAGAAGAAAAGGGGAGAACAATTAATGGTTGAGATAGATAAAGGCAAAGTATCCCTAACGGTGAATAAAGATTTTTTAAAGTGGATTGGAAATTGACTATAAGATTTTGGTGAATATTTCCCAATTTTTACTATTTTGTGCAGACTTGAGAAATAAGAGAGCTGATACTAAGAAGGAAATAAAAAATTTAAGTGAAACTTTCATACTAGTACAGGATTCAGTGATTACTTTTGGTAAAAAGGTTGTTGATCTGCAACACCAATTAGAAATTTGTGAACATGAACAAATGAAATGGGTCAGATCACTGAAAGAACTCCAGATTCAACTACTTCCGAAAGTAGATATTCTTCAGAGAGTAGTCAAGGAGTCAGAGGCAATTTTGGCTACTCCTGAGATGAGTACAATTGATGCTATGGAGGAGTTTGCAGCTCAGATCTTGACACATGTTGAGATTACCAAACACTGCATGGGACATTGATCTTAAGCAGTTGAAGTTTCATTACAATGATGTTTTCTTGAGAATTGCATTGTAAAGACCTTAACACTTTTATTTCTATATATACATGCAGTTTTTGTTGACAAATTTTAATGTCATGTATGTATTTTACTTCTTTATTTGGCATTGTTGTCAAAGGGGGAGTAGAAATAGTTAAGAGTCAAAATTTTGTATGTAATGTTCAGGGGGAGTAATGATTTCAATTTTGTAATGGCATGTAATTTCTAAGGGGGAGTGTATGTCATGAAGTTAATTTTTGTTGCACACTTGGTTGACAAATTTTCCTAAGTGTTGCCATCAATGCCAAAGGGGGAGATTGTTAGCATTTAATCATTTGTACTATATCGATAATGTGCGTTTGCTTGATGCAACCGGTATATGTCTATTGTGTTTAAAGATTAGATTTATGTATGATGACTATTTTGTATGTTGTCATTGATGGCAACTATGTTTCTTTTAGTCATCTAAGTCCTACAGTTCAATTGACTAGACTTAACCAGTAAAGCAGAGATGATTTTTATCAGAACAAGTAAATAATAGACAGTGTTACATTTTGACAACCGGTACATGAAAATCATGAAGAATGAGATGATGTGGTTTTCTAGCAACATTGAAGACTGTCATATGAAGATATGTTTGTGACTGAATGTATTGAACCGGTCAGGTGAATAAGATTTGTTTGAGAGAACAAATTAGTGGATGGTGACTTAACCGGTAGTGATGAAAATCACTTAGATCGGTAAAATGGCATAGAACTGGATCTGTTATGTCAAAGGCCGACATAACTAAAGTGTACAATGCAAGATTGTCTAGATGCATTGAACCTAGGAAATTGTAATAAGGTTCCAAGCCAACCTTATGATAATTTTAATTATGTGATGAGGTATGAAAAGATATTTATACATGAGCTTGATAGTGTGATAGGTGGAGAGTGAATTGTGTATTTATGACAGTGCAAAGATCAGAGAAGTTGAGAGATAAAGTCTTTGTGATGTTGTAACATTCTGAAGTGGATCTTATCAAACACAAAAGGTGTTATACTGAAATTATTTGTACTTGTTGACTTCCTAACAGTTGTAGCAAGAAAATCCTCTTACAAGGTCACTCCTAATAGGGTGCAGTTAGATCCTAACAATTTTGATCATTAAATCCTCTAACCAGGTGACACATTAACTTGTGTTTCCAAATCCTAGTAACTTGGGTAGCTCCTAATAGAGCTAGTCCTCACAAGAATTTTTGTAAATATCTTAACCAAGCTTAGACACTTCTAACAGGGTATTGTAGACCTGTTTGTCCCCCCTACTATTTTCCCTTTTGAATGTTCATACTTGCGGGTTGCCTTATTGTGCCTTTCTTCTCGTCGGGTCTTTTTTTCTCCTTCGTACTTGAACCGTTGAACTCATTCTAAAAAGTTCAATAGGTTCAAAGTTCAAAGCGCATTTTAGAGAAAAAAAGTCATTAGTGGTCTTTGTCTTCATGAGAGCAAGTGCACTTTTGTTTTACGTCTTTAGCTCTAAACCTATGAACCTTAATTGGTTCAAGGTTCAAAATGTCTTTTGTGAGTTGCAGCAATGTATTGTTGTATAACGAGCACATGTCTATATGTTTTAAGTTAGTTTCCAACCTTGAACTTTGAACCAAATCTCAAGTAGTTCAAATGGTTCAAGGCTTCTGCTTAATAATCATCATTTTTGCTCGTTCTTGATATTGTTGTGTGTCGCTCACTCATTGTTGTACTTCCTAAATGAACTTGAATCATTGAAATTTTTGTCAAATGGTTCAAGGTTCATGAGTTCACTTCAAAAAAAACTCTAAGGCTTTTTGATGATAATGAAAGTGGTGCGGCAAAAAGGAATATTCCCAGTATTCAGCAGTTTTAAAATTCTAAATATGGAAAGAAATCATGAGTGCATCAACTACTTGTGCGGAGGTGATGGATAATTAAGAAGGTGTCAGATTTTACTAATTTCACTGTTACTTCGCATGCTTGAGTAAATCATTATAAAGCATGTGAGGCTTTATAGATATTTTCTCGTCTGATCAAAAGGAATGGATGAATTTATTTCCATACTTTGTAAGGGTTGCAACTGTCATACTTGAGAAAATTGGAGGCACCAAAGGTAAAACCAGCTTTGATTTCCTGAGGAAGTTTTCATTTTTCATGGTGGTAACGGGTAAGTTTAGATGACTCCTCCTAAGATATGTTTCTTTAAGTTCTGAAGATTTATCAGTATAGGAAGAAAATCTCTAAATTGCTGGAGTAAAATTTTGCCTTGTTTTAGAATTTCTTGGTTAGAAGTATAGGTAGGTAGTATGAGGCCAATATTACCGAAGCTTGGTCGGACCTCATGTCTAGTGAGCATATTACCAGAGCTAGAAGACACTTCCTTGGCTCATGCTAATTTATGAGATTTCTTAGAGAGAGCGAGGAACCCTCAAATCGGTTCAATGATGGAGAAAATATTGAAAAGTAGTCTTGTTGAAGTTGATGCATTTCTGATTGTCACACCATGTTCGGATTTGGTGATGGCTTGCATGAATAGGTATGATACAGAGAACAGATGCATCAAAACTAGTAATGGTGAGCTGCTAGTCAGTATCAATAGAGAAATAGTAATGGTGGCAATGGGAATTATGCACAAGGACAAATACGAGGACTTTACCATTGGAAACTCGTATGCCTATTTCTTGGAAAAGAAGACTAAGTATAGGAGTGTGATTGCTAGGAATTTGCTCCTAAAAGTTCAAAAAGGAGGGTCACAACTACCAAAGCCCTTGACTAGAGAGCATTTCATCATAGAAGTGCTAGATATTGTGATACTTATGAACAGGGTGAAGGGAAACTCACATTCTTTCTATTGGGAAGATTGGATGTACTTTTTCATCCAGGTGTTGTTATCTAGTGACAGGTATCTTGATTGGTCTCAGGTAATTGCAGAAAAACTTCATGAAGGGTTGAGTAATTTTGTGGGAATGTCAGGTTTTTATATGTCTTCTTATCTTTTCTACATACTAGCTTGTACAAGGGATTGACCTAGTTTGCTTAATGAACCTTGGGTAGATGGGATGAGGGTGTATAATTAATATCTACTATTATAGCAGCAGAGACATGTTGAGAAAATTGATAGATGGAATGGAGTCTTTGTGGGAAAACATGCTTTTGAGCTCTAGGGGGATGTGAAAAGGAGAATGTCTGTTGAAGCAATGGAGTTCATAAGCATATATGGTAGCTTCTTTATTCAATTTTCCAGTTTACTTACCTATGGGTAGGTGGTTTTGAGGGTCAACCATTCAAGCTACCTAGGTATGCCTTCGATAGCTATGTAAATATAGAGGTGAGTAGGCAACTAGCTTACATTGATAAGAGATTGGGAACAAAGGGCGAGTCTGGAGTTGTATTCCCTATTGAACTCAGATACTATAGCTGCAAATTTGTATCTGACACTCTGATCCTAGAATTAGAATTCAAGAGGATAAACCTGCAGCCATATGTGGCAAGATGAAAGTTTGATAGTAGAGGTTATGCCATTGATAAACCAAAATATGGATAACCATTTTTGTCATGAGCCTCAGTTGGAGGATTACTAGGAGAATTCTAGTGATGAATATGAGGTAAGGAAAACCCTATGGTCAAGGTTCACTTTGCAACAAATAATTACCATGAAGCTTCCAATCAATATATCTAGAGTATCAAAAGATACATGGGAAGATGTCCTAGATCTTGAGTTCAACACAGGTTCAAGGAAAACCAATTCCAGAAATTGATTGGAATAAAAAGGAGGATGACAATATTCAAACTAGAACCTTCAATGTTGTGAGAAGAACAGAAAGATGGTTGACAAACCAAAAGTTCAAGGAGGGATCTCACATGTCCTCACATGAGAAGAATTGATTCACACATTGTGACTCAATCTCCCATTTCTTCCACTAATGAAATTGTTAATTTTGCAGGTGTTTCAAGGTCTATTGTTGAGAAAATCCAACCTAGGAGATCAAAGAAGCCACCATTAGGTTTCACTATTGCTTGAGTAACTCAACCCATGAGTAAGAAGAAGAGTAGGGAGCCCATTTTGAAACAGCTTGTTGTAGACCTAGACCCTAGTGAAGAGATAGAGGAAACAATGGATCCATAGGATCTGGATGAACCTGTGATGTAGGAAATGGACACGAGCAAAGAAGTGGAAAGCCGACAAGACCCCATGAACACCCTGTTCATTGTCACTTCACTTGATATATAGACAACTCCTCCACCTAAAAAGCTTGCAAACACACCACGATGGTTGGAAGCTGCTATTGGAAAGAAATGAAGTGTAATGCCGATTACAATCCCTATGGAAGACATGGTCAGCAAAAGTTTGGGAAAGGCATCAAAGCCAAAGAAACTCAAGATGCAAACAATGCTTGAAGTAGATGAAGCAACAAGTCACTGGATGACCAAGATAGCCAAACCAATTCCAGCGAAAGATGTAGACAAAGCTATTGAAGAGGATTTTACAGTTGAAAAGATAGATTTGGGAGTTGCTTCGCGTGTCATGGATGTTAAGCATTTGGAATCATCCACAAAAAGGATAATTTCAAGAACATGGAAGGATGAAAAAGACAAAAGGGAATTGAAGCAAGTTGTTACTCAAATGGCTGAGTATATCAATGCCATCCATAATCCAAACCCCCAACCTTTGTCACAGATACCGATATCATTTGATCCCAAATCTTTGACCAATCAGAAGATGTTGGACCAGGTTCAAAGGAATAGAATAGTTACAGAAATGTTCAATAAATGGTTGCATCTTTTAATGCAATTGAGATCAGATTATATCATCAATCTGGTGAAGGTTTATAAAGATGCTGAAACTATGAGCAAGGAATTAGAGCTGGAAATGGTGGCTTGGGAGAAAGAAAGGATCAAATGGGTGGTGGTCCTTGCGCAAATGAATGATATACATAAATATGGGGTGATGAAGTTCTTGGCTGAAAAACTAGTAGAAAATCCAGATGATAATGTATTTTATGTATCAAGGAAGAATGTGGAGTGGTGTAACTTGATCATCAAACAAGGTCACGAAGAGTTCACCAAATTGTTCAGAGGATTGACAAACTTGATTGATACAATGCAGAAGGATCTCAAGTGCATTGACATCTAGCTCAAGAAAGATGGTGCCAAGACAATTGAGGCAGTCGTAGATATGACCAAGATCTTTTAGGAAATAATACAATTCATTTAGATGACGAAACCTTTGACCATGGATGACTTCTCAAAGGTGGCTAGGATCGAATCGATGCTCATAGTCTATTCTAATCATTTGCAGGTACACAAGGCAAAAGTGGCACAAGTGAGCATGGATAAGGAGCTATGGAAGCAAAGGATTTAGCACATTGGTCTTCCTTATTTTTAGGTCATCTTGAGCTTCTCGGTGACACACCTAGAATGGCGTGGCTCTACGGCAAAGAAGGACAGATCCATAACCTCCTCTGCCACAGTGGAAGCATAGGCAATCCAAGAATGAGGTGCCAACTTCACATTGGCTATTGTTTTAGTTTTCTTTCTTGTTATAGTAAATGGTTTCTTTAACCTTTGGTTAAAGTAAAGTGTAATTTTGTTATGTAAAAACTATGATCCTGGAGGCTACTTAAGCTGGAAAGCTTGTCTTTGTGGAGGTTCGAAAAACTTTGATTTTTTTAGCAACAGATGATATTTTGGTTTTCCTATGAATTGTTTGAAAATAGAATGGTTGATTATCAACAAAGTGCTATGATATGCAGTCTTTGAATCTGTGTGTTTAAATATTAGTAATCTTTCTTGAGAAAATTGCTATGGGCATGATATCATTTTATGATCAGTTATCTCTGTGCTTTTCTGGATTCATGCTTGCCATTACTTGTTAACAGATTCCTTGTGGATTAAGCTATGCTAATCCCCCTTGTCCTAGGAGGCATGAGAGAGATTCGATTAGACACCAATACTGCAATGCATTTGTTATGCTCTGAATTTATTAGGTGAACATGTGTGTAAATCAGAGTCTATGAACTCAATTGAATCTTCAGAATATTTTCTTTGTTTTAGTTTGAAAGCATTATTTTGTGTTGATGGATGAATGCTAAAGCCTTTCTACACTTTCTGGTAAAAAGTGTCAACATTTCATTTGTGTATTAAATTCATTGCAAATCATACGAGGAGCTTCCCTCTAATGCAGAGGTTGAATTTTAATAAATTCATCCAACTGTTGGTAATTTGTTTACTTTTATAACCAGGCTTACAAGAGTTACATCTCTGTTTAGAGAGTAAATAAATTTCTTGAAAGGGACAAATTTGTTTACCAACTGATTTTTGGCAACTCTACTATGGAGTCGAATCATAAGACTGGACACCTAGCTACAAAAAATGGAGTCAAAGAGATATACTAGGTCACAAAGAAGGGAGAGCATAGTTGATTCTATTTTTCAGGAGTTACAGAACCTAAATTTTCAACCCACTTTTTCACCTCAAAGAAGAGCAAGAAGTAGGCCTCCTTCCCCATCTTTATCATCTCCTATGTCCTCAGTTTGTCAAGCTCTGACCTTGCATGGTATTGCTTTACCAAATATAA
This sequence comes from Cryptomeria japonica, assembly GCF_030272615.1. Lineage (NCBI taxonomy): Eukaryota > Viridiplantae > Streptophyta > Pinopsida > Cupressales > Cupressaceae > Cryptomeria > Cryptomeria japonica. Next base: position 374,146,826 of record NC_081408.1, on the reverse strand, counting down.
TCAACTCGACTCCACCCTATGGTAGTAAATAATCCTTGGGGGACTGTTGTAGGTCCATTGAACTTAGGTTTAAATCTCAATCCCTTACCCAAAGGTGCTAGAGATCACTTTCCAAAATTTAGTGGGGATGGAAAAATCACCGTTGATGAGCACTTGAATGCATTCAATGTGTCTTGTGGGATAATAATGGTTCAACATGAAGATGTTGCTGTAAGATTGTTTGTCTAGACACTAACTAGAGTAGCAGCAGATTGGTTCTATCACTTACCAAATACCGTGATAACAACTTGGCAAGATCTAAAAACAAGGTTTGAGGCAAGATTCAAAGTGGCTGAAGATGAACACTCTCTCCTGGCTCAATTGGCCCAATTAAAGAAACAAATTCCGAAGTCTATGAGGGACTTTGTAGCAAAATTTGATATGATTGTGCATAAAATTCTAGTTAATCAAAAGCCCTCAAATGATAATCTTAAGTGTTTTTTTATTAATTCTATGCCTTCAGAAATAGGTTTCCTGATTTGCAGGCAAAGAGTTGTAGATTTAAGTGCTGCCAAAACACTTGCAGTTGAGTTGGAAGATGATCTAATCATGATAGGTAAATGGAAAAGAGAAGTACAGACACCCATTGCCCAACCTTCTACTTCTTCTGACCCTGTAATCTAGCAACTAATGAATGATGTGATTACTCTTAAAAGACAATTGCCTAAAGCTAGTACCTCATACCCATCTCCCTATCAAGATGTACCTAGGAGGAATACAAACCAGTCTTTGGGATATGGGAACAAGACTTTGCAATTACCCCATGCTCAATAAAGATTAGCAATTGAGGCACCACCACCTAAAGGGAGTATGTGTGTTTTCATCTCACTGATGAACATGATGGTAGTTCCTATCCTGAGAGGGTGTGTTACGCACAATTGATGAATTCAAAAGATGCCCCAAATGAGTGGAGTGAAGAAGAATCTTTCAAGCAACCTGGCGACTCTGAAATCCACTTCCTTGAGTACGAGTCAGATTCGGAAAGAGGGGGTGATATTTTGGTTACTTTAGAAGATCCTTCATTCATGGTGCTCACAAGAAATCAAGAAAACATAAAGCCCCAGGGTGTCTCTTCATCTTCGGCTATGTTTTTAAAGGTAAGGAGATTGACCCAAAATTTCATAACAATGATAAAAAATTGCAAGAACCTGCATTTTTTAAGGTCTGTTGAAAAAGAAAGTTCATTTGATAGTGTAGAATTTTGCAAATCTTCTCAAATTCAAATTACACCTGCCGAGTACCTTAAGCTAAATCCTAAAGAACTAGATAGGCTTGTACAATTTGTAAAAGGGAATAATGTACAACGGGCCAATGGAACACAACAATCAGTAAATGCCATATTGCCCTCACATAGTGATGAACTGGTTCACCCTGTGGCTTATGAAAAGATTGCTGAATGATTCTATACCTACCCTTGAGTCAAAACTAGAACCCTTTTACATATCATTATTCATAAATGGTCACAAGTTGAATAATTGTAGATTCAGGTGCATCTGACAATATAATGCCTTCTGCAGTAGCTAAAGCATTAGGGTTGTCCTTGACAAAAACCTTTGGCAAATGTTATTATATGGATTCAAAACAAATTCCTCTGCTAGGTCAAATTAAGGATGCTCAAGTAGTTCTTGCTTCCCACCCAAATAAAAGAATCAAGCTGACTATTCTGATAGTTGACATCCCAGCTATCTATGGCATGCTGCTAAGTCGTACTTTCTATAGGGATTTAGGTGGTGAAATTAAAATGGATTGGTCTCAAGCCACAATCCTCATTGGAAAACAACGAGTCATTCTGCAACCTAAACCAAAGTTTAAATTCACTCTTATTCCTTCTGATGACCCAAGAGCTCAAATTTTGTATCATGATTGTCATTTTGGAAACTATATGATTTTGTCTGATAATGAGGTAGTGGAAGATCCATCACAACCTGAGGGAGAAGAAAGCCTATGGTTAATGGAGTTTGATAGTAGTTGTGCAGCGTCAGGTTCAGGTGCAGGGGTAGTGTTAATCCCACATTCTGGCAACCATATTCCTTTCTCTTTTAAATTAGAATTCAAAAATATCAACAATACGGCTTAGTATGAGGCTTTGTTGTTAGGTTTAGCCAAAGCTAACAGATTGGGAGTGAAACTCCTACAGGTTAAAGGAGATGTTGAACTGATTGTAAAATAGGTTAGAGGGTTGTTTAATGTTAAAAATGAAAGATTGAAACACTATCAGAATAGAGTTTGGGACAAAATCAAAGATTTCGATGCATTTTCCATTGAAGCAATACCCAGGGAATTGAATTCAAAAGCAGATTCATTAGTAGTCTCAGCTTCTTTACTTGTCCCACATCCTGAATTTGTTGATGATATTTATAGGGTAGAGTTGATATATCAGCCTAGCGTTCCATACAACTCTGAGTTTTGGTAGGTGTTTGAAAGTGACAAACAAATCAATAATTTTATGCAAAGTGTAGACATGTTTTCTGCCATATATTTTGAAGGTTTAGATGCAGAGTGCAAAGAATTTTTACCAGAATGAGCCAAGGAGTTGCGTGATGGAATCATGCAGTTGAAAGGAAACAAGATCCCTAAAGGGTTGGTTTCATTGGAGCATTTGTTTGATCATCATGATACCTAAAAGAAGAACAAAGGTGACAAATCCCCAGAGGTTCAAGATATTGGGGGTTACGAAAAGATCAACATCGGTACTGAGGATGAACCTAAATATATCAATCTGGGAAAGTGTTGTATGCCTGCAAAAAAGGAGAGGTTCATTAGTCTCTTGTTGGAGTTCAAGGACATGTTTGCTTGGTGCTATGATGATCTTAAAAATTTCAGAGGGAAAATTCTAGCATCAAATTCCTCTGAAACCTGGAGTAAGTCCTTTCTGGCAAAATCTTAGAAGCTTCAATCCAAAAGTAGCTGAGGCTGTATTTCAAGAAGTAGATAAGATGTTAAAAGCTAGGATTATATACCTCATCCATCATTCTACATGGATAGCTAATATTGTACCCGTTAGAAAGAAAAATGGAGAAATAACGATCTGTGTAGATTTTAGAAATCTAAATTAGGCCATCCTAAAAGATAACTATCCATTACCACCCATGGACCACATTCTACAAACAATTTCAGGATCAAAGATGATGTCCATGCTTGATGGATTTTTGCAATATAATCAGATCAATGTTCAGAAGGTGATCAACATAAAACTGCCTGTATTACTCTCTGGGGTACATTTGCTTATAACCGAATGTCATTCAGTTTGATTAATGTAGGAGCGACATTTTAGCATGCTATGGATTTGTCCTTTGGTCATTTAAAGGATAAGATCATTGTTGTATATCTAGATGACTTAATAGTATTCTCAAAAAGAAGAAAACATCACCTGTGGGACCTGAGACACGTGTTACAGAGGTGCCATGAGCATGGGGTATCCTTGAACCTGAAGAAATTGGTGTTTGGATTCACAGATGGTAAGTTTAATGGTCATATTGTTTCTAAGGAAGGGGTGAAAATAGACCTTGAAAGGGTAAGAGAAATTCAACAGCTAACTCTACCATCAAGTAGGAATGTCGTTAGATCCTTCTTTAGATAGGTAAATTTTCTAAGGAGGTTCATCCTGGATTTTGTAGAGACTACCAGGTATATCATGAATTTTATGAGTGAAAAACAAGCTTTTAAATGGAATGAGGAAGGGAAAAAAGCGTTTGACTCAATAAAGAATGCTATTGGTCATGCACCTATTCTGGTTAATCCTAATTTTAGTAAGGATTTTGTTATCTATTGTTATGTCTCAAAGCACACTATGTCAGGAATTTTATTACAAAAGAATGAGGATAATGATGAAGTCCCAATATCAATCATGAGTGTACCACTAAAAAAGCATGAATTGAAGTATTCAATAATGGAAAAGAAAACATATGTAGTTGTGAAGGTCGTAAAGCAGTTCAGGTATTATATTCTCCATTCCCATGAACTATTTATGTGCCTCATTCAGTAGTCAAGAGCATATTGACACAACAAGACATAGGAATGAATAATAGAGCCTCCTAGGTGTCAAAAATTCAGGTGATCAATTGAGATATTAGGCCCACAAAAGTGGTAAGAGGGCAGGGTTTGTGCAAGCTAATTGTTGAGAGTAAAGAGGAAGTGACAGAGGAATTTCCCTTAGTCTTATTTGTTGGCCTTCAAGATTCCTGGTTTGCAGATGTTGCTTACTACTTGACATATGGAGATTACCTAGAACATCTTTCTTCAAAAGAGAAGAGGAACTTGAGATTAAAAGCTGATAAGTATGTCATTTTTAATGATGTATTATATAAGAGGGTATTGGATGGGACCTTCTTGCGCTATGTAGATAAATCGCTCCAAGAGTCTATTTTGAAAACATTTCATGATGAAGCCTGTGGCGGCCATTTCTCTTCAACGGCGACTGCCTACAAGATTTTAAGGAATTGTTATTATTGGTCAGGGATGTTTAGGGATGCTTATGCATGGGTGGCCAAGTGTGAAAAATGTAAGTTGTTCATGGGTAAGCCACAGCTTGTAGCATTACCACTCTGACCCGTGGTTGTAGATGAACCCTTCAAGCAATGGGGTTTGGATTTTATAGGCTCTCTAACACCTACTTCTAGTGTAGGACATACACATATCTTGACAGCTACAGACTATTTTACTAAATGGGTTGAGGCCATTCTAGTACGGAAGACGTTCTCGGAGGTTGTTTGTAACTTTCTGAAAGAGAACATCCTAGTTCGATTTGGGGTCCTGCTAAAAATTGTGGTTGATAATGCTACTAATTTCTCTTTTGCCAAGATTTCTTTATTTTGCTATAATCATGGAATCTCCCTTGCTCACTCTTCTGATTATTATCCTCATGGAAATGGTCAAGCCGAATCCAGTAATAAAAACCTCATAAATATCATGAAAAAATTAGTGAGTGAAAACTTTAAGGATTGGCATAAAAAACTGTATGAAGCCCTTTGGGCTGATTGTACATCGCCAAAGAGGGCTATTGGGATGTCACCATTAGAACTGGTCTATGGTGTAGGCACTTAGGTGGCACTTCCTTTGGAACTGGCAGCTACTAAGTTACAAACTGTCATTGAAGATGCTTATTTTCAGAATTCTCTGGAAAAATGGATTATGCATTTGATGAGAATTGATGAAGAAAGGGATAAATTAGTGGACCGGATAACAAAGCACCAGATGAGGGTGAAGAAAATATTTGACAAATGGGCCAGGCCATCGAAATTAATGCTAGGTGATTAGGTACTGCTCTGGGACAGAAGAAGGGAACCCAAAGGGGAACATACAAAGTTTGAATCGCTCTGGAAAGGACTGTTCTTGATTCATGAGGTAAAAGGACCAAATTCATTCAAACTTGCATATCAGGATGGTATTTCTCTTCCTCTAACCTATAATGGTCATAATTTAAAATTATACCAATTGTAAATGAGAGTCCCTCATGGTTTTGTATATAGTGTTTTGATTGATTGGCAGTTGTGTGTCTTTTCTATTTTGTTTCTGTTTGTGTCTTTAAATAAAGTCTTCTTGCGAAACTAGAGATTTTGGAGTTCATTTCTAGTTCCTTCATAGTTCTAGTCCCCAGTCAGAGCCAATGTTTGTCCCCCCTACAATTTTTCCTTTTGAATGTTCATACTTGTGGGTTGCCTTATTGTGTGTTTATTCTCGTCGGGTCTTTTGTTCTCCTTTGTACTTGAACCATTGAACTCTTTCTAAAAAGTTCAATAGGTTCAAAGTTAAAAGCACCTTTTAGAAAAAAAAATTCATTAGTGGTCTTTGTCTTCATGAGAGAAAGAGCACTTTTGTTCTACGTCTTGAACTCTGAACTCGTGAACCTTAATTGTTTCAAGGTTCAAAATGTCTTTTGTGAGTCGTGGCAATGTATTGTTGTATAACGAGCGCATATCTATATGTTTTAAGTTAGTTTTTTACTTTGAACTTTGAATCAAATCTCAAGCGGTTCAAATGGTTCAAGGCTTCTGCTTAATAATCACCGTTGTTGCTCGTTCCCATTATTGTTATGTGTCGCTCACTCATTGTTGTACTTCCTAAATGAACTTGAACCATTGAACTTTTTGTCAAATGGATCAACGTTCATGAGTTCACTTCAAAACTAACTCTAAGGACTTTTGATGATAATGAAAGTAGCACGGCAAGAAGGAATATTCCCAACATTCAGTAGTTTTAAAATTTTAAATATGGAAAGTAATCATGAGTACATCAACTACTTGTGCGAAAGTGATGGATAATTAAGAAGGTGTCAAATTTTAGTTATTTCACTATTACTTCACAGCTTGAGTAAATCATTATGAAGTGTGTGTGGCTTTATAGATATTTTCTCATCTGATCAAAAGGAATGTATGAATTTATTTCCATAGTTTGTAAGGGTTGCAGTTGTCATACTTGAGCAAATTGGAGGCACTGAAGGTAAAACCAGCTCTCATTTCCTGAGGAAGTTTCCAATTTTTATGGGGGTAATGGGTAAGTTTAGACGACTCCTCCTGAGCTATGTTTCTTTAAGTTCTAAAGATTTATCAGTATAGGAAGAAAATCTCTAAATTGTTGGAGTAAAATTCTGCCTCATTTTAGAATTTCTTGGTTAGAAGTATAGATAGGTAGTATGAGGCCAATATTGCTGAAGCTTGGTCAGACCTCGTGTCTAGTGAGAATATTACTTGAGCTAGAAGACACTTCCTTTGCTCATGCCAATTTAGGAGATTTCTTAGAGAGAGCCAAGAACCCTCAAATTGGTTCACTGATGGAGAAAATAGTGAAAAGCGGTCTTGTTGAAGTTGTTGCATTTCTGCTTGTCGCACTGTGTCTGGATTTGGTGATGGCTTGCATGAATAGGTATGATACAGAGAACATATGCATCAAAAATAGTAATGGTGAGCTGCTGGTCAATATCAATAGAGAAACAATAATGGCAGCAATGGGAATTCCGTACAAGGATAAATATGAGGACTAGACCATTGGAAACTCGTATGCCTATTTCTTGAAAAAGAAGAGTAAGTATAGGAGTGTGATTGGTAGGAATTGGATCCTAAAAGTTTAGAAAGGAGGGTCATAGCTGCCAAGGCCCCTGACTAGAGAGCATTTCATCACAGAAGTGCAGGATATTTGATACTTCTGAATAGGGTGAAGGGAAACTCACATTCTTTCTAGTGGGAAGATTGGATGTACTTTTTCATCTAGGTGTTGTTATCTGGTGACAAGTATCTTGATTGGTCTCAGGTAATTGCAGAAAGACTTCATGAAGGGTTGAGTAATTTTGTGGGAATGCTAGGTTTTTATATGTCTTCTTATCTTTTCTACATACTAGCTTGTATAAGGGATTGGCCTCATTTGCTTAATGAACCTTGGGTAGATGGGATGAGGGTGTATAATTATTATCCCCTATTACAATAGTAGAGACATGTTGAGAAAATTGATAGATGGAATGGAGTCTTCATGGGAAAACTTTCTTTTGAGCTCCAGGGGGATGTGAACAGGAGAATGTCTATTGAAGCAATGGAGTTCATAAGCATATATGGTAGCTTCTTTATTCAATTTCCTAGGTTTACTTACCTATGGGTAAGTAGTTTTGAGGGTCAACCATTCAAGCTCCTTAGGTATGCCTTCGGCAGCTATGTACTTATAGAGGTGAGTAGGCAGCTAGCTTAAATTGATAAGAGATTGGGAACAAAGGGCGAGTCTGGAGTTGTACTCTCTGTTGAACTCGGATACTATAGCTGCAAAACTATATCTGATGCTCTGAACCTGGAATTAGAATTCAAGAGGATGAACCTACAGCCATATGTGGCAACATGAAAGTTTGATATTAGAGGTTATGCCATTGTAAACCTAATTGTGGATAACCATTTTTGTCATGAGCCTTAGTTGGAGGATTACTGGGAGAATTGCAGTGATGAATATGAGGTAAGGAAAAGGTTGTGTTTAAGGTTCACTTTGCAACAAATAACTACCATGAAGCTTCCAATCAATTAACTGGAGTATTAGAAGATACATGGGAACATGTCCTAGATCCTAAGTTTGACACATAGGTTCAAGGAAAACCAATTCCAGAAATTGATTGGAATAAAAAGGAGGATGACAATATTCAAACTAGAACCTTCAATGTTGTGAGAAGAACAGAAAGATGGTTGACAAACCAAAAGTTCAAGGAGGGATCTCACATGTCCTCACATGAGAAGAATTGATTCACACATTGTGACTCAATCTCCCATTTCTTCCACTAATGAAATTGTTAATTTTGCAGGTGTTTCAAGGTCTATTGTTGAGAAAATCCAACCTAGGAGATCAAAGAAGCCACCATCAGGTTTCACTATTGCTTGAGTAACTCGGCCCATGAGTAAGAAGAAGAGTAGGGAGCCCATTTTGAAATAGCTTGTTGTAGACCTAGACCCTAGTGAAGAGATAGAGGAAACAATGGATCCATAGGATCTGGATGAACCTGTGATGTAGGAAATGGACACGAGCAAAGAAGTGGAAAGCCGACAAGACCCCATGAACACCCTATTCATTGTCACTTCACTTGATATATAGACAACTCCTCCGCCTAAAAAGCCTGCAAACACACCACGATGGTTGGAAGCTGCTATTGGAAAGAAATGAAGTGTAGTGCCGATTACAATCCCTATGGAAGACATGGTCAGCAAATGTTTGGGAAAGGCATCAAAGCCAAAGAAACTCAAGACGCAGACAATGCTTGAAGTAGATGAAGCAACAAGTCATTGGATGACCAAGATAGCCAAACCAATTCCAGGGAAAGATGTAGACAAAGCAACTAAAGAGGATTTTACACTCGAAAAGATAGATTTGGGAGTTGCTTCACATGCCATGGATGTTAAGCATTTGGAATCATCCACAAAAAGGATAATTTCAAGAACATGGAAGGATGAAAAAGAAAAAAGGGAATTGAAGCAAGTTGTTACTCAGATGGCTGAGTATATCAATGCCATCCATAATCCAAACCCCCAACCTTTTTCACAGATACCAGTATCATTTGATCCCAAATCTCTAGCCAATTAGAAGATGTTCGACCAGGTTCAAAGGAATAGAATAGTTATGAAAATGTTCAATAAATGGTTGGATCTTATAATGCAATAGGGATTAGATTATATCATCAATCTGGTGAAGGTTTATAAAGATGCCAAAACTATGAGCAAGGAATTAGAGCTGGAAACAGTGGCTTGGGAGAAAGAAAGGATCAAATGGGTGGTGGTCCTGCCACAAATGAATGATATACAGAAATATGGGGTGATGAAGTTCTTGGTAGAAAAACTAGTAGAAAATCTAGATGATAATGTATTGTATATATCAAGAAAGAATGTGGAGTGGCATAACTCAATCATCAAACAAGTTTACAGAGAGTCCCCCAAATTGCTCAGAGGATTGACGGACTTGATCAATACAATGCAAAAGGATCTCAAGTGCATTGACATCCAGTTAATGAAAGATAGTGCCAAGACAATTGAGGCAGTCATAGATATGATCAAGATCATCACAAGCAAGATAAAGATACTAATCATTAGCTCAATCACAAATGCATTCATTGCAATGAATCTATCCTAAGACACACTCAATAGAGACATGAAACAAAATCATTCAAAAGCAAAGAAATTATGCAAACCATAGACACGATTTGAATGCTCCTTCATGCGGCTCCATTGTTCTTCTTTCCTCTCCAAATAGTTGTGGATCTCACCTACAAGTGCACACACAATTGAAAGCAAGTAGACGGGATTTTTGATCAAGAGTACTAGAAGCGTAAATTCGATAGTTTGATTACCAATTATTCATTAAGGGATTTGATTGAAGAAATTCATCCAATTTATAGAAGAATTGGAGAGATGACAAGATTAGCATGATTAAATTCAAATGGAAATTGCAAATCAATTATGCCAATTATGACAAATTATGACAAATTATGCACTTTCTATGCAAAATTTGTTGATTGATGATTTATGACAAATTATGACAACTTCTATGTCAAAATTGATTGATTGTCAATTATGACAAATTTATGACAAATTGACATGTCATTTCCATGAATTTAGGAGAGAAATAGGAGGAAATTGAAATTAGGAATTAGAAAATTAAGAAATTAGGAAATTGATGGAAATTAGGAATTAGGTAAATTAATTAATAATTTGTCATTTATTAATTAATTCACAAAGAGGAATAATTAGCCAATTAAATGAACATTTAATTGTAATGAGAAGACTTAGAATAAACAAACAATTTATTAATCCTAAAAGAAGAAATGACACACACAAGGTTAAATGATTAGATCACGAAACCCTAGAAGATGAATTAGGTCTTGATGAAAGATAATTGACTCGATCATGATTTGATTTTGGATTGATAAATGACCAATGTGATAAATGATTTATTTGATAAACAATTGAAATTGGTTGACAAATTGACCAATATTGATGAAGAGACCAAATTGATATGCGCCAATTGACATGATTGAAGAGGACAAGGATCGATGACAAATCGATCGCAAAATTGACATATTTGAGACAGACAACGATCGATGACAAATTGATCACAAAATGACAAGATCAAACAAGATGACAAGAGTTGATGATAAATTGATCCAAAATGACAAGATTGAAAATGACCACGATTAATGACGAATTGATCGCAAAATGACAAGATCGAACATGACAACGACCGATGACAAATCGATCGTTAAACGACAAGATTGATAAGAGGACAACGATCGATGACAAATTGATCACAAGATTGATAGGACAAAACCCTAATTAGGATTGACGATGTCCAAAATGATGACAAATAAGCACACACATTGATGCAATAGGATAAGATCGATTAAAATCATGACTAGATAGTGTTGTCGACAAGACCAAATTCGAGAACGAGATAATTGAAGAATGTAGAAGAATGACTCGATGTTCGCAAATGATAAAAACCAAGTACGAATCATAGGAGAAATGTTAATGCGACGCAAAAACCTAAAATGATGCAATGCGCAAATGTTAAAGCATGACTCCGCAAGTGTTGACCATTTTTAGGTGTCTACATTTTGCCCCTCTTTGAGACAATGCGATTTTAAGCGTTGTTTCAAAGAACAGTAATGAAAATGCCCCAGACAATAACAATGACATATGCATGCCCCCTCGAGGAATTGGCCGGAAATGTCTAGAAAAGAGGCCAATTGATTGATAAGAATGACAAGATCAAACGGACTGACAATCAGAGATCGGATACATGAAGGACAAGCAATTGAAGATGCAAAAGACCGCAACCAACATAAGATGGAGAGGGTGCACGTCCATCTATGCACTGACAAAGATCTATAAATGAGACCAAGAGAGGGAAAATTGCTCATTTGCACTAGACAAGGAGGAGAATTTGTTGCTCTGGACAAGGACACTTGCAGATAGATGGCGAACATTCCAATGGCGGATCACCTCGGGGAATGTGTACGCACATTCAAACGGCCGGACGATGCAGGAGCAGTGGTATGGATCTCAAATACCCATGTTTTCAATTTCATGAATTTTGATTGCTTGCGGGACATTGCGGGGCCCACAGGGGATGCAGAAACTAACTTCTGCGCTTGTGTAGGGCGAATCCTGCGCTTGTGTAGGGTCTTCTGCACTTGTGTAGGGAGACATAGGCGCAGGTTACCTGACACAGGTGCAGCTTCCTGGACACAGGCGCAAGTGTGCATTGGAAACCCTAATTTTGGTCAAAACGACATGCAAATGCTCCGGAAAGGGGGGACAAGGATAGGATAGGTCAAATGAGATGAAAAACACCCTGATTAGACATAAAAATGAAGAAATGCAACCCGTAGGAGCAAACCCTAAAACTGACAAAATTTGCCCCAATTGTGATGCAGAGTCGACAGTATCCGTTGATCACACGGGAGAACCGACCGGATTGCTTCATGCTACGACATAGACTCAGGAGCACAGAGAGAGATACCTTAGCAGGACTTGGGATATACTATGTCACATTCATGCCCGAGATTAGGGCAAACATAGGACTTCTTACCGCATTGGCAGAGCGATGGCATTCAGAGACTTCCTCCTTCCATCTGGCGACTGGAGAGGTGACAGTGACACTGGAGGATGTATGGCGTATCCTCTGCATTCCGATTCATGGAGAGATGATAGAGTATGACCTAGTGATAGGGAGAGAGGCATTGTGTAGATTGTTTGAGTGCGAGGCAGATGAGTTGGATATTGTCGAGAGGGAGATTGGCTGGGAGACTATGGCATCAGAGTATGATCGACGATACGTGGTGATAGACGTGGTGATAGCATGTCTACTGGCAGGAGACAGATGAGGACATGGATTCCCTATTGGATGGGGAAGAGTGCTAGAGCGGATGGCGACAGAGGGGACAGTGTATGCATGGGGACCATGTGTACTGGCTATGCTCTATTTTCAGTTGCATCAGATAGCATATCAAGGAGTTCAGACTTTGAGCTGTGGAGTCACATTGCTACAGGTATGGGCATTTGAGCACATAGCCATATGTCGACCGATCATAGATAGACAGGTAGTACCACATCGACCATATGTGTATTGCTATGGGGGAGCACTGAGACAGGGTCCTTTTGGATATATATTATATTGGCGACATGAGCTAGATAGACTGAGAGAGTTCACATGGAGGCCATATCGTGATTGCCTGGGATGGTCAGATGACAGTGATGAGCTACCATATTGTAGACAGGAGAGGTACTTGATTGGGCGACCAGTGAATCACCAAAGAGTGATTGATTAGACGACAGTTTGGAGAGAGGCAGGAGGTACCTAGGAGGACTGCACACTTTGCCCGATCTCACAAAGAGACGAGTCAGTGGGGGAGTATGATTCAGCCACACATAGCATATGTGGACTTCTCATACCTATAGCAGAGACAGTGGGATTGGAGATCAGATGTGGCAGACACCAGGACAACAGATGAGTATGAGAGATGGTTTGCATGACGACGGCCAGTGCCATTGACAGATCCAGATATTCTAGTACCGAGGCGACAGGAGGACTTCCCACTCACAGGAGAGGAGGAGGGAGATGATGAGGACGAGGAGGATGAGGATGGGGATGAGGATGATGGAGGTGGGAATGAGGACAAAGATGAGGATGGTGGGGATGAGGATGGAGATGAGGATGGCAGGGATGATGAGGACAGAGATGAGGATGGGGAGCAGGAGGCATTACAGGACATACCCATAGAGCCAGAGACAGCTAGGATAGAGGAGATGGAGATATTCAGGGCTACCATAGCGAGTCAGCAGGATCACATTGAGACTTTAGAGAGAGAGCAGGATCAGTTCAGAGCGGAGATAGCTAGACTCACAGCGGCTCGAGATGCAGTGATTGCTCAGGCACAGCGAGAGGAACAGAGAGTCACTGAGTATATTGGGTCGATTCGGGATGCCAGTGTACGGGAGCTAGGAGAGATGCTAGTAGAGACCGGAGAGGAGATACGCCATTAGAGGACACTATACGAGAGTGCAGTTCCACCAAAGTAGAGAGCACCTTCATATCGGGCACGATCGAGGACAGAGAGCAGGGCACGCTCTCAGAGGTCATTGAGCAGCATGGGGGTGAGTGGACCTATGAGACCACCACAGCCAGGACCAGGAGGGACATCATCCGTGAGACATGGCAGGGATGAGGAGGACAGAGGGAGCACCCAGTGACAGAGGCACGTGCTCCTTATTACAGACAGTGGACATTATGTAGTTTGACAGTTTGTAGTTAGCCTGCGGGCCATACTTAGGACAGACAGTCTGATTTTGTACTTCGATATTATTGTGACATATGATATGATATGCATCGATATGATGGGATGCAACATGTTATGACTTATGTTATTTTCCATGTATGGATGACTTATACACTGTTTATGGACCTTTGTGGAATATGTATGGATGTATATATTTTTTTGCTTATGCATTTTTTGATGCATTTATAATATGAAATGGATAAGATGCTTGATGGGATGCTCGATGTGATGCAAATGTACTAACCAAATGGATGCAGGATGCAGCATATGTGTGCGGGGAAATCGGAGCACTATACCGAACTGACTATCCGAACTGACGGAAGAAATGTTAGTAAGAAGAAAATGAGACAAAAGACAGTTAAAGATGAAGAAAACTTGCTTTCAGTAATGCACTTTGTAGGTGAGAACCTTTATTTTTATGTAGCAAAATGGATGCGTAGCATCATGGCATTGAAGGCCAGAGCTGAAATGCAACCCTATTTGTGAAAGACAGACACATCATAGACAAGCAACACTCACAATCAAAAAAGAAAAGGATCATGAACCATCACGGTCACTCTAAATCACTCAGTGACATCATCGAGCAACATAGGAACATGACCGAAGCCAAAGATAAATCAATAAAAAGATAAGATGCACAAATTCAAATCAAACAAACATCTTGATCTTCATTGTCAAAAGTTGAAAGTGCGGATAGGACGATCATGCTGTCTGGTTTCAGGGAATGCGGTACCCCGTCTAAGACAGGACACAGTTTGGTTTCGAGTATACCACACCCTGTATAAGACCCATGATAGTAGAGACAAGGACAAATGATTTTGATGGTAACGTTCGATTGATATGCCAATTTGGATCAGTTTGAATGTTTGTTTTGAGTAAAAAGTTCATCTGTTTAAGCGTGATTTCAATAAAGCACAATGTTCGATTGATTGCAAGGCATTGGATGGATGCTCAGTGATCTGTCTATGCACCAAGGGATCCTTTATTGCAAAATGCTTGTTTTTTGGATTTTAATGTTTTTGAAATGTTTTTGTGTTCATTTTTTTCAGGACTTTTTATGATTTGTAGGGATTTTCATTTTTTTCAGGACTTTTTTCAATTTTTTTTTGAATTTTTTCAGGACTTTATTTGATTTTTTTTTTGAAGAGACTTTTTTCAGGAACATTTTATGATTTTTTTATGATTTTATCAGGACATTTTTCAAATTTTTTTGAATTTTTTTCAAGACATTTTTCAATTTTTTTTGAATTTTTTCAGGACATTTTTCAAATTTTTTTGAATTATTTCAGGACATTTTTCAATTTTTTTTGAATTTTTTTTCAAGACATTTTTGAATTTTTTTTGAATTTTTTTTTTAGGACATTTTTCAATTTTTTTTGAATTATTTCAAGACATTATTTGATTTTTTTGAGATTTTGCCCCCAGTGTCTAGCAAGGCAAGGAATATGATAGGTGAATAAATAGGCTTGCTGAAATGATGGTGGATAGAGGGAAGACAAAGGCCTTTTATCGTGGAGACAATATGGATGCAATTTTCAAGGGCTATTGCGTGATGGGACAAGAGACTGGATATGACAATGTAAAGCAGGAACATGGCATGAGGGACATGTCAAGAGTTTTTTGAAACCATGTTTAAATTTTGCGTCCTTATGTCAAATCAAGATCAAGGAATGAAAAAGAGTGTATGGACAGTGATAAGATATGGTGGGATAAGCAAGACCAAGAAGGGACAAGGGACATGGACTAAAGGTTGAGGAAGGATACGGGATAGGCTAAGGGATAGTGGCAGAAAGTTGCAATAAGACGGGGAATATGGATGAAAGGTTGTAATAAGAAAATGGATAAAGACCAAAAGCTATGATGGAATAAAAGCTGCAAACAAGATACATGATGCTCATGACGATCCTTAGCCTTGTCAAGATCAAAGGTGGAAAGGGAAACTGGACATGAGGGATGATAGGACAAGGAAGGGTAATAGGACATGAAGGAGTATGACATGGTATGATAGGATAACAAAGGGCAATAGGATATGATAGGAGGAAACTTGCCCCCAAGTGTGTTGTGCAAGAAGTTCATAGATTACGCATGATGCCTGTTTGCCAGGTTTTCATCATGGTACTTGCCCAAGGCGCTTGTTTGCCAGGTTTTCACCAGTGGACGAATTATTTTTCTTTACTTTTTTTCTTTTTCTTTTTTTTGTCTCTTTTTTTTTTTTTTCACTTTTTCAATAGAAGATGGACACATGATAGGGGATGGAAGAAGGACTCAAGCGTCTTTTTTGTTTGGATAGTAGCCTTGAAAAAAAATGGACCATGACCTTTAAAAGTATGCTCAAAGACGTTGGTCGGATAAGGACATGGAAAATGACATGAAACTAAGGCAAGGATTTATGCAAAGGATGGGATCAAAGGGATTGAAGGATGGAAAATATGCATTGGATAATGGATAGGGTATTGGAAGAATTGTGCTTGAGTGGATGGAAATGTTGGCAAGATTGACATTGGCACACACCTTGAGGGGTGATGGACTGATGGAGGAAAAATGGATCTCAGATTGTGAGATTTGGATGGAGGAAAGGATAGTGATTCTGGGGCATAAGGGCCCAAAATGGATGAAGAAGGTGATGGAGGAATAGCAACTTTGGATGCCAAGTTGGATGTTTCTTTAGGCTTTTGTGCTTCAAGGAGCTGCTTAGGGATCCACATGGTTTTTGATTTTTCATGCTTTTGTGATTTCTTGGAGTGCATTGCTTGCACAAGGGATTTAGGAACCCATATATATTTTGACTTTGCTTTATTTTGCTCACTGGGCCTTTGTGGCCTTTTGGATATTTCTTTTTCTTTATAGATCATATTGTTCTTTGTTTTGACATGTCGATTATATTGGACATGTTGATCCTTGAATACATGTGGATTTATAGACTTATGACTTTTATACTTGGCATCCAAATTGCTTGGAGGGGGAAAGGAATGCATGGATGGATAGGAATGAAGTGGAGTTATTTTGGATTGATGAAATTTACTCAAGGATGTGTGCCTTTTCTGACCTTGCATAGAGGACAAAGGGATATAAGAACCTAAGATGGATGGAAGGGATGATGGGGAACGGATATGTTTTGATTTTGATGGAGGGATACCAATGTCTTGAGAGATTTCACTGAGGCCATGACCCTTAATATCTTCTTTGATATGGAGAGATTCTTGCTTATGAAGGTCTACTTCTTTGCCTTTATGAATATCTTGACTTGTAGGATACTCTTTTCTTTGGGAAGAAGACGTGAGTCCATTATGAGGTGGATATGATATGAGAGAAATAATGAGATCTTGAAGTGGATCAGATTTCACCAAAGTGGAAGAACCCATTATGCATGTCGAGGGTTCATGAACATCTTGCACTAACACGTTAGAATCATGAAGGGGATTAGGATCATGAGAAGGACTAGGATTGTGTAGTGGACATGGTTCAATGATAGGCTCTTCAAGAGATGGAATGGAAGAAATAATGGGATCATCAAAAGAAATGCGATCTTGGAGTGTATATGGAGCATTAGGACAAGGAGATGGAGGAACAAGTGGATCTTGTGGAGGATCTGAAGGAATAATTTGATCTTGACAAGGAGGAAGATCATTGGAATCCTCTTTAAAGGTGCTTTGCTCTTGACTTTCAATGGGATCATCGGAAAGGATGGAAGGGATATCTTGATCTTTCTTAGGAAGTGGAATGTCAATGGGATTTGAAAGGACATTGTTTTCATGAAATGGAAGGGGATCGTTTGGGATTTGATGGACTGGGATATCTTGATCTTGCCTAGGGAATGGAGTGTCAATAGGACTTTGGATAGGATGGACAAGAATAGGGGAATCATCATGAGTGTCTAGGAACATGGGGTCCTGGTCAACAATTGGATGGGATGATAAGGTTTCAGGATCTTGATCTTCATCTATTTCAAGACATGTTTCTTCATGCTCTAAATTATCCTCTTGACATGAGGTTGGACTTTGGATATGCATGAAGGATTCTGACAAGGGATCAATGTTTTGGCATGAAGGAAATGCACTTTGAACATTTGTGATGGATTCTGGCAAGGAATCAATGCTTGAACATGAGGAAGAGGGACTTCAAATGGGGTCCTCTAAAATAGGTAATGGCAATAAAGTGCATGGTGGCATTGGGTCCTGTATTTCTGAAACATGACAAGGATGTGTATCATGAATTGGATTATCGTTGCAATCAATTATGGATAGCTCTTGGATAATTGCATCCTTGGGTGTATTATTTGATGAGGACAATATGGAAGGTTCTTGTGAAACTTCTAGAGGTGTAGGGATAGATGCCACTGGAGAGTCAATTTGCTTGTGAGGGGATGAGGCATTGCTAGACATAATTGTATTATCTTGATCTTCCTCAAAGAACTCACTTGGTAGTTTCCTTAAGAGCATTGCAATAAAGCCACCTTTCTTTCGAGGTTTTGACATGGTTGGATCTGGAATTTGAACTTGTTTTTGGTTTGATGTCATGTTTTGATATTGGACTTGGTTCAATTGTTTTGACATGTTTGAAACTTGGGTTGGTGTGCGCTGCAACCTTTGTTTTTGAATGTTTGGTTGCAGTTGTTGACATTGATATGTTGATTGAACTTGTTGATATTCCACCATTGGTTGAACTATTTGTGGACATTGTATAGTTGGTTGGACATATTGTTGAAATTGGACCATTGGTTGTATTGGTTGTATATGTTGAACAATTGATTGAACCATTGGTTGTATTGGTTGTATATGTTGAAAAATTGATTGAACCATTGGTTGTATTGGTTGAAAATCTGATTGATAGTAAACACCTTCTTGTTCTTGTTGTGGAGGCACATAATGTTGAAATTGTTTCATCATCTCTATTTGAGAGAGGAGAGCTGGTATGTCTGATTGTTCAAGAAGAGATCTTACATCAATTGGCTCAATCTTTAGATTTTGACCTAGAAATTTTTGAAACATTTTGGACATTTGTGATCTATTCTTCTCAATGTTTTTCACTCTTTGTTCCAATATCTCCTCTTCTTGAGCTAGTTTCTCCTCTAGTTTTTGTATTTGGACATTTACATCATCATGATAAGTTTGATCAATGTTGCTTTGTTGTTGGGTTGGATATAATTGTGATTGCATTGTCGGTTGATATGTCAAACTTTGTTGCATCATTAGTGCTTGGAACCTTGTTTCCATAGACATGTCACTATGCAAATGCAATATTTTTGGAATTTTTCAAGGATAATGTATGATATGCAACTAAATGCAGACTAAATAGATGAAAATGCAATCTATGACAAGAATGCAACCTATGTTTTTGGTTATTTTTCAAGATTTTGACAAACTTATGAATGCAATTCTAAGAATGAGACCCTTAGGAAATTGACATGATGGCTAGACCTCAAAGGACAAAAGGACAAAATGACAATGTCTCACCTATATGCTTGGATACTAAGCTAGGTTTGACGAAATGATATTGATGACAAAAGGACAAAAGATTTAATAAGGTCTAGACCTCCTAACAATGACTTAGGGTTTATCAAAGGTTTGGATTACTCAAGTATGACAAAACCTAGTTTTGACACTATATGCAAAAGGACAACTAATATGATATGATAATGACCTAAACTTAATGAAGAGACTTAGGGTAGGAAAAGTATGACAATGGTATGAATTTAATGCAAGAGGACATATGCAAATGGATGACCCTTATTGATATGCAAAGGAGTATGACTTAGGTGAAACCTAACCTTGGTAGTTGACAATGAATTTGCAAAATGCAAACCTAAGATGAACCTAAATCTAAGTGACATGAATGTTGAGACAAGATTTTGAACAATGTTTGACAACCATGTTTGAAGATGTTTTGAACTTTGTTGAGCTTTTGTTGGATGAATGTCTCTTGTGTTTAATCTTATGTTGGATCAATTTTCCTTGTTCTTGAAATGAGATGCAATTCAACTTTTGACAAGCAAAGAAGACAAGATGTTTTAACATATACTCAAGACAATCATGCTCATTTCCACATTTCTTATGGTAGGCAAGGACATTAGGTACTTGAGAGGTAGACTTATTATGGGATTCAAGGAGAATACATAGATGCTTGACCCCACGGGCTCCCCTCCATGGCACTCACTTCTCAGGGCAGCCAAGCATTAGTCCCCATGGAAATCTCCCCATGGCGAACTTAGTATCTCTTCCAAGTATCCGAACTTGTCCTTCTCAAGCAACTAGAAGGGTTTTTGGCCTCTAAAAACAAGGTGTTTAGTAAGGATTTCTGTTAAGCGTTACTCCTTGATGTCACGCAAGCGTGATTGAGACATTAAGCCCATCAAGATACCAAACAAATGTATTCGCGCAAGCACAATTTAGACCAAGAGGCCCTACTTAGATGTTGATATGAGAAAGACTCCAAGGGTCATCACTTCCCAAGTAACTGCTATTCCCACGTAATACTTCCTTCAAAGCTTTCGCTCATCGGGTATTTTTTTTAGAGTGAGTTAGAATGCCAAGGAATTCTAGCCGTACTCACTTTGGGTTGTTCCCTTCTCATGATTATCACTTGCTTGCAAAAGCAAAGTGGTCGGGAAGGCAGGCCCTCTAAAGGAGACACACAATCAAAGACAAAAGCATGGTATCG
Organism: Cryptomeria japonica; assembly: GCF_030272615.1. NCBI lineage: Eukaryota > Viridiplantae > Streptophyta > Pinopsida > Cupressales > Cupressaceae > Cryptomeria > Cryptomeria japonica. Next base: position 374,126,341 of record NC_081408.1, on the reverse strand, counting down.
AAGATCTGGATTTCTGAACACCCTAAAAGGATGAGAGCATAATCTCCTACTCCAATGTCACACTCAATAATCAAAGCACAAACATTTTCATTCCAACCTATTTAGAAATCACTAAGTGCCTAATTAAAAATCACAAACACAAAAGTTTGGTTGTTTCTCCAAGGCAACCTGCAAAACCCAAGTTAGAGGTTTGATTTGTTGTCTTTGACTATCAATTCTGCATAACACATGTTAGTAGTTTGATTCATTGTCTTTTCCATGCATATGCCAATATTCTGCATAGATAATTAGTACCAAAATCCAAAGCACAGAAAATAGAATGCAAAAACTAAACAAATTTCAAGTAAAACACTGCATTTTTACCCCTGTTCTAGACTTTACACAGGTGCAAAAGTCATGACACAGGTGCAGAAGTCATGACACAGGCACAGAATGTCTTCAACATAGGCACATAATGCTCAACACAGGCGCAGGTTGCTTCACACAGGCGCAGAAGTCTCCAGAAAACCCTGCACGACCTTGTTTTTGGGTTTTTGGCTTGCAAAATCAACTTGAAAGCACTCCAAAACACAGTTAAAGGGTTAGATGGTTAGTGTCAACGTCGGGTTCACCAATTAATGTACATTAGGAAATAGGAAATCATCACAAGCAAGATAAAGATACTAATCATTAGCTCAATCACAAATGCATTCATTGCAATGAATCTATCCTAAGACACACTCAATAGAGACATGAAACAAAATCATTCAAAAGCAAAGAAATTATGCAAACCATAGACATGATTTGAATGCTCCTTCATGTAGCTCCATTGTTCTTCTTTCCTCTCCAAATATTTGTGGATCTCACCTACAAGTGCACACACAATTGAAAGCAAGTAGACGGGATTTTTGATCAAGAGTACTAGAAGCGTAAATTCGATAGTCTGATTACCAATTATTCATTAAGGGATTTGATTGGAGAAATTCATCCAATTTATAGAAGAATTGGAGAGATGACAAGATTAGCATGATTCAATTCAAATGGAAATTGCAAATCAATTATGCCAATTATGACAAATTATGCACTTTCTATGCAAAATTTGTTGATTGATGATTTATGACAAATTATGACAACTTCTATGTCAAAATTGATTGATTGTCAATTATGACAAATTTATGACAAATTGACATGTCATTTCCATGAATTTAGGAGAGAAATAGGAGGAAATTGAAATTAGGAATTAGAAAATTAAGAAATTAGGAAATTGATGGAAATTAGGAATTAGGGAAATTAATTAATAATTTGTCATTTATTAATTAATTCACAAAGAGGAATAATTAGCCAATTAAATGAACATTTAATTGTAATGAGAAGACTTAGGATAAATAAACAATTTATTAATCCTAAAAGAAGAAATGCCACACACAAGGTTAAATGATTAAATCACGAAACCCTAGAAGATGAATTAGGTCTTGATGAAAGATAATTGACTCAATCATGATTTGATTTTGGATTGATAAATGACCAATGTGATAAATGATTTATTTGATAAACAATTGAAATTGGTTGACAAATTGACCAATATTGATGAAGAGACCAAATTGATATGCGCCAATTGACATGATTGAAGAGGACAAGGATCAATGACAAATCGATCGCAAAATTGACATATTTGAGACAAACAATGATCGATGACAATTTGATCGCAAAATGACAAGATCGAACAAGATGACAAGAGTTGATGATAAATTGATCCAAAATGACAAGATTGAAAATGACCACGATTAATGACGAATTGATCGCAAAATGACAAGATCGAACATGACAACGACCGATGACGAATCGATCATTAAACGACAAGATCGAAGGATTGATGATAAATCGACAAGATTGATAAGAGGACAACGATCGATGACAAATCGATCGCAAGATTGATAGGACAAAACCCTAATTAGGATTGATGATGTCCAAAATGATGACAAATAAGCACGCACATTGATGCAATAGGATAAGATCGATTAAAATCATGACTGGATAGTGTTGTCGACAAGACCAAATTCGAGAACAAGATAATTGAAGAATGTAGAAGAATGACTCGATGTTCACAAATGATAAAAACCAAGTATGAATCATAGGAGAAATGTTAATGCGACACAAAAACCTAAAATGATGCAATGCGCAAATGTTAAAGCATGACTCCGCAAGCATTGACCATTTTTAGGTGTCTACAAATACAATTCATTCAGATGATGAAATCTTTGACCACAGACAACTTCTCAAATGTGGCTAGGATTGAATCGATGCTCATAGTTTGTTTTGACCATTTGGAGGTACAAAAGGTAAAAGTGGCACAAGTGAACATGTTTAAGGAGGTGTGGAAGCAAAGGAATCAGCACATTGGTCTTCCTTATTTTCAAGTCATCTTGAGCTTCTCGGCGACACACCTAGAATGGTGTGGCTCTGCGGAAAAGTAGTATAGATCCATTGTTGGCAAATGCATACTCCAATGAGATATTGTAGGTGATTGAAGGCTTTGTCATTGATGGAAACCTTATAATCCTATGACACCAGCAAGGCAATTTACCGACACCAGCAAAGACACACTCTACACCATCACAAAGACCACCGACAATAAAAGGAAACATATCGGCACAGAAGCCGACATGAATTTTGTTTGTAATATGTTTTGTTAATTATTTTAAAATCATTGTAAGCCGACTTGGCAAGTTGTAAAATGACTCATATATAAGAGAACATTGTAGAACATTTTGAAATAGATGAAAAAAAATATATAGGCAAAATAAGGCAGACCTATTATGTGAATTATAGGTTAAGGGTTTATGTATGAAGCAGAGCTATAAACTGGTACTGAATCTGGCATAGTAGATGCTATCTTGAAGAAATACAAGACATTGGATTTATATAACCCATTTTGTAAGTCAGTGAGACTTCCCATTTTGTAATTGAGTAGTGAGCTCTAGGCACTTGGCCTTTCTGCATGTGCAGGGCCCTCTTGTAGCAGGAATATTCTCTTATTGGCCAGTAAGTGAATATTGTGGGTCACAAATCCCACTGAGTTTTTTCCCACACCAAATTTCCTCGTTAAACTGATTCACCGGTTAGATACTGATTCACCCCCCCTCCTCTCAGTATCTGTGGGAATCCTAACAATTGGTATCAGAGCTTGGTCCTCTATTTTTAGAAGCCTAACAACTTGAGGAAGATCTTGACACTGGTAGAGATGGAAAACTTGATGAAGCAATTAGAAGAAGTTCTCTCAAAATATGATGCAGAAAAATTGAAAAATATCAAACTTGAAGATGATCTAAAAGCTGCACAGGATATTATTCAAGCACTTCAAGAAAATCTTATTGTTACAAGAAAAAAGAGAAGAGAACTTTCTGAAAAGATGCAAAATGAGAATGATGAAAAGGAAACTCTTAGTGATCTAATGAATAAGCTGAAACAAGAAAACATGACAACAAAGAATGAGATGCAAGATATGACTGAGTTTTTGTAAAGAAATTGAAGATAGGAAGAAGAATGAAGAATATTTGACTAGAAGAATAAGTGATGCTACAAATGAAAACACAAGACTTAGTTATGAAAATGATATGTTGAAGACAGATCTAATGCATTCACAAAATAACTCAAATGAACTCATGATATAGAAAGGTATCTTGGAAAGAGAATTGGATACTACAAATCAGCACAAAGAAAAATTCAAGAAAAGCTCAGAAGAACTTGGTGACTTGCTGAAGAATCAGAAACCAAATGGTGACACTAATGGCCTTGGCTTTGAAGCTGGTGAAAGCTTCAGTACTGTAAACACACAGGATCAAGACAAACTAGTAAGACAAACTACTGCTTATAAATTTAATGGCAAATGCTTTAACTGCAACAAGTATGGTCATAGAGAAAATCAATGTAGATCTACAAATTATCAAAGCACAAATACAACCACTGGTCAATGTTCAAAATGCAACAAAATTGGTCACAATTCAGAGAATTGCAGAATGAATGTAAGATGTTATGTCTATGGAAGATTTGGACACTTATCTAATCAATGCAGAACACAAACTGGCATAAGATATGGCAAAGATATTCAGAAAAATAATGTGACTTGTTATGTCTGTAACAAGATTGGACATATTTAAAAATTTTGTAGATGCAAGTCCTCACCCGTAAATAACAAAGGTCCTAGTTTGAAAGGTAAAGAAAAGGTTGAAGAAGTTAAGCAGGAATTCTCAAAACAATGGATCAGAAAATCTAATCTAAATGGTGATAGGAACACTCTTCCACTGGTAGAACAGAGTAACACTCCACCGATAGGAGACTCTTCATCTAACTAAAGAAAAATCCCTTGAGGGTTTAGCAATTAAATGTGAAACATGCTATTATTCCCTCAGTTGATGGTAAGAAGTTAAAATTACTTCTATACTGGCAGATAAGTTAAGTGATTACTTAACCGACAAGCATTAAATGTGGTGGTTGGAAAAATTAACATTATAAATCAAGTGTTATGGCTCAAATTTCATTTCACCAAGAATTCAAACATTCAAAGAGCGTGAAAATTACTAAGCAAAGGCATTTCGAGCAAAGAAGAGAAGAAATTCATCAAGCAATCATCCTTAAGGAAGATAAAGGTATTTATATCCATGGCTTCTTCATTTGTTCCTAAATTCATAGCAAACCCTACTATAGTCAAAGTGATTAAATGCCCTAGACCTATATTCTAGTTAGTTCCCAAGATTGCCAAGAAAGATGATAATGTTGGTGCATTTTCTCAAATCCCCAAAGGAGTAGTTTTTGCAGAAGACCCTAGAATGTACATACATTGTCACATAGAAGAATTAGGTGATGAGGAAATCAAGAGAATGTATAAGACTATAATTTGTGATGATTCTGGTAATGTGAAACCTGGACACAAAATAGTTGATACCCTAGGATTCACTAAAATTCTCAGTATTCTGGATTCCCCTAAAGATGTTATAAGGATAGTTCTAAGCAGGGTTCATGGAGAATTCTTGTGGTTAGACTCAGTTCACAAAATTACAAAAGAGGTAGTAAAGGCTGTGACAGGGTTACCTTCCACTGGTAACAAGCATGATAAGACAAAGAAGGTCTCAAATGACCTAGTGATTAACCTAACAGGTGCAACATCTGACAAGAGATCTTTAAGAGTAAATGATGTAACTGACATCAATGTCAGATTCATTAGCATGATTTTAGGCTACAAAACCACACATGCAAATAGGTTAAATTCAGTCTCTAGCCTATGCATAAAGAGTGCTTATGATATGATTAAAGATAATGCAAAAATATATGTGTGTGAATGGTTGAAAGATGACCTTATTGACCATCTTGGAAAGATAAAGAAAGACAAAAAGGGGACATTTAGATTTGGAAACCTACTTGTATTTTTAATGCTACACATAACAAAACAAGTGCCCAGTATTGGTAACAAAAATCTTGGTTTTGATATACCGATAGGCAGAAAATTATCTGATTTACTAAATAACATGGGTGAAAAAAGAGAAAAAAAATATAAATGAGTACTTTCAGGCATTAAAGGCCCAAAGGAATACCAGAGTCAGATTATCACAAGAAATTGTAAATAAGTATAAGGATGAAATATGCTTTGTTATTAAGAAGGATGAGATTTGGATGGAGGCAGTTGTCCCAAGAACCATTTGGGTTACTGAAATGGGTTATGAAACTGATGACCACATAATTGAAACATATGCAAAAGCCCTCCTGGAAGCACCCAAGGAACCTAAAGAAGAGGTATTTGGCAGTGCTGAGACTATTGAAAATCAAATCCAATCAAAGAAAAGGGTAAAGAAGGTGGAAGCAATAGTTAGAAGAGGATCTAGACAAGCTAAAGCTATCAAAGAAGATGTACTTAAGAAAATTGGTATTACTGAAGATGAGTTAGAAGCACAACAGCCAGAAACTCACCTTTCACTAGTTGCAACCTCTTCAAAAAGTGATATGCCAGCTGAATTTAAAAGAGTTGTGAGAAAAAGGGAACCTTCACAGGTATCTACACCTTCTCCTAGAAGAACCAAATAGAAACAACATACAGTAAGGCCCCCAACTAGAAAAGTAACTTCAAAGAAGAAGTTAACACCCAAGAAGAAGACTCAACAAACCAGTGCTCCAATTGACAAACTTCTAGATGAAATTACAGAGGATGGAAAGTTGAAAAAACATCAATAAATTATATGATTCATTATCGGTTGATGATAAGGAGAAAGTTGACAACAGTGTAATTCTACACTTGGACATTTACAAGAAATTTCTAATGCAAGTTGTAGATGAATTACTGACAAAACTGTTTAAAAGACTTGAAGCTAGAAGGCAAGTTGTTGTAGAGCTTGATAAGAAAATGAAAATTGAAAAACTACTTGTTGTTTATCCTGTCAACTCACCAAAAGAGATAGATGATCTGATCTCTGAGGCTAACCGGTCAGTATTTTCGACTGCACATCGGTATGTAGCACTTATGGTTGGTAGAGTGAATGAGGTAGCAGAGGAAACTGCTAATGCATGGGACATATTCCTTGTAGAGAAGGAAAAATAGGAAGAATATAGAAACCCTAAACCCATCAAAGTATATCAGAAGGATAAGGATAAGGGAAAAGGCAAGGTTGGTGGACCACCTAGCATAAAAATAAAAGATAACTTATCTCCACCACCTCTTAATACTCCACTGGTAGTTACCACTGACAATCATCTGGCTAGTGAGAGTATGGACATACCACAAGAGGACACCAATCACAATTCTGAAGTGTTATAGTGGACATTGACACACAAAAGTCAATATTATGGTAGATAAGGATACAACTGGGAAAACAAATATGACTAATGAGCCACTGGTAATAGATAGTATAGAAGGGAAATAGGCAGAGCAACAGGCTCCATCATAGCAATAGGTTCATACAGAGATAGTGCCACCGGCATTAGCTGAGCAATCCAAACCTTTGCTTAAAGATATGGAAACACAAAATGACCTACCGAAGGTCACCACAAGCAAGGAAACTGCTCCCACCGGTGGAATACAGATTGTTGGCTCATCAAATGCAGAATTCAAATCAACTAATGTAACAGAAGTTCTTTTGGATTCCATTAAAAAGATAACAGATTGTAGCTAACAAGCATACAAGGCAATAGATGATACCATTCCAATTTTGAAAATGATAGCACCTAAATGTAATATAGATAATAAAGATTCTTTGAGTCAACTTGACACTTCGTCTAAGTATATTACTGACAACACTGTGATAGTTGAACAAATAAAAGAGGAAGTATTCAAGGAAAGACTAGAGAAAGAAAAACATAAATTCTTTGAGGAGGAAATAAAGAAGTGTACAAGGCAATTTGACACACTTTTACTAGAACTGTGTAGAACATTGAAGGAATTTAAAACTTTGTACAGGGATACATGTAAAACTAATTTTCTAACAGTTGATATAGACAAGAAGATCAACAAGATACAGGAGGAAATAAATCAACTAGATGATAACTTCATTAATTCATTTGATTCATTATCAGTTTTTGAGCAGAAAATAATAGGTTTTGAGGAAGAACTACTAAAGTTGGAAAGAGAAAAGGAAAGAATAAAAGGAAAGGATAAAGATCTAAAATGGAGACTTAGTCCAAAATTGGACTACCTAGCCTCCTTAAGAAAAGAAATATCTGATGCTTTGATTCAAGGACAGAAAACACCGGCAGAGCAAATGCAATACCTCACCGGTACAGTTCAGAGGACTGAGGCCGCAATAAAAGACATCAAAAAGTTCATTGAGAGCTTGAATCTGGTTTTGGTAGATCTTTTTCAGATTGTAGCCAACCGGTTACAAGGATGAAACAGGAAACCACACTCAATTGACACTTTGACAACCTTTGTCATTGATGCCAAAGGGGGAGTAGTGGAATGAGAAAAATAACCAGCAACTGACTCATCAGCTTAGGGGGAGCACATATTCTTTTGGTACACAAATTTTTGGTAAGACAATTCTGGCAAACTCTTTTGGATAACAATTTTTGGATTTTTCTCATGAGTGTTGCCATCAATGCCAAAGGGGGAGATTGTTGGCAAATGCACACTCCAATGAGATATTGTAGGTGATTGAAGGTTTTGTCATTGATGGTAACCTTACAATCCTATGACATCGGCAAGGCAATTTACCAGCACTAGAAAAGACAGACTCTACACCAGCACAGAGACCACCGACAGTAAAAGGAAGCATACCGGCACAGAAGCCGACAAGAATTTTGTTTGTAATATGTTTTGTTAATTATTGTAAAATCATTGTAAGCCAACTTGGAAAGTTGTAAAATGACTCATATATATAAGAGATCATTGTAGAACATTTTGAAATAGATGAAAGAAAATATATAGGCGAAATAAGGCAGACCTATTATGCGAATTATAGGTTAAGGGTTTATGTATGAAGCAGAGCTATAAACTGGTACTGGATCTGGCATAGTAGATGCTATCTTGAAGCAGTACAAGACATTGGATTTATATAATCCATTTTGTAAGTCAGTGAGACTTCCCATTTTGTAATTGAGCAGTAAGCTCTAGGCACTTGGCCTTCCTGCATGTGCAGGCCCCTCTTATAGCAGTAATATTCTCTTATTGGCCAGTAAGTGAATATTGTGGGTCACAAATCTCACCGAGGTTTTTACCACACCAGGTTTCCTCATTAAACTACTGTGTTATGGTGTGTTTTTCATGTGGTTGTTGTTATCTTTGTTTATTGCATTACTTTCTGTTTACTAGAATACAGTATTGATATGCTCTACATGTTTTAAGTTAAGAAAATCTTTACACCGGTTAGATACTGATTCACCCCCCTTCTCAGTATCTGTGGGAATCCTAACATCCATAACCTCCATTGCCACAGTGGAAGCATAGTCAATCCAAGAATGAGGTGTCAACCTCACAGTGGCTATTGTTTTAGTTTTCTTTCCTATTATAGTAAACAGTTTCTTTAACCTTTGGTTAAAGTAAAGTTTAATTTTCTTATGTAAAAACTATGAGCCTGGAGGCTACTTAAGCTGGAAAGCTTGTCTTCATGGAGGTCTGAAAAACTATGATTTTTCGAGAAGCAGATAATATTTTGGTTTTCCTATGAATTGTTTGAAAATAGAATGGTTGATTATCAATAAAGTGCTATGATATGAAGTCTTTGAATCTATGTGTTTGAAGATTAGTAATCTTTCTTGAGAAAATTGCTATGGGCATGATATTATTTTATGATCAGTTATCTTTGTGTTTTTCTGGATTCATGGTTGCCATTACTTGTTAACAGATTCATTGTGGATTAAGTTGCGCTAATCCCCCTTGTCCTGTGAGGCATGAGAGAGAATCGATTAGACACCAATACTACAATGCATTTGTTATGCTCTGAATTTATTAGGTGAACATGTGTGTAAATCAGAGTCTGTGAACTCAATTGAAACTTTAGAATATTTTCTTTGTTTCAGTTTGAAAGCATTCTTTTGTGTTGATGGATGTATGCTAAATCCTTTCTAGGCTTTCTAGTAAAAATTGTCAACATTTCATTTGTGTATTAAATTCATTGCAAATCATACGAGGAGTTGCCCTCTAATGCAAAGGTTGAATTTTAATAAATTCATCAAACTATTGGTAATTTGTTTACTTTCATAACTGGGCTTACAAGAGTTACATCTCTGTTCAGAGAGTAAATAAATTTCTTGAAAGGGAGAAATCTATTTACCAACAAGACCTTAACCAATCATATCTTTATATTGCAGATAGTGGATCTTGTGGGTACTAACTCCCACCATTGTTTTTCCCATTTGGGTTTTCCATGTATAAACTCTTGTGTCATGTGGTTTACACTTTATGTGGTGATTACATAATTGGTGTTATTTCTTGCATGTCTATTGATTTTTAAGTTGGTGAAATTGATATTCAGATTTATTTTGTTTTTACTATCAATGATTCACCTCCCCCCTCTTTGTGCCTTATAAGTTCATCACATCACACCTTGGCCCTTCTCACAATGGGGTCTTGATCTCATAGGGAAAATCCACCCTGCTTCCTCCAATGGTCATAAATTCATAATAGTTGCCACTAAATACTTCACCAAGTGGGTCAAAGCCATATCACTCACTTTCACAATTGGAAAACAAATTTCCAAGTTCATCTTGAATTACCTTATCTATTGTTATGAAATTCCTGTAATACCGTAAAAATGATCATCTAAACCATGGGCCCCTAATCTCAACAACATCACCAAGGTCCTAACCAAAGGCAATTAAATCAATCTTGAGCACATTATTAATTCTTTAATCATCAAATATCACATGGCAAATCAATTACTCAATATTAATTAAATATTCATTTAATTACTTGAATCATTTCCAAGAATATCATTTTTATCAATTATCCCATTTTAATTAATTAAATATCCTTGCATATTTAATTAATTAATAAAATTGTCATTTAATCGTGCAAAAGGAATTAATTTATTACAAAAGAGGAATTAATTACAAAACAAGAGTTGAAATGAAATTAAACAAAAAGAATTGAATTGAGAGAGAAATCAAAGTTGAAATATTATTTCTTTTTCTAAATTTAGAAATTGAAATCAGAAAAGCAATTAATTGAATTATTCTCTAAAATTGGAACTCAAAGCTTTTTAGAAAAAGAAGTTCAGTTGCATTGAAAAGACTCTTTTCTTGAATAAATAAAAGAATTATCTATTTTTATCACAAATGCATGGAATTAATTTATTATTATTTCCAATGCAACTTGGACTTCTAATTTGAATACATTTCAATTAAACTATAATTGGAATCTATCTCAAGGTTAACTAAACCTGATTTCTCAATTATTTTCAATTAATCCTAAATTTGAGCTTTTCTCTTGGTAATTCTCTATAAATTCAGTCTTCAACTCTCATTCCAATTTACCCCAGAGATTTTTGAGAACATGCTTGGAGATTATTATCATGACAATTTCGCTCTGGAGTCATTGAAGATTATTGTGCTTTTTTAGATTATTTGCATCCATTTTACTCATCCATCATCTTACATCCATTATTGCTTGAATTGATTATTTGCTTGAATTATTCATCCATCTTGCATCCATATAGTTAATATCATATAGATTAAATCCTTCATCTTGGTGTAGTCTAGACACTAGTATTGCTTATAACAATCTGAGAGCAATCTTATACTCGCATCTTTTAGAAGGCAATTAGTCGCTTTGTTATGGTTTATTACTTATTGATTATTGATTACTAACCATGGATATAATGACTTAATTGAAGTTTTGTGCTTGCAGCTACAGACCACTTTTTCACACACACACATTCTGGTGCCCACCATGGGGCAAAAGACTACATTTTGCGACCTCCAAGACTAGCTGGTTTTTTTTTTTTGTTATTTTCCAGATTTTAGATTTTTTGATTTTTCATCTGTACATCTCGTACGACAATTCCCACATGCTAAAATGACAAACTATAGGTGTAGTACAAATTGGAATCCTGTCTCGTATGAGTTGAGATCTTGTATCGTATGAGTTTTTATACTGTCGTACGACTCTATATTTTTTGTAAAAAAAATTTTTTAAAAAAAGAGGCGAATTTTCATGATTTTTATTGATTATTCTGACGACTGACCCTGGCTGTTTATCCGTCTATCTCAGAATTTTTTTTTCACAGCCTAATTAGTTTTTGTAGAATGCTTGTCAAAGAATATGCTTGTCACACAAAGACAATATGACTACTAATTCGTTGTCTTTGCAGGTTGCCTAAGGAGAATTGACTAAACATCGTGTATTCTTTAAATTCATTTTTAGGAACCTAAATTGCTATTTGGTTAAAGAAAAAAATCTATCTTTTGTGTTTTTAGAATATTCTAAGAGGTAGGAGAGTATGCTCTTATGTTTTTCTAGACAATCAGAAATCCAGACCCTTAAGGCTTTTTCTTTGTTTGAGATTTGTACATCTTTAGCAGGCCTGCCCTCCCGAGGGGTTGAAAAACTCTTAAAGCCATTACAGCCAGTGTGAGGGGAATGACCTAAGTGGGAACAACTAGATACCAAGTACTCCAACCCACTATAAAATAAACATGATTTGATGAAAATCAAGTCAACGGCAGTGCTCAAGAATAGCTCTCATCCGTACCTTTGGGTATATTAAACCTTGGTTTTCAAGGTTGGGAGACCTCTTAATTGAGTTTATACCTCGACACACCGAATGGATCCCTGACTAGTTCCAATTAAAATTAGAAGCTACCCAGTTCATCTCCAAAAGGGGGATACTCTTTGTGCAAGAGAGATAGTAACTCTCCCAAGATACTTGTCATTTCGTGCCCCATTAGCATTTGGAGTTGGATAATATGGCGTTGAGAATCCATTGCGTGAGACTCAGTGGTCGTATTCTGATTAGCTATTGGGTGTGTACCTGAGTCTACAAGAAAATGTTTTCTTTCCTCACCAAATTCCTTAGGGTTTGCATGCTGTGATTGGAGTCACTATACATACTACTTGTTTTCTGTGTTTTCATCCCTGAAACAAAAATTGAAATACCAAAATTGGAGAAGCCAAGAAACAACTCAGTAATTTGAAACTCTGTCCATGTCAGAAACTAGTCTATCCTAATTCAAAACTCTATCCATGTCAGAAACTAGTCCATCCTAAGTTGAAACTCTATCTGTGTCAGAAACTAGTCTATGCTAAGTCGAAACTCTATCCGTGTCATGAAAATAGTCCATCTTAAGTAAAAATTTTGTATCTTGGTCCAAAATCAGTCCATCTCAAAATTGGTCATACTCAGTTATCATACTCAGCAATCGAAAAAACTCAGAATTTCTAGGCTTTGTCCTATGAACAGTCGTACGAGTCTGATAATTTATCATGCTGCACCTAATCCTGTGTCATACGAGTTTTTTGGTTTGTTGTCCTAGACTTGATCCTGTGTCATACGAGTCATTTTAATCTGTCATCTGGTTCTGCATCCTGTGTTGTATGAAACAAAACTTCTCTGAGTCTTTTGTCATCCTGCACATACCCATCTATAATACGGTAAGAAACAACAACTCGTATGAAACAGAAATTTTGTCATCCTATAACTGCTAAATTGTCATCCGGTTCAGAAAATCCTATTGTATGAGTCTCTAGTTTTGTCAGAACAGAATAGTCAAACTTGCCTAAAAATAGTCTACAACGAACATAATACTGGTTATTAATTTTTGTGAGCATAAATAGATCAAGATAGTGTACCTCTGCCATTTGCATTGCATAATTTGGTTGATCATCTTTCAGCTAGTTCAATCAACTACCTATCAAATTTTAGTCACTTAGATAACGTCTTATACAGGGTAGATCATTCCTAAAACCAGACTGAATCTTACACTACTCTTAGAATCAACTTAGATAAATGTCTTATATAGGATAGATCATTCCTGAAACTAGACTGAATCTCAGTTGTTTCTCCCAAACAATACATTAATTGAACAACTAGCTTTGAAATTGATATTGACCTCTGCATCACAAACAACTTTAGGTCTCACTAATCCATAAAAAGGCCTATACAAACCAGGATTTCTAGTAAGAAAGAAGCCAAAGGAAAAGGAATACCCTTTTCATACACTGACAATCCATTTTATGAAAAGGATCCACTCACTGACATACCGTCGTCATCAGGCGCACCAATTTTTGATGAGCCTAGATCTCCCACTATATATGAGACAAAACACAATGATGGAAACAAGGACGATAATAACATTCCCAAAAATGATAATGATTCCTCATCATCAAGTGAGGCTAACGAAGACACTGAACCTATAGAAATGGAAATCCTTGACTGTCAAAAGGACAAAGACTTTAGAAAAATTATGAAAGCTATCATGACCCGAGAAAAGGAAGACTATTTCTTAGAACTAGCAAAACAAGGTGCTAAACTTCCTATTGGATATGATGTTCAGATGCTCGTTACTAAAAAGAAAGAATCACCTATACTCATGGTACACAAAAAATTACTAGCCTTACAGATGGAAGTCTCAGAACTGAAGAATAAGGACAAGTCCCCAAAACAATATTCTCTGGAAACAATATGCCCATTTCCATTTGACAAGAATCTACACATGCCTCCATTTCCTTCATGAGTGGAGATCCCAAAATTTGACAAGTATGATGGTACCTCAGATCCTCAAGATCATGTTAGAGAGTTTTGTGTTGCCTGTATGGAGTTCATGCACGATCAAACATACCTCATGCGCCTTTTCTTGAGGAGTTTAGGGGGTCAAGCAATGGAATGGTTCTCAAGTCTACCCAAGGGAATAAAAACATTTGAAGAACTAATCCAACTATTTTTACAATAGTACTCATACAACATTCGACATCTTGTGACTATGATCGAGCTTTGTAATACTAAACAAAAATAGGGGAGCCTCTTCTTACTTTTCTCCAATGTTGGAGAAAGATGTTTTCTAGGTATTCTTGACCTATCCCAGACTCTAAGAAAATGGATATATTTGTCAATAACTTGGTCCCCAAACTAAAGTATAGTGTACAAATGCAAGTACACCCATCATTTAACAAAATGGTAGATAATGCTATTCGAATGGAAGATGTGCTCATAAACAAGGGAGATATCTCACCTTGGAAAGAAACACAACCAGGATCTAGCTCTAAAGAGAAGAACAAGTATTGGAAGTTTGGCAAAGACAACAACAAGAATGTTGTTAATGATAGAGTAGTAGACACTATCAAAGCCAACTCAAAATCCACAATATTCAACTTGGCTAGTGGTACACAAGCACTTAAAGCCACTGAGGTTATAACAGAAAATCCGCCAAAGAAAAAAAAGGAATAGTTCAAAGAAAAGCCTTGGCTTTCCAAACCTAAGCGTGATTTTACTGCTCTCAAAGAATCGTATGAATCCGCTTTCAAAACTCTATTGGAAAACAACTTGATAACACTCCAGATAACTCTAGAGCTTATGATCCAGAAGTTAAACCAAGATGGTGGAGAGAAAATGAATACTGTGACTTCCATCGGAATAAAGGTCATAACATAAACAATTGCATGAAGCTAAAACATGAGATTCAAGATCTCATAGATGCTGGTAAAGGTGTTGTTGGGAATCATCTGACTAATGCAGATCATAAAGCATTTAAAGACCCTTTGTCTATTTATGAACAAGGTGACTCTTCAAAGACCAAAGGAGGTGCCAAGGTAAATTATACTTATGCTAGTTAGGACAATGTTATCAACATGATTGAGCCTTCCCACTCGGAATATTGCAATGTGATTATAGTCCAAGATAAACCAAATGAATCACGATATGCAAGAGCTCTCACCCGTACTCAAAAGAAAGTCACCCTCCAAGGAGCTAGTTCATCCGACCCATCTCAAGCAACATAAAACCCACCAGCCTTGCCAAACAAACAAAAAGAATCAACCTTGGACAAATTTAAAAGGTTAACTTCATCATCATCTTGTGGATATAGCGTTGTAGAGCAATTAAAAAGGACAAATGCTCAAATCTCAATCTTTGAATTGCTAAAACTCTCATCTACTCACAAAGAGATCCTAGACAAAGCATTGCTCACCACCAACATTCCAAAAGATTTAGACATTGATTGGTTCTAGTCTATGGTGGGTCATTTGACTTCACCTCACTATCTGACCTTCTCTGAAGAAGATGACAACTCACTAAATCATCCACATAACCAACCATTGCATATTGAAGCCATGATCCACAAACATAGAGTCAAACATGTTTTGATAGATGAAGGCATGGGGTTGAATATCTGTACTTACAGTCTGCTTACACAACTAGGATTCTTTGAAAATGTCATTGATTCTGGCAAGAAAATAACAATAAAAGCCTATGATGAGTAAGAAAGGACTTCTAAAGGTCTGGTATTATTACCTATCAGAGTGGGACCAGTAGAAAGAGATGTCATTTTACAAGTACTTGATATTCCTTTGTCATATAATATATTACTAGGCAGGTCATGGATTCATGAAATGAAGGCAGTACCGTCAACATACCATCAATGCTTAAAGTTTCCTTATAACAGAGCTAGAGTCAGTATTCCCGCTGATACAAATGTTGTCTGTAATGCATTGACAAAAGGTGCAGATACTTTTGTGCCTCATAATAGAGTAGCCTCTCCAAATGCAGATCCAAAAGAACTAATGAAAGACTTAGAAAAGAGATTAAAGATTACAAATACCGGCATGGATGGCTACAAGATAGAACCGGTAATTTCATTAGTTTCTCTCCCTCCATCACCAAAAAAGTTGGGCAAGCCATCAAAGGCTATGAGAACACAAACTTCAGCTCCAAATACCATATATGATGGTCTCTTTGTATAGTCTTCTACCTCCTTGGTGGATGAAATAGAAGAGGATGTAGTTCTTAACTGGCTCTTTAAGGAAGATAATCAAAATGAGGAGGTATGACATTGTGATATTTATTCAAACCAATATGGTCCTAGCTACAAAATGATTCAATGCATGGGGTACTTAGGTACTGGTCCTCTAGGCAAACAAAAGGAAGGTATTACTGAACCAATTCAACTACAAACCAAATCCACAAATGATAAGGATGGACTAGGATACGATCCAAAAAAGACATCAGACCAAAAACATGTTTTTAAGTCTAAGTGGCATAAAATAATATCGCCTTTAACATTACAGGAAGTAGACACTCAACAAACAAAAGCAGAGTGTAGAAAAGAGAAAGAGGAATCAACAGTCAAGAAAGAAGAAATAGTCAGTGCTCAAGCTTCGATGGTATCAGCTACAATAATACAGGAAGTTGAGGTCCCTGAGGATATAAGAGATGAAGTAGTAAGAATCAGAGAATTGTTTGCACCACTAAAAGTCCCAGTCATATATACTGGTAGGCAGCAAGTAGATGATTCAGAGATTGATTCAAACGAGTATGAATGGGGTCCTAACCACCTCTCAGACACATCCACTATAGAAACTCCAGAAGAGTCTAGCGATGTCATAAATGATGCTCAAGAGCTGATGCACATAAAACTAGAGAAAGAAATATAGGAAATTAGACAAAAGAGACAAGCAAATTATGAAAAAGGACTGAAAGAAGGAAGAATACCAGAAAGCTTCTCATCTATGTACCCCTATCCTAAAATAGAACAAATCAAGTATAGCACTACACAAGAAGAGATGGAAGCTATAGAACAAGAACCAGTTATCAATCCAGAAGAAGCTGAATGGAGTAGATGATAGCAAATCATAGAAACATCAAGATCATGTCAATAGGTGTGTCAGATACAAGTGACAAATGAACCACAACATGAAGGAACTTGTAGTATAAAAGATATTGGTGTTGATACCATACACACACTTATTAAATCACTTGAAGAAGACTTAGAAACTTCACCTGATGAATCTGATGACAGTCCTATTTAGGACAATATCTACTTAGCCTCAAATCCTGAATCAGCTGATACAAACAATGAAAATCTGCCTACAGATCTTATCACTATTAAACCACGATATGACGTCCAGTCTGGCGTAGTGAACGACGTTACAAGTATGTGTATCAGATTAGATCAACTAAATATTAATGTGAACTTTAATAATCATGACCTTACTCTTCCTGGTCTCGAGACACTTATGTAAGGTATTCTACTGAAACTCGACTTTTCGATCCGTCGTTGTGATAACAATACCGTGAACACTCTTGAACCTATCCAAGATTTATCCTTAGTACATCCCGAATTGATTGACTATACTTTACAAAACCATCCCATGAATATACCTACTTTTGCCAATGACTATACATTAGCCTATTATCTCAATGCAGTCAAACCTATAGACTCTTCCACCAGTGAACAGAGTGAAAACATGACTGGAGTGGATATCAAGTATCTTAGTCACAAAAATAAAAATAAAAAAAATAAAAGATCTGATGGTGAAAACCACATTGTGGCGGTGTCAGAATCTAAAAAAGAGAAAATAAAGGACGTACCTAAAGGTGAAAACCTCTCTGAGGTGCCTGAAGGTGAGATACTTGATATACTGCCAAGTCATTTCCAGGAAAGGTCCTCCATATTGATAGAGCGAACTCAGCCAGTGAACATTGGGAGTCAAGAGACACCACACATCATTCATGTAGCTCAATCACTATCAGTAGAAGAATTGAAGGAGTTCACTCAGGTATTCTTAGAAAAGAAAATAAACTTTGCATGGACGTACTTTGATGTGCCAGTCATGGATCTTGATCTCATTATGCACCATCTTTCAATTACACCAGGAGTAAAACCAGTTAAGAAAAAACTCTGTAAGATGCACCCGCATGTAGCACTATTAGTCAAGGTTGAACTAGAAAAACTGCTCAAAGCTAGATTCATTAGAGCTATAGATTATGCCGAATGGATTTCAAACATAGTACCTGTGTCAAAGGTAGACAAGTCTATTAGAGTTTGCACTGACTTTAGAGATCTTAACAAAGCTTGTTCAAAGGATGACTTTCCATTACCAAATATTGATATGATAGTCGACATGACTGCTCGATATGAGATGTACTCACTAATGGATGGATTCTCCAGATACAATCAAATCAAAATAGCTCCTAGAGATCAAGAAAAGACAACTTTCATCTATGTATGGGGAACCTTTTGCTGGAATGTCATGCCATTTGGGCTAAAGAATGTAGGAGCAACCTATCAAAAAGCAGTTACAACTATTTTTCACGATATGATGCATAAGAATATGAAAGATTATGTTGATGACACCTTAGTGAAGACTATGAAAAGATCAACGCATATTCAAGAGTTAGGTCCTATACTCGACAGAATGGAAAAGTTCAAACTCTGGTTAAATCCAAAGAAGTGTGCATTCAGAGTGACATCTGGTAAACTAATTGGCTATATCATTTCAAAGAAGGGAATTGAGGTTGATCCTGAGAAGGCCCAAGCTATAATGGAAATGTCACCTCTGAAGAACATCAGTCAAATGAGAAGTCTACAGGGATGTCTCCAATCCATCAGAAGATTCATTTCTCAGCTAGCAGACAAAGCTCAACCTTCCACAAAGGTATTGAGAAAAAGAGTAATATACAACTAGGATCAGTAGTACGAACAACATCTTTAGCAGATAAAAGAGTACCTATCAAATCCACCGATATTCATGCCACCAATTCAGGGTAAACCACTAATCTTATATATATCAACAACTAATTCATCACTGGGGGCACTTCTGGCGTAACAGGATGACAACAAAAAGGAATGAGCTATTTATTACATCAGCAAGACATTGGTGTCTTATGAAATGAACTACACTATAATAGAAAAAGCATGCTTGGTGTTAGTCTTTGTATCACAAAAATTGAGACACTACATTCTAGCACATTTAGTCAAGCTAGTGGCAAAAATTGATCCACTCAAGTATCTTCTCAATAAGGCAACACTTATAGGAAAATTAGCGAAATGGGTCATGATCCTTACAGAGTTTGACATTGAATATGTGGAATGCAAAGCCATAAAAGGATAGGTAATTTCTGATCAACTTGTTGAAGCTCCACTTGAGGACACTCAACCGCTACACATAGAGTTTCCAGATGAATCTATAATGCACCTTACTCAACAACCTTGGAAAATGTTCTTTGATGGGTCCTTTACTCAAAATGGTTCAGGTGCTGGCATATTATTCATTACTTCTCAAAAGTATTCAATCCTAAAGTCTTATAAGATTATATTCCCTTGCACAAACAACATTGCAAAATATGAAGCTTTGGTGAATGGGATAAAACTAGCTATTGAATGGAAGGTTGAAGAATTGTATATCTATGAAGATTCTTAGCTGGTGGTTAATCAAATCAATGATACATATCAGACTCGAGATGAGAAATTGATGCCTTACAAGAGGATGGTTGATGATCTTAAGAACTATTTTTCTTTTGTATCATTCCAACAGATTCCTAGGTCCACAAACAGAGTAGCAGATGCTATGGCTACCTTGGCATCTATACTTGAGTTACATGAGTCCAATTTTTGCTTTGATTTCCTAGTGGAAGAGTTATATTACCCCGCTTATGATTCTCTTGAGACCCAAATAGTATATTCTATTATTGGACATGACTCATCCCAATACAGTCATATCTATTCCTATCTATGCAACCAAATTATCCCTGGAAATCTTACCCAAAATGAGAAAAGAAACCTAACTCGAAATGCTTTGCGGTATGTTATCATAGCTAAGGATTTATTTAGATGAGGTTTGGATGGTACATTGCTTAGAGGTCTAGAAAATGAAGAATCTAAATGTGCATTATCGGAAGTCCATGAAGATATTTGTGGATCTCATTCGAATGGCCTTACTTTAGCTCAGAAACTACTATGGGTTGGCTACTACTGGCCAAACATGGAAAAAGATGCCATCCAATTCGCTAAGACTTGTGAGAAATGTCAGCTTCATGGAAATCTCATACATGCCCTGGCAAGGGACCTCATACCATTATAACACACTGGCCTTTTCAGCGATGGGCCTTTGATCTCATTGGTCAGATATATCCTACTTCATCCAACGGACAAAAATTCATCATAACTGCCACTAAGTATTTCACCAAGTGGGTAGAAGCAGTTCCACTCATTAAAGCAACCGCTAAACAAGTCACCTTGTTCATCCTGAACTATATCATCTGTAGGTATGGGATACCTTCGTCCATCGTGACTGATAATGGAGGATAGTTTAAGAATAAAGATCTAGATGAGCTTTCTGAGAAATTTAAAATAAAGCAACATTGGTCATTGATATATTACCCTCAAGGTAATGGATAAGCTGAGGCATCTAACAAAAACCTATTGACTGTCTTGCATAGAACAGTGAACAAATCCAGGAAGGATTGGCATCTGCAGCTCAGTCCTGCACTATGGGCTTACAGAACAAGTATCAAAACACCTACTAGGGCTACACCTTTCTCTTTGGTGTATGGGTCCAAAGCAGTACTACCTATTGAAGTAGAAATACCATCTCTAAGAGTTTCTTTGCAAGGTCTTGTTATTGATGAAGATCATAGAATATCTAGATTGCAAGAACTTGAATTGCTGGATGAGCGTTGACAAGTGGCATTTGATCATCTCAGAGTGTATCAGAAGAGAATGTCTAGAGGATTTAACAAGAAAGTTTGACAAAGAGAATTTTAGGTTGGTGACCTAGTTCTGAGAGATTATCCAAAAAATCAATAGTTTCGTGACAATAAAGGGAAGTTTGAACCCAACTGGCTGGGTCCCTACATTGTTACTACAGTATTCAGCTCTGGTGCCTATCAACTCTCAAACTCAGAAGGAGAATAGCTTCGTGAACCAATTAACACCATCCACTTGAATAAATTCTTCACTTAGCATTCTTTGTGCCACCAACTTGTATAGCTGGAAAAAGTCTTGAAAAAAATTTAAAAAATCAGAAAAATCATAAAATACAAAAAAAAAAAAAAAAAATCATCAAAGGAAAAAAAAAATATAAAAAGAAAGAAAATGACTTGGTGAAAACCTGGTAAACAGGCACCTTGGTAAAAAAAAATTTGAATCTCTGCCAAGCAGGTGAAAACCTGGCAAACAGGCACCTCTTGTACTCAAGCGCTCCATTTATCAACGCAACGTTGGCATTTCCCGCTTTCATGCATCTTTTCTTTTGCTTGTACATATTTTTTAGTCACTTTCATGACATCCTGGTTCGTTGAAACCGTCATGACTTGAAACTGAACAACGTCATAGTCTTAGGTTAATTGACAAAGCACATTACATATCCTAAGCACTGTCAACCAAGTCATCTTTCCGTCAGTGAAACCTGGTCATCCACTCTGAGTCAGTCACCTTTCTCTTAACTACCAAAGAGTTTTTATCACTATATAAACAAGAAAAACAACATAATGGAAAACAACCACTAAACAGTTTGAGCTATGAATGAAAATTTTCTTTGTGTGTTGTCTTTTATATTGGTTTTTGATTATTATCCCTCTGAGTAACTCGAGGAAGTCTATTGTGACTAAGAGGAGCAAGGATTGGGGGCATAATATTTTCTTTGTTTTATGTTTGTAAGAATGATCCCAATGATCTCGAAATATATAAATTAGCTGGGTGTCTGTGATAAGAGCCTTCACAGCAAGGTTAAATCGCCTCACATACCTTGACTCTGCTTATTTGTATGCTACGGGGAGGTCCATATCATTTCTTTGTTTGTTTTGAGGGAATTTCTTTATGATGCAATTCAGGTCCTTGCAAAATCTGTCCAAGGATATGAACGAAAAAAGGGTCATTGCGGACAAGATAATTAATATTGCACATTGAAAAAGAAAGGAACTCTAACCTGCCTGTTGTGTTCGTTATGCTCAGTGATGAATCTTAAGTATTTTAAATCCAGTGACTAGGTTTAGGATGCATTTTGCATATCATTTCGCATATCATTTCATATATCATTTCGCATATCATTTCACATATCATTTTGCATATCATTCTGCATTTTTGTGAATTTAGATTTATTTCGGTATGATAATAATCTCTTTATCTTCTAAATGAGAGCTGAAAGCATCATCATTTCTTACACTAAGTGATCTATTTATCATCATTTCTTCGATCGAGTACTTGTGTTTTTGGGATGTTAGTTGCATACATAACATTTAATATAGCTTCATACATTTCATTATTTACTCATCTGCATTCACCTTATTGCATAGAAAAATGAAAACATTGCATTACTCATATTACTCATCACACATTCATTTATTTGCATATGAAAAGAAACAAAAATAGACATCCATAATCATTTGCATTACATACATACATACTAAAAAGAAATTCATACATATAGAATAAATCATATGAAAGACATCTCATAAACGAATCAAGACAAGTATGATGAAGTCAAATCGGATCTCGTATATATATATATATATCATGTCAAGTCTAAAGGTACAAAATGATGTCAAATGACATATACAAACTCCCATTGGAGCAAGAATCGTATAGGCTACAAAAATATGGGTGTGTCTACAAAAAAATATATCTGAGCTACAAGAAGAATATCTAGCTCTGAGCCTCTCCCTCATCGCTTGGTGGAGGAGGAGGAGCTTGATGACCGGGATCCTGTCGAGGTGCTTGAGCTCCCTCAGAACGTGCCATATACTAAGAATAAGGAATCACCTGTTGCGCTACTGGAACTGCCATGCTATATGCTGCGACATAGTAGGTTGCCCTGTTGTTCTGATGCAAAACCTCCTGCTGGAGGGTGTCTCACTCCGCTCTTATCGCCACAAGTTGATGATCATGCTCTGCTCTCAGCTCATCCAATTGCTAATCATGCTCAGCCCTCACCTCTGCAAGTTGCCAGTCTCGCTCTTCTAGCTAAATTTGAGCCACTATCAACTGTGACTGCAGCTCTGCAAGACGTGTTCTCATCAACCATCCTGTGTCTGTCCCCTACTCTCTTGTCGGCTCTCCACCTCCATCTCCACCTCTAGTACCACCCTTCTCCTCCCTCCACTACTAGACCTGTCTCAGAGCTACTGACTCCTCCTTAGCTCCACCCAATCTGACTCCTACTCTCCCAAGGAATCCACCCTCACCCCTCTGTTGTCCACCCTCAGCTGGAACCCTACTGCTACTAGCACCAAGATAACTACCTATCCGCCTCGGAGCCTCAGCTCTCTATCCCTATCTCTGGCCCTATCTCGGACCCTATCCCTATACCTGTGTGGGGGCATCATCCTCAACATTCTCAATACGCGGTGCCTGCTCACCCGGATTAGTAAACCTAGGAAAAGGATGTTGCTAGAACCACTCTCTGTACTGGGGCCATACCCACGCATCTGCAACATCATCCATATAATCCCATCTGAGGTGTTGTAGACCAATCAACTCCTGCATGGCCAAGGCATAAGATAATCGTGGAGACCATCCATGTCTCTCCTCATCCGCATAATGTGCATATGTTGTATACTCCTATGAGATCCCCTGAGGTCGGCCATACTATCTCATCACCTGTGATACAATGAACCGCTCCACAATAGTCTGTGATCTCCCAATAAGTGGGTGCATGGCAAAAAGGTTCTTGCTGACTAGCTGCCAGTCATACCAAGGCTCCAAACCTCTATATGGTCTCCATACTACGGCTATCAAATCATCTAATTGTCGCCACCAAAAATCTGACTTGTGTAGATGGGGTTGTGTAATATAATCGGCATACCTGTATATAATTGGTTGCCCGAGCTCTCTACTATCATCTACCACCGGCTGACAAATGAAAAGATGCTCCCAAGCCCAAACCTATAAAATATATACACCTGCGGCCATGCTTTGACCATCTCTATATACAATCTCATGCATCTCGCGATACATGTGAGCCAGCAAGAGAGAACCCCAGCCAAGCCTCTGTGGGGTCTCCATTAGTCTCATCAACATCCTGCCCCAACCACACTGGAAACCCTGTTGCCCTCTATCTGGCATCAGAAAATAGCCTATAAATCCTGCTAGAACACACGCCAGAGGAAATTCCTCGCTGTATCTTCTCATTAATATGTCCCAACTAATGGAACGAGTCAAAATGTCAGGATCTTTGAAGACATGCCTCACTGCCTATAATCCTGGAAGGTGTCCTGAATTGTAATCCACCTTATCCCTAGCAAAAGGGATACGGAGGATCCTATATACATCCTCGAGAGTGATATTCAACTCCCCCACTGGTAGATGAAAGGTGTTATGCTCTGAATGGAAACGCTCTACCAATTCTGTGAGCATTCCGTGATTCACATGGATATCTGGCAAACCAAGAAGATGAGTCAAACCACATACATCAATATGAGCCTACTCAACCTCAGATAAATGTTGAACTAATGCCATAGTGGGAGGATAAATGCATCTAAAGAGCACAGGAGGTAATCGATTCTGCAAAAACCCAACAACGAAGCATCATAAAATATTCCAAATTAGCCGACAAGAGAAGTAAAACATCAAGAAAATCAAACTAAGTCAAATGCAAAATCAAATTTTCACATTTAGACCTTCAAAAAATGCTCACTGTCTCCCAAACAAAAAAACACAGAGGGACAGAATCTCGTACAAGTCAGGAATAGCTCTCGTACAACAAAACAACCCCAAACAACAAAGTATTGGGTTTCGCATGACAAAATGGCCTTTTTACAGACCTATCGTATGAGACAAGGGTGCATCCCAAATGAAAATTCAAATGACTTCAAATGACAAAAGATAATTTACCAGTTACTCATACGAGACAGAATCCTATCTCGCATGATAAAACATGAAACCCAACCCTGCACATGCGAAAAACTTGAAAAATGAGCAAAAAAATTCAGAATTGAAAACATAAAGAAGCTTAAGATCGATGACTTATTGTTGGCTCATAGTTTCGAGGTCGATTATGACATCTCTAGTGCTTGAATTGATGCTGACGAGTATGGACCACCATTTTCTTCGCAGAAGGCTTTTTGAATTTTCAAACTTGGAGGGTTAAAATGATTTGAAAATGACACTTTTGTCCCATATATAGCCAAAAACCTAATTTTTCAACTTGCTTCGATGGACATGAAAATTGTACCCTTAGCTAATTTGGCCACTCTGATTCCATTTTTGGGACCGAAATCGAAATTTGAGATCATTTTGCTAGTCAATTTCACAATTTGGACCGCTTAGCGCTCTTTTCATCAAATGCTCATTCTTTCTTCAAATTGTGCTTAATTTCAACACTGAATATCAATATCAATTCTACACATCAACTCTACGCTTGACTCATCAATCAATGCCAAATTTTTCAAATATTCCTTAGAATCAATTTGTGCTCAAATAACTTATTTTCACCACACAATTTCCTATGATCAAGTACCCTTGCTATTTTTTTCGATTTCGTTCCCGAGGGGGCATACTCACGACCTTATGACCTCACATCTTCAATGTCGAGAACATTTTTTTTTCAAATCTTCATCAAAAGTTGAGCAAAATATTTTTTTTAACTACATAAATTCAATTCTCATTACTAAGGGGCATCTCAGCTTCATCACTTCACATCAAGTAGAGATCTTTCGATTATCTGAATCGAATCAATCGCTAGGGGCATATCAGTTTCATCGCTTCAAATCAAGCTAATATTTGTCTTTCATCTGAATCAATCTCTTAATGTTAATTAGTTTCATCGCTTCACATCAACATGATTACTCATTTAAACTCAATCAAAATTTTAAAGAGTATGTTCAATATTCGTTTCTTGATCAAGCTGGATAGTTTATCTTCATCGTGTCTTGATCAATCAAGTTCAAGATCGATTTTTATCATCACTCACTGCATCTAAGTTCAATCAAGTTCTAGATCAATAAGATCTCCTTCTTGATCAATCAAGTTCAAGTTCGATATCTTTTGTTTCTATGGTTCCTCAATTCAATCAAGTTCGGGAACGGTATTGCTTTAATTAGACTTCATTCAGCTTTGTCACTTCGAATCAAGCTAAAGACCTTGCTCTTCATCTAGTTCATGATCATTCAAGTTCAGAACTGGCATCTCCTAGACATCACACATTCTTTGAACCAATACGTTGCTCACACATTAATTCAAAGAGAGGAAAATGTAATACCCTAAAAATGGTCATCTAAACCATGGGCCCCTAATTTCAACAACATCACCAAGGTCCTAACCAAAGGCAATTAAATCAATCTGGAACACATTATTAATTCTTTAATCATCAAATATCACATGGCAAATCAATTACTCAATATTAATTAAATATTCATTTAATTAATTGAATCTTTTCCAAGAATATCATTTTGATCAATTATCCCATTTTAATTTATTAAATATCCTTGCATATTTAATTAATTAATAAAATTGTCATTTAATCATGCAAAAGGAATTAATTTATTACAAAAGAGGAATTAATTACAAAACAAGAGTTGAATTGAAATTAAACAAAAGAATTGAATTGAGAGAGAAATCAAACTTGAGATATTATTTCTTTTTCTAAATTTAGAACTTGAAATCAGAAAAGTAATTAATTGAATTATTGAATTATTCTCTAAAATTGCAACTCAAATCTTTTCAGAAAAAGAAGTTCAGTTGCATTGAAAAGACTCTTTTCTTGAATATATAAAAGAATTGTCTATTTTTATCACAAATGCATGGAATTAATTTATTATTATTTCCAATGCAATTTGGACTTCTAATTTGAATACATTTCAATTAAACTATAATTGGAATCTATCTCAAGGTTAACTAAACCTGATTTCTCAATTATTTTCAATTAATCCTAAATTGAGCTTTTCTCTTGGTAATTCTCTATAAATTCAGTCTTCAACTCTCATTCCAATTTACCCTAGAGATTTTTGAGAACACGCTTGGAGATTATTATCATGCTAATTTCACTCTGGAGTCATTGAAGATTATTGTGCTTTTTTAGATTATTTGCATCCATTTTACTGATCCATCATCTTACATCCATTATTGCTTGAATTGATTATTTGCTTGAATTATTCATCCATCTTGCATCCATATAGTTAATATCATATAGATTAAATCCTTCATCTTGGTGTAGTCTAGTCATTGGTATTGCTTATAACAATCTGAGAGCAATCTTATACTCGCATCTTTTAGAAGGCAATTAGTCGCTTTGTTATGGTTTATTACTTATTGATTGTTGATTACTAACCATGCATATAATGACTTAATTGAAGTGTTGTGCTTGCAACTACAGATGACTTTTTCACGCACACACAATTCCCAAAGCAATCATCATAGATAATGGTAGACCTTTGAAAAATCAAGATGTCAAGTAACTTTGTCAGAAATTCTCCATCCAACACTGCTTTTCTACTCAATATTACCCACAAGGTAATGGTCAAGCTAAGGCTTCAAACAAAAACCTCATCAAAATCCTCAAAAAGATAGTTAATGAAGTTGGTCATGATTGGCAGTTCCAACTCCATCCCACCCTTTGGGCCTACTGTACAAGCATCTACACACCCACAGGTGCCACCCCATACTCACTAGTCTTCAGTTCCAAAGTTGTCCTACCCCTTGAGATCGAGATCTCGTCACTAAGGGTCTCACTATAGAATATCCTCCCAGAAGAAGAATACAAAGTCCCCAGGCTACAAGAGCTTGAACTACTGGATGAAAGACGTCTCAAGGCCCTAAATCACCTTCAAGTTTATCAGAACTTCCTGCACTTAAGTTACAACAAGAAGGCCTGAACTTGGGAGTTTGACATCGGTGATCTTGTACTCATGGAGAATCAGAGAAATCTATAGGACTGTGAAAAGAAAGGCAACTTTGAGCCTAATTGTCTCAAACCCTATGTGATCACTGCAAAATATGGATCGAGTGCCCATCAATTGGCCAATCTTAAAGGTGAATCCTTGGATAAGCCCATGAACATCATGCATCTAAAGAGATTTTATGCCTAGTCCTCAGAGATCACCAAGTTTTCAAAAACCAAAAAATAAAAATAAATAAAAGAAAAGAAAAATACAAAAAAAAGGAAAAAAATGGAAAAAGTAAAGAAAAATCAATTCATCCTCTAGTGAAAACCACTATGTGGTTCTATGGGCTTGTAACTTGATGAAAACCTAGTTTCAAGCATCAAGGTAAATAATCTAGATCCATCGTCTATTTGGACAGACTCAAATTTTCCCCTCCCTCCCTCGCCGCCCAGTGGTTTTGTAATTCTCATAGTGTTCACGACCAAATTACGCTTCATGGCATATCCCTCCTCCACCCACTTGTCTTGTGTTCATATTCCATAAATCTAATAGTCTAACATGCAATTCACAACCCCTCACCCATGCACACAATCAATTGAAATGTGTGAAATTAATTGACATGACTCAAATGGTTAGATTCGTTGACATGACATGAGTCATCTTAAGATCCTCCACTAACCTTCTGTTTTCTCCCACCCACCCACCCACCTGATTTTCATATCCATAATAAAATTGAATATTCTAAAATCATTCCAGCACCCTATCAATGAGGAGGATTGTACAATCCTATTTATAAGGCCATCTGTGCAGGATCACTCCCACATTCCCCCTTCTTTGCTTGCAGTCGGTTGCCTCCTTCATTCTATAGGAAATACAATCTTGTTCCCCTCTATCCCTCTTGCTCACTTGACCCATCCATTTCTTGAATCCACGCCATCACATAAACCTTCCCATCCCACTCTTGGAATGTCTAATGTCTTAATGAATTTGCATAATGGTGACACCTCTCCCCCTATCTCGCAATCCACATCACTGCATAAACCTCTGAACCTATCGCCATTACATATCAAGTTATTTGTATCTTTATTATTCCATTTCCCCTGAGATGATGACTCTTTGCCCAAGCTGTGAATAAGCATTAGCCCATCACACTGAGCTTCCATCCCAATAAACTAAGCTTAACCCCAATTTCTGAGCTTTGAGCTTCTTATTGACTTCTGCGTTGTTCAAACACCCATCCACTTGAGCCTAATCAAATCTCTACATTTTGTATCACATCTATATCCATATGTACACGTCTTCTTATTTATTGCCTAAACAGTCCTATCAGACAATTTTGCCCAACGAGATGCATCCTTCCTAGGTCTGACAGTTTATCCCTAGTCCTAAGTCCTACTCTTGGAAATTGATGTCAGTTGGCCTTGTGAATTTTGTTTGCATGATTTGATCTTTTTCACTTTGATTTGCATCATTTTGTCCTACGACTACTACCTATGGATTCCAATATCATCTTATATCCTAGTATGTTCTGGATGGGTGTATACTGGGGCATGTCTTTATGGTATGGCATGTTTGATGGTTTCTCTTGCATGAAACTATAGCCATGTATCTACATCTATATGGTGTTTACATGGTTGTGTGAAAGGGATACCTATTTTCTAAGAGTCAGTTCACACTTTGGGTTTTTCATAACATCCTGGTTCCTATAATCAGTAGTGTAGACTATTCTTGGCAATATCAAAAGTAGGTTTGATCTCCACATTTCACACAACAAATCCCTCCATCTCAATCTATCATTTGCATTTCATCCTACCACTATGCATTTTGAAGAGCTCAATTTGTTCATATTTTCCTTTCTTCCACCTAGTCCTGTGTTGTTGTATTATGATTGGCACATTCTAAAAATCATTTCATCACCATTATTATTTATTTGTATAATCATTAAGTGCATAGCTCATTTCATTTCATAATCATTAAGTGCATTGTTCATTTCATTGCATAATCATTAAGTGCATTGCTCATTTAGTTGCATAATCACTATTCATTTAGTTGCATAACATTAATTGCAAACGAGTACATATAATCTTGACTATCTATCAAAATATATCTATCATGCACATTCACAATTACACATTATAGGTTCATAATAAATACTGATGTAAGTTTAATGAAATCCCATTAAAACAATAGTATCTCACCTAGTGTTGCATTCATCAATAATCACACTATTCATTATAAAACATTTGAAAATAATCACATTTTGGTAAGATATCCAGGAATAAGTTCAACATACTATATTTTTCATGCCAATGGTCATGGAAGTCATTAAATGGCCACATGGTTTTGGTTTGTTTTATTTTTAGTGGCTAAATAAGGGCTTTCATTACATCACCCGACACATTTAGTTATCATTCATTTAGCTGTATTTCATCACATTTATCACATCACAATATATAGCATGCATATAGGACATTCATTTGCATCACATGTCATAAGCATAAGAATTATCATCGCATAAAAATCCAAAGCATGCATATCATCCACATGCATCCTGCATCCACAAACATGTTAGCAACATCATAAATAGTATATGCATACATATAGAATCATCCATCCTGCATCACAAATAAGTCAAATAATATCCATCACATGCATCATCATAACATTCAATCATAATCATAGCATCATCATCCATCACATCATAAAACAATAATCAAAGTCCATAATAAAGTCTATACATGCATATATGCCACCAAAATCGCATCTCATATATATATAAAAATGAATTAATGTGTCAATCATGGTACAATATACATCCTCCCCGAAGGCTCAAAATAATCAAGTGTCACATACATCTGGTGAGGACTATCCCGCACTCTCTGTCTCCTCATTCCCACCTCCTCTAGCTGCTCCCTCGAATGATCCTGCCCCATGGCCTCGAGGTGGCCTCATCACCACTGATCCTCCTGACTACTCACTACAAGTCCTATGGGATCAAGGTGGCCTCATCGCCACATTTTTACAGAATTTTATTTTCATCTTATTTAAATCGCCATAAAATTCATTTTCTTAAATTTTTGAACTCAAAGATTCACCAAAATATTCAATACATGATTGGATTAGATTCGCCAAGATTTTATAATTTATTATAAAAAATTAAATTAATTTTCCAATAATACATCATAATTATTAGTTAATTTAGGGTTTTATCAGAAATCATTAGTTGCCACCATTGGCTCAAAATATAATCTAATGACCATCATTGCATTCCATGAGGTAAATTATACCTACAAGTTGTAATGCACATGAGGGTTGAGTTACTTTTCAATTATTGACCTCAATGGAAATCAATGGTATACAAATAATTTTGGGCCCCACGAGTATTATAAATTTTGAGTACATTTTATCTGACAAAATACAAAGAGGGCTATTAGATTAATTTAAATTAATGGTAGTAACTAAATAAAGTAGTGTCTACCCTTTAAACTCATTAATGATTTCCACCTTAGGCCTCTAGTTTTCTATAAGTTTTTTTTAAATGAAATTATTTGCAATAGTAATTAATGCATACTCATATTATATTCTAAGATTAGCCAAGATTTTCTACCAAAACATTTTGATGTGAAAAAAATTGCCAATAAAATTAATATTTTCTTTTAAAAAAATGAAGGATTCGCCAATAAAAATTATTATTTTTATCTAAAATAAATAAATATTCACCAATATTTAATATCTTTTTTTACAGGGGGGTTTCTTAAAGTTATCACTGCACCCTGCAATCTAACTGCATCTGCCTCTTCCCTACTAAGTTGGGAATGGAGTGTGGCCATCTCCTCATCCATCCTTTGTAGCTTCGCCCTCATCTAGCAGATAGCCTCCCCACTCCTTGCCTCCTCTAGGAGTTGGTCGGTCTCATCTCTCTCTTGTCTCAAAGCTACCACCTCTACCTGAGCCACCTATAGGCTCTCCATCAGGTCATCCACCTCTCTGGTTAGCCAATATACCTCTTGTTGTCAATTGACAATCAATTGATTGGTTTCATTATGTTGTCATTGATGGCAACATGGAAACTTGTTCCGGCTTCATATTTTAGTTCAGTTGTGTACCGATAGGCACTTCACAAACACTTCACTAGCATCGACACCGACATCGATAGGTTGGAAGGAATTCTTTGATTACCAGCATTGCAGGCTGACATGAATTCATTAGGTTATCATGTTGGAGGCCAACATCATTTGGGAGATCTAGCCTTGGAAATTGATTTTGATATTTATCTATATATGTTATTAAGCCAGCATATATATTCATTTTGTAATTATCTTTGTAAGCTGACATAAGGCATGATGAATTGTAAGGGTATATAGGTTAGTTGGTTAGATCATTTTGATATATCATGTGAATATGTATAAGAAAGGAAATAATGAAGGAGATGCAAAACATATGAGAGAGATCATGTATGTGAGGATATTTATGTAAGGGTTATTCTAGTATAGGATTAAGGGTTTCAGACTGGATCAGACAGAGCTTAACCAGAACTGTATTGAGGCATAGAAGATGTTATCTTTGCAGTTCAATCATTTCTCTAGATTGTAGTTTGGATTTGTATGTAGTCAGTGAGGCTCCATTTGTGATTGAGCAATGTGCTCTAGGTTGTAAGCCTTCCTGCAAGTGTAGGCCCCTATATTTTGTAATATTTCTTCATATGGCTAGTGGATTGATATTGTGGGTGACAAATCCCACCATGGTTTTTCCTCTTTGAGCTTTTTCATGTATAATTATGTGTGTTATGGTATTCATTCATGTGATTGGCTTATTGGTTGCTTTACTTATTTTAATTCTATATGTACTAGTATATCAGTTGGTGTATGCATGTTTTAATAAGGTTAAAATTGATCATTCTGGTAGAACACTAATTCACCCTCCCCTCTCAGTGTTCTTGGATTCCAACAATTGGTATCAAATTAATGAAAAGTTAAAATTGACAGATAATGCATTGAGGCAATGTACAAATATCTACAGAGTATGTTGTAATACAAATTTTCTCACAGTTGAGATAGATAAAAGGATTAAGGACATTCAGGAGGAGATTGCAGGTATAGCCAATTCTTTTGATGGATTGAATTCATTGACTACATCCATTGATGGTCAGATTTTGATTTTGAAAGCCCAATTTTTTTCTCTTGAGAGATAAAAAGACAAAATTATAAGGAGAGCCAAAAATCTTCAAGGATTGGTGAGTCCCCGGTTGGATTCACTTAGTGTACATAAGAAGGAGTGTATAGATCTGGTTGGTAAGCCCACACTGATAGAGTTAAATGAGAAAGAGTCATTTTCCCATATGCTAAATGGACTTGTATCTATTTCCGTAACTTTCAAATCAGGTTGGGACACTTATCTAGAGCTTTTGGTTAGGCCTATCTGGATATTTTCAAATACATTCGCTCCGGTAAGGTATTTTGGGATATTTTCATTGTATAGTCTTTCATTCTTCATCCCGCTTTTCGGTTTTTTGTACTTTTTTTGGGGGGTAGTTTTTATGGTATTGATGTCAAAGGGGGAGTGATATTGATGTGAAAAATAAAAAGGGAGTTCTATACATTATGGGGAGTATAGGTGGAAAACTATGGAAGTATGGAGTATTTTGTATTGATGGATATTCAACTTAGGGGGAGCAGGTTCAGGATGAAACCAACAGTTGGAAACCATGACCATTTTTCACATGAGTTTTGCCATCAATGCCAAAGGGGGAGATTGTTGGCAATTGACACTCAATTGGTTGTGTAACATCCTAAAATTGTGACACTTGCAATTTTGACTGCATTTCGGTCTTCACGATGGCGACGCAACATGCAACCTGAATGGAGACCCCGAAACCTGATTATGACGCTGAAAACTGCATTTTCTTGCACCCTGGCCTGAACCTCCTTTGCACCCTGCTATCCCAGGAGGTGGGACCAGAGCGCCCAGCGCCCTGGTCCTCTAGGACCATGGCGCCCAGCGCCCTGGTCCTCCAGGACCATGGCGCCCAGCGCCCTGGTCCCTGGGTCCTATTTTAGGCCTGGTCTCTTTTGGACTTCGGGTCTTTATGTTTGCAAATTGGAAAATTATCTTTCCTGGTCAGCCTAAGGTCGGGAAAATCGGTCTATCAGCCTTAATTGACAAGTATATAAACTACATTTTCCTCTCCCATTTGGGTAAGAAGGTCATATGTGTACAAGCGTGGAAACTATACTCAAGCATTCAAGCATTCAAGCATTCCTTCAAGCAATTGATCATTTCAAGTCTCCATTCAAGGCTAAGTGTTGCATTCAGGACAAGGATTCAACCATTGAAGAGGAGATCACTTACAACATACTACTACAACATACAACATACAACATCTATACCTTCGCACATAAGGATACAAACATCCTTACAACAAGGTTGCAGGTACGCGGCTGAAATTGAAGATCTGGAATCCTTGTGCAGAGACGAACAGATCCCCCTTCGTTTCGCGGATTTTTCGGAGGACCGTGGCGCTCGGGCGCCATCGTATTGGCAACTTTTGCTCAAATTTGCAGGACAGTGCCGTATCGACATTTTACTGCTAATTCCAGGTCCGCAGCTTCATACTGTATTCCTATCTCAGTTTATAAGCGAATCTTTCTCACTTTCTATGCATTCCTAGCTTAATTCCTCTATCAACATTCTTTACAAAAGAGGGTCGCTTTGCTTTCTTAACCCTTGAAACACATTTAGCATCCAATCTTGCATTGTGTGGGATTGGATCTTGTGGGTTTCAACCCCTCTTTTGAATGTAAATTCTCTCCCCTAAGTGAAAACCATCAACCCTAGTGAATCTCCCTTCTCTCTCCTTGGAGTTGGAAGAGGGGAGAGCAACTAGGGTTCGATCGCGATTTTCCGCTTTACATTTTGGTGAACCCGACGTGAACATCCTTTCTGATTATTCTTGGTTAGATCTGAAAATTGGATTCCTTGATTACATTTCCATGTTGATCTTTTGCAAAATTTTAGAGGTTAATTGCATAAAAACCTTAAATTTTCTTTTTAGTAATTAAGCTTGTGAAATATCTAAATGTTAATGCTTGTTTCAGATCTGCCCTTCTATTACAAATTATCAATTCATATCTATGCTTTAATTTTAAAAATTAAGTGGTTAAGTGTTAAAACCCTAATTTTTGAAACCCTCTTGATTCAACCTTTGTCCGACAATTTCACTGATCAAAACATCTCCAAATCAGCTGTAACTTTGGATTCCGCAATAAAATCACAATATCTTTCATCCCTGAAAATTTGGAAAAAAGTTGCAAGGACCGTGTGCACTCCGAGCACCATCATCCCCGACATTTTTTCTAAAATTTCGGGAGCTAGATCTTACTGTATTTTCCTGCTAAAATCCAGAATTTTGGCTGATTTTATCAAATCTAACACTTTCAAAATTAAAGTCAAAGTTGGTCTAAGGATTGCTTGGATTAACGCTTCTAATCATTCAAAAATCATTGAAATTGAAATTTTGTGTCAAAATTGTGTTCTTACTGTCCCAAATTTGAAAAGTGTGTTTGCATTCATTCGAAATTTCAGTGCTTTATTCAAATTCTTACAATTTGTGACTTTTGAAATTAAGTGCTTAATTACAACAACTTTGATTTCCGCTTTTAAAATTGAATTCTGCGTGAAATTGAGTCAATTTTTAAATTTCAAAATTTGCATTGCTCTTGACATTCCCTCTAAAATCATAAAATCCAAAATTTCAGTTTCCCTCTCTTTTTCAAAATTCAAATTTTGCATTTTTCGACAATCTTGGTAAGGTTCAATTTCGAGATTGCAACTTTAATTTGGCCTATCTACAGATTGTAAAACCACTCAATTTTTTCAGATTAGCTCTAAAATCATCATAACTTTCATCCCTGCAAATTTTGAAAAAAGTTGTCGGGACCATGTGCACTCCGAAGCGCCACGGTCCCTGACATTTTTTCTGAAATTTCGGGAGATTGTCCTAATTGTATTTAACAGCTTAAATCCAGAAGATTGGCTGATTTTACTGAAATTGCTACCTCTAAAATCAAAATTTTCTCTCCCTCTCTAGTGCATGAGTTTTACAACAATAAGCCCTACTTACACTATTCCCGTTAGACGAAGCCGTAGAATTAAGTCTTTTCGAGGTTTAATTACCGAGGAGATGGAACCTAATTTGAATAGCCTTTTTAACGAGGACATGGGTAATTCCTCTAATCCTCCTAATGATGAAGAAGCTCTCCATGAGGTTTCTGAAGAACAACTTTCAAAATTGGATAACCAATTTGATGATTTTCGACAATGGATGTCTCAAGAATACCCCGATAGTCAAGCTCTTCCTTTAATTGAGGGTCTAAAATGTATGCTTCAAAGTGATAAGAATGGAATTGATATTTTGCATGGTATTGCACACATTGTGGATTCGAATGTGATGCCTATGAAGAGTTGTGCTGAAAATTTGGGTTATACACAACCTCCTACTCAAGTCAATCATTCTATTCCTTTGATGACTTCTATTGGTAGCATACCTACCTTTACATCAAACATAATGACAACTTCTACACAAGACATTCCTCCTGTGATCACCAGTCATGGGGGCAATCCTTCCTCTTCAATTAACCCTCTTCCTTCATTTAATCCGATTTCTTCATTCATTCCTTCAATGAGTGTTCCTATTATATCTCCACAAATGAACATAACGCAAGGGGGCAGTTCATTCAATCATTCCATTCCTCCTTGTAGTGTTCCTCCTATCCAATCATCTCCTATGACTAATTATCATAGGGTCCCACCACCTTACTCTTTACCTTCTTTCAATAACATAACACCTCCATCTCAATCTAACACATCTAATATGAACTCTTCAACTGAAGCGACCATTAACAATCTTGCACAAACTATCTCTTCTTTACAGCAACAAATTGCCTCTATGAATCAATCTAAGTTTAGTGTGCCCACATTTGATGTTGCGAGCCCACTTTCTCTTGAC
Organism: Cryptomeria japonica; assembly: GCF_030272615.1. Lineage (NCBI taxonomy): Eukaryota > Viridiplantae > Streptophyta > Pinopsida > Cupressales > Cupressaceae > Cryptomeria > Cryptomeria japonica. The sequence continues at coordinate 374,089,132 of NC_081408.1, read as the reverse complement.
ATTGTTTGAGCTATTCCCCCTAAACATGTTGAAATTCCGCATTTGGAGCTTTATAATGGTAAAGGTGATCCTCTAACACATGTTAAGACTTTTCAAACAATTTGTACCGATTTTGCTTATGACCAAAGGTTGCTTGCAAAATTGTTTACTAGAACATTAAGAGACAAAGCCCTACAATGGTATTGCTCGTTGCCTTCTTATTCTATTACTTCTTTTGAACAACTTGCAAATGCTTTCATTCAACAATTTCAAAACAATATAAGTCCTAAAGTTACTTTGATTGATTTAATGCATTGTAAACAAGGTGTTAAAGAAAAAGTGACTGATTTCATTGGTAGATATAAGCATTTGTATGCTCAAATTTCTTTTCCAGTGCCTGACAATGATATTCAAAGAATCTTTATTTCTAATTTACAAAAAGACATTCGAGACAAACTTCTGTTTTCTGAGTTTACTTCTTTCCAACAGTTGTGTGCAACTCTTCACAATTATCAACTGACTGTGAGTCAAATGGAACAATCACATCCTATGGCTCCGAGTGATAAGGGTGATAGTAGTCAACAACCATTTGGAAAGTTTAAACCGAACAGAGATTCCATTAAATTCAATGAAAACATCATCAACAACAATGTGAATGTAGCATCAGGTGTGCCTCCTATTTCTAAGTTTTTCAAGAAAGAAAGAAATTATACTCCTTTGAATGATTCATTGCATAGTATTATGAATAAGTTATTGGAACAAAATGTGCTTACTCTTCCTCCTATAAGGCAAATTGATCCTGCAAAGATTACTTCACCTTATTTTGATAACAAAGCTTTTTGTCAATTTCATCATCAGCCTGGGCATGATACTGAAAAATGTTTTTCTTTAAAGGGTAAAATTCAAGATTTGATTGATAATAATACTATTTCTGTTTCTGGAGTGAATGATAAAGGCAACACATCTGTAGTTCCTCCTAATCAAAATCTTCAGATTTTCATTGATCCATTACCTTCTCATACCTCTAATGTGATTGAGACTAATGATTCCTCTTTTTCATCTGATGGTCTTGTGTCTATGACTCCGAATGTGATTAACTTTGTAGAGCAGCAAGAAAACCCTAAAGAACCTTCCATCACATTTGATTCGAGTGAAACCATTAGGGCACCTGATGGTCCTTTATACATAGTTGCAAAAATCAAGAATACACCTTGCCGTGGAGTGCTTATTGATCCTTCGTGCATGGTTAATGTTATTACTGAAGAATTTCTTTTTACTTTGCAATTGAATCAAGTGATATATGACAAAATAGATGTGATTGTGAAACTATTTGATGCATTTTCTTCTCCTGCAATTGGTTCTATTACATTGCCTATGGAGGTCCATAACAAATCCCTTGATGTGAACTTTGCTATTATTCCATCTTTCGAACAATTTCGTGTGAAGCTTGGCTATCCTTGGCTATCTTCCATGAAAGCTATCGCTTCTCCTATTCATAAGTGTTTGAAATTTCCCCATAATGGTGAAGTTGTTACTGTCAATCATAGTCTCTTTAAACCAGCTGAAAGAACTTCTAGCGTTCCTATTGATTACTTTTGGCCTAAACAATTCCAATCTCTTCCTCCGCAAAGTGATCATCTTTTCAAATCTTATCAAAAGTGGAAAACAGATATGATCCTATCTCTAAGTGAACCTAGAACACCCAAACTTGACATTCCTATCATTCTTGAGAAGGAAGTTCTTCCTTTGAAAGATAAAACTAATGTTTTTCCTCAAGAAGATTCCCAACCCATCCCTATGGATGTGACTATGTCTATATCTAATAAACTTCCTAAAACTAGACCTATACCTCCTCATCATGATGGACTTGGTCTTCTTCCTAAACCAAATATTCCTCCTTTGTATGGAGCAGTCCCTCCTCCTTCTTTTTGTAGAGAGAAGAGACCTTCTTCTTCTCCTATTATCCAGCCTAAGAGACCACAACCTAAACACCCAAGTGATAAGGATGAGAACATTCCTCCTCCTCAATCTTCTCCACTTCCTACTAAGACTAGACAAAATCGTTCTGCACATGAACGCCGACAAAAGCGTCATCTTAGAGCTCAAGCAGCTGCTTTTCAAACTTTGCAATCTCCAAAAACACCTTCAACAAGCATTATTCCATTTTCTCCTCAGCCAACGATTGAGCCGAAATCTCCAAAACATAAGATGCATGATGGTCTTGATCCTGTGTGAATTAAAGACCCTATTTTTATAAATCTTGATGATGATATAGATGAAAATGTTATTCATGATGAAAATGTTACTTCTCTTGCTTCTGATAGTGAATATGAACTTGTTGATATTGATAACCATTTATCTAATGAATTTTCTAAAGCACTTATCCTAGCTCCTAGACAAGAACAACGTGGCTTGGAACATGAACATAGCCCTTGTTTGGATCTTGTGATAGCTCCATCTGCTGTGTTGAATGTTCCTCCTCTAGCGTGTTCCCTGCCTTCCCGAAACATTGATCAGCAAGATCGGGGGGTAGATGACGTGCTAGACTAGTTACATTAGCATAGCAGATTCTCTCCTCCTCGCTTTCATTACTTCTTCTATGTGTTACTCTCATTCTTCTATTTGTTGTCCTTAGTGTTGTCTACTTGAGGATGATGCAAAGCATTGAGATCTCTCGATCTCTCTCATGTTGACTCAAAAGACACATGTGTTCCCTTCTTCTAGGTGACCTTCCTTAATTGGGGAATGAAGAACAATAATGCATACATACATATGATATATATACATGAATTATCATACAGCATACTGACCCCAAGGAAAGAGAAGTCACCTCATGCTTTGTGTTTTGTGTCTATTATCCTTGGGTTTATCTCACACTTGGGGGCTAAATCCTTGTGATAACGTGCTCCTTTCTCATTTCTTATATGTATCACTACCTTAAAGCAATCACCCCCGATGAGGCGTGTGCGATCGCTTTAATGTAGGGGGGCATACATCCCGTTCATATCTTTTCAAGATACTTGAAAATTTCTTGGCAAATTTAACCTTGCCTTGAAAATTTTTGATATCTTTCTTGCATGACTCATAGTGAGGGAACCTTACTACTGACAGTCATGGTTCTCCCTCGTGATCTTCCCTTTTACTTTGTCAATCGAAGTCGTAAGATCCTTATTCCACTAGGGGCTTGGTGTATCTTGCCTCCTTGATGTGGTGAAAGTCTTTCAATGTTGTTTCCTTGTACTTTACCGGAAGTATGAGCATACATACTCCCGCTAAAGTGGGGGCTAAATGTAGCGTCCTAAAATTGCGACACTTGCAATTTTGATCGCATTTCGGTCTTCACAATGGCGATGCAACATGCAACCTGAATGGAGACACCGAAACCTGATTATGACGCTGAAAACTGCATTTTCTTGCACCCTGGCCTGAACCTCCTTTGCACCCTGCTGTCCCGGGAGGTGGGACCAGAGCGCCCAGCGCCCTGGTCCTCCAGGACCATGGCACCCAGCGCCCTGGTCCCTGGGTCCTATTTTGGGCCCGGTCTCTTTTGGACTTCGGGTCTTTATGTTTGCAAATTGGAAAATTATCTTTCCTGGTTGGCCTAAGGTCGGGAAAATCGGTCTATCAGCCCTAATTGACAAGTATATAAACTACATTTTCCTCTCCCATTTGGGTAAGAAGGTCATATGTGTACAAGCATGGAAACTATACTCAAGCATTCAAGCATTCAAGCATTCCTTCAAGCAATTGATCATTTCAAGTCTCCATTCAAGGCTAAGTGTTGCATTCAAGACAAGGATTCAACCATTGAAGAGGAGATCACTTACAACATACTACTACAACATACAACATACAACATCTATACCTTCACACATAAGGATACAAACATCCTTACAACAAGGTTGTAGGTACATGGCTGAAATTGAAGATCTGGAATCCTTGTGCAGAGACGAACAGATCCCCCTTCGTTTCGCGGATTTTTCGGAGGACCGTGGCGCTCGGGTGCCATCGTCCTGGCAACTTTCACTCAAATTTGCAGGACAGCGTCGTATCGACATTTTACTACTAATTCCAGGTCCGCAGCTTCATACTGTATTCCTATCTCAGTTTATAAGCGAATCTTTCTCACTTTCTATGCATTCCTAGCTTAATTCCTCTATCAACATTCTTTACAAAAGAGGGTCGCTTTGCTTTCTTAACCCTTGAAACACATTTAGCATCCAATCTTGCATTGTGTGGGATTGGATCTTGTGGGTTTCAACCCCTTTTTTGAATGTAAAGTCTCTCCCCTAAGTGAAAACCATCAACCCTAGTGAATCTCACTTCTCTCTCCTTGGAGTTGGAAGAGGGGAGAGCAACTAGGGTTCGATCGTGATTTTCTGCTTTATAGGTTGGTTTCAATATGTTGTCATTGATGGAAACATGGTAACATGGCAACTTGTTCCAGCTTCATATTTTAATTCAGTTGTGTACCAGCAGGCACTTCATAAACACTTCACCGGCACCAGTAGGTTGGAAGGAATTCTTTGATTACCAGCATTGCAGACCGACATGACTTCATTAGGTTATTAGTATTGGAGGCTGACATCATTTGGGAGATCTAGCATCGGTAATTGATTTTGATATTTATGTATATATGTTATTGAGCCGACATGTATATTCATTTTGTAATTATCTTTGTAAGCCGACATAAGGCATGATGGATTGTAAGGGTATATAGGTCAGTTGGTTAGATTATTTTGATATATCATGTGAATATGTATAAGGAAGGAAATAATGAAGGAGATGCAAAACATATAAGAGAGATCATGTATGTGAGGATATTTATGTAAGGGTTATTCTAGTACAGGGTTAAGGGTTTCAGACTGGATCAGACAAAACTTAACCGTAATTGTATTTAGGAATAGAAGATGCTATCTTTGCAGTTCAATCATTTCTCCAATTTGTAGTCTCAATTTTTATGTAGTCAGTGAGGCTCCTTTTGTGATTGAACAGTGTGCTCTAGGCTGTAAGCCTTCCTGCAAGTGTAGGGCCCTATATTTTGTAATATCTCTTTATATGGCCAGTGGATTGATATTGTGGGTCACAAATCCCACCGTGGTTTTTCCTCTTTATGTTTTTCCATGTATAATTTTGTGTGTTATGGTATTCATTCATGTGATTGGCTTATTGGTTTCTTTACTTCTTTCAATTCTATATGTACCGGTATACTGATTGGTGTATGCATGTTTTAATAAGGTTAAAATTGATCATTCTGGTAGAACACTGATTCACCCCCCCCCCTCTCAGTGTTCTTGGATTCCAACACCTCTGACTGTAGACTAGTTACCCTCACCCTCTCCACAACTAGCTCATCCTCTAGACTCCTAGTCTTCCCTCGAGCAACATCCCTCTCCTGTAACTCTGATTCTAGTCTCCTCTCTCTCTCTCCTTGGCCCCATCTCTCTCCTGCACCACCCTATCATACTCTGCTTGGGAGACCCATCTTGCATGTGCTTGTCCTGCCTCCTCATCCTGAACCTGTACATCTGAGATGTTCATCAACTCCACATCACCACCCTATCCCTCCCTGGCCACCTATCCAATCTAAACTACTAGTGGTTGTACCTATAATTGTACCTCAGCTCGAGGCACTTGTTGTCTACCCCTCCCTCTCTATCAAGCCTATCCTCTCCCTGCCCCTCCTCCTTACCTCTAAACTCCTCCTACTTCTACCATGTCTACTAACCCATCCTCATCTCCCCCCACTACCTCATCAACCAATGACCTTAGCTCATCCGGCTCTGGAACTCCAGGAATGCTTAGTTGAACTGGCCTATGTGCCTCCTACCAGTGCATGTATACCTCAATGCACCCTAGATCCTCACCTACCTAATACCACTCATCCCAAATAGTCATCATTGTAGTCTCTTAGTTAATCTTGATCTCTAGTGGCCCGACATCTTGTCCCAATACCCCAGCCTCCCAAGTGATCTGTGGGTATAACCGCTCATATCCAACTAAATCCTACACATGTCCAAACTATTGCAAGACCTGGTGTGGTATGTAGTGCTCAATATCATATACTGGTCTACCAAATAACCACATCTTTGAGTGTGCCCATGCTAGCTACCAATCCCCCTACCACCACTCATTGTCCATGTATGGATGCCAACAAAAGAAGATCATCTCATCAAATATCTGCCTCCAAAACCACATAACCCTTAGATAATGATAGTGCAATAGTCCTCTATACCTATCCATGTATGGGAACCACTACCTCATCTCCTATCGACCTATCAGCTATGTCACTGCAATATGCTCTCATTCTGAGATGTGAAGCAGTGTAACTCCTATACCTAGGTTTCGGTAATCTCGATACAAACACAAGTGCATATCATGATAGATTTGTCCTAGCATAACTACTCCCCATGTGTACTCTTGTATGTCCTCAATCATATAATATAGACATCTACTCCATCCCACTGAAAATCCATGCCCACTCAAATCTGGCATCAAGCGCCCACTAATCAAACCATAAATGAACAACACCAGTCATGGGATGTGCCAAATTTGCATAGCTCGCCCTAAGTGCATGTGTGTCCCCTCCATTGGTAACACATCATACTCACATACCTATCATAGGTAGTAATCCCCTCCATCCAACCTATACTCGGGGATCACGCCTCAGATGGGGATGTTCAATATCCTCTAGACATCTAGCAATGTGATAGTAGCCTCTCCAGTAGGAAGGTGAAAAGTGCATGTCCTATTGTCCCACTGCTCCACTAGTGCAATCATCATAGCGGTATGGGCCCTAATCCTAGGCCATCTCCTAATGAAACTTAAGCCCACTGCACTCAAGATATCCCTCTCATCTGATCAAAGCCTCCTGTATAGCCTCATAGTTGGAGGCCAGTGCTCTCATGATGTAAGCGATCCCTCGTCTGCCTGCATCTAGCCAATTCACTTCATTAGCCTTCATAATTCCATTATATTTTACCTTAACCTATTGTAGCCTATTATAACCTATTTCCTATTCTATGCCTTCCTTGGGGCACATATCTTCCCCTTGAACCCATTTCCCTCCCTTCCTGCCCTGCATTTTTCTCCCCTTTTCTTCCCTGGCAGAAACATTGATTCCCCTCTAGCAGAGGTGTTGAAACCACAATGAATATGTCACGCCACAGGTGGAGATGTTGAATTAGAGTCTTTTCCCCCTTCTGTCCCCTTTCATCCTAATTAGTGCTTGCACTTGTATTAGACCACAAGAATTGGCATCAGGCCCCCTTCCTTAGCCCTTTCAATGCCTATGTAGGCGTTATTTGCCTATGGAGACATTGAACCCCTACAAAGACATTGATACGGTGATCAACATCTCTGCTCCACTAACCTTTTGGCCTATTTATTGCCTATAATAAATGCACTAACCTACTAAAACACAAAGTGGGGTCAAGGTACCTATCGGTGGGCCATAGGCCTACGGTCTTTGGTGTCGCCAGACTCTCTCTACGTAGTGCTCATGAATAGGAATGTGCTCCATCTCTCTCCTAGGGCTTTGAGCTCTTCATGTTCTCCAAAGGTGTATCTAACAATGACCACTCCCTAGGCCCTGTGTGGCTTATATAGGCCCCCCCATAGCCCCGTTCTCTCACCCTTCTGTCAATTCACTTATTTTCTTCTCCCATTATTATTTTTCTTTTGTCATCTCCCCATTTCTTCTTTTCTTCTATCATTTGCTTATTTTCGAGAATTTTCCCAAAAAAAATTCAAAAATCCTAGTTAAATTCTCGAGGGGGCATATGCCACCTATGTCTTCATGCTAGGGCATCCTTTTTTTGTCTTTTACCGATCGCCAATTTTGTCACTGCATAAAAGGGGCAAAATGTAGACGTCCAAAATTAATTAAATTAAATATTTAATTAATTTTATCCTTTCTATGATTGATTTAATTATGTTACCTTTATTCTTCTCATAATTAATAAAATGTAATTTAATTAATCCTATCACTATAGTCCAATAATTGATTATTCCCTATTTTCTCTAAAGTCCTCAAAATTAATTTATTCTTCTAAATTCCCTTTTAGTTAACTAATGATAATTAATTAACTTAGTCATGTGATTCCTACAAATCACTTTCACTAGTTCTTCATTAAGCTAATTAATTCTTCTAGAAACCTCATTATCTTTATTTCCTAATTTTTAATTCCTCCACTCATTCTCTCTCCTCTTGTCAAATCCTCCTACAAATCCCACTTGTCTTCTAATCCCTCATTAGCCCACCTAATCGTCTCTCTTAATTATTTGCTAGTGGCTAATCCTTATGATTAGCCACCAAGTTAACCAATAGCCATAAATGGCTAAATCCTCTTGTCCCCTCCTCATCTCCCAACCTTAAATGCACCTAATTCAATCATTTCAAGGATTTCAAAATCTCACACTCTCCCATGTCTCTCCTCTTGCCAAGGAATTTTTAATTCCTTTTCATATTTCCTTTCCCCATGCAAGTCATTATTTGGGAATTTTAATTCCCTTGTCCTCTCTCCAAGTAATTTTTTATTCCTTTTATTCCCCCAAGGTACTTGAGGGTATCTTCCCTATGAACCTTGTGGAGTATGGAGACAAGAAATGCCTTTATGGAAAATCTCTTGGTCTCCACACCTTGTCCCCTCATGTCCCCTCAATCCATGTGCTTCCTCTCCTTTAATCTCCACCTTTGATTCATCTTCAATCTTGAATGTCCATTCATCCCCCTTCAAATCTATAAATTGGGGTCTCCTACCCTTCATTTTATATCTCCAACTCAAGTAATCTTATGTTGGCCTAATAGCTCTAGAATCTTCATTTGTGCATCCATACTATAGCTATATTTGCATCCATAATCCTCATTTGAGCATCCATCCATCTCTTATTCCACATCCTTAATCACTTGTGCAATTGGAGAGCAATCCACATCAACCAAGAAGGGAAAATCCAAACAAGTGGAGCACAAGGGCACATCTTCCACTTCATCAAGCCCAATATGAAGGAGAAGGTATAATTAGTTAGGTATAATGGTTTTATTTTGTGTTTTGATTGATTTACCTACATTATAACCATTGAATCTTGCCTTCCTTATTTTGGCCCTCTTCATGTGTAAATGGTGCATTTGAATGTAATGGGGAATTCTTGCCTACAAGAAATTACATGTTTTATGTTTAAATTATTTTATTTTTGAAAAAAATTATGCAAAGTTTATTTTGTTTGTTGGAAGTTATTTTTAGCTACAACAATTGACACTCGTTAATTATTCTAAACTATTGAATTGCAACAAATGGGATTTCTAGATTAAGGACCATGTATAGTAGCCTTTTTATCTTACACATATCACCAAATCATTCAAGAGAAACCAATAATACCCACTATACCAATTCCTTGTACATAGAATGGTTGGTAGCCTTACATTTATTTAGTTCAAGTGTCTTTGTTTTAATTTTTGTTTCATGTTATCTTTTTGTTTATTTTATCACAACCTCATAGGCAACAAGAAATCACATAGTAATATGATAACCACCATATCAACTTAAATACATCACAATTCCAAAATAATAGCAAGGTATTATTCATCTTTCTTAACACATAATAATGCAAATTATACACAATCTTAATTAACAAATAAATCTCGGAACATCTCAGGAAACTCAAAAGTAACAAAAGATACCCTTTGGACCAACAAAAACCAAAACAAAGAGTCAAGAAAAGACTTAGAAAGCCAAAAATGACTAAGAAAGCCAATATAATAGTCTAACACATTCACAAAGTAGAACAACGCACTTAATTATTAGTTTAGTGCATATAATAAATAATACTACGCATATGTAAGATTCTGCAACACTTTCACCCAAAAGAACAATGCATTCACAAGCCCAAAGAATGCATATACCTAAAAGTATAGTGCATATGATCAATGAGACATTTCATTTGCATAGTAATACAACGCCTTTGCTAAACCAAATAGTGCATATGGATAGTGGACTAGCCCATTTACTGGTTTAGCATATAGCCAATAGTCCAACGTATTTACTCAATAGAGTAGCACATTATGAACAAACTTAGAAAATAAACAAAAACTATTTGGCCAAGTCTGCTAAATGAAATAAACGCATAAACCAAGGTCGAGCTTAATAAAATAAAGTGCAAATAAGCCATATATAAAGTATAAATTCAATTTACCAAATCAACAAGACTCAACATAGAGTCCACCTACAAAATGCAATATTTACTTTCAACAATCCTTAGAAAATACTCAGGGTACGCAACATAGCTAAGACCAATTACATATTGCATACAAAATTCCCCCATCCAAGGCTCACAATGATAAATATTAAACCAAGGATCTTTCCCAAAGTATCAAACTGAAAAGAATAGTCCAAAGAAAACCAACATCACAGAAAATCTAATTAAACCATTAACTCTCAGCAACACACATAAGATTGAGATGATACCATATGCAACAAACATATAGGAAATGTAATCATAGGAATACAGTAGTTGCAAACATTATATTAAGAACTATTTAAATAATTTTTACATCAACCCCAAAATCCTCTCATTGACAATCTTCCTAGAATCAAAATGCAAGAAGGTTAAATCCTTCGACTGGAAATTGAAGTTATTGGACAAGAAAATCTAATGCAGTGCAATCCAATCTTCAATCCCAAAAAAATCCAAATCCAAGCTCCAATAATTCAATACTTAGCCATATTCAAACAATGCAAATTTCTCCAGTCAGCTAACCCTGATAAAAACTCAGAAAACCAAATAAATAAAATTCCCTTCAAACTATAAAATCTCTTGGCCAATAAAAAATAATGAGATATAATATTTCTTACCAACCTTACCCAAAAATGAGGTAGGATGATATAAAATAATATTATTAAACCTCTGAAATCTCACAGCCAATCATAAAATAGGGTAGGTAAGATAAATAGCTAAGTAATAAATAAATAAATAAACCAAATTGGAAATGGAAAATAAATAATAATAATCAACTAATAAAATGTAAAGGCTTAATAAAATAAACCCAATTAATTAATAAATCACAAAATAATACAAATAAATAATAATTCACGATAATTAAATCCATAATAACTAAATAAAAGGGCTCACCAATAAGATAATTAAATTAAATAATATAAATGCTCAAATAAACATTAAACCATAAAATAATAATATTATATTATTAATTAAATATAAATTCTCAATAATATAATCACATGTCAATATTAAACATTAATACCATCTATTAATTTAATTTAACATTATTAAACTATTTACACCGATCAATTAATTAATATTTAATCTTCCAATAATCACAACTCCTCAAGACAACCCAACATAGGGTAACATAAGATACCACATGACACCACAAGACAACTCTAACCATGATACCAAGAGTGACAAGATACTAGCTAAACCTAGAGTGTAGAATGGGATTTCATGTCACCTTCAATCAACTTTCAATTGGGATAAAGACACGCTCAAACTTATGGAGCTAGGTGGAGACAATGTTTATTACCTATAAATGTATCACCACCAAAGTACACACAACAACATATGTATATAGAATAATCATGAAATAATCAAATAAGTGTTAGGGAGTCATAATGCCATATCATGCTCATAAATGAGTGGTATGACAATGTCCCTAACACAACTGCAATAGAAGATACTCTTGACAACCAAGCACTATCACTATCATCATATCCAATATAACCACGAACTGAGGTTAGCACATAGTAAGATACCATCATATCATCATAAAAAATATAAACCTCACATATATGAGTGCATATAAATCATCAAATCTGAGTCCATCATCATATAGTCCCAAATACATAATCATTGACATAAAACCATAATGTCAGCTATCAATATCAAGATCATTGCATGTAATGGAAACCGCGTGATGAGTTACAGAGTTCGATGAAGCGGTGATCAAGGAGCGATTGAGGTTGTCTTGAATGATGTGTAGTGATTGCTAGGTAATCCAATAGTCATACTTGAACTGATTTATTTATAATCTCTATGAGATCTTAGGTTTGTGATGTGTTACCGACCTATTGTTTTGTTTATAAGGTTGATGAGTTGTTTTGTTTTAGTGTTGGCAATTTTGGTTGAATGTAAGAGTGATTGGTTGTCGAGCCAGATGATGTATCTGCAATATGTGTAAAGGAAGATAGGAGCATGAAAATGATCTAATCAAGCAGAGTAGTGCTATTCACCAGATCAAAAAACCTCTGTTGTTCTCTAACAATTACAATAGTCAAATCTCTTAACCGAGTAATCTCTAAAAAGCTTAGTGTTATCTAATCCTCTAACTAGGTGAACCATTAGCTTGGATTTCAAATCCTCTACCAAGGTTACTCCTAATAGGGTATTGCTTCTAATAGGGCATTATAGTCAATCCCTTAACCGGGTGGTCCCTAACAATATTTGTTCTTAACAGGACTTATTGTAAAGCTTTAATAGGCTTGGCTTCTAACAGGGTGAACTTCACAAGAGCTCAGAATACTTGTGGGTATTCATCCCCACCGTGGTCCCATTTGGGTTTCCACGTCAAAATAATTGTGTCAAGTGGTGAATGTTTTTGTGGTTATGTTTGATATGGTTAATTTTCTTAACAGTTAAATCCACTTAGATATGATATGATGACCTACAACAATCTGGAATGAGATTTTACTTTTGTCAGTAAAGTATTTGGATGTTTTGGTGAAAAGGTTTTGAGAGTTTTAGAGTTGTTTTACTATTATTCTATTATGACAATCAACTAGTTTACTTGATAATGATATTGCAATTTGTAGTTTAGTGTTCAAACTAGTCAGTTTTGAGTTTGTCTTAAGAGGTTGTTTTTGTTTGGTGAAAAGTTTATGTCAATTTTCTATCTACTAATTCACCCCCCCCTCTCAATAGTTGATTGGATCCTTATTGATTCATCATACCATCAATTGGTATCAGAGCATTTCAGGTCCTCTAAGGTCTAAGCCTAACAACTTGAGGTAAAAGATCTTGAAGAACATGATGAAGAAAGAAGGTCCAATGTTTAATAGGGAAAACTACAAAATATGGAGTGATAGAATGAAAATTTATATCAAGAGTCTAGGAAGTCAATACTGGGAACATGTTGGTACTCAATATGTTCCACCTAGTGGGACTATGACTGATGATCCAAAGAAAGAGAAACAAGAAAATAATCAAGCATTGGAGGCCATTATCAGTTCTTTGTTTGATTTAGAATATGTTGATGTCCATGGTCTGGAAACTGCTTATGAGGTATGGAAGAAACTTGAAGATATCTATAGTGGTGATGAGCATGTGAAGATTGCCAAAGAAGAGAGTCTGAGAGGTAAATTTGATGACATGCGGATGGCTAAAGATGAGAATATACAATAGTATGGTCAGAGGATCAGAGAGATAGTTGGTGAGATCAAGAGTGGTAGTGGTAAAGTGAAAGATGCCACAGTGGTTAGTAAGGTGTTGAGAACCCTTCTACTAGTCTACGCTATCCAAGTCACAGCCATTCAGGAGTTAAAATCTATTGACAAAACTAAGGTAACCCTTGACTCCATCATTGGTAAGCTTACTGCATTTGAATTAAATGGTTATGATGGTAGTGCTCAGAAATCCGAATCTGCATTTAGAGCTTTAGTTTCTAACCCTTCTATAAGGAAAAGTAGAGATCTCAGTCATAGCTATGAATCTAGATCCAGCAGAGAAGTTGGTGATGAAGACAGTTTGATTGAGCTTGAAGCATTGTTGGCCAAGAGGTTGCCTAGAGGTACCGGTAAGTATAGAGGTAAATTATCTTTGAAATGTTTTGCATGTAACAAGATTTGACACATTGCAGCTAACTGTCCTAATGGTGACAATGAGCATAAGCATGAGAAGTACAAGAAGTACAAAGGAAAAGGCAAAAGAGATTGTCTCATTACAGTTGATGGTGGTATCACTGATGAGGAATCTAAGGGAGATGCTAATGAAGACATTGTCTTTGTAGCCATTAAAGAGGAAACATCCGATCAGAAGGCATTAGTTTCTTGCATGGACAATTCTGATGGTTGGATCATAGATAGTGGTTGTTCACACCACATGACCGATGACTGGAGTAAATTTCTCACTTTGAAGGAATTTGATGGAGGAGTTGTAAGATTTGGAAATGACTCACCCTGCATGGTAAAAGGAAAGGGAACCATTTCTCTTAATGGAAAGAGCAGTGCAGATGATGTTTAATAGGTTGAAGGATTAAAGAACAATATTTTGAGTGTAGCTCAACTCTATGACAGATGTTATCCATTGGAATTCATGGATGTTATGTGCAAAATCTATGGGAGTAAAGGTGAAATGATTGCAATCGGCAAGCAGACAAAAGTTAACCTGTTTCACGTGAATCCTAAAGTCAACAACTGTTTAATTGCTAAAGTAGATGATAGTTGAATTTGGCATTGAAGATTTTGTCATATAAATTTTGATAACATTGTTAAGGTCAGTAAGTCCAAGTTGGTAAGAGGTTTGCCTCAATTGGACAAACTGGTGAATGCTCTTTGTAAGGAATATTAGTTAGGAAATATGACATCCTCAACTTTTAAGAGCAAATCTTATTCAGCAGAACATCTATTAGATTTGGTTCATACAGATCTCTATGGACCAATAAGAACTAAAAGTATTCAAGGTGATAGATATTTTATGATCTTGACTGACGATTGCTCACGAATGATGTGGGTCACATTCTTCAAGGAAAAAACAGAAGCCTTTGGTAATTTCAAGGCATTCAAGGCCTTAGCTAAAAAAGAAAGTGGTAAGAAGATAAAGTGTTTGAGGACTGATCAAGGTGGTGAATTTACTTCATAGGGATTCTCTAGATATTGTGAAGATAATGGAATCAAGAGGCAACTTTCTACACCGAGGACACCACAACAGAATGATATTGCAGAGAGAAACAATTGGTTAGTTGTTGAAGCTACTAGAATGATGATTATACAAGAGGGAGTAGCAAAAAATTTCTGGAGAGAAGTTGTCAACACAACTGTTTACACTATGAACTGAGCATTGGTAAAGAGAGGCAAGGATAAAACTCCTTATGAATACTGGTATGGTAGATCACCTAATGTCTGTTATTTTAAGATTTTTGGTAGTAAATGTTTTATTAAGAGAGGTGACTATGTTAGTAAGTTTGAGGCTAAAAGTGACAAAGGCATAATTCTTAGTTACTCCACCAAAAGTAAGGCCTACAAATGTTACAACAACCGAACACAAAGAATCATTGAAAGTGTTGATGTTTGAGTGGATGAGTATCCTAAAGTCTCAGGAGAAAACATTGAGGAGAAAAAGGATGAAGAACCTTGCATTCTGATTTTGGAACCAAAACCAGTGAAGCCAGAAGTTGATGAAGTAAATGATGTTGTACCAGTTCAACCAGAATAGGTAAATTTAGAAGAAGATGATGATAGTGAAGAAGAAGAACCTGAAGGTAATGATCATGTTATTCCAAGGTATGTGAGACTCAATCATAATCCTGACCAGATTATTGGAGATAAAGATGTTGGAGTATTAACTAGAAGAAGAATCAGAGAGAATTCTTGCATGATCTCCACTATTGAGCCTACACTAGTACATTCAGGGCTAATTTCCGATGGTCTATCGTCAAAAGTCCGACTACTTTTCATCGAACTGGTGACAAATGTAGTCATTGAAAACTCATCGTCAGACTTCCCGACGATGCCATTGAACGTCAGAATTCTGACGACACCATGAACTCTTCCGATGGTTGCTATGATTTCTCCTCCGGCCAAAAATGTCATCGGATGGCCATTGAAATTCTGATGCTCCCCCACTACCATGCATCGATGACCATCCGATAAGGAAGTGTCATCAGACATACAACATCCTTGTCAGATGTTTCTTTAGTTGTTGTCAGAATTTCGATGGCATCAGAAACTTTGCACCGATGAGAATGTTGTGGGTCCGACGGTTTGGTCATCAGTACATGAAAGGCAATGTATGAGTTCTACTTTTAAAAATTACATAAAACATTTTTTAATTTATTTGATTGAGTCTTATTTGAAAAAAACATTATCAATGATGTTTCCTTTCTCCAAGAATTGGATCTAGGATCTTTTCGTCAGATAATATGTAACGTCCAATGACTAAATCTTTTCTTTACAGATGCTTATTTTATTTAATCCTCTGAGCCTGAATTATAATTTATATCTGTGCAAATGAAGAAGATACAAGCTAAAGAGTCATGTTCAAGTAAATTTTGTAAAAGAAAGAAAGCATGCATTATCTTGAATGACATGGAAACAAGCTCATCAACAGCCCAAAAGAGAGCAATTGGAGAAAAGAAAAGGAAAGTGGGTGATAAATACATAGAGAGTATGCAATACAAACAAACAATGTATGGAGTGTGTGATGTGGTCTCTAATTTATGTCCAAAGGGACTAACTTGTTTTGGAGTTCTTGGGAAACCTATTGGGCCATGCTTGGAGGAAATCAATGTGTTCATGCAAGGGCCACCTTTTTTCTATTATGAGAATGATTCTTTTGCACCGAAGGATATTTGGAAGAAAATATCCAAAAATTTCTATGGTATGGAACTAGAGTTGGTGGACCGAAGTATTTTTCAGCTTCCAGAAGACCAAGAGGTTATGTACACAATCTCCCAATAGAAGGGCGATTTCAAGAATTACCTCTCCCCCCCCATGACTATTCAGGAAGCACTTCCTCAGACAAAGGACTATTGGCCTCCATGGGATCAAAGAAAAAAACTGAATTGTATAGACACTAGATGATGTGGTAGTGTCCTTCGTGAAGAAGTCTATACTATAATTGAAAATTCACAAGGGAAACTGAAAGATAGTGAACAAAAATACACTCTTGAAAAGTGTGAAGAATGGAACTTGGTTTAGGTGGGGCCAGATCAGGTGGCTCCTCTAGAGGTTGATGAGATAGAAATTATATTAGGATTTGAAAAAGATCACACTTGTGGAACCTCTTGTGCGACTAATCAGTTGCACTATTTGGGTAATGCATTCCAAATAGATACAGTTGCATACCATTTATATGTCTTGAAAGGCTTTTATCCTGATGGCATTAAAGTTCTTTCTCTATTTTCTAGTATTGGTGGAGCAGAGGTTGCTTTGCATTGACAGGATACATTTAAGTTGTGTTGTATCTGTGGAAATATGTGAAAAGAATAGGCTTGTCCTTAATAGTTGGTGGACAAAAAGCCAATAGACATGTAGGTTGATTCAAAGAGAAGATGTCCAAGATTTGAATACAGAAGTACCAGAGGACTTAGTAGACAATGCTTTCAATGACTTTCGAAGATCATAGTAGATGTCTTTAGGTCTCAGTGGATGAAATGCCATAGAGTCCAATAGGTAAACAACACGTGTAAAGTAAACAACACGGATCTTACCATTCAATGAATTATATCTTTCCCTCTCAAAATTATCAGTTCAAGAACTCGGCTACCCAGATGACTGAAGAGGATTTTCACTGGTTTGGTCCCAATAACTGTCTCATCCAGGGTTTGACTGCTATTTTGGCTAAGGATTTGGATGATTATGAAATAGGAGAAGCTTGACCTGAAGATTATGGGGAGTTTTATCCTCTTCAGTCATCTGGGTAGCCGCGCTCTTGAACTGATAATTCTAAGAGGACAAGATATAAATCATTGAAGGGTAAGATCCATGTTATTTACCTATTGGACTCTATGGCATTTCATCCATTGAGACCTAAAGACATATACTAAGATCTTTGGAAGCCATTGAAAATATTATCTACTAAGTCCTCCAGTACTTCTGTATTCAAATCTTGGACATCTTCCCTCTGAATCAACCTACCTATCTGCTGGGTTTTGGTCCACCAACTATTAAGGACAAGCCTATTATTTTCACATATTTCCATAGATACAACACAACTTAAATGTATCCCAAGTCGATGCAAAGCAACCTCTGCTCCACCAATTTGATTATAATGTTAATTTTAAGCAATCAGATGTTAATGTAACCAATTTGATTATAATCAAACCGTGTATAAATAGTAATAGCAATAAAACACAAGACACAAGAATAGTAAAAACAATAAAACATAAGACACAAGACACCAATACCCTGGGAAAACCTTCCTCCTAGAGGTGAAAAACCTGGCCTTTAAATGTGCTATGTATTATCTCAAATGTAGATAGTTTACAAGACTTATCTCAAATTTCAGTTCAAGAAATCAGTGTTGAATGCAACCCTTTAACAACAGATGATAAAGCAGAGCAATAGAAGTCTAGATCTAATTTGCACAAGATGCTTTGACAACTTCTCTATCTTCAACCTTGCATAATCGCCTTGCACAAGTTCTCATTAGAGAGAATCGTTGCTAGTAGAACATATAGGAGAAATATGAATTATGTTGTGTCTCCAAATGACTTCATCTTGGAGCATTATATACCAACCTTAGGCGCTAATCACCCTAAGGTTGGCTTGCAAATAATAATAAATTATTATTCTATATTCCCACATTGGATATTGGGTCCAACCCAATAGTTGTTTAATTTCCCTTAGCACATTACATTTTGGGCCCAACCCAATGACACATTGAATTCCTTTATCATGCTATATTTGGGTCTAGCCTAATTTAAGATGACTTCCATGTTACATTTTGGGTCTAGCGCAATGACATATTTAAATAGAGGATAATACAAGTGCATACAATAGGTATCTGAGCTAGCTACTATTTCAACAAACCAAGGTCTGAAAATGGTACCTAGCTATAATAGGTTGGACTCACTCTGAGTGATGTTTATTTGAAGTTCTGAAATAGAAACCTGTTGTAGAACATAATGGTTAACCCTATGTTAGTGATCTAGGGCTCAGGTGTGCCTAGAGAAAACACATGAAAATGAATACAAATATATTAGAGAGCACATATCAGTGTCACACAACAAGAGAGATTCAAGAATGAGAAGACATTGAGCTAAAACTATAGGTTAGAAGATTGTTTATGCAAAAGTATCTGTGAGGTGTCTATCTTTTGTAGTCTTATATTCTTTTGTCTAGGAACAACTCTATTACATTATTATACAAGAGTAAAGATGAGTGTCATGGAAGTTACAAGACCCACAACCACTCACTTTTTGTCCATTCATGTCCCATGTCTTTTTGTTTTCTTGAAAAATTGTAAATGAAAATATCACTGTCATTGTCAAAATTGTGAGATTAAAATGAAAAGGAGTTAAGAGTGATGCAATGTGAACACGTATTTTAGGCAATGTGCTAAAGGTAGTGGTGAATAAATATATGTAATGAAGTACTACCATTTCATTCAAATCCATCAAAGTGTTAGATCCTCCTAGATCATTTGCCTCTCCTTGAGAAGCAGCAATGGCAAGTTGCAGAAAATGTGGAGAGTTGCTGGCAACCTAAGCTTTGGTAAACCATTTTCCTTAGGAAGGAATTTGACATGCATTAAAAATCTAGTAAAGAAAAATCTCTTCAATTTAGGAGTATTTTACCCTACCTTCAATTATTTGATCACTTCTACTGGTATACCACAACCAGGATTGATATTCACTGGCTAAAGTTCTTTTGAAAAGTGTCGAACAAGGGTAGAAAGTAATGGAAAAAGAGTTTTACAATAAAAACATGATGTAAACTGTTACACAATTACTGAAATTTCAGAAAACAATATGTCAAATTCAATTAGGACCAACCTAATATTGCCTAAAATTATGGCCGACCAGTTTTGTCTTCAATAATATCAATGATTGTGTATTTATATCACTTGCACTTGTCCTCCTTCTCTCATTCAGTCCTTGGTAGTCTTCCATTCAGAAACACTGAAGAGAAGATAATGGCATTAAGGGATTGAGATTGGCATCCTCTACAACAGAGTTAGAAGGTAAATCACATAAGGCAAAGTTTGAAGTGTTAAAAGAGTTCAAATGCAGCAATGGCAACTCTAGTTCAAGACAGATTCGAAAACTAATAAAAACCTCCAGTACTTCTGTATTCAAATCTTGGACATCTTCCCTCTAAATCAACCTACCTATCTATTGGTTTTTTGTCCACCAACTATTAAGGACAAGCATGTTCTTTTCAAATATTTCCACAGATACAACACAACTTAAATGTATCCTAAGTCGATGCAAAGCAACCTCTGCTCCACCAATACCAGAAAATAGAGAAATAACTTTAATGCCATCAGGATAAAAGGCTTTCAAGATAGATAAATGGTATGCAACTATATCTATTTGGAATGCATTACCCAAATAGTGCAATCGATCAGTCACACAAGAAGTTCCACGAGTGTGATCTTTTTCAAATCCTAATATAATTTCTATCTCGTCAACCTCTAGAGGAGCCACCTGACCTGGCCCCACCCAAACCAAGTTCCATTCTTTGCACTTTTCAATTTTGTATTTATGTTCACTATCTTGTAGTTTCCCTCATAAATTTTCAATTATAGTACGGAGCTCTTCACGAAGGACACTACCACATCGTCTAGAGTCTATGCAATTCAATTTTTTTCTTTGATCCCATGGAGGCCAATAGTCCTTTATCTGACGAAGTGCTTCCTAAATAGTCATGGGGGGAGAGGTAATTCTTGAAATTTCCCTTCTATTGGAAGATTGTGTACATAACCTCTTGGTCTTCTGGAAGGTGAAAAGTACTTCAAGTCTACAAACTCTAGTTCCACACTATTAAATTTTTGGATATAGTCTTCCAAATATCCTTCGGTGCAAAAGCATCATTCTCATAATAGAAAAAAGGTGGCCCTTGCATGAACACATTGATTTCCTCCAAGTGTGACCCAATAGGTTTCCCAGGAACTCCAAAACCAGTTAGTCCCTTTGGACATTAATTAGAGACCACATCACACACTCCAGACATTGTTTGTTTGTATTGCATAATCTCTATGTATTTATCACCTTCAAGACTTTCCTCTTCTTTTCTCCAATTGCTCTCTTTTGGGCAGATGATGAGCTTGTTTCCTTGTCATTCAAGATAATGTCTGATTTCTTTCTTTTACAAAATTTACTTGCATATGACTCTTCAGCTTGTATCTTCTGCTTCTACACAGATATAAATTATAATTTAGGCTCAGATGATTAAATAAAATAAGCATCTGTAAAGAAAAGATTTAGTCATTGGATGTTACATATTATCTTATGGAAAGATCCTAGATCCAATTCTTGGAGAAAGGAAACATCATTGATAATCTTTTTTTCAAATAAGACTCAATCAAATAAATAAAAAAATGTTTTATGTAATTTTTAAAAGTAGAACTCATGCAATGTTTTCATGCACCGATGGCCAAACCGTCAAACCCACAAAATTCTTGTCGGTGCAATTTTGTGGTTAGATGGAAGAGGTAAGAAAAGGATGCATGTTGTAAAATGGAAATGGTGTTGCTTGAGTAAGGACTTAGGTGGATTGGGGATCAAAGACTTCAGGCAACAAGGTATTGCCTTAGAAATCAAATGGATTATCAAGGCTTTAGAAGGGAATAAACCATGGAAGATATTAATCAGGAGAAAATTCATGATTGTCAATCATTATAACATTTTAGGTGGGAATATTGTTGATAATTCATCATGGTTTGAAATTATTGTCAGGTATGTCTGCAATTTGAGTAAAAAGTCTAACTATTTTTGGATTTTATTGTCTATTGAAATTATTTGGTTTCTTTGGAAGAGAAGGAATGAGAATGTGTTCCAAGGTAAAGGGAGGGTTCTTATTGAGTGTAATCTTAGAATCATAATGCTAATGATTTTTAAATAGGTATCATTTATATTGAAGATGCCAATAGGAAGATTCATGAAGATATTGGATGAAGGTTCATGTTCAATATATAAAGAAGACATTTAGGATGTTGCCTATTGACCCCAAGATTTAAGAAAGATAGGGAAGAAATTCTAGGATGAGTATATAGACTTTTACAATAAATACCAAAAAGAACACCAATATCAATTAAAGAGGGGTGAAGCTATAAGACACCTAGAAATGGCTAACCAAAACTTTGATTGCTCTAGTTGAGAGAGGATAATTGCACCCCTTGGAAGAGAATTTGATACTTTCCAAATTAGTAGGATTGAACCTAGGAATAATGACAAAGGAAAAGACAAAGAAGCTAATAATGAAGATGGAGAGAATAAAGAGAAAGAGGAGAATCTACATAATATTAGTGATAATGAATCCTAATAAGCTATTACAATCTATCTTTCTGAATATGTTGTCAACAGATGATATAATATTGATGTAATTTGATGTTGACTCGAAGCTCTACACGTTACTCTTAATCATATAAACTAATTCTTTTTTTTTCTTCTAATTTTAAGGTGGTTTATCCTGGTTGGGGATTTGATGGAGTAATCAACTTGGTCACTATTATTGTAACCTAACTTTTTACTCTGATTTTATTTTGGTAATCGATCTTCAAAAAAAATAAAAAAATCTACATAGCAAACACACTACACTCACATACACTCTTATATGAACCTTGATATGTGTCTTGCTTTAGGATAACCTAGTGTACCACAAGCCAAATAGAAATAGACACAAGATGAGGGAACTAGTATTTGTTTCTAACCTCATTTTATCACTTATCATCAACCAACTCAACACTATCAATGATTAATTTGAGGTGTAAAGATTCAACAAATTGCTACAAATTTCATTGAGTAAAGGCAACATAGGTGACAACCACCCTAACTTCCACAACAAAAGTCATAGACATAAGATTCCTACCTTTTGACCTTTTGCAGTTTGATCCTGCAAGATTTAAAAATTCATATGTGCTAGATTTTTTATCATATAATAATCACATATATGATTTTATCCTTAGGCTAGATAATGGGCATGGTCCAAATTTTAGTTGTTTAAATTCATATTTTTTTCAAGGTTGACGATTCCTAGATCTAATTGTTATCCATTGGTATGATGTCAAAAATTTTGAATTGTGTATCTAAGGTTGTGTACTTAAATGCATCATGCTAAGATTCTTTCACATAAGATAAGAAAGATTTAAACATAGTTTAGAAATCACAAAGTACTGAAAGAACATGAATTTTTCTTCTCTCATTTTTTATAGTTGATATGTGGGTCTTTACACTATCATCA
The DNA here is from genome assembly GCF_030272615.1 of Cryptomeria japonica. Lineage (NCBI taxonomy): Eukaryota > Viridiplantae > Streptophyta > Pinopsida > Cupressales > Cupressaceae > Cryptomeria > Cryptomeria japonica. The sequence continues at coordinate 374,066,024 of NC_081408.1, read as the reverse complement.
TAATTAATGTTAGAGAGGGTTGTGAAGAAGAATGGCCATGAAAGGAGTGACTTTCCTAAGTGCTTGAGACTGTCACAAAAAGTGAGTGTTGCAGTAGTGAATCTTCCTTTGACCTTTGGGTGGTTGGGAGGTTAAAGATCCATGGTGGTATATGTTGAGTGGTTGGGAGGGTAAAGACCCACATATCAACTATCTACTTTGACATTCTAGTATGGTGTCCACCTACTCTAAAACCTTGTGGGAACTCTCTATTTGATACTAACATATACATAACATGTGCCTCATATATAACCCTATGTTAGCTAGGCCCCACCATAATTAGAAGATCCTAACTACTAAAAATAATACATTCTCCCCTAAAAGGTTGTTAAGTCATAGAAGGCCTAGCTTGATAGCCCTATAGTCTCTCATACCTAAAATATCCTTGTGTTGATGATGGTCACATGTGACTACCCTATGGCCCCTACTATGCTCTAAACCTTTGTCCCTAATATTGATAATATTGGGTTTTTCTTTGAAATCCTATAGTAAGTCTAAATTCTCGTTTGAAGGATGGGGAGGCCTATGGACACTTTAGTCCCTTGATAAAGGTTACAAACTTCTCTCATCCCTCTTGTGTCCTCCCATGTACCTCCTTTTCCATAAGAGACTTTGTCATAGCAACCCTAAAGTCATTTGGATTGGCCATGTGTATGAAAACTGAAATATTAGGCTTTCCACCCCAAATGAAATAATTGACAAGTAACTTGTCTTGAATGTAATCTACAAACTACAAGAACTCTGAAAACTAACTCTCATGTGAGCCACTACGAAAACTCATTATGCAAATTGTTAAACTCATCTATGCATCTATGTCAAAAATATTTTGAAATAGAACACACTTTGAAGCACTCCAAAATGGTATCCCATGAGAGGGTTTCCAATGTGAGTTGGTGCATTTTATCCTCCCATTACCACAAGGTGGAAGCAAGTCCTCTCAAAAATTGCATTGCAAATTATGCATTTAGGTTTCTCACATATAGATGCAACCCAAAGCATAAGTCCAAGCTAAGTAACCAAGACTTAGCCTTAACCCCATTTCTGGATCTTAAAAATGTAGAGGATTGGAGATGAAGAAACTCTCGAATATGATCCTTTGGCTCATGATATGTGCTTGCTATAGTCTATACCTCTTGTATTTATGCATGATGAGGCTAGGTAATGTGTATTGATCAATCTTCTATCTCCTCTATGTGTATTTCCCAAATTCAAGGCAAACTCCTAATAAGCTCCCAAGATGCAAGTATATGCTCCTCTACTAGAAGTGGATCCTCATGAGGTGTCTTCGTTGTGGGTGAAAACCTATCCTGTATCACACCTATCAAATTCTATAAGGCTTGTAAGATTTGAGGTCCATACTCGGGCTACTCATTTGGTGAAAACTCTCAAAGTGATATGACTCTTCTTGTCCCTCATGTGAATGTACTCCTCTTGAAGTACTACAACATGGATGACCCTTCCTTCCATTTCCTACACCCTATTTTCTAACCCACACCTCATAACCTTTACCTCACTTCCTATCATTATTACCTTCCATCTACCTTTCATATCCCCTATCTTAACCTCCTTCACTTTCCTACATCCTATCCTAAACCTTAACCTCATACATATTTACTTTTACTTCACCTACCTAACCTCATTCCATCCTTCACATCCTTTTATCTCCCCCCCTTCACTTTTCTACCTTCCAAACCCCTAACATATCCTAAATTAATCTTTCACCATTACATCCTTCACCACTTACCTCCCTATCTTATCCTAACACACACCTCATAACCTTATACCTCTCAACTTCCATTTTATACCACCTTCCTATCATGGTACACTTATCCTCCCTTCCAAAACACCAACAAAAAATGGCACTCAATCACTACACAGTGGTCTCATGGTCCTGCAAGTGTAGGGAGTTTTTGTCATGGCCATATATACCAGCATCCATACCCAAGGTAAGCTCCTCAGCTAGAGCCTACATTCAGGCCACTTCTAGCAAATATCAGATACAAGAGTGGCACAATCTGTGGTTCTTCCCTATTTGATCACATAGGTTTAGGTCATCCCACTCCTTAATTAGGATATATTTTAAATATGGAAAGTAGTGTTAATATGTTTCAAGCTTACAATGCTCATACAAAATATATCCAAATTTTATTTTATACATCTTTGTTATTGAAGATATTGGAGGTTACAAAAGCTATTTTAGGTCTATGTAACTTTTCAAATAAAAAAAAGTCAATCTTCGTAACTATTATCAAATTGTTTGTTATTTAAAATGTAGTGTTTAATTAATACATGATTATAGGATTGTTCAAGGGTTTAGGTCTTGTAATAAATTCTTCTTTTAAATCGATCATATCATATTACAGAAATCTCTCACCATCTCTCCTATTGGCAATTAATCTGATAAATTTATAATAAACTTTGAATCTAGATATTTGAAAAGAAAATAATTTTTTTCAACACAATATGTATAACAATGAATTGGTTGATTATACCCTACCTTTTTTCTTAAACCAGATCTTGGCGGCACCCCAATCCAGAACTGTTTCCTTCCTTGTAATGCCCCAATTTTTTTGTGATGGAAGAGGTTGATGAGACAAAGAGGCAGGAATAATGTTTATCAAATGACTTGATCTTTTTTTTTTTTAAGTAATGCCCACAGTCGTCGGAATTTCGACGACTGCAGACACTTTTTCTAAAAAAACCCAAATTTCATTGCCAATTCCTTCTCCATCGAAACCAAATGTTGAAATATCGTCAGAATTCTGACGAATGCAGGCATTTAAAAAAAAATCAAATTTGGTCACAATATACCTTCTCCGTCGAAAACCTCCATCGGAATTTTAGGCCAAATGTATTAGTGATAGAACTGCTAAGGAAGCATTTGAAGATGATCATTGGATTAAAGCTATGGAGGAGGAGCTTGACTAGATTGAGAAGAACAATACATGGACCCCAATACTCAGATCGGTGAATAAAAATGTGATAGGTACTAAATGGGTATTCAGGAACAAACTGAATGAAGATGGAGTAGTAGTCAGAAAGAAAGCTAGATTGGTTTGCAAAGATTATGCACAGGAAGAAGAAGACTATGGTGAGACATTTGCACCAGTTGCTAGTTTGGAAGGTGTTAGGACTCTACTTGCATTTGCAGCATATAAGGGATTCAAAGTATATCAAATGGATGTGAAGTCAACATTTTTGAATGGAATACTTGAAGAAGTATACATTGAGCAGTTAGATGGTTATGCTTTGAATGATGTAAAGGATATGGTGTGTAAATTACACAAGACACTATATGGTTTAAAGAAAGCACTGAGATCATGGTATGAAAGACTACATTCACACCTGATAAAGATAGGCTTTTAGAGAACCAGTGAAGACAACAATATATATCTCAAATCTAAAGGAGATAAGATACTGGTTAGTGAAGTGTTTGTGGATGATATCATATTTGGAGGAAATGATGACATGAGTGATGACTTTGCTAATGAGATGAAAAGTGAATTTGAAATGTCTCTAGTAGGAGAGATAAAATTCTTCATTGGTTTGCAAATTCAGCGGATAAAGAGTGGTATTTGCATCACACAGTCTAAATATGTGAAAGAGGTATTAAAGACATTTGGAATGAGTGATTGTAAACCAGTTGGGACACCAATGGTTACAGGTTATAAATTGTCTAGGGAGGATGAAGTTGCATCTGTTGATGAATAGAAGTATAGGTCATTGATAGGGAAATTACATTATGTTGTTCACAATAGACTGGATATTTTTCATACAGTTGGTCTAGTTGCCAGATTTCAGAAGAATCCAAAGGAGACACATTTGATAGCAACCAAGAGGATATTCAGATATTTGAAAGGTACTATTGACTATGGATTATGGTATCCATATGCAGGTAACTTTGATTTGAAGGTTTATACGGATGCAGACTGGGCAGGTAATGTTGATGATAGGAAGAGCACAATCGGTGGTGCATTCTTTCTTAGAGGAAGACTTGTTTCATGGAGCAGCAAGAAGAAGAGTTGTACATCACAGTCCACTACTAAAGCTGAGTATGTTGTAGTGTATATGAATTGTACCCAGACAATCTAGATGAAACACATTCTGGAAGGATTCAAGTTGAAGATTACAGATCCAAGAAGGATCTTATGTGATAACACCAGTGCAATTAATATTTCAAAGAACCCGGTGTTGCATGCTAGAACCAAGCATATTGAGCTGAAATGTCATTTCTTAAGAGAGAAAGTGTAGAGTAAAGATGTGTTATTGGAGCATGTATCTACCAAGGAGTATCTAGCAGATATCTTTACTAAACCTCTATCTAAGACTACTTTTGAGTATCTTAGAGGTCAGCTAGGGGTTGTGCCCTTACATGAGGTCAATTGAGCATGATGTGGAATACATCAGTCCTAGAGCTAATTGAAGAATCTTGAAGAAGGGTTGGTGTAGAGTGGAGTTATTCCATAGGGGGGGCATCAAGTTGCAGGTTGATGTTGCAGAATAGTGAAGTATGATATTGCATATTTTACTTTCACTTTGGCATTGTTGTCAAAGGGGGAGAAGAACTTTATGATTAGGGAGAAGAACCATATGATTGAAAGAGAGAAGATCTATAGCCAGTTACCAGTAGAAGACATGGAGACTCAGTTGAAGGAGAGTGCATGGTAAAATGTAAACCAGTATTCCTATTCACAATCATAGCAATCAAGGGTATTGATACTTGTATTGCCATCAATTTCAAAGGGGGAGATTGTTGACACTTGCATGAAGATTGTATTGATGAGATTTTATGTTGTCATTGATGTCAATTATAACTGGTAATGATGTTGTAATAATGTTGTTTTGCAACTGGTAGGAGAGCTTGTGAAGGAAACCGGTATTACTACGAAAGAAGTGAGATCAACTGGTAAACCCTACCTCTTGATATGCTAAACCCTAACTGATGAAGTTTGGTGAATCGACTGTATTGGTTTAGATCAAATGATGAGCGGTAATGATTATGCCACATATGCATGTTGTATGAGACGAGTTTCAAATGATTCTTCGCATGTAGAGATAATGGTTTTTGTCTTGGGAATGAGCAAGTTCATTGCATGTAATGGAAACCATGTGATGAGTTACAGACTTCAATGAAGCGGTGATCAAGGAGCGGTCGAGGTTGTCTTGAATGATGTATAGTGATTGCTAGGTAATCCAATGGTCATACTTGAACCAATTTGTTTGTAATCTATATGAGATCTTAGGTTTGTGATGTGTTACCGACCTATTGTTTTGTTTATAAGGTCGATGAGTTGTTTTGTTGTAGTGTTGGAAATTTTGGTTGAATGTAAGAGTGATTGGTTGCTGAACCAAATGAAGTATCTACAGTATGTGTAAAGGCAAATAGGAGCATGAAAAGGATATGATTAAGTAGAGTATTGTTATTCACTAGATTAGCAAACCTTTGTTGTTCTCTGACAATTACAACAATCAAATCCCTTAACCGGGTAATCTCTAACAAGCTTAGTGTTATCTAAATCCTCTAACCAGGTGATCTATTAGCATGGATTTCAAATCCTCTACCAAGGTTACTCCTAATAGGGTATTGCTTCTAATAGGGCATTATAGTCAATCCCTTAACCGAGTGGTCCCTAACAGGATTTGTTCTTAATAGGACTTATTGTAAAGCTTTAGCAAGCTTGGCTCCTAACAGGGCGAACTTCAGAAGAGTTCAGAATACTTGTGGGTATTTGTCCCCACCATGGTTTTTCCCATTTGTGTTTCCACATCAAAATCATTGTGTCAAGTGGTGAATTTTTTGTGGTTATGTTTGATATGGTTAATTTGCTTAACAGTTAAATCCACTTAGATATGATATGATGACTGAAAACAATTTGAAATGAGCTTTTAATTTTGTCAGTAAAGTATTTCAATGTTTTGGTTAAAAGGTTTTGAGAGTTTCAAAGTTGTTTTACTGTTATTCTGTTATGACAATCAACCAGTTTACTTGACAGTGATATTGCAATTTGTAGTTCAGTGTTCAAACTAGTCAGTTTTGAGTTTGTCTTGAGAGGTTGTTTTTGTTTGGTGAAAAGTTTATTTCAATTTTCTATCTACTGATTCACCCTCCCCCCTCTCAGTAGTTGACTAGATCCTTATTGATTCATCATACCATCACCCTTGTCCTCCTAGGACAGGGGTGTGGCGCCCCTGTCCCTACCCTAATTTAAGGAAGGACCCTTCCTAGGGTTGCATTGTTGGTTATTCCTCGGGCGGGAAACTCCCCCAATGTCAGCTTGGGATGAAATTCAAATCCACAAACATGTATTTGAGGGGCATTTGTCCTCTCATTTGCATTAGTTGAAGTTGGATAAGATTGGAGTGTGCACAAGCAATCAAGCATTCAAGCATTCTTTTCCATCATTGAGCATTCTCAAGTGTCCCTTCAAGGCTAGGTGTTGCATTCAAGTCAAGGAATCAACCATTGAAGAGGAGATTGATTTCAACATTCAATTCCACACAAACATTTCTATCAACATTGCTACTACAACCTCCCTTGAGGCAATTTATAATTCAGTCTTTCATTTACATCTAATTGCAAGTACTTTCTTTCATTACTTGGTTAATTCCAAAACTAGGGTTTGACCTAAAGGAAAATCCCCAATCCCAACCCCTTTTCCTCTATTTTTTTGTGTGTAGGTTGCAGGTGCGTAGCTATACTTTTGGATTTGGGCTCCATTTGTAGAGGCAAAAAAACCCTTTTCATTTCACAGATTTTTTGGAGGACCATGTACATTGCCGCCACAGTCTGGGCAACTTTTTTTCAAATTTGCAGGGTGACTTCGTCTTGACATTTTATTGTCGGATCCAGGCGCACAGCTTCATCCCATATTCTGATCTCAAGTTATAATCAGTTTTTTTGTCACTTTTGCACTACATAATTCAGTCAATTTCCTTTCCAAATCAAACAAGAAAGACGGGATCAACTTAGCATTACCAATTCATTCAAAATTCAATCTACCATCTTTGTGTGGAGAGATTGAATCTAGTGAATTATCCTCTCCTCTTTCTAATGTAATGGTGAAAAGTTCTTGAATGGTAATCGATAGCGAAACTCTTATCTCTCTTTGAGGGAAAGGGTAGTTTCCTTCTTGATTTATTATTCACAATTTTCCCACCATTACATTTTGGTGAACCTGACATCTTGCATGCTTTCCTTTGAACAACATTGCATATTTTTCATTTACAAGTTTCAAATTTCTGCAAACTTAGTGGTTACATCATTAAAAACCCTAGTTTTTTATTAAAATTGAACTTGTGATTTGTAAATATTGTTTGTGGTTATCTTAGATCTGAAAATTGTTTTGATTGTCAAATTCAGTTTCCTCATTGTCTTGTTCAGTTTGCAATTAAAATTTACAAAATTAAGAGGTTACTTGTTAAAACCCTAATTTTCAAAAACCATATTGAACTTGTGCAAAAATTGGATTTCAATTTAATTTTCAGATTTCAGATTGTTCTCAAATTTGTGTTCAATCCTACAATTCAAATTTTCAGTTTCCCCCCTTTTTTCCCAAAATTCAAATTTCAAAATTTAAGTGGTTAGGTCGTCAAACCCTAATTTTTAAAATTAATTGGATTTTGTGTGAATTTCAAATCAATTTCATTTACATTCAGATTTCTAAACATTTTCCAAGGTGGCCCTATCCATTAGGTTTGACCCTTTTCAAAATTGCAATTCAATTCCTCTTTTTATTCAAAACTCTAATAGGGTCCTATTTTCACATTTGCACCTTCATTTCACCCATATAGAGATTGTAAAATTCACCAATTTTGGGGGGTTAGCTTTAAAATCATTGTAATATCCATCCCTGAAATTTTTGAAAAAAGTTGGTTGGACCATAAGCATTCCTGCCACGGTCCTCTTTTTTTTTCTTGAAATTTTGAGAGATTGTTATGACTGTATTTAATAGCCTAAATCTAGAAGATTGGTTCATTTTATCAATTTTCAATCCCTCTAGAATCGGGAATACCTTCAAAATTCAACATTTCAAATTTTAAGAATTTCTTTTAAATTAAGAGGTTAATTATAGTCTGCCCTGATTTTAAAAATTATGATTTTAAAATTAAGTGGTATTCCCTTGGCCCTAATTTTAAAATTCTAATTTCCTTTCATTTTTGGAAATTGTGTCATCCTCTTCCCCCAAAAAAGTTCAAATTGTGTAAGCTTTGTTCTACAATTCAAAATTCAAATTTTCCCTTTAGTGCATGAGTTTTACCACTATTAGTCCTACCTATCCTATCCTTGTTAGATGAAGCATTATAATTAAGGCTTCCCGAGGTTTAATTACCGAGGAGATGGAGCCTAATTTGGGTGACTTCTTTAATGAGGATCATCCTAATTCTTCCCATCCTAATCATGTGCCTATTCACCCCATTGGTGGATCCCATGATGAAGAAGAAGATTTAACTAGGGTTTCTTTAGATCAACTTTCCACATTAGACAATCAATTTGATAGTTTTCAACAATGGATGTCCCAAGAGTACCCTAATGGTGAAGCTCTTCCATTAATTGAAGGTCTTAAATGCATGCTTCAAAGTGATAAGAATGGAATTGATATATTGTGTGGCATTACACATATTGTTTATTCTAATGTCATGCCTATCAAAAGTTGTGCCTAAACCCTACGTTACTCACAACCTTCAACACAAGTCAATCCTTCAATTCCTTTGACTAATCCTATGACTAGTATTCCTACTTTCACATCTAACATCATGGCTACTTCAACTCAAAATGTCATTCCTACAACCATGGGTCATGGGTGCAATCCATCTTCTTTAGTTAATCCTCCATATTTACCTATGTCTTCCATGAGTGTTCCTATTATTCCTCAACCAATCAGTGTGACACAAGGGGGCAATTCCTTCAACAACTTCATTTCTCCTTTAAGTGTCCCTTTTCCTACCCAGTCATCACTAATTCCTACTTATCATAATGTCCCACCACCTTATTCTCAGTCCATGACTTCTTTCAATAACATCACACCACCTTCTCAATCACCTATGTCTAACATCAATTCTTCTACCAAAATGACAATTAACAATCTTGCTCAAACCATGTCTTACTTACAACAACAAATTGCTTCCATGAGTTGATCCAAGTTTAGTGTGCCCACCTTTGATATTGTGATCCCACTTTCTCTTGATATTGTTAAATTTGTGCCACCTAAACATGTTGAGATCCCTCAATTGGAACTCTATAATGGAAAAGGTGATCCTCTTACGCATGTGAAAACATTTCAAACCTTGTGTACTAATTTTTCTTGTGATCAAAGATTACTTGCAAAATTGTTTACAAGAACACTAAGAGATAAGGCCTTACAATGGTATTTCTCTTTGCCTTCTTATTCTATCTCTTCCTTTCAACACCTGGCAAATGCTCTCATCCAACAATTTCAAAACAACATTGGTCCTAAAATCACTTTGACTGATTTAATGCATTGTAAATAATGTGTTAAAGAAAAAGTGACTAATTTCATTGGTAAATATAAGCATTTGTGTGCTCAAATTTATTTTCATGTGCCTAATAATGATATTCAAAGAATTTTCATTTCTAATTTAAAAAAATATATCAAGGAAAAGCTTCTTTTGTTCGAGTTTACTTCCTTTCCGTAGTTGTGCGCAACACTCCACAATTATCAACTAGATGTGATTCAAATGGAGTAATCCACTCCTATGACTCCAAGTGATAAGGGGGAGAGTGTTCAAAAACCATTTTTGAAGTTCAAACCAACAAAAAGCTTCATCAAGTTCAATGATCCAATCAACAACAACCATATGAATGCTACAACAAGTGTGCCTTATATTTCCAAATTTTTCCAAAGAGAAAGACAATTTACTCCTTTGAATAAATCTTTACATAGTATTATGTCTCAGTTGTTGCATAGAAATATTATCAAACTTCCTCCTATAAAATAAATTGATCTTTCCAAACTTGCATCTCCTTATTTTGATAACAATTCTTTTTGCCAATTTCATCATCAACCTGGTCATGATAATGAGAAATGTTTTACATTGAAAAATAAGGTTCAAGACTTGATTGATAATAATACTATATTTGTGGTAGGTGTGAATGATAAAGGGAATAAATTAGTTGCTCCTCTTAATCAAAATCTTAAGATTTTCATTGATCCCTTGCCATCTCATACCTCTAACATTATTGAGATTGTGTCTAATTCTCTCACTTCTGAAGAATTCACCTCTATGGCTCCAAACTTGGTTAATATAGTAGAAACACAGGATATGCCTAAGGATCCTTGTATTACATTTGACCCTAGAAAGACTGTTAGAGAACCTGATGGCCCTTTATACATAGTGGTGAAGATTAAGGATATCCCTTGCCATGGTTCGCTGATTGATCCCTCTTGCATGGTTAATGTCATAACTGAAGAGTATCTTTTCACTTTACCATTGCATAAACCACTATATGATGCTTCTAATGTGGTTGTGAAGTTATTTGATGGCTTCTCTTATCCCACCATTGGTTCTATCACCCTTCCTATTGAGATTCATGCTAAATCCATGGATGTTGACTTTGTTATCATACCTTCTTCTAAGCAATTCCATGTGAAGTTGGGCTATCCTTGGCTATCTTCCATGAAGGCAATTGCTTCTCCAATCCACAAGTGTCTTAAATTTCCTCACAATGGAGAAATAATAACCATGAACCATAGCTTATTTCATCCATCTGAAAGAAGCCCTGGTGTTCCTATTGATCTCTTTTGGCCTAAACAATTTCAATCTCTTCCATCAAGGAGCGATGCTCTTTTTCAATCTTATAAAAAATGGAAGAATGATATGATATTATCCTTAAGTCAACCTAGATCGTCAACACCTGGAATTCCTATTATTCTTCAAGATGAGGTTCTTCCCCTCTTGGATAGAACTAATCTCCCTCCTAAGGAAGATTGTCCACCTACCCCTATGGATGTGATTTTAGCTTCTCTTAAGGAGAACAACAATATTCTTCCTAAGGTTAGAACTATACCCCCTCCTCATCATGGACCCAATCTCCTTCCTACACATAATATTCCTCCTTTCTATGGCGTAGTTCCACCTCCTTCCTCTTAACAAGAGAAGAGGATTTCTTCTCCTATTGTTCAACCAAAAATACCTCAACCTAAACCTTCAACTATCAAGGAAAGAAACACTCCTACTTTTTCAAGTGTTCTTCCTCCTTCTCAGCCTTCCACTAAGATTTGATGGAATCATTGTGCAAGACAATGTTGACGAAGATGCCATGTTCAAGCTTGTGAAACTATCCCTCAAAATATTCAAACTCCTCAGACTTTGACAGTTGACATGATTCCCTTTTCTCCTAATAAAGATGTTCAACCTACATCTCCAAATCATAAATTGCACAAAACATGTGATGGTGTTACTCCTATTCATGTTCTTGCTCCTCTTTCTCTAAACTTTGACGAAGAAATGAGTGAAAATGTTATTCATAATGGTAATACAACCCCTAATGCTTCTGATAGTGAGTATGAGTATGTTGATGTGGACAAACATTTATCAGATGAGTTTTCACAAACCCTAATCCTAGATCCTAGAATCGAACACAGTGACTTACAACATGAGCATAGTCCTTGTTTGGATCTTGTGATAACTCCATCTATTGTGCTCAATATCGCTCCTCTAGTGTGTTTCTCACCTTCCTGAAATAGTGGTCAGCAAGATTGGGAGGTAGATGTCATGCTAGACTAGCAATATTAGTACTGTAGATATTTCTCTCTCTCATTTCTTTCTCTTTTGTGACCATTCTTCTATGTGTATCCCTATTCTTCTATTGTTCCCTTAATGTCTACTTGGGGATGATGCAAAGCATTGAGATCTTTTCTTGGTCTCTTTCATGTTGACTCAAAAAAAACATCCTCTCTTCCCTTTCTTCTAAGGTAGTATCCTTATTTGGGGAATGATGATTATTATATGCATATACATACATGATATACATGAGTTATCATATAACATACTGACCCCAAGGAAAGCGACACTACCTCATGTTTTGTGTTTATTATCCTTGGGTTTATACCTTGATTGGGGGCTAAATCCTTGCGATAATGTGCTCCCTTCCTTCTCTCTCTTGGGTGTATCCTACCTTAAAGAAATCACTCCCGATAAGGCACATGTGATCGCTTTAACGTGGGGGCATACACTCCGCTCATATTTTCCTTCTTGTGATACTTAGAATTACTTAGTGAACTTTGTTTCTCTTTGTAATCTTTTGTATCCTTGCTTTCATGACTCATAGTGAAGGGAATTTTTATACTTGTAGTCATGGTTCTCCCCTTCTCGATCTTCTCTTTTATTTTGTCAATCAAAGTCATAAGATCCTAAGTCCACTGGGGGCTTGGCACATCTTGTCTCCTTGACATGGTAAAAGTCTTTCAGTCTTATTTCCTTGTACTTTACCAATAGTATTAACGTACATACTCCCACTAAAGTGGGGGCTAAATGTAGTGTTATAAAATTATGACCCTAAAAAATTTTGACTGCATTAGGGTCCTCACGCATGTGAATTTGAATCCTCTAGCCTGATCGAAGATTAGAGATTTCTTAGCTTGTGGAAACAACTTCTTCCTTGTCCTCTACATCACCACGTCTGCACTTGTCCCTAGAGAAAGGGGTAGGATAGGGGTGTGGTTCCACTGTCCCCCCTTGGACATGCACTTGGCTAGGTGTTGCATTCAAGTCAAGGATTCAACCATTGAATAGGAGATTGATTTCAACATTCAATTCCACACAAGCATTTCTATCAACATTGCTACTACAACCTCCCTTGAGGTAATTTACAATTCAGTCTTTCATTTACATCTACTTGCAAGTACTTTCCTTCATTACTTGGTTAATTCCAAAACTGGGGTTTGACCTAAAGGCAAACCCCCAATCCCAACCCTTTTTCCTCTCTTTTTCTATGTGTAGGTTGCAGGTGCACAGTTGTACTTTTGGATTTGGGCTCCATTTGCAAAGGCAGAAAAACCCTTTTTGTTTTGGGGATTTTTTGGAGGACCGTGTACATTCCCGCCACAGTCCAGACAATTTTTCTTCAAATTCGCTGGACGTGTCCATTTTGACATTTTACTGCTAGATCCAGGTGCACAACTTCATCCCATATTCCGATCTCAAGTTATAATCAGTTCTTTTGTCACTTTTGCACTACATAATTCAATCAATTTCCTTTCCAAATCAGACAAGAAAGAGGGGATCAAGTTAGCATTCCCAATTCATTTAGAATTCAATCTACCATCTTCGTGTGGAGAGATTGAATCTAGTGAATTATCCTCTCCTCTTTCTAATGTAATGGTGAAAAGTTCTTGAATGGTAATTGATAGAGAAACTCTCATCTCTCTTTGAGGGAAAGGGTATTTTCCTTCTTGATTTATCATTCACCATTTTCCCACCATTATAGGTATATGATATAAACCATTCCAAAAGTAGTACATGAAAGGTATTCTTACATCTTGGATTCCAAAAGATATATTAATGAGAAGGATTAGGCATTAGGGATAAAAGATGCCAAGGAATTTATATTAAGAACATGCCCAAAAGTCTAGCTTCAAAACAAAACAAAAAATAATGGGAAATAGGGATAGAGAAAAATCTATGTAGGGATGTGAAATTTTGAAACCTCAAAACTTGATAGTTCTTTAAGTAAAATGATCCAAACAAATTGAACTTGAAGCACATGAAACTTAACCATCACATAATAATAAATTGCACATCTCCATAACCAAGGTAAGGACTAGAAGTGTAGTGCCCCTCCATTATTCATCTTTTATGGGAGGATGTGATAAACACTTTTAGATTTGTTCATGTTCTATATGCTTCCTGTTTCATTCTTAATATTGATATTTTCTTTGACAATAGTGGATTTATTATGATTATTGTGTTGATTCAAGATCTAGTTGGATTATTGAAGATAGGACTATGCAAAGCTTTGTGATAATTGCACCATTTAGGACATGTGGTTCATGATTATTCCTTATGATGATTTATCTTGTGATAGACATTTCATATTGACAAATGAGACACAATGGTGATATGTGGCTGACAATATATTCAGGACTATTATGATGAGGGACTTAGGGTTAGTGATTTATATGCACTCATCATGCATGTGAGGCTTATATTTTCTTATGATGATATGATGGTATCTTGTTATGTGCTAACCTCAGTTCATGTTTATATCGGGTACTCGTGATGAATATGATGTTATATTGTCATGATTGTTTTACTATTGTGTTAGTGAAAGAGATGATGCCATACCACTCGCCTATGAGTATGGTATGACGTTGTTACTCTCTTTCACCTGTCTGATTATTTTATGTTATATATATATATATATATTCCCAATGGCAAGTTGATCGAAGGTGATATGAGTTCCTACTACACATTCTAGGCTTAAGTTGATACCTTGTCAGTTTAGTAACTTGGCTTGAGTCATCTTGTAGGCGACGTGTGGTATGTTGATTTGACTTTATGTCGGGTTTCTTTGTGGAGGTGTGACTATTAATTAATTGATTTATATAGTTTATTAATATTAAATTAAATTGATGGATGACATTGATATTTAAATATAATGGCATATTTAATTATTGAGGATTAATATTTATTAATGTTATTTTGTGGGTCATAATATTTGGCATTTATAATTATGCATGAAAGATTATTTATTTACTATATTTTATATGTATGTGGGAGATATTAATGAGATTGAGTTTAAATTATATTGGCCAAAGCATTTATATTTATTTGTGAATTTAGTTATTTGTTTATTTATTTATTGGTTAATGAATTAATTTATTGTTTATTATTGTTTAATCTTTTACCCATTTATTTATTTATCATTTACTTTACCTAACATCTTTTATTATTGGCTATGAGATTTTGAAATGAGATAATATTATTTTATATTATCTTTGTATTGATTTTCGGGGTGGTTAGTAGGAATTATAATATTTTTTATTATTTTTAATTAACTGGGAGATTGTATAGTTTTAAATTAATTTTTATAAATTTGATTTTCTGGGTTTGGTTAGGGGTTCTTTTTGGATGGAGAAATTTTGTATTGTCTGAAGATTTTGGTTTTCGTTGGATTGTGGATTGTGATTCTTCAACTTTCATAGGCCATAACTTCAATTTACCAGGTTGGAGATTTTATTTCTTGCACTTTGATTCTGAAAGGTTGTCTTCTTGGGATTTGTTGTATGGTTATATAAAGATAAATATATGTATATATGAGATCTTTGGGTATTTCATTTTAATAACTTTGTCTTAATTGGGAGTTGGGATCTTATTTCTCTATGTTACCACGAATGTTTGAGTTTGTATGGTTGTGCTTTTGGTTGTTGAAGTTGGATACCTATGTAATGATGGATTTGTTCACTGTGCCTTAGAGGACTTGAGATTTTGATATGTGTTGTCGGGTTTTTTATTTTGCAAGTCTAGTATCCCCGTTATTTCTATGCTAGTATGATTTTGTGTTATCGGGAGTTTTCTTCTTGAGCAGTTTTTGAAAGGTGTTGTAATGTTGGTCATTTATTATTAGGAAGTTCCTTGATTTTGTATTGTACCACCATTGTAATGTCTTTCTTGGCATCATCTTTATGATCTTAATGTAATCAAGACTTAGTAGCATATTTTTCATTTCTATTTCTGAGCCTTTTCCCCCTCTGTCTTGAATGCACTAGTAAATTGGTCATATGTGCTAAAGTTTATATTATATGCGCTATATATTTTCTGCATGCACTAGTCTAGAATGCATATGTGTTGCATAGATGGGTAAATGTGCTATTTACCCATGTATATGTGTTGCATAGATGGGTGAATGTGCTATTTGCCATTGTATATGCACAGTCAAATAAGGCATATGCACTAATTTGTCTTCCATATGAGATGAATTGATGTGTAAAGACACTATTCTAGTTTACATATGTGTTGAATCATTTGATAAATGCTTTGTTTAGTTTTGTAAATATGCTAGACTCTCTTATTTTCTAGGTTTTGGTCTTTTGAGCTTTTTGAGTCGATTTTGATTAATTTGTGTTTGTACCAAAGGTTGTATTTTGGATTCTTTGTGTCTTTCCAAAGCTGTTTTTTCATGAATAGAGATGTTATATGCATTATTTTATGGAATAAGAAAGACGGTTTTGCCTTGTTGTGGATAATTGTGCATCTTATTGATTAAGAAAGATGGATAATGCCTTGCTTTGTGTTACATGATATTTCTATGAGGCTCCCAGCTCGATAAGTAATTGATATGTGTGTTGGTCATTTCATGGAATTGATTATGTGTTGAATTGATGTTTTGTCATTGATGCCAAAACTAGCTATTTGGATGCTTTACCGGCACCCTTCTGGTCCTGGTAGGTTGAGTGGTTTCTGGTTGTTTTGGATCTGGCATGATCCGGTAGGCTCTGGTATAGTTTGGTGATGGAATTGGCTTGTTCATGATACTCATACTCCTATTCGGTCAGTTGGTTTTGGTCTAGCAATCAAATGCTATCCTACTTGCTTAGAAGCTTAGTTTCTGGTTTCGGCAAGGCTTTCACCGGTAGAGATTTTGATGAAGATATTTGATGAACTGCATAAGTGGTGTTGGTGAAACTTCTAATGGAGTTTTAGGATGTTTTTGGTGATCATGTTCGAGACTTGGTGGATGGAGATCATTGTTGTAGCATGTGGACCTATACTGGGTCCCGATTGATCTAGGTTATGGACCGACTTTAATGTAAGGTGTGTATTGGACCTCTTGATGTGTTTCCAGGATGTCTTATGTGTTGGATATTATTTGTTTGGTCTAAGGCCCACATGGTTTGTAATTATGTAATTGGTTTATTATCCGGTGGCCGACCTGATTATATATGGTCGAGGGTTTGTATATATAGATGTAAGATCTCATTGTAGATCATCATGGTTATGTTAGAGGCCATGGTCAAGGAATGTAATGTGAGAATAATGTAATATCATTCAGGTAGAGGATTTGGTCGATCATTGGAGATCAGATTGGGTTTATATAAGAGGATTCAATTCTTCTGTATTGAGCTTAACCGGAACTGTACTCAAGCATAGGAGATTTTATCTTTTGCAGTTTAACACTTCTCCGGATTGTAGTCTGGATTTCTATGTAGTTAGTGAGGATCCTTTTGTGATGACCAGTTCACTCTAGGTTGTTGGCCTTCCTGCAAGTGCAAGCCCCTCAATTGTAATTCACATACTTACTATAGAAGTATTATCTGACTGTGGGTAGGCTTCCCACTATGGTTTTTCCCTTTACCAGGTTTTCCATGTATAAATTTTGATGTCATGTGGATGGTTTTCATTCTATGATTATTGTTTATGCTTAATTGGTTTAACTTCTATTCTGGTATTAATGTTTTAGGTTTCGGTATTAAAGTTTTAAATTTCTAATAGTTCTGGTAATCTGTGACAACTGATTCACCCCCCCCCCCTCTCTCAGTTGTCTTTTGGTTATTTGAACTATCTAACAATTGGTATCAAATATTTGGTCCTCTCTGCAAAAAGCTTAACCACTTGAGGAAGATCCTATGGCGACTAATAGTTCAAGTTCATCCAATTCTTTTGTAGCTATCTTTCAGAGGGATATTCCAAGGCTTGATAAAACAAATTACATAGTATGGAAGATTCAGATGGAGACTCATCTGAGATGTCTTGGAAAGGAGATTTGGGATATCACATAGAATGGTGTCACACCTTATAATCTAGGATCTGGAAATCCTCCTCTGGCAAACCTAGACAAGGAGCTTGAGAATGATTATAGAGCAAGAGAAGCCCTCTTGTGTGAACTTTTTGATCAGCAAATAATGGGATTAACCGAAAAATTATTTGGAAAGGCTATATGGGATAAGTTAGAGAGTATTAATGAAGGTGACCCTACAGTGAAGATTGCTAAACTTGATGGTTACTGGGTGAAATATGAAAACCTGATGATGGAAGAAGATGAAAGGATTACTGCATTCATGGAAAGGGTAAATGCAATTGTTACAGGAATTCAATGTTGTGGTGGAACTCTGAGCGAAGATGAAATTGGTTCTAAAGTCCTGAGAGCCCTACCACCGGCTCAAAAAATGAAGGCTAGTACTATTAATGAGTTGACAACAATGTCTAATTCATCTGTCAATAGAAATACTTTGGTTGGGAAACTATCTACTTTTGAGCTTGAAGAATTTGGACCTTCTAGAGTTGTGAAGTTTGAACCTACTTTTCATGCATCTACATCTACAACCAATAAGCAAGATTGGAAATCTTTGTATGCAAAACAATTAGAAGATATGAAAAGAGAAGATGATGAGTTTGAGCAAATTGAAGCACTATTTGCTAGAAGAGTACCTAAAGGACAGGTAGGAAGTAAGTATGAAGGAAAAGCACCTTTTAAATGTTTTGCATGTAATAAGATTGGTCATTTTGCATCTAGATATCCTGAAAGGAATTCAAGATTTGAAGAAAGAGTTAGAAGATTATTTAAGCCTAACCTTGGATATCAAAACAAGTACAAGTACAAGAAAAATAGAGACAAATCATGCTACATATTGGATGAGGAAGGGATTACTGATTATAATAATGAACCAGTAGAAGACTCTGCTAGTGGTTTCGGCAATGGGAAGGAATGGGTGTTCTTGGCTATCAAGGAAGATGATCTGACACAAGAAATGAATGTACATGAAGAGAGGAAACCTACTGCTAAAATTCAAGACAAGGATGAATGGGTAATTGACAGTGGTTGTTCACATCATATGACTGGAGATAAAGGGAAGTTTCTATCTTTGCAAGAATTTGATGGTGGTCTAGTTAGATTTGGAGATGATAAAGAATGTATGATCAAAGGAAAAGGAACTATATTATTGGATGGTAAGAACAATACTGATAATGTTTATTATGTTGAAGGTTTGAGACATAATCTTTTGAGTGTAGGACAATTGGTAGATAAGGGATTTCAATTACAGTTCAAGGATGAAAAATGCAAAATCATTAACAGATCTCATTTGGAGATTGCAACCGGTACACAAAAAAAAGGTAATATATTTTATTTGAACTCTTATGAGAAGACATGTTTGATTACACAGATTGATGAGAGTTGGCTATGGCATAAAAGACTGTGTCATGTGAATTTTGATTGCATTGTGAAGATCAGTTCAACTAAGGCAGTTAGGGATATACCTAAGATTATGAAGCCCTATAATCCGGTATGTAAAGAATGTCAAATGGGTAAATAGGTCAGAACCTCTTTTAGGAGTATACAAGATAAATCAAATGATGTTCTTGATCTTATTCATGCTGATTTATGTGGCCTGCTAGAGTTAAAAGTTTTCAAGGTGAGATATTTCATGCTAATGATTGATGATTATTCTAGAATGATGTGGGTTACTTTTTTAAAAGACAAATTTGAAGCATTTGAAAAGTTTAAAATCTTTAAGGCTAAAGTGGAAACTGAGATAGGATTGAAGATTAAATGTTTGAGGTCAGATCATGGTGGAGAATTCACATCCAGTGAGTTTAATAACTTTTGTGAGAAGCATGGTATAAGAAGACAATTTTTTGCTCCCCGGACACCTCAGCGGAATGGAGTTGTGGAAAGGAAGAACATAACTATCTTGGATACTGCTAGAACAATGATGATGGAAGCTAGTCTACCTCATATCCACTGGAGAGAAGCAGTGAGCATAGTGATTTATACATTCAATAGAGCACATATCAAAGGAGAAACCGGTAAGACACCTTATGAATTATGGTTTGGCAATACACCTACAGTTAAGTATTTTAGAATTTTTGGTAGTAAATGTTATATCAGGAGAGATGATATCATTGGGAAATTTGATCCTAGATGCGATGAAGGCATATTTCTTGGTTATTCTAATGAAAGAAAATCATATAGATGTTATAACAAGAGATTACAGAGAATTGTGGAGAGTGTTAATGTCAAATTAGATGAGTTGAACAGAAGTCAAATCAGAGTTTATGAGAAGGAACTGGCAGTGAAAATGATTATATCTGAACTGGTAGCACCTTTACTAGAACAGAGTGTTGAACCAGTTACTCTGATAGTATCAAAGAATTATACAGTAACTGAAGAACAAGGAAGAGGAACACAAAGTTAGAAGACTCCTAGGTATGTGAGATTGAATCATTCAGAAGATCAGATCATTGGGAATAAGAGCAATGGAGTGATGACAAGAAGAAGACTGGCAGCTAATGAGGTATGCTTAATTTCACAAGTTGAACAGGTATCATTAATTGAGGCATGTAAAGATGAATATTGGTTGAAAGCTATAGAAGAATAATTAAATCAGATTGAGAAAAATAACACATGGACCTTGGTTCCCCGGCCTAAAAATAAAAATTTTATTGGAACTAAATGGGTTTTTAGGAATAAATTGAATGAGGATGGTCAAGTTATAAGGAATAAGGCTAGATTGATTTGTAAAGGATATTCTCAAAAGGAAGGAATTGATTATGGAGAGACTTTTGTACCTATAGCTAGGATTGAAGTCGTAAGATTATTTCTTGCCTATGCTGCTTATAAAAATACAAGGTTTATCAGATGGATGTTAAATGTACATTTTTGAATGGGGATCTTGGTGAGGAAGTTTATATTGAGAAACCTGATGGTTTTTTACTATCAGATGATACAAATATGGTTTGCAAGTTAAGGAAAGCTTTATATGGATTGAAACAAGCACCTAGAGCTTGGTATGCAAGGTTGGACAAATATCTTTTTAAGCTTGGTTTTACTAAGGGCAGTGCTGACAGTAATTTATATTATAAGATCATTGATGATGATATACTGATTATTGAAGTATTTGTTGATGATATTATTTTTGGAGGTGAAGATAAGTTATGCATATAATTTTATAAGAATATGGAGAAAGAATTTGAGATATCTATGATTGGTGAGATGAAATTTTCTTAGGTTTGCAGATTACTCAGACTGACAAAGGTATTTTCATTTGTCAAGCTAAATATTCTAAGGAATTGTTGAAGAAATTTGGTATGGGATTCTAAACCGGTAAGTACTCCTATGGTTACAAGTAAGAAATTGACAAGAAAAGATGTTTTTGCACCGGTAAATCCTACAAGATACAAATCTATGATTGGAGGTCTCCTTTATTTGACTCAAACTAGGCCTGACATTATGAATGTTGTTTGTATTATTTCAAGATTTCAGAGTGATCCTGGAAAAAACCATGAGATTACGGTGAAAAGGATTTTTAGATACTTGCAAGGTACATCAGAATATGGTTTGTGGTACCCTAAGGATGATAACTTTACTTTATGCGCATATATAGATGTTGATTGGGCTGGAGATATTGATGACCAGAAAAGCACTTCTGGTGGAGCTTTCTTTCTTGGAAAGAAGTTGGTTTCATGGATCAACAAGAAACAATCTTGTACTTCTTTATCTACTGTTGAAGCTGAGTATGTTGTTGTTGCTACTAACTATACACAAGTTTTATGGATGAAGCAAATGTTGAAGGATGTAAAGGTGGATTGTGATGCACCGGTAGTTATTCAGTATGATAACTTTGCTGCTATTAATATATCAAAGAATCTGGTATTTCATTCTAAGACAAAGCACATATCTATCAAGTATAACTTTTTGAAGGAAAAGGTGGAAGCAAATAAAGTTAGGCTGGTTTATGTGAACACTAAAGAGAATATTGCAGATATTTTCACTAAACCTTTGCCCAAGGAATCATTTGAATACCTAAGAGATAGATTGGGAGTTTCTACCCCTTCAATAGAGACTCGATTGATGCAGTTTGGCATCAGTCCGACATGCATTATTGGAGATACTATGCATTCCAACACTGATGTGGGATGCTACTTCTTAGGGGGAGTAGTCAGCTTTGTGATTTAGTGGTTTATGTTTTTGCTTTGATATGTTTGTCAGATTTTTGGCATTGATGTCAAAGGTGGGGGGATATTGATGTGAAAAAGACAAATAAAGAAAAAGAAAAAGTCAAAGGGGGAGAGATATGAATAATAAAAGTAAAGGGAGAGATGTTGACATTCAAAGTTGTATGTGGGAGATTGTTGGATGTCTTCCATTAGGGGAGACATGTTTGGCATTTTTTGGTACTTAGATGTTTTTCACATCTAGTGTTGCCATCAATGCCAAAGGGGGAGATTGTTGGCCATTTGGTGGAATTGATTATGTGTTGCATTGATGTTTTGTCATTGATGCTAACACTAGCTATTTGGATGCTTTACTGACACCCTTCTAGTCTCGGTAGGTTGAGTGGTTTTTGGTTGTTTTAGATCCGGCATGATCTGGTAGGCTCCGGTATATTTTAGTGATGGAATTGGCTTGTTCATGATACTCATGCTCATATTTGGTCAGTTAGTTTTGGTCTGGTGGTCAGATGTTATCCTGCTTTCTTAAAAGCTCAGTCTCTAGTTTCGGCGAGGGTTTCACCGATAGATATTTTGATGAAGATCTTTGATGAATTGCATAAGTGGTGTTGGTGAAACTTCTAGTGGAGTTTCAGGATGTTTTTGGTGATCATGTTCAAGGCTTGGCAGATGGAGATCATTGTTGTAGCGTGTAGACCTATACTGGGTTCCGGTTGATCTAGTTTATGGACCAGCTTTAATGTAAGGTGTGGATTGGACCTCTTGATGTGTTTTATATTATTTATTTGGTCTAAGGCTGACATGGTTTGTAATTATGTAATTGGTTTATTATTTGGTGGTTGACCTGATTGTTTATGGTTGAGGGTTTGTATATATAGATGTAAGATCTCATTGTAGATCATCATTGTTATGTTAGAGGCCATGGTCAAGGAATGTAATGTGAGAATAATGTAATATCATTCTGGTAGAGGATTTGGTTGATCATTGGATATTGGATTGGGTTTATATAAGAGGATTCAATTCTTCGGTATTGAGCTTAACCGAAACTATACTCAGGCATAGGAGATGTTATCTTTTGTAGTTCAACACTGCTCTGGATCATAGTATGGATTTCTATGTAGTCAGTGAGGCTCCTTTTGTGATGAGCAGTGCGCTCTAGGTTGTTGGCTTTCCTGCAAGTGCAGGCCCCTCAGTTGTAATTCACATACTTATTATAGAAGTATTATCTAACTATGGGTAGGCTTCCCACTATGGTTTTTCCCTTTACCGGGTTTTCTACGTATAAATCTTGGTGTCATGTGGATGGTTTTTATTCTGTGATTATTGTTTATGCTTAATTGGTTTAACTGTTATTTTGGTATTAATGTTTTGGGTTTTGGTATTAAAGTTTTAAATTGCTAATAGTTTCAGTAATTTGTGACAAATGATTCACACCCCCCCCCCCTCTCAGTTGTCTTTTGGTTATTTGAATTGTCTAACAATGTGAATATGGCATTGTGGCCTATTACCTAGATTATTTATATGGATCCTTGAATGGATGTTATGTGAATTTGTAAGAGCCTTCTCATCATTGTTATTTGTGAAGTTGTTTACCCTAAGGTCTTGAAACATGGTTACGGGGAGTGGGATTTCATGTGATGGTCAAGTTCATGAGAGATGGGCTGCCAAGAGATTCCTTGTAAGGATTTTTGGGGTCTAGACCACCAGGAACACATTGAAATTTTTCTTGTTTAAACAAGTCATAACCTTAATAATTAATTTGGATGGGCTGGGTATTTAGGATTCATCTAAACAAGATAATAAATTGGTTTTTCATGCCCCATCTCATAGCCTTGGAGTAGAGACTCGAGATGAGCCTAGGAAGGTTGTGGAGATGGTAAATCGATCTCCCTTGATTCTCTCATAGGTTGAGCTGGTTCTGCATGACTATCAGGGTGGTGAGTGGAGATCCTATAGTTTTTCCTTCTATGTGAAGACAACATGTAATGACACTCTTCCCTACATGTGTCCTTGTTCCTTACGACTTGGTTGTTGGATAGCCTTTAGGAGTTTTATGCTTTTGATTAGCCTTGTGTTGTATCTTAGTTTATGATTCATGTGATTGATTTTTAGTTTTGGTTATGGTTATGGTTATGTTTGTGTCCTTTGGTTGTTAGGTGTTATCCTAGGTCTAGAGTGTGTGTGGGACCTTGTTTCATTCTCTGTAGCATGAGGGGTGGTTCCTTATTGGTTCCACATGGTCGGGTGATTTTATTGCTTCTTCCATTGGGGTGTTCTTCTTCATTGGATGTTTATGTGCATAAATATAAATATTCTATCTGGTTGTAGGAGCACCCAAAGACACAAATGAAGCCTAAAGAGTCTAATATCACCCATGAGGTGAAAATGTAATGACCTTGTCACATTGACATCATATGTAGTAGGTTGATAGGTTTGTGAGTCAATAAGACCCAATTGATATAAGGCATTGTCATGATTGAATTTCATAAGCCACCATGGACAAATGACCATGTGGGTCAATAGGAGTCTAGGAATTAGTTAGGAAATAAATATTGGTCTTATAAACATCAAACCAATCCTTGGAATAGGTTTAATACACCTTGGAGTCACCAAATTTGAAAGTTGCAAGTTGACGACTTTTGTTGTCATTACAAAATATTGTAAAAAGGGGTAACTAATCCTCCAATGGTTCCAAAGTTTGAAAAATGGTTGGAAACCATTAGGGAGGCTATATTAGACCCACTTGGATCAATTCCAGGGTTTTTGTTGAAGTTGGTGATTTTTTGGAGTTTTGAGTAATACAACATACTTGGAGTTTCCTGAAAATCTGTGTGTTTGAAGTTCATTTCTGACCTGTACGGATTGGTGGATTCCTGAACCCAATTTGATGAGTTATATAAGTCTCTTACCTTTCATTTGAATCAATTTTTAGGTCTTGAAACAATCGGGTAGTAGAGATCCATCATATTCGGACTGGTCACAAACCCTGCCAGCACCCAGGGTTTCATTGAAAAAATGTCCTTAATCTAAAATTGTCACCAGAGGACCAAACAACCTGTGGGGAAATGTTAGAGGGGAATTGTACCATAATATTTTGGTGTTGGTTTGTAGGGAGGCTCCAAGACCGAGGAGATTGAATTGACCCTAGGTGAGCATCTCTATGTGATCGCCTGAACCATAGAAATCAAAATCACTTGCAGTAGACAAAGGAGATGGGATCAAGTCCTAAAACCTTGGATTTGGTGGTTTGACATCTTAAACCACCTTTTATCAGTGTTTTTTTAGTTTTGGAACTAATACAAGGGGTACTTGCTTTGAAAATTAGACCTAATTGGCTTAATTAGGTCTGTAAGGACAGGAAGGGTACAGACCTTTAAAATTGGGGTTAGAGTCTAATCATTTGGGGAATTGTGTATATTGATAAAGGGTATCTTAATCTTCCCTTATTTTTTCTTATCCTTTGGAATTTTATTAAGTTGTGTGGGGAAAACTCAACTGGTAGGGCTACTAGACAAATAGGACAGTTGTAAGGCAAGTACCCCCTAGTGTATTTACCCGTTAGATCTGATGGATGTTTTGAGTTGGTTGGACCACAAATAGACAAAATCCAATATTTTTCCATCACATCAGTATTGTAAGATTGTATACCATTCACACAAGGATTCAGTCAAGGTGAAGGGTAGAGTGTTAGATACAAATCCTTTATGGATCTTGTCACACAATTTGTTGTGTGAGTTGAGAACTTGGTAGGTGTGTTGTTTGACACCTTGAACAAATAAAACAACTTGGTTTAGACATAGTAGTTGTGGGTGAGAGAAGATTATCACCTAGTTTGTTTCTTGGCTCTGCATCATATTGGTATCAGAGCGAGATGGATCACTTGGGGAAAGTGATTTTTGGTGTATGTCCACGGAAGGAAGTGAGGGAGAGGCTAGCAACATGCCTCCTAAGAGTATGTATCAAGATGCCATCAAAAATTTGTTTGAGGATATGTTTGAAAATAGAGTGAGGGAGTTATAGAAGGATAAGGGCAAAGGAAAGGAGGGTGAATGTGACTCTGATGGATAAGAAGAAAATGGGGGAGAAGAAGAAACCCCAAGGCAGGAAGCTGAGTTACCTGCAGATCAGAGAGAATTTGTTGAGGTCCTAAATTCCATTGGTAGAGAATCCTCATCAAGTAAAGATGATATCCCTATGTTTAGTAGGAAAATGAATGCAGAAGAAGTGATGGATTGGATTGAGGCATTGAACAACCATTTTGAATGCAAGAAGACCCTTGAGAATAAGAGGGTTATCTTTTCTAAGTCGGGAAAGATGAAAGGAGTAGCACTCACTTGGTGTAATTACCTCCAAGGTGAGAGGGTAAAGGAAGGTAGAGGCATGATAACCTCATGGGATAGAATGTTGGCAAAAGTGAAGGCACAATTCATCCCAATGGACTATGAAGTCCAAGTCTACAAGAAGTTACAAAGTTTGAGAAAAAAAGACCTTGATGTGAGTGCATATACTGAGGGGTTCCATAGGTTGAGTCTAAGGACCAAACACCATGAGGAGGAACCAGAGAAAGTGGCAAGATATCTTAGTGGATTAAAATATAGTATCTAAGATGAGATCAACATACTAGCACTTGAGATAGTAAACAAGTGCTTTCAACTAGCACTAAGTGAAGAGGAGAAGATAAAGAGAAAGAATGATCAAAATAACAGAGGTAGAGGGGGCAAAAACTTCAGAGGCAGAGCCATATAAATGGTAGAGGATAGATTCCTAGGCCACAAGGAGAGGCTAATCAAGAAAGTCAACATGGAGATGGTAACACAAGAGGGGGTTTCAGAGGAAGAATACCCAATAATAGAGGTAGATTTGGTGGAAGAATCTCAAAGCCTTTCAGATGCTACAACTACAATCAAGTAGGTCATACCATAGCTAAGTGCCCTGAGAAGACCGGATCAAGCTCCCAAGGAGAGAGGAGAACACATTTGGTTCAAGACACTGATTGACAAAGTGTCAATTCACCTGATTCCTATGGACTCCCAGAGAGAGGAGAAGCCTTGATGATGAGGAGAACATTTTTGAAGGTAACAAGCAATACTGAACCCCCACAAAGAAATACACTCTTCCAAACCACATGCAAATTAGGAGGCAAGGTATGTAAGGTTACAATAGATTCAGGTTCAATTGGAAATTTAGTATCCTTGGAAATGGTAGAGAAACTAAAATTGAGAAGAATTCCTCATCCATTTTCATATAAAGTTTCTTGGCTTACTAAAGGAAAACAAACCTTCATAGATGAGCAATCATGGGTTGAATTTCTGATAGGAGCAAAAAATCTATTTGATATTGTTGAGATGGATGCCTATCATCTTCTTTTTGGGAGGTTGTGGCAATATGACCTCAAGGCCCATCATGATGGACATAAGAACACCTACTCCATCACCAAAGATGAAAAGGTGATTGAGTTGATACCCCTACCTAATAATAGTGAGGATCAAAAGGAGAAGGAGGCAAAGATCATGATCATGGAAGGAAAAGAGTTCCTCAAGGCAACCAAGGAAGAAGGAGCACCTTGTTTTGCAATGATGTCAATGCCAAGGAAAGAAGAAGAGCCCACTGTAGATGGAAAGGTAGAAAAGAAAAGGGTGACAATCCCTGAGGAGGTGAAGGAAATGTTGAGAAAATACAAGGATATAGTTGCAGAAGATTTGCCAAGGACCCTACCACCAATAAGGGAGATAAGCCATTGCATTGACTTCATTCCAGGTACCACCTTACCAAACAAGCCAGCCTACAAAATGACTCCCTAATAGAATGAGGAAGTTATAAGGTAGATCCAAGAGTTGCTTGATAAAGGTTTGATAGGGAAGAGCTTGAGCCCTTGTGTAGTCTCAGCTATCCTAGTACCAAAGGAGGGAACATGGAGATTATGCACTAATTCCCGAGTTATTAACAAGATAACCATTAGGTATAGATTCCCTATTCCTAGAATAGAAGATTTGCTTGATTGTTTAGGAAGTGCAAGATATTATTCCAAGATTGATTTTAAAAGTGGTTATCACCAAATAAGGATTAGACCAGGTGATGAGTGGAAAACTGCTTTTAAAACAAACGAAGGATTGTATGAATGGAGGGTGATGCCATTTGGGATGTCAAATTCCCCTAGCAATTTCATGAGACTTATGAATGAGGTGTTGAAGGAGTTCATTGGTAAGTTTGTCATAGTATATCTAGACGACATCCTAGTGTTTAGCAAGACAAAGGAGGAGCACCTAAAACATTTGGATATGGTCTTGAGAAGATTGAATGAAGAGAAACTAATGATAAACATGAAAAAGTGTGTGTTTTTGTAGGAAGAGATGACTTACCTTGGGTTTGTGATTTCTAGAGGAAATCTGAAAAAATGGATGTTGATAAAGTGAATGCCATTCTCACATGACCAACTCCTAAAACAATTGGTGATGTAAGGAGTTTTCATGGCCTTGCTTCCTTTTATAGGAATTTTATCAGGAATTTTAGCCAGATTTGTGCTCCCATGTTATAGACCATCAGGGGTGGATAAAAGTGCAAATTTTCATGGACCAAGGAGGTAGATGAAGCATTTGAAATGTTGAAGAAAAAGGAATCCCAACAACCTATTCTTACCTTACCAGATTTTGACAAAATATTTCAGATAGAATGTGATGCAAGTCATTTGGCAATAGGTGTAGTACTCAGCCAGGAAGCTAGACTAATTGTATTTTTTAGTAAAAATTTGAATGATGCTAAAAAGAAATATTCTTCCTATGATGTGGAGATGTATGTATTGTTGGCATTCTACACTCTAGTGAGAAATGAAGGTGTTTTCATTGATGGAAACCTACCGGCAACCTACTGGCAACCTTCAGGCAGCCACCCGACATTCATCTGGTAAACCACCGGCAGGCACTGGCACCGGCAGACACTTCACCGGCAATGGCAACAATGTATACCAGTACCCTAGCCAACAGGAATAAAATTTTGTTTATTGTATTTAATTGTAAATATATTTTGTAAAGCCAACATGGCATATTTGAATAGACTCATATATGTATGAGATCTTGTAAATCATTTTGATATGATAAGGACAGAAAATGATGGATATATGATGGATATGGTAGAAGTGATGAGCGAATATTAAGGCAGATTATGTATAAGGTTTATGGTTATAGTATGAGCTTAAATTGGTATTGAACCTAGCATAGCAGATGCTGAATTGTAGCAGTACATTATATTGGATTCTCACAATCCATTTTGTAAGTCAGTGAGACTTCATTTTTGTAGATTGAGCAGTGAGCTCTAGGCAGTTGGTCTTCCTGCATGTGCAAGCCCCTCATTGTAAGTAATATCTATTCATTGGCCAGTGAGTGAATATTGTGGGTCACAAATCCCATCGAGGTTTTTCCCACATGGGGTTTCCTCGTTAAACATCTTGTGTTATGGTGTGTTTTCTATGTTATCTTTACTGTTCCTGTTTACTGCATTAATTCTTGTTTACTGGTACACTGTCTTGAAATGCAAAATACTTAATAAGGTTAAATAGTCTCTTAACCAGTTAGATACCGACTCACCTCCCCCCCTCTTAGTATCTTTGGAACTATCATTAATCCTAACAATTGGTATTAGAGCCTGGTCCTCTATTTTCAAAATTCTAACAGCTTGAGGAAGATTCTGACACCGGTATAGATGGAGAACTTAAGAAAGTAATTGGAAGGAGCTCTTGTAGACTATGATTCAGAGAAGTTGAAGAATATAAAACTTGAAGATGATATGAGGACTGCACATGAATTCATTCAAGGACTTCATGAGAATCTTACTATTGCTAGAAATAAAATAAAAGAACTTCATTAGAAGATGCAGAGTGATGATGATGAAAAGGAAACTCTTAATGAGCTTGTAAACAAGATGAGGCAAGAAAACATGACTATGAGGAATGAGATGCAAGACATGACTATGAGATTTTGTAAAGACATTGAAGACAGAAAGAAGAATGAAGATGACTTGACTAGGAGACTCAATGATGCTGGAAATGAAAATCTAAGACTCCGTCATGAAAATGATATGTTGAAGACAGATTTGATTCACATGCAAACAGATTTGATTCACATGCAACATGATAAAACTGAACTTATGAGACAAAAGGGAATTCTGGAAAATGAGTTGGCTAGTGCAAATCAACATAAAGAGAAATTCAAGAAAAGTTCAAAAGAACTTGATGATATGCTAAAAAGTCAGAAACCTAATGGAGATACTAATGGACTTGGATTTGAAGTTGGAGAAAGTTCTGGTATTGCAAACAATCATGATCACAATAAACCGGTAAGACAACCTAATGCTTACAAATTTAATGGGAAATGCTTTAACTGTAACAAGTATGGTCATAGAGAAAATCAGTGTAGATCTAGAAACAATCAGAACATTAATGCACCCACTGGTCAATGTTCCAAATGCAACAAAATTGGTCACAATTCAGAAAACTACAGAATGAATGTAAGATGTTATGTTTGTGGAAGATTTGGGCACTTATCTAATCAATGCAGAACACAAACCGACATAGGATATGGAAAGGCTATTCCGAAGAATAATGTGACATGTTATGCTTGTAACAAGGTTGGACACATTGCAAAATTTTGTAGAAGAAAGACTTCACCGACAAATAATAAAGGACCCAGTTTGAAAGGCAAAGAGAAGGTTGATGAGGTAAAGGAAGAATTTTCAAGACAATGGATTAGAAAGACATATTAGAATGTTGATGAGACTATTCCTTCACCGGTAGAACAAAGTATCACTCCACCGATAGGAAATTATTCATCCAACTGAGAACTAACCCTTTGGGGGTATTGCAGCAAGTTGAACATCATGCAAATTACCCTGGGTTGATGGTGTGAAGATGAATTTCTTCTCTACCGGCAGATGTGTTAAGTTTCACTTAACCGGTGAGCATTTAATGCAGTTGTTGGAAGAAAAGACATTATAAATCATTAGTTTTCCCTCTTTTTCAATTCACCAAGCATTCAAACTTTCAGAGAGCATGAAATCTGAGCGAAGGCATCCAAGGCAAAGAAGTGAAGCGATTTCTCTCAAGCACTCAACCATTATCGGACAGCTTAAGGTATTTTTCAATGGCTTCATCCTCTACTTTGGAATTTATTGCAAACCCTACTATTATGGAAGTTGTGAAATACCCTAGGCCCGTTTTTAAGATTATCCCCAAAATAGCCAAGCCAGATGATTCTATAGGTGCATTCTCAAAAATTCCTAAAGGTGTTGCTTATGCTGAAGACCCTAAAATTTATATTCATTGTAATGTTGAGGAATTAGGTTCTGAGGAAGTGTTGAAGATGTTTAAAACTGTTATCTGTGATGAAAATGGAAATGTCAAACCCGAACACAAGATAATTGAAACTTTAGGTTTTGTGGAAATCTTGGACATCCCTGAATTTCCTGAGGTAGTGAGAATTGTACTTAGCAGAGTTCATGGAGAATTTCTTTGGCTAGATTTAGTTTGCAAAATCACTAAGGAATCAATTAGGGTAGTGATAGGTTTACCCTCCACTGGTAGTAAGCCAGATAAGACTAAGAAGGTACCTAATAACACAGTCATGACCTTAACAGGAGAAACATATGATAGCAGATCCCTGAGAGTAAATGACATCAAGGATGTAAATGTCAAATTCATAAGCATGATCTTAGGCTACAAGACCACACATGCAAACCGACTCAATTTAGTTTTTAGTCTTTGCATTAAAAGTGCTTATGATATGGTGAATAATGATGCAAAAATATATGTATGTGAGTGGCTAAAGGATGAATTAATAGACAACCTGAAAAAGATAAAAGGAGATAAGAAAGGAACATTTCATTTTGGCAATCTTTTGGTATGTCTTATGTTATATTTCACAAAAGAAGTTCTCGGTATTGGAAAGAAAGATTTTGGATATGATATACCGATAGGCAAACAATTGCTAGAAATCTTCACTGATATGGACACTGATAAAGAAAACAAACTAACTGAGTATTTTAAAACCTTCCAAGCAAAAATGAAAACAAGGGTGAGACTACCACAGAGTGTAGTAGACAAGTACAACAAAGAAATATGTTTTGTGATTAAAAAGGATGAAATATGGATGGAAGCAGTTCTTCCTAGAACTGTATGGGTAACTGAAATGGGGTATGAGGTAGATGTAAACATTATTGAAACTTATGATAAAGCCCTATTAGAAGCACCTAGAGAACCCACAAAAAAGGTTTTTCGTAATGCAAAAACAATTGAAAGTGCTGTACAGACATTGAAACAAAGAAATAAAAGAGAAAAGTACATAAGGAGTGCACCAAAACAAGTAAAGGAAATAAAAGAAAACAACATGAACATAACTGGAATAAAGGAAAGTGACCTAGAAGGATTATAATCGGAGGCACACATCTCACCGGTTGGTACATCATCTGACAGTGAGATACCTTTTGAGTTTAAGAGAGTTGATAGGAAGAGAAAACCTTCATTCGTACCCTCTCGTCCACCCAAGAAAACAAGAACAACAAGCCAGAAGCAACAGGCAGTAAGACCACTAGCAAGGAAGTTGACACCAAAGAAGAAACAATAATAGATTATACGACCTTTGGATAACTTATTGAGTGAAATCACTTATGAAGGAAGCTTGGCAAATATGGGAAAACTGTATAATACATTCACTGATGCAGAAAAGGAAAGTATTGAGAACAACATTATTCTACATCTTGACATTTACAAGAAAGTGTTAATAGAAGTTGTAGATGATTTGACTAATGAACTGTACAGAAGGTTAGATGCTAAGAGGATTGCAGTTATGGAGCTAGATAAGAAACTCAAGATTGAAAAACTTCTAGCGGTACATCCGGTTAACTCTGTAGAGGAGATTGATGAACTTATTAGTGAAGCTAACAGATCAGTTTTTGCAAGTGGACACCGACATGTGAGCCTAATGGCTGGTAGAGTCAATGAAATTATAGAGGAAACAACAGACAAGTGGGATATCTTTTTTGTAGAGAAGGAAAAATAGGAAGAGTTGAACAGACCTAAGAATACTTTCAAGGTTTATCAAAAGGATAGAGACAAAGGAAAAGGTAAAGTTGGTGGATTACCAAACATAAAAGTAACTGACAACCTACCACCACCTTTGGTTACTTCACCGGTACACACTAAGTACATACCAGCTTCTAAAAATATTGACACAACACATGAGGACACTAACCCTGAGTCAAAAAATTTATTTACCATGAACATTGATACTTAGGAAGTGAACATAGTAGTGGAAAAGGATAGCACTAAGGTGAAAAATATTATTGCTAACACTGAAAACATTGAGCAACCGACATAAAATATTCAGGTTGGAATACAAGCAAAGCAAACAGAGCAAACAATGCATACAGAGAAACCTTTGGACAGTGAAACAAATACTGGTAGTGTAGATGCTGGCACAGTAAAACTGACAGAGACAGAGATACCGATAGTGGATAACACAGAGATACTAGTAGTGGATTATAAAAAGAAACCAACAGAGAAATCGGCAGATACATAGGTACACATTGAGACAGTACAAACGGTAATCAATAAGAAGCTTAAACCATTGCTAGTTGAAATGCAAACTTAGACTAATCCACCGGAGGTTGATTCAAGCTTATTGGTTGCTAGTACTGCAAGCACTGAGATAGTAAAGGTAGTTGGTCAGACATCTAGTACTTCACTGAGCAAATTCAGACCTACAAATGTGACAAAGGTACTTCTGGACTCAATAAAGAAGATAATGGATTTTAATGCATTGGCCTATAGGGAAATTGATGAAACTATTCCCATTCATAAGATGATTCCACCAAAATGCAACTTAGATCAAGTAAAGGATTCTTTAAGTCAGCTAGACACATTGTCTAAATTCATTGCTGGAAATATTTTAATAGTTGATCAAATAAATGAGGAAATATTCAAAGAGAAAATGGAAAAGGAAAAAACAAAAATTATTTGAGGAAACAATAAAGAAGTGCACGAAACACATTAACACACTTTTACCAGCATTGAATAAAACAACTTTGGAGTACAAGGAACTGTACAGGGACACATGCAAGCCACATCTGTTAACACAAGATATTGAAAAGAAAATAAGCACAGTACAAAAAGAGATAGATGATATAGTTGATAATATCATTGGTTCATCTAAACCTACATCAGTTATTGAGCAACAGATAGCAGGATTTGAGGAAAAGATGGAGAAATTAGAGAAAGAGAAAGAAAGGATCAAGGCAAATGCCAGAGAGCTTAAGCACAAACTCAGTCCTAAATTAGACAACCTTATCTCTCTGAGGAAAGAGATCTCTGAGGCATTAATTCAAGGGAAAAAATCATCAGAGGAGCATATGTTGGTATTTTGGTATGGTTTTGTCATTGATGTCAACACCTAATAAACACTTATCAACTCTGACACTTTGGAGAATCAACAACATTCACCAGCAAGCAAGTGACTTATGTACAATCACCGGTGTCTGGTACACCGACATGATATAATAATCACCGGCACTTGGAAGGGTATGTAAAACACTTGGTTATGTCAAAGACATCATGTGGACACCTTGTCTTGGAGTTTTGTTAATTGGCATATTCGTATTTACATATTTGTTGTTACCGACAAATAGGTCCAGGTTACACCGATAGGTTTATCTTTTCTAGATCAGCATGGCACGCTATGGAGATGACTTATTATTGTTGTAAAT
Organism: Cryptomeria japonica; assembly: GCF_030272615.1. Taxonomy (NCBI): domain Eukaryota; kingdom Viridiplantae; phylum Streptophyta; class Pinopsida; order Cupressales; family Cupressaceae; genus Cryptomeria; species Cryptomeria japonica. The sequence goes on along the minus strand of NC_081408.1, from coordinate 374,031,329 downwards.
GCATTGAGCCGACATGTTGAATCAGTTATTGCATCGGTTATTATTTTGTTTATAAAATGATTTTATTGTAATATATCTTGTAGAGCCGACCTACTAAAATTGGTTCTAGGTTATGGTATAAATGTAAGATCTTATTTGTAAGATCAAATGTGAAAAGCAAAAAAAGGGATTGTGTGAAGGTATATGTGAGAATAAGTAGAGATATACACACAGACATCATTTGAAGATTGAAGGAGGGTTTTTGTGAAGACAATTAGAACTACACCGGTACTGAATCCAGCATATGAAGATGCTATTTTGAGCAATAGATTCTTAATGGATTTAACCATCCAATTGTAGTCAATGTGACTCCTATTTTGTGATTAAGCAGTGAGCTCTAGGCGCTTGGCCTTTCTGCATGTGCAGACCCCATTTGTATACACTTACTGTCTGCAGTAGTATCATCTGATTGTGGGTAAGGTTTCCCATCGTGTTTTTTCCCCTTACAGGGTTTCCATGTACAAATATTGGTGTTATGTGTTGTGGATGACTTTGTCTTTTTTTATGCATTAATCTTTACCGGTATTGCAATTATCTAATAAAACTGTCCACCGGTATAACAGACTGTTTCACTGGTATTAAGTAGAAAGTTGTTTAAGTTGTTCTTGCTTTAAATTCATTTGACAACTGATTCACCCCCCCCCCTCTCAGTTGTCTCCCGGACCTAACAATTGGTATCAGAGCTTAGTCCTCTTTTGCAAAATTTTAACAGCTTGAGGAGATCCAATGTCTTCTAGCTATTTCAGGAAGGACAGTCCTAAACTTGATGGAACCAACTATGGCATATGGAAGATCAGAATGGAGACACATCTAAATTGCATTGGAAAGGACATCTAGGATGTTACAAAGAATAGTTATACAGCTACTACTCCTGGTCAGCCTAATCCACCTACCTTGGGAAAAGACGAAGAAAATGATTGCAAAGTAAGAGAAGCACTTTTGAGCGCATTATCAGATCAACAAATCATGGGATTATCAGATAGTTCTACTGCTAAAGCTATTTGGGATCATTTGGAAACATTGAATGAAGGAGATTCCATAGTCAAAATTGCAAAAACTTGAAAGCTTCCGGATCAGGTATGAACATCTGAAAATGGAAGAAGATGAAAGGATTTCTACTTTTATGGAAAGAGTAAATGAGATTTTTTTGGGTATTAAATGTTGTGGAGGAACCTTAAGTGAGGATGAAATTGTTTCAAAAGTTTTAAGAGGATTGCCACCGGCATATAAAATGAAAGTCACTACTATAAATGAGTTAAGAACAATGCCTAATACATCAGTAACTAGGGATACATTGATTGGAAAACTTTCAGCTTTTGAAATTGAAGAATTTGGTCCTGTTGCTACTATAAAGACAGATTTAGCCTTTAAAGCATCAACATCATCTGTACCATCATTTGATAAATTAAATTGGAAAGCCTTTTATGTAAGAGAACTTGAAGAAAGCAGGAAAGAAAATGAAGAACTTGAAGCACTATTTGCAAGGAAAATGCCTAAAGGTTCAGTTGGAAGTAAGTATGAAGGTAAAGTACCCTTTAAATGTTTTAATTGCAATAAGATTGGTCATATGGCTTCAAGATGCCCTAATAGACATGCTAGACTAAGAGAAGAAGCTAGAAGAACATACAAGCCTAACCCTGAATATCAAAGATACAGATTTAAGAAGAATAAAGACAAATCTTGTTACATTGCTAATGAAGGTGTGATTGATGATTTTGATGAGGATCCGACAGACAATGTTTGGGTTTTTGTTGCCATAACAGAAGATCAACTGACACCTACTGCTCAACTGGTAGAACAAGCCTTGGCAGCTAAAGTTGAAGTAAAGGATGAGTGGATCATTGATTCGGGATGCTCACATCATATGACAGGAGATAAAGGTAAATTCTTTAACTTTCAAGAATACAATGGAGGCTGAGTAAGATTTGGAGATGATAAAGCTTGTTTGATCAAAGGTAAGGGTACAATATCTCTTGATGGTAAGAATAACACTGACAATGTTTACTATGTTGAAGGATTAAAGCAAAATCTTTCGAGTGTTGGTCAATTAGTTGAGAAAGGATCTCAGTTACAATTCAAAAATGGAAAATGCAAAATCATGAATAGAACTGGTTTGGAAATTACAACCGGTAATCAGACTATAGGTAATATCTTTCATTTGAATAACAGTGAAAAGACATGCTTAATTGCACATATTGATGAAAGTTGGCTATGGCATAAGAGACTCTATCATGTAAACTTTGATTGCATGGTGAAAATCAATACTACTAAGGCAGTTAGAGATTTACCTAAAATTGTCAAACCTCACAATATAGTATGTAAGGAATGTCAATTTGGAAAACAAGTTAGAGCCAGTTTCAAAAGTATTCCAAAAAAATCCAATAATGCTCTTGATTTAATTCATACTGATTTATGTGGTCTAGCTAGAACTAAAAGTTTACAAGGTGATAGATATTTCATGTTAATCATTGATGACTATTTTAGAATGTGTTGGGTTACTTTTCTTAGACAAAAATCAGAAGCACTTGGAAAGTTCAAACTATTCAAAGCTATGGTAGAAAATGAAACCGGTAAGAAAATCAAATGTCTAAGATCAGATCAAGGAGGATAATTTACATCTAAGGAATTTAATACATTCTATGAAGTAAATGGAATCAGAAGACAACTATCAGCACCTCGGACACCATAGTAGGATGGAGTTGTTGAAAAGAAAAATAGAACTATCTTGGATGCAGCAAGAAGTATGTTATTAGAAGCAAACCTACCACATGTATATTGGAGAGAGGCAGTCAGTATAGTAGTCTATACATTCAACAAAGTTCACATCAAAGGTGAAACCGGTAAGACCCCTCATGAACTATGGTTTGGTATTACTCCTACTCTTAAATATTTTAGAATATTTGGAAGAAAATATTATATTCGAAGAGATGAGTATATTGGCAAATTTGATCCTAAAAGTGATGAAGGAATATTTCTTGGCTATTCATCTAAGAGAAAGGCATATAGATGTTTTAACAAAAGATTGTAGAAAATTGTTGAAAGTACAAATGTAAAGATTGATGAACAATTCAGAGGAACTTCAAGGTATATAGACTCTGAACCGGCAACAAAAATTTTGACAAATCTACTGGTATAGAATGAAGATCCAGTTACACCGGTATCATCTGAAAATTCCACAGTAACTGAAGAACAACAACAAACAAAGACACCTCGGTATGTAAGACTGAATCATTTTGAAGATCATATAATTGGAAACAAGTATAAAGGAGTTATGACAAGAGGAAGATTGGCAAATGAAGAGGTATGTCTTATTTCTCAAATTGAACCATCATCAGTTAATGAGGCATCTGAAGATAAATATTGGATTAAAGTCATGGAAGAAGAATTGGAACAAATTGAGAAGAATAACACTTGGACATTAGTTCCCCAGCCTAAAGATAAAAATGTAATTGGAACCAAATGGGTATTCAAAAACAAACTTAATGAAGATGGTAAGGTTATTATAAATAAAGCAAGACTAGTGTGTAAGGGATATTCTTAGAAAGAAGGAATTGATTACAATGAAACCTTTGCACCGATAGCTAGAATTGAGGCAGTTAGATTATTTTTGGCTTTTGCAGCACATAAAAACTACAAAGTATATCAAATGGATATTAAATGTGCATTTTTGAATGGAGATCTTGAAGAAGAAGTTTACATTGAACAACCTAATGGATTTTCTTTGACAGATAACAAAGATATGGTTTGCAGGTTAAGAAAAGCTTTGTATGGATTGAAGCAAGCTCCAAGAATTTGGTATGCAAGATTGGATAAGTATCTTTTGAAGATTGTTTTTTCTAAAGGTAATGCTAACAACAATCTATATTATAAAGTGACTAATGATGACATCTTGGTTATAGAAGATTTTGTTGATGATATAATCTTTGAAGGAGAAGATGGACTATGTAAAGAATTTTCTATTAAAATGCAGCAAGAATTTGAAATGTCTATGATTGGAGAAATAAAATTCTTTTTAGGATTACAGATTTCATAGACTGATAAAGGTATATTCTTGATTCAATCCATGTACTTAAAATAGTTACTAAAGAATTTGGGATGGAGAACTCTAAACCGGTAAGCACACCAATGACTACAAATGACAAACTATCACTAAGGGATGAATCTACACCTATTAATCCAACTAGATAAAAATCTATGATAGGAGGTTTACTGTATTTGACACAAACCAGACCTCATATTATGAATGCAGTATGTATTGTTTCAAGATTTTAGAGTAATCCTAGAGAAAATCATGAATCGGTAGTAAAAAAGATTTTCCGGTACCTACAAGGCACTATAAATCTTGGATTATGGTATCCTAGAGATGAAAACTTTGAATTATGTGCATACACAGATGCAAATTGGGTAGGAGATGTGGATGATAGAAAAACCACCACCGACGGAGCATTCTTTCTTGGAAACAGACTAGTTTCTTGGTTGAGTAAGAAACAAAGTTGTACATCTTTATCGACAGTAGAATCAGAATATGTTGCAGCAGCAACTAACTGTACACAGGTACTATGGATTAAGCAAATGTTGAAAGACATAAAGGTAAAATGCAAGGAACCTATTACTATCTATTGTGATAACACTATGGCAATTGATATATCTAGGAATCTGGTATTACATTCTAAAACCAAACATGTTTCTATCAAACTGAATTTTCTAAGGGAAAATGTTGAAGCAAAGGAAATAAAACTGGTTTATGTGAATACTAAAGAGCAGATTGCAGATATCTTCACTAAACCTCTGCCTAAGGAGACTTTTGAATATCTCAGAGACCAACTTGGGGTCATACCCCCACCGGTAGAGAATTAGGAAGTTGATGTTTGTCATCAACTGGCAGAATTGACAGAGAAATATTTTACTCTGACTTTGATGAGGAAGCTACTTCTCAGGGGGAGGAGTTGGTACACTAAATTGGTTGGTATTTTGTATATGAACTTGGTTTTGTAATAACTTTGGCATTTGATGTCAAAGGGGGAGAGATTGGTATGGAAAAACACAAGGAAAACACATGTTGCTCCCAGGGGGAGAGATTGTTATTTGGGAGAGATTTTTACTCTCTGTATCTGTATTTTGATTTCTGGTTATGATCACTTTTTGGGAGATTGTTGGTTTTTGGTATTTGGCATTTCTGTTTTGGCAATTTGATGGTTTTTCCATCTTGTGTTGCCATCAATACAAAAAGGGGGAGATTGTTGGTATTTTGGTATGGTTTTGTCATTGATGTCAACACCTACTAAACACTTATCAACTCTAGCACTTTGGAGAATCGGCAACATTCACCAGCAAGCAAGTGACTTATGCACAATCATCGGTATCTAGTACATCGACAGGATATAATGATCACCGACACTTGGAAGGGCATGGAAAACACTTGGTTATGTCAAAGACATCATGTGGACACCTTGTCTTGGAGTTTTTTAATTGGCATATTTGTATTTATATATTTGTTGTTACCAGCAAATAGGTCCAGGTTACACCGGCAGGTTTATCTTTTCCAGATCATCATGGCACACTATGGAGATGACTTATTATTGTTGTAAATGCATTGAGCCAACATGTTGAATTGGTTATTGCATCAGATATAGTTTTGTTTATAAAATGATTTTATTATAATATATCCTGTAGAGCTGACCTACTAAAATTGGTTCTAGGTTATGGTATAAATGTAAGATCTTATTTGTAAGATCAAATGTGAAAAGCAAAAAAAGGGATTGTGTGAAGGTATATGCGAGAATAAGCAGAGCTATACACGCAGACATCATTTGAAGATTGAAGGAGGGTTTTTGTGAAGACAATTAGAACTATATCGACACTGAATCCAACATATGAAGATGCTATTTTGAGCAGTACAATCTTATTGGATTTAACCATCCAATTGTAATTAGTGTGACTCCTATTTTGTGATTGAGTAGTGAGCTCTAGGAGCTTGGCCTTTCTGCATGTGTAGACCCCATTTGTATACACTTACTATCTACAGTAGTATCATCTGATTGTGGGTAAGGTTTCCCACCATGGCTTTTCCCCTTACAGGGTTTCCACGTACAAATATTGGTGTTATGTGTTGTGGATGACTTTGTCTTTTTTTCTGCATTAATCTTTATCGGTATTGCAATTATCTAATAAAATTGTCCACTGGCATCATCTCACCAGTACAATCCAAAGAACTGAGGCAACCATGAAGGATAGCAATAGATTCATATAGAGTTTAAACTTGGTTTTAACTGACATATTTTAGATTGTAACCAACCGGTTACAAACTTCAAGGTGAAATTCTGCACTCATTTGACAATTGTTGACAACCTTTGTCATTGATATCAAAGGGGGAGTAGTGGAAAGAGAAAAATGGCTATCAAAGGAGATCATCTACTCAGGGGGAGCACATATTTTTTGGTAACTTTTTGGACTTCATTTTTGGAAACAGATTTTTGATTTTTTTCATGAGTGTTGCCATCAATGCCAAAGGGGGAGATTGTTGGCATTCTACACTCTAGTGAGAAATGAAGGTGTTGTCATTGATGGAAACCTACTAGAAACCTACTGGCAACCTTCAGGAAGCCACCTGACATTCATCTGGTAAACAATCAGCAGGCACTAGCACCGGTAGACACTTCACCAGCAGTAGCAACAATGTATATCGGCACCCCAGCCGACAGGAATAAACTTTTCTTTATTGTATTTAATTGTAAATATCTTTTGTAAAGTCGACATGGCATATTGTAATAGACTCATATATATATGAGATCTTATAAATCATTTTGATATGATAAGGACAAAAAATGATGGACATATGACGGATATGGTAGAAGTGATGAGCGAATATTAAGGCAGATTTTGTATAAGGTTTATGGTTATAGTATGAGCTTAAACTGGTACTGAACCTAGCATAGCAGATGCTAAATTGTAGCAGTACATTATATTGGATTCTCATAATCCATTTTGTAAGTCAATGAGACTTCCTTTTTGTAGATTGAGCAATGAGCTCTAGGCAGTTGGCCTTCCTACATGTGCAGGCCCCTCATTGTAAGTAATATCCATTCATTGGCTAGTGAGTGAATATTGTGGGTCACAAATCCCACTGAGGTTTTTCCCACACTAGGTTTCCTCATTAAAAATCTTGTGTTATGGTGTGTTTTCTATGTTGTCTTTACTGTTCTTGTTTACTACATTAATTCTTATTTATCGGTACACTGTCTTGAAATGCAAAATACTTAATAAGGTTAAATATTCTCTTAACCATTTAGATATTGATTCACCCCCCCCCCTCTCTCAATATCTTTGGGACTATCATTAATCCTAACATATATTAGTTCAAGCACTAAAGAAGTGGAGGTGTTATTTGCTTCCCAAAGAGTTTGTTGTGTATATAGATAATCAGGCACTAAGCTTCCTAAATAGTTAGGAGAAATTGATCCATAAACATATGAAGTGGGTTGAGTCCATTCAGGCCTACACCTTTACAACCAAACAAAAGAAAGGTGTCTCAAATAAAGTGGCAGATGCTCTTAGTAGGAGAGCACTAATAGTTTCAAAAATCCAGTTGGAGAGTGTGGGAGTTGATTCCCTCAAGGGTATGTATGTTGCAGATGAAGATTTCAAAGACATCTACAAGGTATGCACTAAGTTTTGTAGAAGGTATCATTTAGAGTATTCTAATTATTTGATTCAAGATGGTCTTGTTTTCAAAGGATGCCAGTTATGCATCCCCAAATGTTCAATGAGGGATAGAATAATTAATGAGAAGCATAGTGGTTGCATGGGAGGACACTTTGGACTAGACAAAATTCTTGAGTTGGTGAGAAGATTTAATCATTGGCCTAAATTGCAGACAGATGTCAAAAAAAATTTGGATTCATATGTGGTGTGTCAAAAGACCAAGGGGACAACAACAAACGTGGGACTATACCAGCCATTGCCCATTCCTTCAAGACCTTGGGAAAGTGTGAGCATGGACTTTGTGATGGGTTTTCCAAGAACTCAAAAATGTTTTGACAGTTTTTTTGTGGTTGTTGACATGTTTAGCAAGATGGCACATTTCTTGTGATGCAAGAGCACAAGTGATGCTACATATGTTGCAAACATTTTCTTTAATGAGGTTGTGAGAATACATGGTCTACCCTTGAACATTGTGTTAGACAAAGATGTGAAATTTGTAGGGCATTTTTGGAGGACTTTATGGAGGAAGTTGGGAACAAACTTGTCTTTTAGTTTGGCTTATCATCCCCAAACGGATGGCCAAATAGAAGTGGTCAATAGGACACTTGGAAACTTGTTAAGGTACCTCACCAAGAAGAATGGTGAAAAGTGGGATTCCATCATCTCCCAAGAAGAATATGCCTATAATGACTCTATTAATAGGAGTACATGAAGAAGCCCTTTCCAAATTGTCTATGGGTTGAATCCAAGAGGTGTACTAGAATTGAGAAACCTACCCTCAAATGAACATATTAGTGCTTGTGGAGAAGAATTTGTTGCAGGGATAAAGGAGATTCATGACCAAGTCAAGATGAAATTATAGAGAAGTACAGAGAAGTACACGATGCAAGCTGACAGGAGAAAGAGAGATGTGCAGTTCCAAGTTGGAGACATGGTATGGGTTAATCTAAAAAAGGAGAGATTGCCAAAAGGGAAACACACAAATCTCATGATGAGGAAGGTCAGACCTTGTCAAATACTCAATAAATTTGGGAAGAATGCATACAAAATCCAATTACCTTCAGATATAGGTATATATCGGCAATCTTTAATGTTGCGGATCTGAGACCATTCAAAGGTGCAAGGCAAGAAGATGGTACATTCCCGGTGGAAGATGTCACAGACATCCTGAAAGACTTTCCAACTCAGGGGCCACCCAAACTTGAAAGGATCTTGGACACCAAGGTTGTGAACAAAACTAGGAACAAGGTCTACAAAAAATACCTTGTCAAGTGGCAAGGACTCCCTAAGGTAGATGCAATATGGATGGATGAATACTAGATGAACAAACATGGGACTACATTGTAAGAACTCATCTCAAGTGGACTTGAGATTCAACCACCCAAGGATTATGGTGCTCCTGCACCCAAAGACACAAATGAAGCCTAAAGATTATAATATCACCTATGAGGTGAAAATATAATGACCTTGTCACATTGACATCATATGTAGTAGGTTGATAGGTTTGTGAGTCGTCAATAAGACCCAATTGATGTAAGGCATTGTCATGGTTGTATTTTATAAGCCACCATGGACAAATGACCATGTGGGTCAGTAGGAGTCTAGGAATGAGTCAAGAAATAAATATTGGTCTTAGAAACATCAGACCAATCCTTGGACTAGGCTAAATACACCTTGGAGTCGCCAAATTTGAAAGTTGCAAGTTGACAACTTTTGTTGTCATTACAAAATATTGTAGAATGGGGTAACTAATCCTCCAATGGTTCCAAAGTTTGAAAAATGGTTGGAAACCATTAGGGATGATATATTAGGCCCACTTGGATTGATTCCAAGTTTGCTGTTGAACTTGGATGTTTTGGATTTTTGGAGTAATACAACATACTTGGAGTTTCCTGAAAAATATGTGTGTTTGATGTTCATTTATGATCTCTATGGATTGGTAGATGCCTGAGCCCAATCGGATGAGTTAGGGAATTCTCTTACCTTTAATTTGAATCAATTTTAAGGTCTTGAAACAATCAGGTAGTAGAGATCCATCAAAATCTATCTGGACTGGTCACAAACCCTGCCAACACCCAAGGTTTCACTGAAAAAATGCCCTTAATCTGACATTTTCACCAAAGGACCAAACAACCTATGGGAAAATGTTAGATGGTCCATTGTACCATAATATTTTTATTTTTGTTTACAAGGAGGCTCCAAGCTCGAGGATATTGAACTGGCCCTAGGTGGGCATCTCTATGTGACCGCCTGAACTGTAGAAGTGAAAATCACTTGTAGTAGGAAAAGGAGATGTGATCAAGTCCTAAAACCTTGGATTTGGTGGTTTGACATCTTACCCCACCTTTAAAAAGTGTTGGTTTAGTTAGTGGACTAATACAAGGGGTACTTGCTTTGTAAATTAGGCCTAATTGGCTTAATTAGGTCTGTAAGGATAGTAAGGGTACAAACCTTTAAAATTGGGTTTAGAGTCTAGGCCTTTGGGGTATTGTGTAACTTGATAAAGGGTATCTTAATCTACCCTTAATTTCTCTTTTCCTTTGGAATTTTATTAAGTTATGTGGTGAAAACTCAACCAGTAGGGCTGCTAGACAAATAGGACAGTTGTGAGATAAGTAACCCCTAGTGCATTTGACCGTTAAATCTGATGGATGTTTTGAGTTGGTTGGACCACCAATAGACAAATTCCAATAGGTTTCCATCTCACTGGTACTGGAATATTGTCTACCATTCACACAAGGGTTGAGTCAAGGTGAAGGGTAGAGTGTTAGATACAAATACTTTATTGATCTTGTCACATAATTTTTTGTGTGACTTGAGAACTTGGTAGGTGTTTTGTTTGATAGATTGAACAAACAAAACAACTTTGTTTGGACATAGTATTTGTGGATGAGAGAAGATTATCACCTAGTTTGTTGGTTGGCTCTGCATCACTATCTCTTTAATTGAGCTTGGATTTTTGAAATAGATTAGATGTACTCTTGTATTGGTTGGAAGAAATTATTGTGCTATGTACCATGAGATATTAATATTTGTAGATTGGAAAACTATGTATCTCAATGTAAGAGAATTTGTGATCATATGTAATAAGATATTGATGTAGTAGGTTGTGATTGTGATTCTTGTGGTAGAAGATGTTGTTGTAACCCTTGTTGGATATATGATGTATCTTGGATATTCACTACTCATGTAATTTAGGAATTAAGATTCATGGTTAAATAAAAGATGTTATTGAGTTGGTAATACGAGTACCTTATAAATTGAAATGATAATGTTTAATTAGTCTTGTACGGATTAGAGTATGAGAAAATATTATATTTTAGAAATGTTATCTTTTGGAAATTGGATGGTTATACAATGTATGGGAATAAGTGAATAGGAAAATTTAAATTTGGTGAATTTAAAATGAATCTAAAGGATAATAAGTAATTGGGATTATAATACAATGTGTCCATGTTTGTATGAAACAATGGATGACTTCCTCATGGTATTGAAGAAGTGAATTATAGAAAAGAATATTAGAAGGAATCAGATAATGGTAGAGTTTATGATCCTTATGTTCTTAGTGTTATGTTAAGCAATGGTGTTGAGATACCCTAGGGAATGTTAGTTTAAGTGATGTTATTTATTCTTGCATAATTATGTTCTTATGATCACACTTTAAGTTGATTATGTCCCTGGCAAGTTGATGTTTAAGTAGATGTGCATGTTTATTGAATTATGTGTGTTGCATTAGTTTAATAAAAAAAAATTAAATTTTTATCTCTTTTTATATGTTAGATGGTTGTATTTATCTAGGGTATTTTGGTGGGCATTGCATTTGGTATCTGAGCCCATGTTGCAAAGAATAGGATCTCTGGTTAAGGTTGTTTTTCTTAGTCTTTTGTGGTGTGCTATAATGTTCTCTTTGGTTAAGTTGTTCATTGAGATTTGTGTTTGGAAAAGTTCATTCGAACCTTGAAGATTTTATATATCTATGTTTTGTGTTCTCTCCTTAATCCTTTCTAGAAATCATAATTATGTGCAGCATGTGTATTCATTTCTTATGCATGTCTCTTGGGTGTGAATGATGTTTATATGATTCTAGGTGTCCTTTCTTTGCCTTGTAATTTCTAGTGCTTACCTAAATGTTAAGGGTTGTTTTCACTATATAAATGATTATGTTATAGAGAGAGAAAATTGTGTGTATTCCCTTAATTGAAGCTATGAATATAGGATTATCTTGTTATGTTGGAGTAATACATTGATTTTCTTATGAATAGTAAGGTGAAGTTCTTGTATTACACATATAGAAATGATTTAGTGCAGATCATGATGTGTAAATGAAGAACTTTTATGAGATGCATTTATATATAATTAAATAGTAACTTAATGTTGCCCTTCTCTTTCCTTTACTCTCCTATGTAACATGTAAGGAAGTTAACTGGTGATGCATGGGTACCAAATAAAACTACTGGGTGTTTATATATGTGTGTAATCCTGCATGTAAGAAAAGATACTTTGAATATATTATATCTTTTAAGGATTTGAGACTTCTAGTTGCATTTGTAATGTTAGGAAACCTCATGGAAGGTTTAATTTGCATATCTTAGAGAACGATGTAAGTAGCTGCATTGTACGATAAATATGGCATGTCTAGGAAATTCAAATTATCCATATATAGTTTTTGTGTTCATTGTTTGGCAATGTTCTTCCTCCCTCTTCTCTCTATCTGGGTAAAAAGACTCATAGTTCTCAGGAGTCTATTTGATATTAAAAGAAGAATTGAATACTCATTGTTGAATATGATTTAGAATACAATAAAAAGAAAAGTTTGGATGGAATAAATTTGCATTGAAGATCACAATTCATGTGTGGCATCCATGATTTTCATTCTAAGAATGATAAGGTAGGTAGAATATCTTTTGCATAAAAAATGTAGAAAGTCTTACTAATTAATAGATTAATAGATCATGTTATAGTATATGTGTCGAGAAAGGTAAATTGGTACATTGCATGTATAGTATAGGAAATTTTGAAATTGTACCATTGTGTCTTTACTTGGTTTGGTAAGATAAAAGTCTTAGCTTCATAAAATATTGGTGTGGTGTTAATGAAATGTTATGCTTGATCAAATGGATAGATTAAGGAAAGATTCTATCTCCTTACCCTATTCAAATTTTTAGAAAGTGCTTGCTCAATAAAATCTAGTAAGATGGATTGACAATGAATTGACAATGAATTGAATGAGGTTGTAATGTGTTCCTAAATAACAATTTTCCTTGAATTACTGGGAATATATTTTTACGAATGATTATAGTTAAGGACTAATAGGAGATAAGTTTGAATAGAATAATGTATTTGAATTTGTGTGAAATTAAATGTATATGAAAATAACGTGGTTGAAAGTAAGGCTATGATATCTAGTTTTATGCTTAATATAGACAAATTGACTAGTTAATGGTATGTTAGGAAATGATCATAGGTGTTAGGAGTGGATGTGATTGGAAATTGATATTAAATTTTGCTTAAAGTAATGATACTTATTTCTTATAAGTAATTTGCTTGTGTAAATATATGACTAACTAAATTGTTTAATAACTTCATGAAGGACATTCTAATCATCTGTATGCTATTAGTTGTGCATTGAGAGAAATGGTGTATGTTAAAGTATATCATCAAGTGATTAATTGAGGTTCTAATATCTATTTTTATTATAATTTGGTAAATGTGATCGTTCTATAGATACTATATCTTGAACATCAGTCATGATATGAGTATCCTTGTGTGAGTATGAGGCACTTTATCTCTTCCTAACATATGTCTTCTTCTATAAAGGATAACTGTCTAGACTTTCTTAAAAGATGCATTGCATTAAAGATGATAAAAGGAATGTGGATATATAAATAAATTTATGGTCTTAAATGTCTAGCGTGCACTCTCTAACACATTCAGGGCATTGTGCCCTTGGGTGTTGTGCAACAATTACTCCCCTTTGGTGTGACTGATATTGGTCACCTCATGATGTGGATTTGGATGACTTGGCTATTTTTCCTTGAGTTATTGTGTCATTTGTGTGAAGCATCATTAGAGTTAATTTTATTTTTGGATTTCTTTATTCTTCTTTAATCTATTTTGTTCTATATGGTGGAACTTGTCACACTTTATTTCTTGTTGATTATGCCGACAACTTTTTGTGACTTAACGTTGAATTTGATGATCTTTCTTTTTGGGATTTCTCTTTTTATGGTCTATAGTGGTCATTCCGAATGTTGAATATTGTGGGCCCTCATTTTGTGTTAAGTGTTATCTATAGCATGTTCATTTTGAACATCTGATAGTGTGTGCAAGAGAGGACGCCGCAAAGAAGTGCACTAGACTTAGAGAACAATTAGATAATATTGATATTAGTTGAGTAATGAATTATGTTTATAAGATGAAATGTACTGGTAACTTTCTAGATTTTATGAAATGTTAGATAGAAGTGCATTTGGATTTAAGAAGTTTGTAGTATACAAAATAGTTGAATGTAAATGAACTACAAATTTCTTTTCTTCAATGAGTGCCTATGTATGTTTCATGTATAACTAATTAATAAGGATGCCTATGAATGATTTATTGAATGAAGGGTGCATCGAATGTTGGTATCTTGTAGTGATATTTACTCCTTTTTCCTTAGTTAAGATGGTGTTATGCTTCATGTTTTTCTCTTTTGGTGTGGAGACCGAGATGTTTGTATGCCATAAATCTTGTTTCCTCTTAAGTATATAGGTTATTGATTTTGGTTATTGTGTGATATCTTAATTATATTTGACTTTTAGGAAGCTTATTTTTGAATTTTTTTCCCTCATATAGATATATGACATGACTTCCTCAATAGGTTAGGGGAATGTCTATGTATAAAATATTGTGCAAAAAGTAAATTTGTTTTCTTATTTGCATATGTATATATGTGTAAGGAGCATGGTCATGCTTGAAAAGTGTGGATTATGGTGATTTGTGTTTATAGATGCTACCTTGGTGACTAGATTTATTGATTTACCCTACAAAATGTGGTTAAATGAAGCTCTATTGAAGATATTTTAATGATTTAGTATGCTCATTCTAAATAGTAAGAGTTTTGTGTCTTGTTTTATCTCTTGTGTAATGCATTAAATTGAATAATTGAAGAATCGGAAGGAAACTTTTGTTGTCATTATCTTACTTTGAGCTAGGAAATGTTTGAACTAAGATAATTTATTGATTGATGAATACTTAAATGAGAAAGATTAAGTACATTGTTTGTAATTGTCCTAAAGAAAAGATATAATTTGATTATGTTCAAAGGAAATTTTTGACTAATGTGTGCATGTCTTCACCTTAAGCTTTGTGACTTTCAAGAGTAAGTCGAGATATAGGGGGAGGATGTAGTGCCCCTCCCTGATTCATCTTTTATAAGAGGATGTGATAAACACTTTTAGATTTGTTGATATTTTGGATGCCTCCTATTTTATTCATAATATTTATATTTTCTTTGACAATAGTGGATTTATTATGATTAAATTGTGTTGATTCAAGCTCTAGTTGGATTATTGAAGATAGGACAATACCAAGCTTTGTGACTATTGCACCATTTAAGACATGTGGTTCATGATTATTCCTTATGATGATTTATCTTGTGTTAGACATTTCATTTTGACAGATGAGACACTAAGGTGATATGTGGTTGATATCAAGAATATTATGATGAGGGACTTAGGATTGGTGATTTATATGCACTCATTATGCATGTAAGGTTTATATTTTCTTATGATGATATGGTGGTATCTTGTTATGTGCTTGCCTCAATTCATGTCTATATCGAGCAATGTTGATGAAGATGATGTTTTGTTGTCATGATTGTTTTACCGTTGCATTAGTGAAATAGATGATGTCATACCACTCACCTACGAGTATGATATGACGTTGTCACTCTCTTTCACATGTCTAATTATTTCATGTTATATATGTATGTATCTATGTATGTATGTATGTGTAGATCAGGAAATTGAAAATCATCAAAGCAATAGCAATTAGGACAACCACAAAACCTAAAGCTGCTATGAAAGCAATCCCAATCCAATCAATGAAGACATAAAGACAAGATATTCAAATCAAATGAAATCGAAGCAAATCGACGCAGATATCTCCTTCATGTGGCTCCATTGTTCTTCTTTCACCTTCAAATTTGATGTGGATCTCACCTACAAGTGCAAAATGCAAGTGGAAAGCAAGTTGTTGAGAGATGAAATTCGTAGTATAAGGTTACTCGACAATGTGAATTTTTTTTTCTTTTTTCATTGAAGAAACTCATCCAATTTATAGACAAATTGAAGAGAGGACAAGATTAGCATGAAGAGATTTGAAAGGAAATTCAAATAAAGAATGGAAAAATTATGACAAATGTATGACAATTTCTATGCAAGGTGTATGACAAATTATGATGAGATTGAAATGTCATTCTCATGACAAAAGGGAAGAGAGAAAATAGCCTCCATGATTGCAACAAATGGAAGCATAAACACAAGAGAAAATGAGGGAATGAAATTAGGAAAAATATTAGAAAAATTAAAGAAAATAGCAGAAATAGAAATTAGGAATTAGGTGAATTAATTAATAGGTTTTCATCCATTAATTAATTCATGAAAGAGACCTAGGACTAAATAAATAGATTTATTTAACCCACAAAGACGAAGAAAAGGATTAAATGAACAAATCATAAAACCCTAGAAATAAGAGGACAAGGAATTAGGTCAAGGCAATAAGAAATTAATGTAGGTTCAATCATGATTTTGATTGACAAAGGACCAATGTTAATAAATGATTGAGATTGGTTGACAAAAATCAATGACAAATTGACCAAGATTGACAAGGAGATCAAATTGACAGGCGCCAATTGATGAGGAACAATGACTAATCGATCCAAATTGACATGATTGAAAAGGACAAGGATCGATGATGAATCGATCGCAAAATGACAAGATTGACAAGGACAAGGATCGATGACGAATCGATCGCAAAATGACGAGATTGACAAGTTGATCATTGCAAATGATTACTAACAAGCTAAAGATGATTGAAAGAATGACAAGAGGACAAAAACCTAATTCTATCATCAATTAGGATTGACGATGTCCAAAATGATGATAAATGAGCACGCACCATGATGCGAAAGGATAAGATTGACCAAAATCATGACTGAAGATTGCTATCGACAAGACCTAATTTGAAAGTGATAAAAATGAGGAATGTAGAAGAAGGACTCAATGCTCACAAATGATAAAGACCAAGTGCGCAACATAGAAGAAATGTTAATGCGATGCAAGAACCCTAAAATAAGGCAATGCGCAAATGTTAAAGTATGACTCCACAAGCATTGACCATTTTTAGACATCTACATTTTGCCCCTCTTTGAGACAATGCGATTCTAAGCGTTGTTTCAAAGAACAATAATGAAAATGCCCCAAACAATAACAATGACATATGCATGCCCCCTCGAGGAATTGGCCAGAAAAATCTAGAAATGAGGCCAAGTGATCGATAAGAATGATAGAAGACGATAGGTTCGAACGGACTGCCAAGACTGACGGAAGAAATGTTAGTAAGAAGAAATTAGACAGAGGACAGTTAGAGATGAAGGAAAAATTGCTTTCACAAATGCACATAAGTAGGTAAGAACCTTTATTTATTATAGAAAAGTGGATGCAGAGCATCATGGCATTGAAGGCCAGAGCTAGAACGCAACCCCTTTTGCAAAAGACAGACACATCGCACACAAGGAATGAGTGAAGCATCCTAGGGTGCATACATCAAGGGTCGAGGTATGTGCGGCATTCACAAAGCGAACGTACTTATCACAGACACCCAATGATATAGTTGCCCCAGTTTGTGACAAACATTCCACAAACAACAAACACAACAACAAAAAAAAAGGAAAGGGACCATGAACCATCCCGGTCACTCTAAATCACTCAGTGACATCATCGAGCAACATAGGAACATGATCGAAGCCAAAGATAAATCAGTAAAAAGATAAGATGCACAAATTCAACCAAGTCAAACAAACAGTCTGATCGTCATTGTCAAAAGTGGAAAACAAGAATGATCATGTTGTCTGGTTTCAGGGAATGCGGTACCCTGTTGAAGACAGGACACAGTCTGGTTTCGAGAATGCCACACCCTGTATAAGACCCATGATAATGTTGACAAGGACCAATGGTAACGTTAATGCTATTTGGATTGATGTGACAACTGTGATCAGGTTAAATGCTTGTGTGGTCGAACAGTTTATCTGTTAATGCGTGATTTCATTGAAGCACAATGTTTGATTGATTGTCGTTGGATGTATGCTCAGCGATCTGTCTATGCACAAAGGGGACCATTTATTGACAAAATGCAAAATGCCAAAGAAATTATTTTTGGATTTAATGTTTTTCACTTTGTAGGAATTTTGAGTTTTTTACATTTTTTTTGTTCATTTTTCAGGACTTTATTTGACTTTTTAGGGATTTTTTCAAGACATTATTTGATTTTTAGGGATTTTTTCAGGACATTATTTGATTTTTTTTAAATTATTTCAGGACATTTTTCAATGTTTTTGGATTATTTCAAGACATTTTTCAAATTTTTTTTTTTAGGATTTTTGTTTTTGTTAGGACTTTATTTGATTTTTATGATTTTGCCCCCAGTGTCTAGCAAGGCAAGCAATATGACAGGTGAATAAATAGGCTTTCTGAAATGTTGGTGGATAGAGGGAAGACAAAGGCCTTTTATCATGGAGACAATACGAATGCAATTTTCAAGTGCTATTGCGTGATGGGACAAGAGACTGGATATGACAATGTAAAGCAAGGACATGACATGAGGGACATGTCAAAAGGTTTTTGAAACCATGTTTAAATTTCACGTCCTTATGTCAGATCAAGATCAAGGAATGAAAAAGAGTGTATGGATAGTGATAAGATATGGACAAGATAAGCAAGACCAAGAATGGATAAAGGATATGAATAGGATAAGGATATGATAGACTAAGGGACAATAACAAAAAGTTACAATAAGCCAAGGAATATGGACCAAGGGTTGGTGATAAGCCAATGAAATAGGGATGAAAAGTTGTAATAAGCCAATAGATAAAGACCAAAAGTTATGATAGACTGAAAGTTGTGAATAGGATGCATGACGCTCATGAAGATCCTCAGTCTTGTCAAGATCAAAGGTGGAAAATGGGATATGTAAATGAGGGACAATAGGATATGAAGGGTAATGACAAGGGTTTGATAGGATAATGGAACAATGAAGGACAAAAAAGGATATGATAGGATAAAACCTGTCCCCAAGTATGGTATGCAAGAAGTTCATAGATTACGCATGATGCCTATTTGCTAGGTTTTCATCATGGTACTTGCCCAAGGTGCCTACATGCCAGGTTTTCACAAAGTGGACTAATTATTTTTGCTTTATTTTTTTTTTTGCTTTTTTGCTTTTTTCTCAATTTTTTTTTTTTGGATTTTAGTCGAAAATGGACACATGATAGGGGATGGAAGAAGGACTCAAACATCTTTTTGTTTGGATAGTAGCCTTGAAAAAAAATGGACCATGACCTTTAAAAGTATGCTCAAAGATGTTGGTAGGATAAGGACATGGAAAAAGAGATGAAATTAAGGCAAGGATTTATGCAAAGGATGGGATCAAAGGGATCGAAGGATGGAAAATATGCATTGGATAATGGATAGGGTATTGGAAGAATTGGGCTTCACTGGATCGAAATGAAGGCAAGATCAACATTGGAACACACCTTGACGGGTGGTGGATTGATGGAGGAAAAATGGATCTCAGATTGTGAGATTTGGATGGAGGAATAGCTGGGATTTTGGGACATAAGGGCCCAAAATGGATGAAGAAGGTGATGGGGGAACAAATTTGAGAGGTTTGGATGGAGGAATAGCAACTTTGGATGCCAAGTTGGATGTTTCTTTAGGCTTTTTTGCTTCAAGGAGCCGCTTAGGGATCCACATGGTTTTTGATTTTTCATGCTTTTGTGGTTCCTTGGAGTGCATTGCCAACACAAGGGATTTAGGAACCCATATAGATTTTAACTTTTGTTTTTGAGCAATGGGCCTTTGTGACCTTTTGGATTTTTCCTTTGCTTTATAGATCAAATTTTTCTTTGTTTTGACATGTTGATCCTTGAATACATGTGGATTTCTAGACTTATGACTTTTATGCTTGGCATCCAAATTTCTTGGACAAGGAAAGGAATGCATGGATGGATATGAATGAAATGGAGTTGTTTTGGATTGATTAAATTTACTCAAGGATGTATGCCTTTTCTGACCTTGCATAAAGGACGAAGGGATATAAGGACCTAAGATGGATGGAAAGTATGATGGGGAAGGGATATGTTTGGATTTTGAAGGGATGTTGGATTTAGTAGGGGTACCCACGTCTTGAGGAATTTCACTGAGGCCATCACCCTTAATATTTTCTTTAACATGAAGGGATTCTTTCTTATGGAGATCTCCTCCTTTGTGTTTATGAATATCTTGACTTGTAGGATACTCTTTTCTTTGGAAAGAAGACGTTAGTCCATTATGAGTTGGATATGATATGAGAGAAATAATGAGATCTTGAAGTGGACCGGATTGCACCAAAGTGGAAGAACCCAGTACGCATGTCGAGGGTTCATGAACTTCTTGCACTGACACATTAGAATCATGAGAGGGATTAGGATCATGAGGGTGACTAGGATTGTGTAGTGGACATGGTTCAATGACAGGCTCTTCAAGAGATGGAAAGGGAGAAATAATGGGATCATCAAAAGAAATGAGATCTTGGAGTGTATATGGAGCATTAAGACAAGGAGATGGAGGAAAAAAAGGATCTTGTGGAGGATTTAAAGGAATAATTTGATCTTGACAAGGAGGAAGATCATTGGAATCCTCTTTAAAAGTGCTTTACTCTTGACTTTTAATGGGATCATCAGAAAGGATGGAAGGGATATCTTGATCTTTCTTAGGAAGTGGAATGCAAATGGGATTTGAAAGGACATTTTTTTCATGAAATGGGAGGGGATCGTTTGGGATTGGATGGACTGGGATATCTTGATCTTGCTTGGGGAATGGAGTGTCAATAGGACTTTGGATAGGATGGACAAGAATAGGGGAATCATTGTGAGTGTCTGGGAACATGGGGTCCTGGTCAACAATTGGATGGGATGATAAGGTTTCGGGCTCTTGATCTTGATCTTTTTTAAGACACGTTTCTTCATGCTCTAAATTATCCTCTTGACATGGGGTTGGACTTTGGATATGCATGGGGGATTCTGACAAGGGATCAATGTTTTGGCATGAAGGAAATGCACTTTGAACATTTGTGATGGATTCTGGCAAGGAATCAATGCTTGAACATGAGGAAGAGGGACTTCAAATGGGGTCCTCTAAAACAGGTAATGGAAATAAAGTGCATGGTGGCATTGGGTCTTGTATTTTTGAAACATGACAAGGATGCGCATCATGAATTGGATTATCTTCGCAATCAATTATGGATAGCCCTTGGATAATTTCATCCTTGGGTGTATTGTTTGATGAGGACAATATGGAATGTTCTTGTGAAACTTCTAAAGGTGTAGGGATAGATTCCATTGGAGAGTCAATTTTTTTGTGGGGGGATGAGGCATTGCTAGACATAAGTGTATTATCTTGATCTTCCTCAAAGAACTCACTTGGTAATTTCCTTAAGATCCTTGCAATAAGGCCACCTTTCTTTCGAGGTTTTGACATAGTAGTATCTGGAATTTGAACTTGTTTGGAAAGGAGTTGGTTCTGGTCTGATGTCATGTTTTGATTTTGAACTAGATGTTGATCAAATTGGTTTGACATGTTCAAAATTTGGCGTGGTGCATGTTGCAAGTTTTGTTTTTGAATTTGTGATTGTAGTTGTTGATACTGAGTTTGTTGTCGATAATTAACAGTTGGTTGGACATATTGTTGAAATTGGACCATTGATTGTGTTGGTTGTATATGTTGGACCATTGGTTATGTCTGTTGGAAATGTTGGAACTATTGAATAATTGGTTGTGATGGTTGAAAATGTGATTGATAGTAAACACCTTCTTGTTCTTGTTGTGGAGGCACATAATGTTGTTCTCTCTTTTCTTGAAATTGTTTCATCATCTCTATTTGTGAGAGGAGAGTTGGTATGTTTGATTGTTCAATAAGAGATCTTACATCAATTGGCTCAAAGTTTGGGTTTGGACCTTGAAATTTTTTAAATGTTTTGGAAATTTGGGATCTAATCTTCTCACTATTTTTTACCTTTTGTTCAATGATCTTTGTTTCTCGAGCTAGTTTCTCCTCTAGTTTTTGTATTTGGAGACTTGTTTCATCATTAAAAGTTTGAGTTTCAATTTCATGTTGCAGGTTCAGTTGATTCTAGTCAAAAGGTGCATTTTCCCTTGGTGTTGGTGGAACACTCCCATATCCCGGTTTCATGGGTACAAACACTGGCTCATATAATGGAGGTGGTCCAAGTTGAACCATTCCATATTTTGGTAGTGATGTGTTTGATGAACCTTCAATTTGTAATGTTTGACTAGGTTGAAACTGTGAGTTTGGTACGTTGTCAATGGGTTGGTATGTTGGTTCGCCCATCTTCTTAGATTTTGACCTTGTTTCAACAGGCATGTCACTATGTAAATGCGATATCTTTGGGATTTTTTTGATTTTAAAAGGATGATGTATGATATGCAACTAAATGCAACGTAAATAGATGAAAATGCAATCTATGGCAAGAATGCAACCTATGTTTTTGTTGTTTTTTCAAGATTTGGACAAACTTTTTGGAATGCAAACCTAAAGACTCAACCTTGGGAAGTTGAAATGAAGCCAAGACCTTAAAGGACAAAGGACCAAATGACAATAGGACAAATTGACAATGTCTCACCTATATGCTTGGATACTAAGCTAGGTTTGACAAAAATGATATTAATGAAAGGACAAATTTTAGACAAGGTCAAGACTCCCTAACAACAACTTAGGGTATCATCCAAAGTTTTGATTTTTTAAGTTTGACAAACCAATTTTTTGAGACTAAATGCAAGAAGGCAATGATTATGACAATGACTTAGGATATGACATGAAAATGCTCTAAGGATATGATATGATAGGATGAAGCCAAGACAAGATGACAATACAATTATAAGGATATGCGAAGACCAATGAATTGGAATATGCAAAATGCAACATAGGTAAGACCTAATTTTAGCATGACAAGGATAATGCACGAATGACACCTAAATGGAAACTAGCTTGGATATGACATTGAAATGCAAACTTAGGGAAATGATTTTGAGCCTAAGTGCAAAATGAGGACGCTTGCAATGAAAAGGACTAAAATGAAGGGAGATGACAATATGTCCTAGGACCTAAGTTGGACTATGCAAAACCTAGCCTAAAGTGACATGAATTTTGAAACAAAGATATTCAATGTTTTGACAAGCCTTGTTCAAATGTTGGATGAATACTTGGACAAATTTTGAACTTTTGTTTGGATTTTGTTTTGAATTGAAGGTTGTTGATTTTGAAAACCCAAGTTGATTATGAGCACTTTTGAAAGTTTGTTTTTGACTTAACTTTTGACAATCACGGAAGACAAAATGTTTGTTTGACTTTGACTCAAGACAATCAAGCACATTCACAACAAATCCTATGGCTGGCAAGGGCAATATCTATTGAATCCTCTAACCATAAAATACAACACTCAGCCGAATAGCTAGATGCTTGGTAGCACTAGCTCCCCCTTACAGTGCACTCACTTCTCAGGCATACCAAGCTTCAAGTTCAAGGGGCATCACTTCCCAAGAACTTGCTATCTCTAACTGAGGAGTACATGAGAGGTGTCTTCGGCATGTGCATATCACAACACCTGAGCCAACAGATAGAAGGATTTTGCCATCTAAAAACAAGAGATTCTAGTAAGGGCATCCGTTCGGGTGGGTATTGATCCGGCGAATAAATCATCGCAATACCATTCCAACACCTGTTGTCTACAACTTTCATTGCATCCACACTTATTTAGAGTGGTTCGGAAGAGCTTGTCTTTAGCCCGTCACCACTTTGGGTCGTTCCCTCTCACCAATACCTGTGCAAAGTGCCAAGCAAATCGGGAGGCAGGCCCAATTCTAAGGGTTAAAACATGCAATCAAATTAAAAACAGACAAAGCATGCATGGTGTTCATTAACCTTTAAGAAATGAAATGTGCAACTACTTTAAAAATCACAAGCAAGATGTTTTAATGAGAGTCTTCGACCGCATCCTGCATAAGATTTGTTAGTAGTTGCATTTTAAGTCTTTGTCACACGTAATGCCAAGATACTACACAGAGAATTAGCACCAAAGAAAAACCAGAATGCAAGAAACAGAATGAAAACAAACAAATTTGCAAGAAAAAACTACTGATTTCACCTCTATTTCTGGCCTTGCACAAGCACAGAATGCCTCAACATAGGCACAAAAAACTCAAACACATGAGCAAAAAACTCAAACACAGGCGCAGAAAACTCAAACACAAGCACAGAAAACGTCAACACAGGTGCAGAAGTGTCCAGAAAGCTCCGAGTCACCCTATTTCTTGAGTTTTTCACCTGCAAATAGCTCAAAAGCACTCAAAACATGGTTAAGGGGTTAGTTCACATCGGGTTCACCAAAAATGTAGATCAAGAAATTGAAAATCATCAAAGCAATAGCAATTAGGACAACCACAAAACCTAAAGTTGCTATGAAAGCAATCCCAATCCAATCAATGAAGACATAAAGACAAGATATTCAAATCAAATGAAATCGAAGCAAATCAACACAAATATCTCCTTCATGTGGCTCCATTGTTCTTCTTTCACCTTCAAATTTGATGTGGATCTCACCTACAAGTGCAAAATGCAAGTGGAAAGCAAGTTGTTGAGAAACGAAATTCGCAGTATAAGGTTACTCGAAAATGTGATTTTTTTTTTCTTTTTTTCATTAAAGAAACTCATCCAATTTATGGAAAAATTGGAGAGAGGACAAGATTAGCATGAAGAGATTTGAAAGGAAATTCAAATCAAGAATGGCAAAATTATGACAAATGTATGACAATTTCTATGCAAGGTGTATGACAAATTATGACAAGATTGAAATGTCATTCCCATGACAAAAGGGAAGAGAGAAAATAGCCTCCATGATTGCAACAAATGGAAGCATAAACATAGGAGAAAATGAGGGAATGAAATTAGGGGAAGTATTAGAAAAATTAAAGAAAATAGGAGAAATAGAAATTAGGAATTAGGTGAATTAATTAATAGGTTTTCATCCATTAATTAATTCATGAAAGAGACCTAGGACTAAATAAATAGATTTATTTAACCCACAAAGACGAAGAAAATGATTAAATGAACAAATCATAAAACCCTAGAAATAAGAGGACAAGGAATTAGGTCAAGACAATAAGAAATTAATGTAGGTTCGATCATGATTTTGATTGACAAAGGACCAATGTTGATAAATGATTGAGATTGGTTGACAAAATCAATGACAAATTGACCAAGATTGACAAGGAGATCAAATTGACAGGCGCCAATTGATGAGGAACAATGACTAATCGATCCAAATTGACATGATTGAAAAGGACAAGGATCGATGACGAATCGATCACAAAATGACGAGATTGACAAGGACAAGGATCGATGATGAATCGATCGCAAAATGACGAGATTGACAAGTTGATAATCGCAAATGATTACTAACAAGCTAAAGATGATTGAAAGATTGACAAGAGGACAAAACCCTAATTCTATCATCGATTAGGATTGACGATGTCCAAAATGATGATAAATGAGCATGCACCATGATGCGATAGGATAAGATCGACCAAAATCATGACTGAAGATTGCTATGGACAAGACCTAATTCGAAAGCGATAAAAATGAGGAATGCAGAAGGACTCAATGCTCACAAATGATAAAGACAAAGTGCGCAACATAGAAGAAATGTTAATGCGATGCAAGAACCCTAAAATAAGGCAATGCGCAAATGTTAAAGTATGACTCCACAAGCGTTGACCATTTTTAGATGTCTGCAGTATGTATGTATGTATGTATGTATGTATGCATGCATGTCGTTGTGTGTACATTGGTGGTTTCAAGTTTGCAAGTACTAGACATTGACTTAACATAGTTCCACAATTCTAAGTGTGTCTTTACTCCCAATGGAAAGTTGATCAAAGGTGATATGAGTTCCTACTACACACTCTAGGCTTAAGTTAATACCTTGTCAGTTTAGTGTCTTGTCTTGAGTCATCTTGTAGGCGTTGTGTGGTATGTTTATTCAACCTTATGTCGGGTTGCTTTGTGGAGTTGTGATTATTAATTAATTGATTTATATAGTTTATTAATATTAAATTAAATTAATGGATGACATTGATATTTAAATATAATGATGTATTTAATTATTGAGGATTAATATTTATTAATGTTATTTTGTGGGTCATAATATTTGGCATTTATGATTATGCATGACAAATTATTTATTTACTATATTTTATATTAATGTGGGAGATATTAATGGTATTGAGTTTCAATTATATTGGCTAGAACATTTATATTTATCTGTACATTCAATTATTTATTTATTTATTGTTGACTTATCTATTTATTGGTTATTTATTTGTTATTATTTATTTACTTACCCATTGTTATGATTTGCCTTTTTGGGAGTTGTGTTTGTGAGATAATATTATTTAATTGTTTTTTTATTTATTTATATTATTTTTGTGGTTTAACATTTGTTGGGATTTTGGTTTATTTATTTTATTTATTGTTTAATGGGTTTATTTATTATTTATTATTATTTAATCTTTCGCCCATTTATTTATTTATCATTTACTTTACCTACCCTCTTTTATTATTGGCTATGAGATTTTTTTTTTGTATTAAGTATCATAGAATCACAAAGCTCATTTTTGCTCATTCAAGCATCCACGTTACAAACTTATTACAAATACTAGCTCCTTTCGAGCAAACTTATTACAAATACTATCTCCTTTCAAGCACCAAACTAGAAACAATAATTGGAAGACCAAGGGTCACAACTTAGAAATCCACTTTAAACAACAATGGAAGACCAAGAGCCACAACTTAGAATTCTACACAAAGATGTCCCTCATGGGAGTTGAACTTGGGTCTCCACATTGAGAACTCAATACTTTAACCAACTAAGCTCAACCCCTTAGACTTGGCTATGAGATTTAGGAATTGAGATAATATTATTTTATATTATCTTTTTATTGATTTTTAGGGTGCTTGGCAGGAATTATAATATTTTTTATTAGCTGGGAGATTGTATAGTTTTAGATTAATTTTTATAACTTTGGTTTTTTAAGTTTGGTCGAGGTTTCTTTTTGGCTAGAGATATTTCTATATTGTCTGGAGATTTTGGTTTTCGAATGGATTGGAGCTTGGCTTGGTTTTTGTTGGATTGTGGGTTACGCTTCTTCAGCTTTCATAGGCCATAACTTCAATTTACCAAGTTGGATATTTTACCTTCTTGCATTTTGATTCTGAAAGATTGTTTGCGGGAATGCACTATATTGTTTTCTGCATTTGCTAGTCTGGAATGTATATGTGTTGCACAAGTTGGTGAATGCACAATCTACCCATGTATATACATTGCATAGATGGGTGAATGTGCTATCTGCCCTTGTATATGCTTTGCCAAATAAGGCATATGCGCTAATCTATCTTCCATATGCATTGAATTGATGTGTAAAGGCACGGTTTTGGTTTACATATGCACTGAATCATTTGGTAAATGTGTTGTTTAATTTTGCAAATGCACTAGACTGTCTTGTTTTCTAGGTTCTAGTCATTTGAGCTTGCTGAGTCGATTTTCCTTAATTTGTGTTTGTACTAGAGGTTGTATTTTGGATTCCCTGTGTTTTTCTAGAGTTGGTTTTCATGATTAGAGATATTATATGTATTATTTTATGGAATAAGCAAGATGCTTTTACCTTGTTGTAGATAATTGTGTATCTTATTAATTAAGCAACATGGATAATGCCTTTCTTTGTATTACATGGTATTTCTATGAGGCTCTCAGTAAGATAAGTAATTGATATATGAATATAGCATTGTGGGCTATGACTTAGATTAATTATATGGATCCTTGAATGGGTGTTATGTGAATTTGTAAGAGCCTTCTCATCATTGTTATTTGTGATGTTTCTTACCCTAAGGTCTTGAAACATGGTTAGGGGGAGTGGAGTTTCATGTGATGGTCACGGTCATGAGAGATGGGCTGCCAAGAGGTTCCTTGTAAGGATGCTTGGGGTCTAGACCACTAGGAACACATTGGAAGTTTTCTTGTTTAAACAAGTGATAACCTTAATAATTAATTTTGATGAGTTGGGTATTTAGGATTCATCTAAACAAGATAATAAATTGGTTTTTGGTGCCCCATCTCATAGCCCTAGAGTGGAGGCTCAGGATGAGCTTAGGAAGGTTGTGGAGATGGTAAAACGATCTCCCTTGATTCTCTCATAGGTTGAGACAGTTCTGCATGACTATCAGGATGGTGGGTGGAGATCCCGTAGTTTTTCCTTCTATGTGAGGATTGCATGTGATAACACTCTTCCCTACATGTGTCCTTGTTCCTTATGCCTTGTTTATTGGATAGCCTCTAGGAGTTTTATACTTTTAATTAACCTTGTGTTGTATCTCAGTTTATGATTCATGTGATTTCTTTTTAGTTGTGATTGTGGTTATGTTTGTGTCCTTTGTTTATTAGGTGTTAGCCTAGGTCTAGAGTGTGTGTGGGACCTTGTGTCATTCTCCATAGCATGAGGGATGGCTCCTTATTGGTTCCAAATGGTTGGGTGGTTTGATGCCTTCTTCCATTAGGATGTTCTTCTTTGTTGGATGTTCGTGTGCGTAGATTTGGATATTCTATCTCTTCAGTTGAGCCTAGCTTTTTGGAGTAGATGAGATGTACTCTTGTATTGGTTGAAAAATGTCATTGTGTTATGTGCCATGAGACATTCACAATTGTAGATTGGAAAATTATGTATCTTGATGTAAGAGAATATTATATTTATATATAATAGGATATTGATGTAGTAGGTTGTGATTATGATTCTTGTGGTAGAAGATGTTGTTGTAATCCTTGCTGGATATATGATGTATCTTGGATATTCATTACTCATGTAATTTAGGGATTAAGATTCATGGCTAAATAAAATATGTTATTGGGTAGGTAATATGAGTACCTTAGGAATGGAAATGAGAATGTTGAATTATTCTTGTATGGATTAGAGTATGAGAAAAGATTATATTTTTGAAATGTTATCTTTTGGAAATTGGATGGTTATACAATGTATGGAAATAAGTGAATAGGAACATTTGGATTTGGTGAATTTAAAATTAATCTAAAGGATAATCGATAATTGGGATTATAATAGAATGTGTTCATGTTTGTATGATTCAATGGATGACTTCCTCATGTTATTGAAGAAGTGAATGATAGAAAAGAATGTTAGAAGGAATTAGATAATGGTAGAGTTTATGATGCTTATGTTCTTAGTGTTATGTTAAGTAATGGTGTTGAGATGCCCTAGGGAATATTAGTTGAAATGATGTTATTTATATTGCTTGTGTAATTATGTACTTATGATCAAGCTTTAAGTTAATTATTGTTGGCATTATGGATAAATTGATTATGTGTTGCATTGATGTTTTGTCATTGATGTCAACACTAGTTGTTATGGTTGGTTACCGACAGACAGGTTTTGGTTACTGGTAGAAGATCTAGTGTTACCGACAGAAGAGACTATCTGTTGGACACTTCTGGCATGTTTGGATCAATGGAGTATGTGTGATTTTATGTGTTGCATGCTTCTGAAGCATGTTTTGGTCAGTTGGTATTGACTTGGTAATCTGATGCTATCATAGACTCTTGTAAACCCTTACTAAGAAATCTTGATAGGATGCATAAGTGGTGTTGGTGTGGCTTCTAGATGGATTTCAAGATGTTGAAGATGTTCTTTGATCATGCCTCAACTGAGTGAAGACATTTCTTTGGCGTGGTGAACCCAGATTAGGTCTGGTGCCTATCTAGGTTATGGATTGGTATCATGTTAACATGTTCTCTACATGTTACTGGGATGATTTATGGATTGGTTATTGTTGTTTTGGTCTTAGGCCGACATGACATATCATTGTAAAATGGATGTATGTAATTATCTTATTGTAATATCTTTTAGGTGGCTGACCTAATTGGTTTAGGCCTTAGGGTTGGTATAAAATTATGTAAGATATCATTATAGATTGTGTGTCATGGTCTTGGAATGCAATATCATATGTGAAGAAGATTTGGTTGATCATAGGTGATCGAATTGGGATTAAGGAAGAGGTCAAAGGCCTTTGGTATTGAGCTTGATGAAGACTATAATCAGGCATGGTAGATGCTATCTCTGGTAGTTCATTATTCTGGATTGTTGTCCATTTATCTTGAGGTGGTTATAACCTCTCTGTAGTCAGTGAGACTCTTTTGTAATGAGCAATACACTCTAGGAAGTGTGCCTTCCTGCATGTGCAGTCCCCTCATTGTATCACATACTTTCTATAGAAGTATCATCTGACTGTGGGTAGGCTTCCCACTGTGGTTTTTCCCTTTTCGGGTTTTCCACGTACAAATCATGGTGTTATGTGGCATGGTTGCATTGTGTTGATTATCTGTTTCATAGTTAAGTTTTATTGCTTACCGGTTTCTATTTCTGATATTCTGGTACTTAATGTTTATGTGATCAGATTAAAGGTTATTAAGTGGATTAATTGATATAATTTGTCAACAATTGATTCACCCCCCCCGCTCTCAGTTTTTCATTGGTTATCATAACAATTGGTATCAGATCTTTGGTCCTCTTTTGCAGAAGCTTAACAGCTTGAGGTAGATCCTACGACATCTAACACTTCAAATCCACTGGCAACTATTTTTAGAAGAGAAATCCCTAAGCTTGATGGAACAAATTATGGGATATGGAAAGTCCGAATGGAAACTCATCTTAGATGTCCTGGCAAAGATATTTGAGAGATCACTGAGAAATGATACACACCTTATGATCTAGCATCTGGAAATCCTGCTCTTGCAGACCTGGACAAGAATATTGAAAATGATTGCAGAGCTAGGGAATCCTTCTTGTGTGCACTTACTAATTAGCAAATCATGTGATTGACTAATAAATCATTGGCAAAGTTTATGTGGGATAAATTGCAAACTCTGAATGAAGGTGATCCTACTGTCAAAATTGCTAAACTTGATGGTTACCGGGTAAGATATGAAAACTTGAAGATGGAAGATAATGAAAGAATTGTTGTGTTTATGGAAAGAGTAAATGAGATTGTTATGGGAATTCAATGTTGTGGAGGATCTCTGAGTGAAGATGAAATAGTTTCCAAAGTCTTGAGAGCACTTCCACCGGCTTACATCATGAAGGGAACTGCAATTAATGAGCTGAGAACAATGGAAAACACTTCAGCTAACCGAGACATTCTGATTGGGAAAATATCTGCTTTTGAGCTTGAAGAATTTGGATCTTCTAGATCTGTAAAGTCTGAATCTTCTTTTCATGCATCATCATCATCTACCGGAAAAAGTGATTGGAAATCCCTATATGAAAAAGAATTGGAAGATATGAGGAAAGAAGATGAAGAATTTGAGCAACTTGAAGCATTATTTGCTAAAAGAGTACCTAAAGGACTGACAAGAAGTAAGTATGAAGGAAAAGCACCTTTTAAATGTTTTGCATGTAATAATATTGGTCATTTTGCATCTAGATGTCCTGAAAGGAATGCAAGATTTGAAGAGAGAGTTAAACAATCATTTAAGCCTAATCAGAACAGATATAGATTCAATAAATGTAAACAATGCTACATAGCGGATGAGGAAGGAGTAAGTGATGACTTTGGGGATGAACCGGCAACAGACTCTGCTAGTGGATCCGATAATGGAAAGGAATGGGTGTTCTATGCTTTAAAGGAAGATGAACCAGAACCAGCTATCATGAATGAAGAAAAGGCCCTGACAGCAAAAGTTGAAGATAAGGATGAATGGGTAATTGATAGTGGATGCTCACATCATATGACTAGAGATAAAAGAAAAAATTTGTCCCTGCAAGAATACAATGGCGGTCAAGTCAGAATTGGAGATGACAAAGCATGTATGATCAAAGTTAGAGGTATTATTTCTCTGGATGGAAAACATAATACTGATAATGTCTATTATGTAGAAGGTTTAAAGCATAATCTTTTGAGTGTTGGTCAATTGGTGGACAAGGGTTTCCAACTTCAGTTTAAAGATAGAAAATGCAAAATCATTAACAAAACTGGTTTGGAGATTGCAAGTGGTACTCAAACTGGAGGTAATATCTTTCACTTGAACACTGGTAATAAGACATGTTTGATTGCTCATATTGATGAGAGTTGGTAATGGCATAAGAGGTTGTGTCATGTTAACTTTGATTGTATTATTAAGATCAGTTCAAATAAGGCAGTTAGAGATATACCTAAGATTATGAAGCCTCATAATCCGGTATGTAAGGAATGTCAATTAGGAAAGCAAGCTAGAACTTCTTTTAAGAGAATACATGATAAATCTAATGATGTACTTGATTTGATTCACACTGACTTATGTGGTCCAACAAGGACTAGAAGCTTTCAAGGCGATAGGTATTTCATGTTGATTATTGATGACTATTCTAGAATGATGTGGGTGACTTTTCTAAGGGAGAAGTCTAAAGCCTTTGAGAAATTCAAGATCTTTAAAGCAAAGGTTGAAACAGAAACTGAATTGAAAATCAAATGTCTAAGATCAGATCAAGGCGGTGAGTTCACTTCTCATGAATTTAACAGTTATTGTGAGACAAATGGAATTAGGAGACAATTATTTGCACCTCGAACTCCTCAGTAGAATGGAGTAGTAGAAAGAAAGAACAAAACCATTTTGGATGCAACAAGATCTATGATGATGGAAGTCAAATTGCCTCACATCTACAGGAGAGAAGCAGTGAGTACAACAGTCTACACATTTAACAAAATTCACATCAAAGGTGAGATCGGTAAGACCCCTCATGAATTATGGTTTTGACATACACCTACTGTTAAATATTTCAGAATTTTTGGAAGTAAATGCTATATCAAAAGAGATGATTCAATTGGAAAGTTTGATCCTAGATGTGATGAAGGGATATTTCTTGGTTATTCAATTCAAAGTAAAGCATATAGATGTTATAACAAAAGATTACAGAAAATTGTGGAGAGTGCTAATGTGAAAGTGAATGAGCAATACATAAACCAATCTATATCATATGATAGGGAACCGATAGTGGAAATGATCATAACTGAACCAGCAATGCCTCAACCAGTATAGGAAATTGAGGCAGTTACATCAACACAATCAGAAAATTCAACTATGACTGATGATCAGAGCAGTGAACCTGAAGTTCAGAAGACACCAAGGTATGTAAGAATAAATAATTCTAAAGATCAAATCATTGGAGATAGGAACAAGGGAGTTATGAAAAGAAGAAGACTGCCAAATGAAGAGGTATGTCTTATTTCTCAAATTGAACTGGCATCTGTTATTGAAGCTTGTAAAGATAAACATTGGTTAAAGGCTATGGAAGATGAATTAGATTAAATAGAGAAGAATGAGACTTGGACTTTAGTTCCTCGGCCTAAAAATAAGAATGTTATTGGAACCAAATGGGTTCTTAAGAATAAACTGAATGAGGATGGTCAAGTTGTAAGAAACATGGCTAGATTGGTTTGTAATGGATATTCTCAAATGGAAGGAATTGATTATGGTGAGACATTTGGACCTGTAGCTAGAATTGAAGCTGTTAGACTATTTCTTGCCTATGGAACTTATAAGAACTATAAGGTTTATCAAATGGATGTTAAATGTGCATTCTTGAATGGTGAACTTGAAGAAGTACACATTGAGCAACCTGATGGATTTTCACTGATAGATGATAAAGATATGGTTTGCAGATTGAAGAAAGCTTTATATGGATTGAAACAAGCTCCTAGAGCTTGGTATGCAAGGTTGGGTAAATATCTTTTGAAGCTTGGTTTTACTAAAGACAGTCCTAATAGTAATTTATATTATAAGATCATTGATGATGATATTTTGATTATTTAAGTATTTGTTGATGATATCATTTTTGGAGGAGAAGATAAATTGTGCATGGAATTCTCTAATAATATGAAGAATTAATTTGAAATGTCCATGATTGGTGAGATGAGACCTTTTTTAGGTTTGCAGATTACTCAAATTGACAAAGGCATTTTTATCTGTCAAACTAAGTATCTGAGGGAATTATTGAAGAAGTTTGGTATGGATAATTCCAAACATGTAAGTACTCCTATGGTGACAAGTGAGAAATTATCTATCAAGGATACTTCTATATCGGTAAATCCGACAAGGTATAAGTCTATGATTGGTGGTTTGTTATATCTAACTCAAACTAGACTAGATATTATGAATGCAGTAAGTATTGTTTCAAGATATCAAAGTAGTCCTAAAGAAAATCATGAATGTGCAGTAAAGAGGATATTCTAGTATTTGCAAGGAACAATAGAATATGGCTTATGATATTCTAGAGATGATGATTTCACTTTATGTGCATATACTGATTCAAATTGGGTAGGAGATACTGATGATAGGAAGACCACTTCTAGTGGAGCTTTCTTTCTTGGAAAGAAACTAGTTTCATGGATTAGAAAAAAATAGTCATGCATTTCTTTATCTATTGCAGAAGCTAAGTATGTTGCAGCAACAACTAATTGCCCTCAAGTTTTGTTGATTAAGCAAATGTTGAAGGATATCAAGGTAAATTGTAGTGAATTGGTAGTTATCTACTGTGATAACTCTGTAGCTATTGACATGTCTAAGAATCCGGTATTTCACTCTAAGACTAAGCATATATCAATAAAGTATAACTTTCTGAAGGACAAGGTAGAAGGAAAGGAAGTCAAATTGGTTTATGTGAGCACTAAAGAATAGATTGTAGATATATTCACTAAACCATTGTCTAAGAAATCATTTGAGTATTTGAGAGATAGGTTAGGGGTTTCTACCCCTTTGACAGAGACTTGATTGATGTAGTTTGTCATCAGTATGGCATTCCTTATCAGAGATGTTATTTATACTGGCACTAATGAGTGGTGCTACTACTCAGGGGGAGTAGTCAGCTTTGAGATTTAGAGGTTTATATTCTTGCTTTGATATTTTTGTCAGATTTCTGGCATTGATGTCAAAGGAGGAGAGATAGTGATGTGAAAAATAAATTCAGAGATATCATTCACAGGGGGAGAGTTATTGATATTCAGGAGATTTTTGGTCGTCTTCCATAGGGGGAGACTTGTTTGGCATTTATTGCTACTTAGATGTTTTTCACATCTAGTGTTGCCATCAATGCCAAAGGGGGAGATTGTTGGCATTATGGATGAATTGATTATGTATTGCATTGATGTTTTGTCATTGATGTCAACACTAGCTATTATGGTTGGTTACCGATAGACAAGTTTTGGTTACTGACATATAGGTTTTGGTTACCGGTAGAAGGTATAGTGTTACCGACAGAAGAGACTATCTGTTGGACACTTCTGGTATATTTGGAACAATGGAGTATGTTTGATTTTATGTGTTGTGTGCTTCTGGAGCATGTTTTGGTCAGTTGGTATTGATTTGCTAATGATGCTATCATACACTCTTGTAAACCCTTAATAGCATGGTTTAAGGTTTAACTGGTAGAGCTTTCACTGAGAAATCTTGACAAGATGCATAAGTGGTGTTGGTGTGGCTTCTAGATGGATTTCAAGATGATGAAGATGTTCTTTGATCGTGCCTCAACTGAGTGAAGACATTGCTTTGGCATGGTGGACCCAGATTAGGTCTGGTGCCTATCTAAGTTATGGACCGATATCATGTTAATGTGTTCTCTACATGTTACTAGGATGATTTATGGATTGGTTATTGTTGTTTTGGTCTTAAGCCGACATGGTATATCATTGTAAAATGGATGTATGTAATGATCTTATTGTAATATCTTTTAGGTGGCCGACCTAATTGGTTTAGGCCTTAGGGTTGGTATAAAATGATGTAACATCCCATTATAGATTGTGTGTCATGGTCTTGGAATGCAATATCATATGCAAAGGAGATTTGGTAGATCATAGGTGATCAAATTGGGATTAAGGCTGAGGTCAAAGGCCTATGGTATTGAGCTTAACCGGGACTGTAATCAGGCATGGTAGATGCTATCTCTAGCAGTTCATTTTTTTGGATTGTTGTCCATTTATCTTGAGGTGGTTATAACCTCTCTGTAGTTAGTGAGAATCTTATGTAATGAGCAGTATGCTCTAGGTAGTGTGCCTTCCTGCATGTGCAGGCCCCTCATTGTATCACATACTTTATGCAGAAGTATCATCTGACTGTGGGTAGGCTTCCCACCATGGTTTTTCCCTTTCCGAGTTTTCCACATACCAATCATGGTGTGATGTGGTATGGTTGCATTATGTTGATTATCTGTTTCATTGTTAAGTTTTATTGCTTACTGGTATCTATTTTTGATATTCTGGTACTTAATGTTTATGTGATTCGGTTAAAGGTTATTAAGTGGATTAATTGATATAATCTATCAACAACTGATTCACCCCCCCCCCCACCTTCTCAGTTGTTCACCGATTATCCTAATAATTATGTGCATGGCAAGTTGATGCTTAAGTAGATGTACAAGTTTACTGAGTTATGTGTGTTGCATTAGTTTAATAAAAGAAAAATTAAATTATTGTCTCTATTTGTATGTTAGATGGTTATATTTCTCTAGGGTGTTTTGACGTGCATTACAGGAAGCATCTTGGGAAACATGACTAGGAAAAAATGAGGAAAGAAAAAATAAAGAGGGGTTCCACATTATTCTTGAGGAAAAATAAAGTATGTGTGTAAGGCACAACAAGGCCAAATACTATCTTCGGACATGTAGTGTTGTAGTTAAAACACTTTGTTGGCGAAGCTGCCACCAAGGTTCAAACCCTGCTGGGCCATTGTGCTCGCAAGACCTTGTGTCTTCGTTGGGTCATTGTGCTCGTGAGTTTGAACAAGTGAAGTGTGGGGATGAGGTCCCCTAATTGTGACCTCACCATTTCATAGCTCTGGGTCAAAAGTGTTTCATGTGGAGTTGGAGGACATGTCATGCCAGTGTTGATGGTCACGTTAAAAAGTTTACCAGGCATTTAAAAAAAAAAAAAAAACAAGGCCAAATACTAGAGGGAATATGATTAAATGAGTTTACCAAAATAAAAATAAATAAACTACTCATTTTCAACTTATGAATATCTAACAAATTAATTAAGAAATCAATATAGTGATTAAGGTAGATAAGTTTGCCCAATTTCAAATTTTTCTACTGAGATTTGATTTAAAGAAAAAAGAGAACTAACATAAAAATATACCTTAATTTTGGAGAGGAGATCAAATTGACATGATAGATGGTCGGTACCTAAAATTTGAGAAATTAGATTTGAGATGAATAGACTATGATGTCTATGCTTCATAAAATCACAAACCATGTGTTATCCAAATCAAACACAAATCTGTGACCTTGAACCTTGAATCTTCAAAACTTTAGTGTATTCAAAATAATTTTTTTGTACCTCTCCTTATAAATGTAAAACTTGATTGTGTTGAAAAGAACTATTGAAGGCTATTATGTTATAAATGAGAAGTTGACTAGTTGCCACTTTGTACCTTGATCAAGCTCATTGATTGATTCAAAGATTTTATAAAGATTTTACATACACATCGAGAAATATGTGTAACAAATGTGTAAATCATTGACAATAATATGGTAAAATGATAATGAGAACTTGAGACATAAAAAAAAGTGCAACAAACAAAAGACTAAGTGGCCTAGTATAAGAATGATGATTAGAATGATTGATGTAAATAGAGCAATGCTATATGTGTGAGTGATCAAAAGTGATAATAGTTGGTGTTGAAATATGATTAACAATTGAAATGACTTAGCAATGATGTTCTTTTATATATATTTTATATGCATAATTCAAAAAAAATTGACATAAGAAGCAACAAATAATAATTAGTTAAAACTAAATTAAAATACGACCACAACAAATTTTAATATTAGATAAAATAAATGAAAGAAATACTTAAAAACCCAAACTATGTGTAAACTAAGTACCTACAATCTTCTTTCTTAACAAAGAAAACAATAACATGGTGGAGACTTAAAGATGCCATTAATAAATATAAAATAATATTTTTTACCACACAAATAAAATTTTCATAAAAACATCAAATAAGTTAAAGAATAATATTATAAAATGATGTAAAATGAAAAGGAAACATAGAAAAAAAATGACTAGGGGGTGAAAGAAGAATTGAAACGAAATGTACTTTAATAGTCAATTCATATTGGTTGGTTAGGAGGACCACTAGTTGAAAATAACTCATTGATGGATTCAAATATTTTGTTAAGAGTTTGAAGATACACCAATAAATGTATACAACAAATTTGTGAATAATTGATAATGATATGGTATAATGATAATGAGAACTTGAGACATGAGCAAAGTGCACTAGAGGACTAACTAACCTAGTGTAAAAATGATAATTAGAATGATTGATGCAAACAACGCAATGCTAGATGTGTGAGTGATTCAGAGTGATAAATATTGTCGTAGGATAATTGATGATGAAATGAACTAGGGTGATGTCCTTTTATATATATTTTAGGTGCAAAATCATAAAAAGTTCAACATGAAAATCAACAAATAATAAATAATTAAGATTAAATTAGAACACAACCACAATTAGGTTATATTTGACTACATATATTTTGTAAGGGATTAGGACCCCCTTCCTAACTAGTTTGATAAAAAAATAATATTAATTAAAAATGCTACCTCAACTAATTAAAAATAAATAATAATTAAGAATGCTACCTCAACTAATAAATTATAAATAATAATTAAGAATGCTACCTCAACTAAATCTAAAATCTAAACAAAATGAATGAAATCCATATTTATAAACTTGAAAACTATGTGAAAACTACACTTCCATTTTTTTTCTTAATAAAGAAATCAATAAGATGGCTAAGACTTAAAGATGACAAAAAGATACATATAATAATTTTTTTGAGTGCAAATAAATCAAAATTTCTTGAACCATCAGATAAGTCAAAGAATATATTTGTCATAACCCTCTTGATAGGAATCTATTGTGCATTGATCATCTGGCAGTACAGACATTAGATAAAAAAATATATATTTGTTCCTAGTTTGAACACAGTAAATGGTGAAAGAATGAAGTGGGTATTTGTATATTACTTGAAAAATAAAGCATACTTTTACTTTTAGGAATTTTGCTCAGTACATTTACATACTACCTTGTAGGTAGACATAGTTTGATTAAACACAATAAGTTTTGGGAACTAGGTTATTCAAATCTCACCCCTCTTTGATCACCCATAGGAAGATGCAGGAATAAACCCGATATTTTTTTTCTCTTTTTCTTCCTGGAGGTTACAAGAGGGTCCTCTAGCTAAAGTCTTTTTTATTCTAACCCTATTAATGATTCCATTCCTGTAGCGGCACCATCCTTCCTCCTTCTCATTGCCCTTCCCCAGGCCTCTAAAAGGTGCAATCTTTGGATTTGCAAGCTATAGATCTACATTGAGTGAGCAGATCATGATAAACCAATTAAAAAAAAACACACACATAGACACAAAGTTAAGGTAAATGAAATTATTAAAAAAAAAAAAAAATCTCACAAAGAAAACAACAATACTTTTTTTTCTTGCACTTCTCCCCTTAAATCACCACCCCTGTTGTGGTAATAGCCTCCTCTTCATAGCTAAATTCTTCATGTCATGGTGATCAATACCAGTAGAACCCTGGCCGCCGCCTCCCTGTCTAATTCTCACAAGAAAAATAAAGGGGGAAGTAAAGGAAATCCTTAAGGATTTTTAGGGCTTTTAAGGAAAATACTATTTTCTCTTTTTTAAATATTTCTTTGGACTTTCCTGCATCTCACGTGAATGACATTCTTTGTTATATTTTTTTTTTAATACGTTTTTACTAAATGATTAAAGGCTTTATTTATTTTCATCTTATAAAATTAAGGGGAGTGAAGTGAGGATAATTTCAAAATAAATTTCAAGAATAGAAAAAAGCATCCTTCCTCACTTGGCATGTTAGAATAAAGTTGTCTTTTTAATTAATAAATTCCCTTTTCTTTTAAACTTTCCTCTTTTATAATGTTTTCCCTTTTCATAAAGAAAAAATAATGTAGTGTTGCATTAAAAATATAGATAAAAAAATAAAATATCATGATGATTGGGCAGGGATTATGAAATTGATATATTTATATATTGATTTGAATATTATTATTACTTTATTTCCTCATTAAAGATATAAAAAGGGAATAAAAAAAAGAATAAAGTTTGGTGGGCAAGGGAATATACCATTCAAATAATTATAATGACTTTATAAATATAATAAAAAAATAATTAGAGGTAAAATATATGTAAAAAAATAATAATATTATGCATTTATATGGTGTGGATTATGTACCTAAGTTTATATATTTAAGATTTAGGAGTCATTATAATTTATCAAACTTCATATAATATGTAATCATAGATATTGTCAAAGAGTCATCCAAATATTAATTTTCAAATATAGTGTCATTGTCTTTCGTAATAAAGGATATAGATAAAGTTATTATTTGTAGAAAATATCCAAGGATAAGGTTAATATTGCTTCAAGTTTTAAGGACTAGTTCGTTGTCTCATTATAATCTTGCAAAGGATTTGGCATTAGTTCAAAAGCAACTAGAAGAAGATTGATTAGAATTATTCAGAAGCTTTATTTATATTGGATAATCAACAAGTAATTTAGACTCTCTTCTAATCTTATTTCCAAACTTTGGTAGTTAAAAAGTAATGTGGTTGTCAAGCTCATTGTTAATAGATTCATTTCCAAAAGTCTTGTTATTTAACAATTTATTCCATTTTATTTCTTTCAAACAATTTAATAACTTCAAGTATTATGA
The DNA here is from genome assembly GCF_030272615.1 of Cryptomeria japonica. Lineage (NCBI taxonomy): Eukaryota > Viridiplantae > Streptophyta > Pinopsida > Cupressales > Cupressaceae > Cryptomeria > Cryptomeria japonica. The sequence continues at coordinate 373,990,433 of NC_081408.1, read as the reverse complement.
TTCAAATTAAAAGTTACGTTACCATTGTAGAAGATAATTAAAGATAAATCTTATGTTACTTCAAATGGAAGAATTAGTTGGTTTATAAATAGTGTGGTTATTCTCAAGTTTATTATTAAATAGTTTTTTTTCCCTTTCAAACATATAAGTATTAAATTCATTTTCAAGTTTTGTTATTTAATAATTTAGTTTTTCTTTCAAGCAATTTAATGCCCTTCAAGTAATAGGATCCATATTTAAGAGTTTAATGGTTTTGCCAAGCAAATAGTATCTTTCAAGTAATTCAAATCATTTTCATAAGTTATCTTTTACAAGTATTGAATAGTTCCAAGCAATTAATACTTTCATGTAAATTACTTCAAATTTCATAATTTTAATTATTATCATAGTTTCTTTCAAGATATTACTACTCCAAAGTAGATGATTTGTTTATGTTTCTTTCAAGTACGTAGAATTAATACTTTAACCTTTATTTTCAAGAAATAGTTCCTTGCATATAATAATCTCATTCTTACAACTATAGTAATATATTGCTTTACTTAAATTCAAAGATAAATTCCTAGTTAGAAAACTATACAAGAGGAGTTAAAACCAAAAACCTTAACAGCGTTTGGTATCTATGGTGCCTCTGGGTCATGCTTATGGGTAATGTCGTCATGTTGAACTATTGCACTTAACATCTAATAAAGCTGCAACAATGGCATTTGTGGCATCATCCCTCTAAATCGCTAGGGAGAAATAAGGGTCATTTGGAAGTTAAAATCCAAGGGGCGGGTAATCTCCCTTGGATCGATAATCTAAAAAGATAAATCTTAAATGAATTTACATCTGCTCAGTTAAACCTTAGAAAACCCCATTGGGCTTTGGTTGTGTGTTATGATTTTTGGAAATTTATTTTATCTTATTGATTTCAGTGGATGATAATGGATTAAGGGTGATGTATTTAATAGGAAATAGGACTTAGTTGTTTTAGGCCACAAGCAGAAGGCCATCTTGAACCTTAACTCTATTGAGCTACCATCGTGGGTAGCAACCGTAGAGAAACTGTCTAGGACATTGACCCTAGAAAGGGTTGCATACCCACCAAATAGTTTACATTAAACCATAGTTAGAAACCAGAACTACATACTTGACGCCTTGATCTCGTGCCAAAACGGATATGTAGGCAGTCTAGGGACAGAGTTGTCCCTTGTACTCAGGTGTTCGGGGATGGGGATTAGGATTTGGTTTTGGGTGAGTAGTTTGTTCTCGAAGCTCCTTGGTATTTTAATCAAATGGTGCAAATACTAATTGAAAGGTTAAAATTAATTCAATGCATACTCAGAAAGAATCTCGTTTGGATTCACTTAACTTCTCAAGGCTTTAGGCCAAATTTCGAGGCAAAACTCAAGCTTGTTATATAATTATTTTTATATACTCCTAAAGACGGCAACCTCGGTGCATTCCTAGTAGGGGAGTGTAGTCTTTAGAGAGTGGCTCAGGACCCGGAAGGTCCCGATGAGTCTAAAGTCTTTGGCTAGAGCATATCCTATTCTTATGAATAGATGCCTACCCCATTTGGGTAGATGCCTATCCCAGATTGGATAGATGAAACCTCTTGTCCTGTATGGACAAATGCCTAACTCGTATGGTTAGATGCCTAAACCGTATGGTTAGACGCCTAGTCCCATATGGATAGATGTCTAACCCATATGGTTAGATGCCTAATCTGTATGGTTAGATGTCCATCCCAGTTGGATGGATGCCTATCCCGTTTGGATAGATGTACCTAAGTATGTGATTGAATCAAACACAATTAACAATAAGTAAGAACAAGTAATCAATATTTATTAAGTAAATTAAAACAAAAAATTAGTTGAGATTTTTGGATTAAGTAATAGTGGGTTATTAAAATATTATCAAGTGATATAAAATGAAAAGGAAACATGGAAAACAAAAATGATTTAAGGGGTCGGAAGAAGAATCGAGACAAAATTTAATTTAGTAGTCAATTCAAATCACTGAGTTGGGAGGACCACCAATTGAAAATGTGTCATTGTTTGAATCAAAGATTTTGTAAAGAGTTTGAAGATACACCGAGAAATATATACAACAAATGTGTAAATCATTGATAATGATATAGTATAATGATAATGAGAACTTGAGAAATGAACAAAGTGCAATGAAGGACTAAATGACTTAGTATAAGAATGATAACTAGAATGATTGATGCAAACAGAGTAATGCTAGAGATGTGAGTGATTCAAAGTGATAAATGGTGTAGTAAGATGATTGACAATTGAAATAATCTAAAGTGGTGTCCACACACACATGCACTTTGTGTGTGTGTGTGTGTGTATATATATATATATATATATATATATATATATATATATATATATATAGCACAATTCAACATGATAATTAACAAATAATAAATTAAGATTGAATTAAAATACAATCACAACTAAATTATATCCGATTTTATATACTTCGTAAGAGATTGAAACCCCTTTCCAAATAATCTAACAAAAACAAATAATAATTAAAAATGCTACCTCAACTAATTCTGAAATCTAGACAAAGCCATATTTATAAACTGAAAACTATGTGAAAACTACACTTCCCGTTTTTTCCTTAATAAAGGAATCAATAACATGGCTGAGACTTAAAGATGCCAGAAAGAAATATTTAATAAGTTTTTGACTGCAAATAATTCAAAGTTCCATGAAACATCAATTTAGTCAAAGACAAATATTATGAAGCGATGTAAAACGAAAGGAGACCTGGAAAACTAAGATGACTTAAGGTGGGCGGAAGAAGAATTGAGAGGGAACGTAATTTAGTGGTCAATTCCAAATGGTCGGTCAGGAGGGCCACCCGTTGGAAATGCTGGCCACGCCATTTTCTAGCCGTAAAAATGTTATCCCTTTTCACACTCTTCCAAACCGTTGTACGCTTTGCGAAGCACGTTTCTTCTTTATGACGTTATTATTCTGTCGTTTGCTGATGGTCCATGGTACGTTTTCTCCACCCCAACATGGATCCCACATATATTATGTCCTAGAGTAGGAGGAGGACATTCTTACTGGTTCCTCTCCTACCATAATTCAGACTTTCCCTAGGATATGACACTTCAACCATTACACCTCACACTTCAACCATTACACTTTGGGCACTTAAGGAAACAAACAAATTTCTTTGTGTTGTACACTTAAAATGCATGTGTGGATGGAATGCCTTACCTCCACACATCAAAACAAAACACTTTATTTATTGTGGATATGGTCTTGCTCGAGTATGGTGGTCTCTAATCCTTTGAAATATCACCATTGGATTTTTTTTTAAGTGAGTTGTTTTCCTTTTTTTTGACAGTGTACTTCACATTGTTATAAAATTTTATTGTCTTGTTATGGTATGGAGTCCAAATGGTGGCCTCTAATCCTTTGACACATCATTTGGATTTCTTTTAAAAGTAAGTGTTTCTTGTTTTCAGGATGTTCATTTGGATTTGTGATTGAAGTAATTATTAGGGTTATATTGTTATGAATACGAATTTCACTCGAGTCTATGGTTGAAATGATTATTAGAGTTAATTTTGTATCTATCAAATTCTTATGAAAAATTGAATGATTTTCAAAATTTTATGTTACATCTTTTTTGAAAATTATATTTCTATGTTTGTTGTTTGGGGTGCGTTATTAAAGGTGGTCAAAGCAATGTCACTCCAAAATTTGTACATCTCATCATGTATTATGTGCACCTCACATGTCATCATATATTAAGTTGCTTTATAAAAAACAAATAGTTGATGGCATACAATTGTAGCATCAAAGCAATACCAAGTATCATACGTTTAGGTATCTTTATGAACAAAAAGTTCTCATTCAATGTGATTATGTGTCATTATACATTATGTTATTTTATAAATAAACAAATAATATGATGACATGCACAAGTTGTAACATTATAAGTATCTTTATGGACAAAAAGGGATCATTTATAGTCTTCAATTTTTTTATCTCGACATATTAAACCAATAAGAGATTTTTTCATATTTGTCTTGCTCTCATGTACTAACAAGATGCATGCCACATGATGTCTTCTAATCCAAAAATAATAGTTTTAGGATCTTTTTTTTTCACATTTTAATATTGTCATAAATATAGATTTTCACTATAATCTTTTAAAAAGTCCATTTTGAAATATTAAATTAGTAAGAGTTCTTTTAGTTTTTGTCTTGTTCTCAATGTATGAAGATAAAGGAGAGCCACATATCATGCACTATATCCAAAAATGTCATTTAAGGGCCTACATTTTTTATCATTATATTTCACATTGCCATAAATAAAAATATTTTTTATGAGAAGTAAAAAGTTCTATTAATAACATTTTAAGATTGGGTACATGTCTTAGGTGATCAATAAGGCTAACATTGTATCCTCTCACTTTTATATGGTAAATTGAATGAATTTCAAAAATTTATGTTATGTTTTTAGCAAATTTTCTTCTTATATTCATTGTTAGGAGTCCAAATATTTATAAGCGATGCAAAATAATCTAGTCCAAAACTTGGGCATCTAATCATGCATTTTATGCACCTTATATGTATCGCACAATATGCTATTTTATAAATAAGCAAATAAAATCATGACATATACATCTATAACATTTAAGCAACACCAATTATTATACATTTTAGTTATCTTTATGGATGAGAAGCCCTACCTCAACGTGACATGAAGATATATTATAATCTTTATTGTATTAAATTTTCATGTACATGGAGAATGAAACATGATGGCCTCTAATCCCAAAAAATCATTTTAGCATGTATTTCTTGTGGTCATTAATATTTCACATTGCCATAAATAAGATTTTTTTAATGAGAAGTCAAAAGTTCCATTAACAAAATTTTAAGATTGGATACATGTCCTAGGTGATTATTAAGGCTAAGTTTGTATCCTCAAACTTTTATATGGTTGTACGTTAGGAAATAGGAAATCATCACAAACAAGATAAACATAATAGCTCAATCACAAAAGCATCCATTGCAATGAATCTATCCTAAGACACACTCAATAGAGACCTGAAACAAAAGCATTCAAAAGCAAAGAAATTAAGCAAACCAGATGACGATTTGAATGCTCCTTCCATGCGGCTCCATTGTTCTTCTTTCCTCTCCAAATAGTTGTGGATCTCACCTACAAGTGCACACACAATTGAAAGCAAGTAGACGGGATTCTTGATCAAGAGTACTAGAAGCTTAGATTTGATAGCCTGATTATCAATTACCAATTACCAATTACCAATTACCAAATTAGCCTTGATTGATGAAGATCATCCAATTTATAGAAGAATTGGAGAGATGAACAAATTAGCATGATAGTGATTCGAATGGAAATTCAAATCAAGAATAGCAAAATTATGACATGTCTATGACAAATTGCTATGCAAAGATTTATGACAATTTATGACAAATTTCTATGCAAAGATTTATGACAATTTATGACAAATTTCTATGTCAAGAATTGATTGATTGTCAATTATGACAAATTATGACAAATTTCTATGTCATTTCCATGAATTTAGGAGAGAAATAGGAGGAATTTGAAATTAGGAAATTAGAAAATTAAGAAAATTGAAATTGATGAAAATTAGGAATTTGAAATTAGGAAAATTTGATGGAAATTAGAAATTAGGTAAATTAATTAATAATTTGTCATTTATTAATTAATTCACAAAGAGGAATAATTAGCCAATTAAATGAACATTTAATTGTGACAAGAAGACTTAGGATAAATAAATAATTTATTAATCCTAAAGGAGGAAATGACAAACCGGGTTAAATGATTAAATCACGAAACCCTAGAAGATGAATTAGGTCTTGATGAAAGATAATTGACTTGATCATGATTTTGGATTGATAAATGACCAATGTGATAAATGATTTGATTGATAAAATGCGCCAATTGACGAGGAACAATGACTAATTGATCCAAATTGACATAATTGAGAAAGACGACGATTGATGACAAATTGATCGCAAAATAACAAGATTGACAAGAGGACAAGAATTGATGACAAAATAGTTTGCAAGACGACAGGATTGAAAATGACCACGATTGATGACAAGATCGAACATGACAAGATCGAACATGACAACGACCGATGACAAATCGATCGTTAATCGACAAGATTGAAGGATTGATAATAAATCGACAAGATTGAAGGATTGATAATAAATCGACAAGATTGATAAGAGGACAACGATCGATGACAAATCAATCGCAAGATTGACAGGAGGACAAAACCCTAATTAAGATTGACGATGTCCAAAATGATGACAAATAAGCATGCACATTGATGCAATAGGATAAGATCGATTAAAATCATGATTGGATAGTGTTGTCGACAAGACCAAATTCGAGAGCGAGATGATTGTAGAATGTAGAAGAATGACTCGATGTTCGCAAATGATAAAAACCAAGTACGAATCATAGGAGAAATGTTAATGCGACGCAAAAAACCTAAAATGAGGCAATACGCCAATGTTAAAGTATGACTCCGCAAGCGTTGACCATTTTTAGGTGTCTACATTTTGCCCCTCTTTGAGACAATGCAATTTTAAGCGTTGTTTCAAAGAACAATAATGAAAATGCCCCGGACGCTGACAATGACATATGAAAATGCCCCAGACAATAACAATGATATATGAAAATGCCCCAGACAATAACAATGATATATGCATGCCCCCTCGAGGAATTGGCCAGAAACATGCAGAAAAGAGGCCAATTGATCGATAAAAATGATAAGATCGAACGGATGGACAATCGGAGATCGGATGCATGAAGGACAAGCACTTAAAGATGCAAAAGACCGCGACCAACATAAGATGGAGAAGACACACGTCCATCTATGCAATGACAAAGAGCTATAAATGAGACCAAGAGAGTGAAAATTTGCTCATTTGCACTAGACAAGGAGGAGAATTTGTTGCTCTGGACAAGGACACTTGCAGATAGATGGCGAACATTCCAATGGCGGATCACCTGGGGGAACGTGTACACACATTCAGACGACCGGAGGACGCAGGAGCAGCAGTATGTATCTCGAAAACCCATGTTTTCAATTTGATGAATTTGACTCGTTTGCGGGACATTGTGGGACCCACAGGGGATGCAGAAGAGGACTCCTGCGCTTGTGTAGTCTAATTCTGCGCTTGTGTCATGTCTTCTATGCTTGTGTGAGGTCTTCTGCGCTTGTGTAAGGTCTTTTGCGCTTGTGTATGGTACACAGGCGCAGGTTACATGACACAGGCACAGGTTCCTTGACACAGGCGCAGTTGTGCATTGGGAACTCAATTTTGGTCCAAAACGACATGCGAATGATCCGAAAAGGGGGGATAAGGGTAGGATAGGTCAGAATAGATGAAAAAAACCCTGATATGGACATGAAAATGAGGAAATGCAACCCATAGGAGCAAACCCTAAAACTGACAAAATGTGCCCCAATTGTGATGCAGAATCGATAGTATCCATTGATCACGCGGGAGAACCGATCAGACTGCTTCATGTTACGACATAAACTCAGGAGCACGGACAGAGATACAGTAGTAGGACTTGAGATATGGCAGGGATGAGGAAGATAGAGGGAGCACCTAGTGACAAAGGCACGTACTCCTTAGACAGACAGTAGACATTATGTAGTTTGACATTTTGTAGTCAGCCTGCGGGCCATACTTAGGACAGACAGTCCGATTTTGTACTCCGATATTTATTGTGGCAGATGATATGATATGCATCGATATGATGAGATGCAAATGATTTATGTGATTTTCCATGTATGGATGACTTATGCACTGTTTATGTACCTTTGTGGAATATGTATGGATATATTTTTGTTTATGCGCTTTTGATGCATTGATAGTATGAAATGGATAAAATGCTTGATATGATGCTTAATGTAATGCAAATGTACTAACCAAATGGATGCAGGATGCAGTATGTATGGTTGGAAATCGGAGCACTAGACCGAACTGACCAGCTGACCGGACGGAAGAAATGTTAGTAAGAAGAAAAATGAAATAGAGAATAGTTAGAGATGAAGAAAAACTTGCTTTCAGTAATGCACTTTGTAGGTGAGAACCTTTATTTTAATGTAGCAAAATGGATGTGTAGCATCATGGCATTGAAGGCCAGAGCTAAAATGCAACCCTTTTTGCAAAAGACAGACACATCACAGACAAACAACAATCACAATCAAAAGAAAAGGACCATGAACCATCCCGGTCACTCTAAATCACTCAGTGACATCATCGAGCAACATAGGAACATGACCGAAGCCAAAGATAAATCAATAAAAAGATAAGATGCACAAATCCCAACAAATCAAACAAACATCTTGATCTTCATTGTCAAAAGTTGAAAGTGTTGATAGGACGATCATGTTGTCTGGTTTCAGGACATGCGGTACCCCGTCTAAGACAAGACACAGTCTGGTTTCGAGTATACCACACCCTGTATAAGACCCATGATAGTAGAGACAAGGACAAATGATTTTGATGGTACCGTTCGATTGATAAGACAATTTTGATCAATTTGAATGTCTGATTTGACTGAAAAGTTCGTCTATTTAAGCGTGATTTCATTAAAGCACAATGTTGGATTGCAAGTCATTGGATGTATGCTCAGTGATCTGTCTTATGCACCAAGAAGATATTTATAAAAAAAAAAAATTTGTTCATTTTTTCAGGACTTTATATGATTTTTAGGGATTTTTAGTTTTTCAGTTTTTTTGATGCTTTTTTTCAGGACTGTATTCGATTTTTTATGATTTTGCCCCCAGTGTCTAGCAAGGCAAGGAATATGACAGGTGAATAAATAGGCTTGTTGAAATGTTGGTGGATAGAGGAAAGACAAAGGCCTTTTATTATGGAGACAATACGGATGCAATTTTCAAGGGCTATTGCATGATGGGACAAGAGACTGGATATGACAATTGAAAGCAGTGACAGGGCATGAGGGACATGTCAAGAGGTTCTAGAAACCATGTTTTGCATTTCACGTCCTTATGCCAGATCAAGATCAAGGGACATAAAAGGTGTATGGATAGTGATAAGATATGGATAGGAGAAGCAAGACCAAGAATGGATAAGGGAAATGGACTGAAGGTCGGGATAGGATACAGTATAGTGGCAGAAAGTTGCAATAAGGTAGGGAATATGGATGAAAGGTTATAATAAGCAAATGGATAAAGACCAAAAGCTATGATAGACTGAAAGCTGCAAACAAGATACATGATGTTCATGACGATCCTCAGCCTTGTCAAGATCAAAGGTGGAAAGGGAAACTGGACATGAGGGATGATAGGACAAGGAAGGTAATGACAGGGGTTCGATAGGATAATGAAGGGCAATAGGATATGAAGGAGGACACCTGCCCCCAAGTGCGGTGTGCAAGAAGTTCATAAATTATGCATGATGCCTGTTTGCCAGGTTTTCATCATGGTACTTGCCCAAGGCGCCTGTTTACCAGGTTTTTACCAGTGGACGAATTATTTTTGCTTTACTTTTTTCTTTTTCTTTTCTTTTTTTTTTTTTTTTTTTGACTTTTTCAATAGAAGATGGACACATGATAGGGGATGGAAGAAGGACTCAAACATCTTTTTGTTTGGATAGTAGCCTTGAATAAAATGGACCATGACCTTTAAAAGTATGCTCAAAGACGTTGGTAGGATGAGGACATGGAAAATGAGATGAAACTAAGGCAAGGATTTATGTAAGGGATTGAACCAAAGGGATCGAAGGATGGAAAATATGCATTGGATAATGGATAGGGTATTGGAAGAGTTGTGCTTGAGTGGACGGAAATGTTGGCAAGATCAACATTGGCACACACCTTGAGGGGTGATGGACTGATGGAGGAAGAGTGGGTTTTGGATACGAAGATTTTGACGAAGGAAAGGCTATGGATTTTGGGACATAAGGGCCCAAAATGGATGAAGAAGGTGATGGAGGAATAGACTTGGAATGTTTGGATGGAGGAATAGCAACTTTGGATGCCAAGTTGGATGTTTCTTTAGGCTTTTGCGCTTCAAGGAGCCGCTTAGGGATCCACATGGTTTTTGATTTTTCATGCTTTTGTGGTTCCTTGGAGTGCATTGCTTGCACAAGGGATTTAGGAACCCATATATATTTTGACTTTTGTTTTTGAGCAATGGGCCTTTGTGGCCTTTTGGATATTTCTTTTTCTTTATAGATCATATTGTTCTTTGTTTTGACATGTCGATTATATTGGACATGTTGATCCTTGAATACATGTGGATTGCTAGACTTATGACTTTTATGCTTGGCATCCAAATTGCTTGGAGGGGGAAAGAAATGCATGGATGGATATCAATGAAATGGAGTTCTTTTGGATTGATTAAATTTACTCAAGGATGTGTGCCTTTTCTGACCTTGCATAGAGGACGAAGGGATATAAGGACCTAAGATGGATGGAAGGTATGATGGGGAAGGTGTATGTTTTGATTTTGATGGAGTGTTAGATTTAGCAGGGGTACCCACGTCTTGAGGAATTTCACTGAGGCCATGACCCTTAATATTTTTTTTAACATGAAGGGATTCTTACTTATGAAGATCTACTCCTTTGCCTTTATGAATATCTTGACTTGTAGGATACTCTTTTCTTTGGGAAGAAGACGCGAGTCCATTATGAGGTGGATATGATATGAGAGAAATAATGAGATCTTGAAGTGGATCGGATTTCACCAAAGTGGAAGAACCCATTGCGCATATCGAGGGTTCATGAACATCTTGCATTGACATGTTAGAATCATGAGGGGGATTAGGATCATGAGGGGGACTAGGATTGTGTAGTGGACATGGTTCAATGACAGGCTCTTCAAAAGATGGAATGGGAGAAATAATGGGATCATCAAAAGAAATGCGATCTTGGAGTGGATATGCTGGAGCATTAGGACAAGGAGATGGAGGAACAAGTAGATCTTGTGGAGGATCTGAATGAATAATTTGATCTTGACAAGGAGGAAGATCATTGGAATCCTCTTTAAAGTTGCTTTGCTCTAGAATTTCAATGGGATCATCGGAAAGGATGGAAAGGATATCTTGATCTTTCTTAGGAAGTGGAATGTCAATGGGATTTGAAAGGACATTGTGTTCATGAAATGGAAGGGGATCGTTTGGGATTGGATGGACTGGGATATCTTGATCTTGCTCAAGGAATGGAGTGTCAATAGGACTTTGGATAGGATGGACAAGAATAGGGGAATCATCGTGAGTGTCTGGGAACATGGGATCTTGGTCAACAATTGGATGGGATGATAAGGTTTCAGGATCTTGATCTTGATCTATTTCAAGAGTTGTTTCTGCATGCTCTAAATTATCCTCTTGACATGAGGTTGGACTTTGGATATGCATGGAGGATTCTGACAAGGAATCAATATTTTGGCATGAAGGAAATGCACTTTGAACATTTGTGATGGATTCTGGCAAGGAATCAATGCTTGACAATGAGGAAGAGGGACTTTGAATGGGGTCCTCTAAAATAGGTAATGGCAATAAAGTGCATGGTGGCATTGGGTCTTGTATTTCTGAAACATGACAAGGCTGTGCATCATGAATTGGATTATCTTGGCAATCAATTATGGATAGCTCTTGCATAATTGCATCCTTGGGTGTATTGTTCGATGAGGACAATATGGAAGGTTCTTGTGAAACTTCTAAAGGTGTAGGGATAGATGCCACTGGAGAGTCAATTTGTTTGCAGGGGGATGAGGCATTGCTAGACATAAGTGTATTATCTTGATCTTCCTCAAAGAACTCACTTGGTAATTTCCTTAAGAGCATTGCAATAAAGCCACCTTTCTTTCAAGGTTTTGACATGATTGGACTTGGAATTTGAACTTGTTTGGAAAGGAGTTGGTTTTGGTTTGATGTCATGTTTTGATATTGGACTTGGTTGAATTGTTCTGACATGTTTGAAACTTGGCTTGGTTTGTGCTGCAACCTTTGTTTTTGAATGTTTGGTTGTTGTTGTTGACATTGATATGTTGATTGAACTTGTTGATATTCCACCATTGGTTGAACTATTTGTGGACATTGTATAGTTGGTTGGACATATTGTTGAAATTGAACCATTGATTGTGTTGGTCGTAAATGTTGGAGCTGTTGAACAGTTGGTTGTGATGGTTGAAAATCTGATTGATAGTAAACACCTTCTTGTTCTTTTTGTGAAGGCACATAATGTTGAAATTGATGTTGTCTCTTTTCTTGAAATTGTTTCATCATCTCTATTTGGGAGAGGAGAGCTGGTATGTCTGATTGTTCAAGAAGAGATCTTACATCAATTGGCTCAATATTTGGATTTCGACCTGGAAATTTTTGAAACACTTTAGACATTTGTGATCTATTCTTCGCAATGTTTTTCACTCTTTGTTCCAAAATCTCATTTTCTTGAGCTAGTTTCCCCTCTAGTTTTTGTATTTGGAGACTTGTTTCATCATAAAAAGTTTGATCAATATTGCCTTGTTGTTGGGTTGGATAGAATTGTGATTGCCTTGGATTAAAATTCGATTGCATTGTCGATTGATACGTCAAACTTTGTTGCATCATTGGTGCTTGAAACCTTGTTTCAATAGACATGTCACTATGCAAATGCAATATTTTTGGAATTTTTCAAGGATAATGTATGATATGCAACTAAATGCAAACTAAATAGATGAAAATGCAATCTATGGCAAGAATGCAACCTATGTTTTTTGGTTGTTTTTCAAGATTTTGACAAACTTTTTGGAATGCAAATCTAAAAGAGACCCTTAGGAAATTGAAATGATGTCTAGACCTCAAAGGACAAAAGGACCAAGTGACAAAAGGACAAAATGACAAAGTCTCCCCTATATGGTTGGATACTAAGCTAGGTTTGATGAAATGACATGGATGACAAAAAGAGAAAAGGCTTGATAAGGTCTAGACTTCTTAACAATGACTTAGAGTTTATCAAAGATTTGGACTACTCAAGTATGACAAAACCTAGTTTTGACCCTATATGCAAAGGGACAATTACTATGTAAATGACCCTAATATGATATGATAATGACCTAAGCTTAATGAAGAAACCTAGGGTATGCAATGTATGACAATGGTATGACTTTAATGCAAGAGGACATATGCAAATGGATGACTCTTATTGATATGCAAAGGAATATGACTTAGGTGAAACCTAACCTTGGTACTTGACAATGACTTTTGCAAAATGCAACCTAGGATGAACTTAAATATAAGTGACATGCTTTTTGAGACAAGATTTTGAACTATTTTTGACAACCATGTTTGAAAGTGTGTTTTGAAGATTTGTTGGACCTTTGTTGGATGAATGTCTCTTATGTTTAATCTTATGTTTTGAATCACTTTGTTTTTGCTTTTGAAATAGGATGCAATTCAACTTTTGACAAGAAAAGAATACAAGATATTGCAACTTAGACTCAAGACAATCATGCTCATTTCCACATTTCTTATGGTAGGCAAAGACATTAGGTACTTGAGAGGTAGACTCATTATGGGATTCAAGGAGAATACATAGATGCTTGACCCCACGGGCTCCCCTCCATGGCACTCACTTCTCAGGGCAGCCAAGCATCAGTCCCCATGGAAATCTCCCCATGGAAAACTTAGTATCTCTTCCAAGTATTCGAATTTGTCCTTCTCAAGAAACTAGAAGGGTTTTTGGCCTCTAAAAACAAGGTGTTTAGTAAGGATTTCTATTAAGCATTACTCCTTGATGTCACGCAAGCGTGATTGAGACATTAAGCCCATCAAGATACTAAACAAATGTAGTCGTGCAAGCATGATTTAGACCAAGAGGCCCTACTTAGATGTTGATATGAGAAAAAGTTCAAGGGTCATCACTTCCCAAGTAACTGCAATTCCCACGTAACACTTCCTTCAAAGCTTTCGCTCATCGGGTATTTTTTTATAGTGAGTTAGAATGCCAAGGAATTCTAGCCGTACTCACTTTGGGTCATTCCCTTCTCACAATTATCACTTGCTTGCAAAAGCAAAGTGGTCGGGAAGGCAGGCCCTCTAAAGGAGACACTCAATCAAAGACATGAGCATGGTATCGAAGATCTGGATTTCTGATCACCCTAAGAAGGATGAGAGCATACTCTCCTACTCCAATGTCACACTCAACAATCAAAGCAAAAACATGTTCATTCCAACCTATTTAAAAATCACTAGGTGCCTAAAACATTAATGACAAACACCAAGTTTAGTTGTTTCTCCAAGGCAACCTGCAAAACCCAAGTTAGAGGTTTGATTTGTTGTCTTTGACTATCGATTCTGCATAACACATGTTAGTAGTTTGATTTATTGTCTTTGCCATGCATATGCCAAGATTCTGCATAGATAATTAGTACCAAAATCCAAAGCATAGAAAACAGAATGCAAAAACTAAACAAATTTCAAGTAAAACACTGCATTTTTACCCTTGTTTTGGACTTTACACAGGCGCAAAAGTCATGACATAGGCGCAGAAGTCATGACACAAGCGCAGAATGTCTTCAAAACAAGTGCAAAATGCTTAACACAGGTGCAAGTTTCTTCACACAGGCGCAGAAGTCTCCAGAAAACCCTGCACGACCCTGTTTTTGGGTTTTTGGCCTGCAAAATCAACTTGAAAGCACTCAAAAACACAGTTAAAGGGTTAGATGGTTAGTGTTCACGTCGGGTTCACCAATTAATGTAAGTTAGGAAATAGGAAATCATCACAAACAAGATAAACATAATAGCTCAATCACAAAAGCATCCATTGCAATGAATCTATCCTAAGACACACTCTAAAGCAAAGAAATTAAGCAAACCAGATGACGATTTGAATGCTCCTTCCATGCAGCTCCATTGTTCTTCTTTCCTCTCCAAATAGTTGTGGATCTCACCTACAAGTGCACACACAATTGAAAGCAAGTAGACGGGATTCTTGATCAAGAGTACTAGAAGCTTAGATTTGATAGCCTGATTATCAATTACCAATTACCAATTACCAATTACCAAATTAGCCTTGATTGATGAAGATCATCCAATTTATAGAAGAATTGGAGAGATGAACAAATTAGCATGATAGTGATTTGAATGGAAATTCAAATCAAGAATAGCAAAATTATGACATGTCTATGACAAATTGCTATGCAAAGATTTATGACAATTTATGACAAATTTCTATGCAAAGATTTATGACAATTTATGACAAATTTCTATGCAAAGATTTATGACAATTTATGACAAATTTCTATGTCAAGAATTGATTGATTGTCAATTATGACAAATTATGACAAATTTCTATGTCATTTCCATGAATTTAGGAGAGAAATAGGAGGAATTTGAAATTAGGAAATTAGAAAATTAAGAAAATTGAAATTGATGAAAATTAGGAATTTGAAATTAGGAAAATTTGATGGAAATTAGAAATTAGGTAAATTAATTAATAATTTGTCATTTATTAATTAATTCACAAAGAGGAATAATTAGCCAATTAAATGAACATTTAATTGTGACAAGAAGACTTAGGATAAATAAATAATTTATTAATCCTAAAGGAGGAAATGACAAACCGGGTTAAATGATTAAATCACGAAACCCTAGAAGATGAATTAGGTCTTGATGAAAGATAATTGACTTGATCATGATTTTGGATTGATAAATGACCAATGTGATAAATGATTTGATTGATAAAATGTGCCAATTGACGAGGAACAATGACTAATTGATCCAAATTGACATAATTGAGAAAGATGACGATTGATGACAAATTGATCGCAAAATAACAAGATTGACAAGAGGACAAGAATTGATGACAAAATAGTTTGCAAGACGATAGGATTGAAAATGACCACGATTGATGACAAGATCGAACATGACAAGATCGAACATGACAACGACCGATGACAAATCGATCGTTAATCGACAAGATTGAATGATTGATAATAAATCGACAAGATTGAAGGATTGATAATAAATCGACAAGATTGATAAGAGGACAACGATTGATGACAAATCGATCGCAAGATTGACAGGAGGACAAAACCCTAATTAGGATTGACGATGTCCAAAATGATGACAAATAAGCATGCACATTGATGCAATAGGATAAGATCGATTAAAATCATGATTGGATAGTGTTGTCGACAAGACCAAATTCGAGAGCGAGATGATTGAAGAATGTAGAAGAATGACTCGATGTTCGCAAATGATAAAAACCAAGTACGAATCATAGGAGAAATGTTAATGCGACGCAAAAAACCTAAAATGAGGTAATGCGCCAATGTTAAAGTATGACTCCGCAAGCGTTGACCATTTTTAGGTGTCTACAATGGTAAATTGAATGACTTCCAAAAGTTTTTGTTATGTTTTTTAGCAATTTTTCTTCTTATATTCATTGTTTGGAGTCCAATTCCTTAAAAGTTATGCAAACAAATTAGTCCAAAAGTTTGGCATCTAGTCATGTATTTTACACACCTTACATGTACCACACAATATGGTATTTTTTAAACAAGTAAATAAAATGATGGCATGCACATCTATAACATCAAAACAAAATCAATTAATATACATGTTAGGTATCTTTATAAATGATGAGTCATACCTCAACGTGACAAGAAGATTCTATAATCTTTATTGTCTTGTTCACATGTACAAGAGTGGGGATAACAACACATGATGGTCCCTAATCACAAAAAATAATTTTAGGGTCTATTTTTTATGGTGAATATATTTCACATTACCATAAACCATATATTTTTTTATGAGAAGTTAAAACTTCTAGTAACACTATTTTAAGTTAGGGTAGAGGCCATAAGTGATCACAAAGGCTACTTTTGTATCCCTCAAAGAATTTTAATATGGTAAATTGAATAGCTTTCAAAAGTTTATGTTATATTTTTTAGAAAATTAACTTTTACATTCATAATTGGAGTCCAAATCATTAAATGTGACAAAATAAAAGTAAGTCCAAAACTTATGCATCCCACCATGTCTTTTGTGCACCTTACATGCACCACACAATATGCTTCATAAATAATAAAATAATATGATGACACACACATCTGCAACATCAGAGAAAAATCAATTATTATATACATATTAGAAATTTTTATGAATGAGAATCCCTACATCAATGCGGCAAGGAGATATTCTATAATCTTTTAAAATTTCCTTCTCCAAATAGTAAACTAGTAATATTTTCTCTTGCATGTATAAGACAAGGCAAAATAACACATAATAGCCTCTAATCTCAAAAAATCATTTTAGGATTTTTTTTTGTGATCAATTTATTTCATAATACCATAAATAAAAAAATTTGCTATGAGAAGTCGAAAGTTCTATTAATAAAATTTTAAGATAGGATAGATGACTTGAGTTATAGGTGAGGCTAACTTTGTGTCCTTCTAACTTTTCAAATGGTAATTTGAATGAATTCCAAAAATTATGTTTTTTAGCAAATTAATTTCTTACATTCATTAGTTGTAGTCCAAATTATTAAAGGTGATGCAAAACAAGTTAGTGCAAAATTTATGTATTCAATCATGTATTTTGTACACCTTACTTGTATTACACAATATGTTGTTTTATAAATAAATAAATAATATGATGAAATTCACACTTGTAACATAAAAACAAAAAAAAACCAATGAGGGGTTCTTTTGATTTTATTTTTCTTCCATGTATATGGCAAACCTTAGAATAAAATGTAATGACATATAGTCCAAGAAAATCATTTTAGGATCTTTTTTTTATGATCAATATTTTTACATTGACATAAATATAAAATTTTACTATAATATTTGAAAAATTTCCTCTCCAAATATTAAGCTACTAATGGGCTTTTTTATTTTTTATCTTTGATAATAGAGAACAACAAATGATGGACTCTACTCCACAAAAATCATTTTAGGATCTACTTCTTGTGATCAATATATTTTCAAATTTTAATAAATATAATTTTGTTCTATGAGAGGTTGAAAGTTCTATTAGCAACATTTTAAGATAGGTTAGAGATCCTAGGTGATAGGTACGGCTAATTTTGTATCCCTTAAACTTGTATATGGTTAATTAAATGAATTTTAAATTTTTATATCATGTTATTTCTGTAGATTAGGAAATTGAAAATCATCAAAACAATAGCAATTAGGACAACCACAAAACCTAAAGCTGCTATGAAAGCAATCCCAATCCAATCAATGAAGACATAAAGACAAGATATTCAAATCAAATGAAATTGAAGCAAACCAACGCAGATATCTCCTTCATGTGGCTCCATTGTTCTTCTTTCACCTTCAAATTTGATGTGGATCTTACCTACAAGTGCATAATGCAAGTGGAAAGCAAGTTGTTGAGAGATGAAATTCGTAGCATAAGGTTACTTGAAAATGTGATTGATTCCCTTTTCATTGAAGAAAATCATCCAATTTATAGACAAATTGGAGAGAGGACAAGATTAGCATGAAGAGATTTGAAAGGAAATTCAAATCAAGAATGGCAAAAATATGACAAATGTATGACAATTTCTATGCAAGGTGTATGCCAAATTATGCACAAATTATGGCAAGTTGCTATTCCCATGACAAAAGGGAAGAGAGAAAATAGCCTCCATGATTGCAACAAATGGAAGCATAAACATAGGAGAAAATGAGGGAATGAAATTAGGAGAAATATTAGAAAAATTAAAGAAATAGGAGAAATAGAAATTAGGAATTAGGAGAAATTATCAAATTAGAAAATTGAGGAAAAAGATGAAATATAAATTAGGTGAATTAATAATTAGGTTTTCATCCATTAATTAATTCATGAAAGAGACCTAGGACTAAATAAATAGATTTATTTAACCCACAAAGAAGAAGAAAAGGATTAAATGAACAAATCATAAAACCCTAGAAATAAGAGGACAAGGAATTAGGTCAAGACAACAAGAAATTAATGTAGGTTCGATCATGATTCTAATTGACAAAGGACCAATGTTGATAAATGATTGAGATTGGTTGACAAAAATCAATGACAAATTGACCAAGATTGACAAGGAGATCAAATTGATAGGCACCAATTGACGAGCAACAATGACTAATCAATCCAAATTGACATGATTGAAAAGGACAAGGATCGATGACGAATCGATCGCAAAATGACAAGATTGACAAGGACAAGGATCGATGACGAATCGATCGCAAAATGACGAGATTGACAAGTTGATAATCGATAATGATTACTAACAAGCTAAAGATGATTGAAAGATTGACAAGAGGACAAAACCCTAATTCTATCATCAATTAGGATTGATGATGTCCAAAATGATGATAAATGAGCACGCACCATGATGCGACAAGATAAGATCGACCAAAATCATGATTGAAGATTGCTATCGACAAGACCTAATTTGAAAGCGATAAAAATGAGGAATGCAGAAGAAGGACTCGATGCTCGCAAATGATAAAGACTGAGTGCACAACATAGAAGAAATGTTAATGCAATGCAAGAACCCTAAAATAAGACAATGCGCAAATGTTAAAGTATGACTCCACAAGCGTTGACCATTTTTAGACGTCTACATTTTGCCCCTCTTTGAGACAATGCGATTCTAAGCGTTGTTTCAAAGAACAATAATGAAAATGCCCTAGACAATAACAATGACATATGCATGCCCCCTCAAGGAATTGGCTGGAAAAATCCAGAAAAGAGGCCAAGTGATCGATAAGAATGACAGAAGATGATAGGTTCGAACGGATCAAAAATCGAAGGTCGGATGCACAAAGGACAAGCAGTGGAAGGCGCAAAAGACCGTGACCATCATAAGATGGAAAGCATGCATGTCCATCTAGGTACTGACAAAGATCTATATAGGAGACAAGGAGAAGGAAAAAAGTTCATTTGCACATGCCAAAGTGGAGGAGTTGTTGCTTCAAGAAAAAGGACCCTTGCAGAGAGATGGTGAACATTCCAATGGCAGATCACCTTGGGGAATGTGTACGCACCTACAGACGACCAGACGATGTGGGAGCAACGGTATGTAGCTCAAAAACCCATATGTTCAATTTCAAGAATTTTGCTTGATTGCGCGACATTGCGGGGCCCACAGGGGAGGGAAAAATGCATATCTGCACCTGTGTAAGGTACACAAGCACAACTTGATGTTGCACAAGTGCAAGACAGTGTGCACAAGTGCAATTGTGCACTTATGACCGAACTAGACCAAACGGACTGCCAAGATTGATGGAAGAAATGCTAGTAAGAAGAAATTAGACAGAGGATAGTTAGAGATGAAGGAAAACTTGCTTTCACAAAAGCACATAAGTAGGTGAGAACCTTTATTTATTGTAGCAAAGTGGATGCAGAGCACCATGGCATTGAAGGCCAGAGCTAGAACGCAACCCCTTTTGCAAAAGACAGACACATCGCACACAAGGAATGAGTGAAGCATCCTAGGGTGCATACATCAAGGGTCGAGGTATGTGCGATGTTCACAAAGTGAACGTACTTATCACAGACACCCAATGATATAGTTGCCCCAGTTTGTGACAAACATTCCACAAACAGCAAACACAACAAAAAAAGAAAAGGGACCATGAACCATCCCAATCACTCTAAATCACTCAGTGACATCATCGAGCAACATAGGAACATGATCGAAGCCAAAGATAAATCAGTAAAAAGATAAGACGCACAAATTCAACCAAGTCAAACAAACAGTCTGATCGTCATTGTCAAAAGTGGAAAACAAGAATGATCATGTTGTCTGGTTTCAGGGAATGCGGTACCCCGTCGAAGACAGGACATAATCTGGTTTCGAGTATACCACACCCTGTATAAGACCCATGATAATGTTGACAATGACCAATGGTAATGTTGATGCTATTTGGATTGATGTGACTACTGTGATCAGGTTGAATGCTCGCTTGGTCGAACAGTTCATCTGTTAATGCGTGATTTCAGTAAAGCATAATGTTTGATTGATTGTCATTGGATGTATGCTTAGCGATCTATCTATGCACAAAGGGGACCACTTATTGACAAAATGCAAAATGCCAAAGGAATTGTTTTTGGATTTTGATGTTTTTCACTTTGTAGGAATTTCGAGTTTTTTTTTTACAATTTTTTTGTTCGTTTTTCAGGACTTTATTTGACTTTTTAGGGATTTTTTTAAGGACATTATTTGAGTTTTAGGGATTTGTTCAGGACATTATTTGATTTTTAGGTATTTGTTCATGACATTATATGAATGTTTTTAGGATTAGTTCAGGACATTATATGAGTTTTACGATTTTGCCCCCAGTGTCTAGCAAGGCAAGGAATATGACAGGTGAATAAATAAGCTTTCTGAAAGGTTGGTGGATAGAGGGAAGACAAAGGCCTTTTATCATGGAGACAATACAGATTCAATTTTCAAGGGCTATTGCATGATGGGACAAGAGATTGGATATGACAATGTAAAGTAGTGACATGGCATGAGGGACATGTCAAGAGGTTTTTGAAACCATGTTTAAATTTTGCGTCCTTATGTCAGATCAAGATCAAGGAATGAAAAAGAGTGTATGGATAGTGATAAGATATGGATAGGATAAGAAAGACCAAGAATGGATAAGGGACATGGACTGAAGGTCAGGATTGGCTATGGGATAGTGGCAGAAAGTTGCAATAAGACGGGGAATATGGATGAAAGGTTATAATAAGCAAATGGATAAAGACCAAAAGCTATGATGGACTAAAAGTTGCAAACAAGATGCATGATGCTCATGACGATCCTTAGCCTTGTCAAGATCAAAGGTGGAAAGGGAAACTGGACATGAGGGACAATAGGATATGAAGGATAATGATAGGGGTTCGATAGGATAATGGAACAATGAAGGACAAAAGGATATGATAGGATAAAACCTGTCCCCAAGTACAGTATGTAAGAAGTTCATAGATTACGCATGATGCCTGTTTGCTAGGTTTTCATCGCGGTACTTTCCCAAGGCACCTGTTTGCCAGGTTTTCACCAGTGGACGAATTATTTGTGCTTTACTTTTTTTTTTTTTTCTCACTTTTTTTTTTTTTTTTTGGATTTTGTCATTTTAGTCGAAAATGGACACATGATAGGGGAGGGAAGAAGGACTCAAACATATTTTTGTTTGGATAGTAGCCTTGAAAAAAATGGACCATGACCTTTAAAAGTATGCTCAAAGACGTTGGTAGGATAAGGACATGGAAAATAAGATGAAACTAAGGCAAGGATTTATGCAAAGGATGGGATCAAAGGGATCGAAGGATGGAAAATATGCATTGGATAATGGATAGGGTATTGGAAGAATTGGGCTTCACTGGATGGAAATGAAGGAAAGATCAACATTGGAACACACCTTGACGAGTGGTGGATTGATGGAGGAAAAATGGATCTTAGATTGTGAGATTTGGATGGAGGAATAGCTTGGGATTTTGGGACATAAGGGCCCAAAATGGATGAAGAAGGTGATGGAGGAACAAATTTGAGAGGGTTGGATGGAGGAATAGCAACTTTGGATGCCAAGTTGGATGTTTCTTTAGGCTTTTGTGCTTCAAGGAGTTGCTTAGGGATCCACATGGTTTTCGATTTTTCATGCTTTTGTGGTTCATTGGAGTGCATTGCTTGCACAAGGGATTTAGGAACCCATATAGATTTTAACTTTTGTTTTTGAGCAATGGGCCTTTGTGACCTTTTGGATTTTTCCTTTTCTTTTTGGATCATATTTTTCTTTGTTTTGACATGTGGATTATATTGGACATGTTGATCCTTGAATACATGTGGATTGCTAGACTTATGACGTTTATACTTGGCATCCCAATTGCTTGGAGGGGGAAAGGAATGCATGGATGGATAGGAATGAAGTGGAGGTTTTTTGCATGGATGAAAGTTACTCAAATATGTGTTCCTTTGTTGACCTTGCATACAGGATGTAGGGATATTATAAGGACCTAAGATGGATGGAAGGGATAAAGGGGAAGGGATATGTTTTGATTTTGAAGGGATGTTGGATTTAGTAGGGGTACCCACACCTTGAGGAATTTCATTGAGGCCATGACCCTTAATATTTTCTTTAACATGAAGGGATTCTTGCTTATGGAGATCTACTCCTTTGCCTTTATGAATATCTTAACTTGTAGGATACTCTTTTCTTTGGGAAGAAGACATGAGTCCATTATGAGGTGGATATGATATGAGAGAAATAATGAGATCTTGAAGTGGATCAGATTGCACCAAAGTGGAACAACCCATTATGCATGTTGAGGGTTCATGAAAATATTGCACTGACACATTAGAATCATGAGGGGGATTACGATCATGAGGGGGACTAGGATTGTGTAGTGGACATGGTTCAATGACAGGCTCTTCAAGAGATGGAATGGGAGAAATAATGGGATCATCAAAAGAAATGAGATCTTGGAGTGTATATGGAGCATTAAGACAAGGAGATGGAGGAACAAAAGGATCTTGTGGAGGATTTAAAGGAATAATTTGATCTTGAGAAGGATGAAGATCATTGGAATCCTCTTTAAAGGTGCTTTGCTCTTGACTTTTAATGGGATCATCGGAAAGGATGGAAAGGATATCTTGATCTTTCTTAGGAAGTGGAATGCCAATGGGATTTGAAAGGACATTTTTTTCATGAAATGGAAGGGGATCATTTGGGATTGGATGGACTAGGATATCTTGATCTTGCTTAGGGAATGGAGCGTCAATAGGACTTTGGATAGGATGGACAAGAATAGGGGAATCATTGTGAGTGTCTGGGAACATGGGGTCCTAGTCAACAATTGGATGGGATGATAAGGTTTCGGGATCTTGATCTTGATCTTTTTTAAGAAATGTTTCTTCATGCTCTAAATTATCCTCTTGACATGGGGTTGGACTTTGGATATGCATGGGGGATTTTGACAAGGGATCAATGTTTTGGCATGAAGGGAATGCACTTTGAGCATTTGTGATGGATTCTGGCAAGGAATCAATGCTTGAACATGAGGAAGAGGGACTTCGAATGGGGTCCTCTAGAACAAGTAATGGCAATAAAGTGCATGGTGGCATTGGGTCTTGTATTTCTGAAACATGACAAGGATGTGCATCATGAATTGGATTATCTTGGAAATCAATTATGGATAGCCCTTGGATAATTTCATCCTTGGGTGTATTGTTTGATCAGGACAATATGGAAGGTTCTTGGGAAACTTCTAAAGGTGTAGGGATAGATGGAGTCAATTTGTTTGTGGGGGGATGAGGCATTGCTAGACATAAGTGTATTATCTTGATCTTCCTCAAAGAACTCACTTGGTAATTTCCTTAAGATCCTTGCAAAAGGCCACCTTTCTTTTGAGGTTTTGACATAGTTGTATCTGGAATTTGAACTTGTTTGGAAAGGAGTTGGTTCTGGTCTGATTTCATGTTTTGATTTTGAACTAGATGTTGATCAAATTGGTTTGACATGTTCAAAATTTGGCTTGGTGCATGTTGCAAGTTTTGTTTTTGAATTTGTGATTGTAGTTGTTGATACTGAGTTTGTTGTCGATAATTAATAGTTGGTTGGACATATCGTTGAAATTGGACCATTGGTTGTGTTGGTTGTATATGTTGGACCATTGATTGTGTCTGTTGGAAATGTTGGAATTGTTGAACAATTGGTTGTGATGGTTGAAAATGTGATTGATAGTAAACACCTTATTCTTGTTGTGGAGGCACATAATGTTGTTGTCTCTTTTCTTGAAATTGTTTCATCATCTCTATTTGTGAGAGGAGAGTTGGTATGTTTGATTGTTCAATAAGAGATCTTACATCAATTGGCTCAAATTTTGGGTTTGGACCTTGAAATTTTTTAAATGTTTTGGACATTTGGGATCTAATCTTCTCACTGTTTTTCACCTTTTGTTCAATGATCTTTGTTTCTTGAGCTAATTTCCCCTCTAGTTTTTGTATTTGGAGAATTGTTTCATCATAAAAAGTTTGACCAATATTGCCTTGTTGTTGGGTTGGATATAGTTGTAAAAGATTTTGTTCCTCATGTAATGTTTGAGTTTGAATTTCATGTTGCAGGTTCAGTTGATTCCAGTCAAAAGGTGCATTTTCCCTTGGTGTTGGTGGAACACTCCCATATCCTGGTTTCATGGCCACAAACACTGGCTCATATAATGGAGGTGGTCCAAGTTGAACCATTCTATATTGTGGTAATGATGTGTTTGACGAACCTTCAATTTGTAATGTTTGACTAGGTTGAAACTGTGAGTTTGATACGTTGTCAATGGGTTGGTATGTTGGTTCGCCCATCTTCTTAGATTTTGACCTTGTTTCAACAGGCATGTCACTATGCAAATGTAATATCTTTGGGATTTTTTTGATTTTAAAAGGATGATGTATGATATGCAACTAAATGCAACCTAAATAGATGAAAATGCAATCTATGGCAAGAATGCAACCTATGTTTTTGTTGTTTTTCAAGATTTGGACAAACTTTTTGGAATGCAAACCTAAAGACTCAACCTTGGGAAGTTGAAATGAAGCCAAGACCTTAAAGGACAAAGGACCAAATGACAATAGGACAAATTGACAATGTCTCACCTATATGCTTGGATACTAAGCTAGGTTTGACAAAAATGATATTAATGAAAGGACAAATTTTAGACAAGGTCAAGACTCCCTAACAACAACTTAGGGTATCATCCAAAGTTTTGATTTTTTAAGTTTGACAAACCAATTTTTTGAGACTAAATGCAAGAAGGCAATGATTATGACAATGCCTTAGGATATGACATGAAAATGATCTAACGATATGATATGACAAGATGAAGCCAAGACAAGATGATAATACAATGATAAGGATATGCGAAGACCAATGACTTGGAATATGCAAAATGCAACCTAGGCAAGACCTAATTTTAGCATGACAAGGATAATGCACGAATGTCACCTAAATGGAAATCTATCTTGGATATGACAATGAAATGATTTTGAATCTAAGTGCAAAATGAGGATGCTTGCAATGAAAAGGACTAAAATGAAGGGAGATGACAATATGCCCTAGGACCTAAGTTGGACTATGCAAAACCTAGCCTAAAGTGACATGAATTTTGAAACAAAGATATTCAATGTCTTGACAAGCCATGTTCAAATATTGGATGAATACTTGGAAAAATTTGGACTTTTGTTTGGATTTTTGTTTTGAATTGAAGGTTGTTGATTTTGAAAACCCAAGTTGATTATGAGCACTTTTGAAAGTTTGTTTTTGATTTAACCTTTGACAATCACGAAAGACAAAATGTTTGTTTGACTTTGACTCAATACAATCAAGCACGTTCACAACAAATCCTATTCCTGGCAAGGGCAATATTTGTTGAATCCTCTAACCATAAAATACAACACTCAACTGGATAGCTAGACGCTTGGTAGCACTGGCTCCCCCTTATAGTGCACTCACTTCTTGGGTGTACCAAGATTCGAGTTCAAGGGGCATCACTTCCCAAGAACTTGCTATCTCTAACTAAGGAGTACATGAGAGGTGTCTTCGACATGCACGTATAACAATGCCTGAGCCAACAGATAGAAGGATTTTGGCATCTAAAAATAAGAGATTCTAGTAAGGGCATCCGTTCGGGTGGGTATTGATCCGGCGAATAAATCATCACAATACCATTCCGACACCCATTGTATTCAACTTTCGTTGCATCCATAGTTATTTAGAGTGGTTCGAAAGAGCTTGTCTTTAGCCCATCACCACTTTGGGTCGTTCCCTCTCACCAATGCTTGTGCGAAGTGCTAGGCAAATCGGGAGGCAGGCCCAGTTCTAAGGGTTAAAACATGCAATCAAATTAAAAACAGACAAAGCATGCATGGTGTTCATTTACCTTTAAGAAATGAAATGTGCAACTACTTTAGAAATCACAAGCAAGATGTTTTAATGAGAGTCTTTGACCGCGTCCTGCATAAGATTCATTAGTAGTTGCATTTTTATTCTTCGTCACACATAACGCCAAGATGCTACATAGAGAATTAGTACCAAAGAAAAACCAGAATGCAAGAAACAGAATGAAAACAAACAAATTTGCGAGTAAAAACAACTGATTTCACCTCTATTTCTGGCCTTGCACAAGCGCAGAATGCCTCAACACAGGCACAAAAAACTCAAACACAAGCGCAAAAAACTCAAACACAAGCATAGAAAATGTCAACACAGGTGCAAAAGTGTCCAGAAAGCTCCGAGTCACCCTGTTTCTTGAGTTTTTTCACCTGCAAATAGCTCAAAAGCACTCAAAACATGGTTAAGGGGTTAGTTCACATCAGGCTCACCAAAAATGTAGATCAGGAAATTGAAAATCATCAAAACAATAGCAATTAGGACAACCACAAAACCTAAAGCTGCTATAAAAGCAATCCCAATCCAATCAATGAAGACATAAAGACAAGATATTTCAAATCAAATGAAATTGAAGCAAACCGACACAGATATCTCCTTCATGTGGCTCCATTGTTCTTCTTTCACCTTCAAATTTGATGTGGATCTCACCTACAAGTGCACAATGCAAGTGGAAAGCAAGTTGTTGAGAGATGAAATTCGCAGCATAAGGTTACTTGAAAATGTGATTGATTCCCTTTTCATTGAAGAAAATCATCCAATTTATAGACAAATTGGAGAGAGGACAAGATTAGCATGAAGAGATTTGAAAGGAAATTCAAATCAAGAATGGAAAAATTATGACAAATGTATGACAATTTCTATGCAAGGTGTATGACAAATTATGCACAAATTGTGGCAAGTTGCTATTCCCGTGACAAAAGGGAAGAGAGAAAATAGCCTCCATGATTGCAACAAATGGAAGCATAAACATAGGAGAAAATGAAGGAATGAAATTAGGGGAAATATTAGAAAAATTAAAGAAAATAGGAGAAATAGAAATTAGGAATTAGGAGAAATTAGCAAATTAGAAAATTGAGGAAAAAGATGAAATAGAAATTAGGTGAATTAATTATTAGGTTTTCATCCATTAATTAATTCATGAAAGAGACCTAGGACTAAATAAATAGATTTATTTAACCCACAAAGAAGAAGAAAAGGATTAAATGAACAAATCATAAAACCCTAGAAATAAGAGGACAAGGAATTATGTCAAGACAACAAGAAATTAATGTAGGTTTGATCATGATTCTAATTGGCAAAGGACCAATGTTGATAAATGATTGAGATTGGTTGACAAAAATCAATGACAAATTGACCAAGATTGACAAGGAGATCAAATTGATAGGCGCCAATTGATGAGGAACAATGACTAATCGATCCAAATTGACATGATTGAAAAGGACAAGGATCGATGACAAATCGATCGCAAAATGACAAGATTGACAAGGACAAGGATCGATGACGAATCGATCGCAAAATGATGAGATTGACAAGTTGATAATCACAAATGATTACTAACAAGCTAAAGATGATTGAAAGATTGACAAGAGGACAAAAACCTAATTCTATCATCGATTAGGATTGATGATGTCCAAAATGATGATAAATGAGCACACACCATGATGCGACAGGATAAGATTGACCAAAATCATGACTGAAGATTGCTATCGACAAGACCTAATTCGAAAGCGATAAAAATGAGGAATGCAGAAGAATGACTCGATGCTCACAAATGATAAAGACCGAGTGCGCAACATAGAAGAAATATTAATGCAATGCAAGAACCCTAAAATAAGGCAATGCGCAAATGTTAAAGTATGACTCCACAAGCGTTGACCATTTTTAGACATCTATAATTTCAAATTTTGGTTATTGGCTCTAGGAAAAGAACTCATGATCTTTGAGAGAAGATTAAAGATTATGTAACAACAACTAACATTGACAACAATATGAGAGCATTAGGAAAGAATATCACAAGGATTGATGTGAAAATTTCAAAATTAGATAACATTGCTTCAAGAAAATCTCTTATTATTAATGATAAATAGGATAAACTTGTGGTTGTGATGAAATATTTGTGATACAAAGTATCAAGGAACAAGAAGAGTTTACATTTTAATAATACCAAAACATATCTTAATTTTAATGTAAAATAAATTTTAATAATGATTGGTTCAAGAAACCACTAAAAAATGATAAGCAAGTGATTCCAAGGCATGAATGCTTAATATAAATAGGTAAGGATATTACCAACCATTTAAGGAGATATAGCGTGAATGTACAAGAGGATTTTCTATTATGTGATACATGATATCTATATCATGATCCAGTAAAGTGAGTTATCTTAATTGTGGTGATAAGAGAGAAGGAATTCCTTAATGAAGATGATGGTCCTAATTATTTTGAAGACAAAGACATTGATTAGATTGATGCATTTAAGTATAATTGTGAAGATGAAAAATGAATTTATTACTCATTGTGTTTTTTATAAAGATAAACAGGTTTCACAAGGACCTGAAACCTAGAGTTTTACAGACCAAGGCCAGTAGCCAACTAGACATTAAACCTAAGCGAAAGAGGGGAAACACCCCACACAGACTGAATGCCAAAAAACAAAACAAACAGAGCTAAAGAGAGAACAAGACAAAGCACTCAACTGAGAGAGTGCACCAATTCAGTATTCTTCTGAATAATCTTCTTGTTGATTTTCTCCAAATCCTTCATGATGAATCTGGAGGTTCCCTAGTCCTAGTGCAGGGACCCAAACTAGTCTTCCCTCTAGCAGCACTCTGGCCACCCTCCGAAGAATTCTTTTTATGTTTTTCCCCCAAGGGAGGATCATTGGAAATGGGTCTGGTTCTATAGTCGACCATCATGGAATTGATTTTCTCCAAACCATCAACACTATTATTCATCGCCTCCCTACTGATTTCCACCAGATTATTCAAGCTTTCCTTGATATCATTCACATACTCTTCCAGCTTATCAATTCTGCACTCATGGAATATCTTCATAGTTTCAACATTTATTACTCATTATGTTATTTATGAGTCCTTTTAGTAATGATTATTCTAGTATTCTAAACTAGCATGAGTTTCTCACACATGGTTTTGAGTATCTCAAGGAGCTCATGATATAACACTATAAAAGAGAAAAGATAAAAGATCTTAGTGATGTGGTGGTTATAAAAGTGCAGAGTGGATACTAATTGAGGAAAACACAAGTAATTCCTAAAAAAAGTGTCAATAGTGCTATCAAGCTTAGTATTTCTATCACTCAAGTAGAAAAGGGAATACAAAAAATGTTCCTAAGGCTCATAAAATTCATGGTACCATTAGATATTATAGAGACCTTCCTAACGTAAAATATACTAGCATTAAACCAAGTGAAAATAATAACATACAAGAAAACCAATTGAAGGTAAAAATATCACCATTTATGATTAGGTCATACCATTTATTGTAACTAAAGTGATAAAATAATTTCATAATCTACTTATTTTCTTAGCTATATCTATCAATATAGATAAAGTCATGAGCCAAATTATAATTTTAGTACATACAAGTGAACTCTTTAATATTCCTAAACAAATTAAAGAACTATATCCTATATTACTACCAGAAACATATTTGGTCATCCTACTAACCGTTAATTAATATTACCGCTAAAAAAGTACCCAAGATTCCCCTAATTGCACTTGATAACATCTCTCATAATAGCTAGTTGAATATTGATCTTTTATATACATACTTGATTTTTAATTGGCGGATAGTGCAAAATTAAATGTTGGAAACTTGAGATATGTTGAGTTGTGTTGTCATTGATGTCAACTTGTTTGGTGTTGTTATTAATGCCACTATGTGTTGTAAATAGTCTAGAAGTGAGTGTTGTGTGGTATGGTGGTGATGTTGAGTAAGCATGAGTTGTTTCCATAAGAATAGTGTAGTGGAAGTTCCAATATGTAGGAAACTATCCTAGTGGAAGAATGTGTTGCATTCCTTTGGTTTGGTGAATATTATGTCTTGCAGTTATGGATGCAATGTTTATGATCTTTGTATATTGCATTATCATATTTTCAAATCCTTTGTTGCTCAAATGGTATAGTTGGTTTTTTTATTTTTGATAGTGAGATTACCTATCAAAATTAGTTTAGAGAATGCTTGGCAATTCTCTAATATGTTGATTCAAGTGTTGCATCTTGGAGGACATGTTCATTTGGTTTTTGTAGTGTTACATTTTAGTTTTCTAGTGCTAGTTTGATTGGCAAGTGAAGTTATGTAGTTTTGTGTTCAATGTTGTTAGTTGGTTTGGTTTCTGGCTAATTGAGGTGGTGTGTCATATTTGGATCATGTTCTTTTGGTCCAAATATATATTGAAGGTTGA
This sequence comes from Cryptomeria japonica, assembly GCF_030272615.1. NCBI lineage: Eukaryota > Viridiplantae > Streptophyta > Pinopsida > Cupressales > Cupressaceae > Cryptomeria > Cryptomeria japonica. The sequence continues at coordinate 373,959,116 of NC_081408.1, read as the reverse complement.
TTTTGTATATTGATATAGGTCTCACTATGGTGTGCGCATATTTGTAGTGTGTATTTTGCATTGGAGGTTGTTTTTAGGCTGACTGGTTAAGATTCTTTATTATTTATCTACATGTTTAATTTGATGCCAACTTTGGAGGATATCTTAATGTGTGTTATTCATCAGAATCATTCTAGAAGGATGTGTTGTGATGTGTTTGGGTTCTCTTTATCTCCTAGAGTGAACTTCATCATGTATTATTGGACTGGATGCCCTAATTTATGTAATATTGTATATTTTATTATGGATGACCTAGTTGAAGTTTTTAATGAATGATCTTGTATATATAGATGTGTGGTTGTATGAGTTAAGGTATGGAATGTATGTGAATTAATGTGAAGTGGATGTGAATGATATTCAAGTAGATTTGGTGTGAAAGTTAATTTTTGAAGAGCTTTAATAGTGGTTGATCTCAAATGTGTTTGCCATGATATTTATCGCTTGACACAAAGGTTCAAGTACAATTTCACAATCAAGAGATATTGTTCGTTTTAGTTCATCTATTCCTTATACCCGTCAAAAGACAATGTATCCTGTTGAACACACCAAAAAAGTATATAATAACAATATTAATGAATCATAAAAATCATAAAGCACAACACATGAACACCAAATTTACCTAGAAAATCCAAACAAAGAAAAAGCATGGTGAAAATAAGACAATATATAAATATAATTTATTAAAATGTTGCTTGTAGAACACACTACTCTCTAGAGGACTTGCAAAAATAAGGTGCACAACCTTAGTGGAAGATAACATGCAAACCTAAAACACATTGTCTCAGGGCAAGATACAAAAAGCTACCAAGAGACTCACCATCTTTGGACAAAGAAAGGAATAAACGAATAGAAAGAAACAAGATCTCTTGATCATGAAATTGTCCTTGAAATAGTGAGTTAAGTGACCAAGATCATGTAACATATTTGACTTCAAGCTCTATCTCAAAATGCTATCATACAAAGGATATCATCATCAAAGATCTTCACAAGTGACCTTCACACAACCTCAATATCAAATCTTCTTATAAGCCACTGATATTTTCTACTTGTCAATTCACACTCCTTCAATACATTCACCCATACATCCAAACTCCTTTATATACAATATTAATCATTAAAACCCTCAACTAGGTCAAGCATAGATAGAGTAAACAATATTACATAAATTTAGCCACCTAGACTAATAACAACCATTGTGGTCCACTCTAGGAGATAAAGAGGATGTAAAAACATCATAGCACATTCATTTTCAATTATTCTAATGAACCACAAATGTTAATACATCTTCCAAAGTCAGCATCAAATGAAACATCTAGATAAGCATTAAGGCACATTAGCTATTTGGCCCAAAAATAAGTTTCTAATGCAAATTTCACAATGTGATCTACACATGCCATGGTGAGACCAAAAAAACTAATCAAACTCATCCTTCATAGGAAACCCAGACCAAAATAATATGATACAAGTAGGATACATCACCATAGTCAACCAAAAACTAGACCAACTAACAACATAGAACTCAAAACATCAAAATTCCACTTGCCAATCAAACCATCATCTAAAAAATGAACTGGAACACTACATAGACCATATGAACATGTCCTCCAAACTGTAGGACTTGATGCCACATATCCAAAAGTCACCAAGTCTTCTCTTGACTAGAGGAATGCAAGACATTATTTCATTGAGACATTAAAAACTCTTTCCTATATAAATATTATTTTTTGCATATTGAAAATTCTACTATACCACCCTTCTAGAAATACTTCAACATCTCCAAAAGACAATTCAATAATATCAAAATACATAAATACTCTTTCCTGCATATTGAAACTTCCATTACACCATCCTTACTTCAACATTAATGACAACACACGATAGGTTGACATCAATGACAACACAAGACAAATTAACATCAATGAAAACAAAGCACAGTAACTCAAGTTTCCAACATTCTTCTCCTTTATCATTGATGGCAACACATGTGTACCACGAATAGAAAAGACAACTAAACTCAACCTAAATATCTATCCCCCTTTGACATCAAGGACAAAGGACACTATACTAAATTTTCTCTCCCTTTGACATCAAGGACAAAGGGCATTCTACTAGATTTTCTCCCCCTTTGACATCAAGGACAATGAACAAAAATTTGAAGAGCTCTACCTTCAATTGAAACTTTTTCCCAATGAATGCAACACATCAAATAGTAACTTGAAATATCACAAGAGACTACAATACTTCCCCCTAATAGGGTTGTATTTTTTTTCAAAAAATAGCCTCATTCTTATCTTCTCCCTTGAGGGTAGTAACAACATCAATCTAGGAAGAAAAAACAAAGCTTGGATAGCTCCCCCTAGACAGATGCACCACTGCTTATACTCTTTGTCATCAATAATTTTGTCATCTCATATTTCCTTTTTCTTCTTGAATATTCTAAGATCATTCTAGCAACATCATCTTTAGTGATTTCTTCCTCTACATTATCAAAATTTGCTTTCTGACCTACTCCAACATAGCAGCTTCTAGGAGCCCAAAATTCTTGTAATTTCAACAACTTCTCCATCTATATGCATGATAAATCCTTTGTAGACTTTTGGATTCTCACTGATGGTTAGATATACACTATAATTTTTTCCATGCTGAAAACATCTTCAACATCAATCTGCTAAGGGGGGTTGTACGATCTTCATTTCCCTCTCCCCCTCAAACAATGCATCTTGTCTAGTTATAGGAAGAAGAATTAGCACCACCATAGGGTGCATATCCATCCTAAATTTTTTCTTCCACCTTTACTTTTTATTTCTTCACCCACATCTTTTGCATCTTCTCCTTTTCTGTATTAACATCAATCTTCTTTACTGGACCAAATTCTCCCCATTTCTTCCTCTATAGAATTTAGTAATGTGTCCAAATTTGTTATAGTTGTAACATACTAAACCTTGTTGAGAACCATTTCCATTTGCTCTAAAATTTCTATAACTTTTAATTATTAGAAAATATTTAGCTATTAGTCATTTTTTTACTACAACGTCATAAATTATCACCAAGCTAATTTACACCTCACGTTTGTGCCCCTACTTTAGCATGTCTCCCCTCATCCCCTATCCGAGTCTGTTTAGTGCCTTAAGTCCCATTTGTATGTCACATACACCTACCAATTGATCCTTTGAGGCAATGTCCTTCTCCCTGGGGATAATTTGAGGTCCCTAATTGAGGAGGACCAGGGTGCTAGCTCCCTAGCCCCCCTTAATGGGGCCCATTTTTCTAGGGGAGGGTGTGACCTATCATTCCAGAAGGAAAAAAAAATGGTGGCTCTATGTGACCATTGAAGGTTAGCCTAATTGGTAAATTAACCTAGGATCTCATATATTAAGCATTTGATCAACTTAATTTCATCCATCCATTTGAACTGGGAATTTCATTCAAGAATCAAGCATTCAAGCATTGAAGTGTTCATCATTAAACATTTACAGAGATCTTCAAGGCTGCATTTCTTTCATTCAACCATTGTGGAGAAAATTACATCATTCATATGCAATCATGTGTGTGTGATTAGGGTTTTTTTCATGTTCATGCCATTTCATACAATATATGTGATTATATTCAAGAAGTAAAGCATCATTATTAGTCATTGCAAATCTGAGGTATATCTTCCCATCATTTATTTCAGTATTGCAATATTTTATTCAAGGTTGATTCCTAAACTAGAGTTTGACATAGGAAAACCCCTATTCCCAACCTATTTCCCTTCTCTAGTGGGCACAAGAATAGGTACAGAGCTGGGATCTTTAGGATAATCTTTATTTTCAATGACAAATAAATCCCCCATTGGAGTGCGAAAAGTGCGGAGGACCAGAGCGACCACCATCCTGGTCCCAAAAAATTAGGAGCTCCTTCTGGGAATAGGTCCAAATACTCTTACAATCTTGAGATCTAGGTTCGTGGCTCGATCCAATGACTGCAACTTACTGTTTACGCATTTTTATATTAATTCCATCACATTTACCCTAATTTCAAGATCTTCAATAAATCAATTCAACTCAAGGGAAAGAAGAGGCTCATTCAAGATCCTTGGAATTTGATTAGCATTTAGACCTATTAAGTTTAGATATATTAAGTTCCTATCTTTCCCTATTGTACTGGTCCCTAAGTAAAAAATAGAAATTTTCATCCTTTATATGGTGGGAACCCTAATTTTTCACCATTACATTTACAACTAGTTACACTTTTTTGCTTAAGTTCACTTAGGATTGTTGTTTTTAGTTGTGCACCTAGTTTAGATTTTATACATCTAGTTTAGCTATAGTTGAGATTTATTTAGCTCCTCATTATTGCACTTTAGTTCTCCTAAATTTAGCTCCGTGCTTTCTTTTTAAGCACCTAATTATATGATTGTAACTCATTCTCTATTCTTTTCTTTTGAGTATATAACATTCATTTGTGTAGCTTTGATTTGTGGAAGGTGTTCTTGTTTCCTATTTAATCTTGCAGGTGATTGTATTGCAAAATCAACATGTTAAAAGAGTGAGTGTGGATTTAGCAATCCCCTTGTCAAAGTTTTGAGGGTTTCTTTGCTCAGAAGAGTTGCAGGGTCACATAATTGTTTTTTATGGCGGTGGCCAAAAATTTTATTAATTTTGGAGAAAAAAAAGTATCACCATCACATTCACAACATAAAAAAACCCTAAGACCAATAATCATTTTGTCAAAATCCGATCAGTTGAAATTTGGGGTCAAATGGGTCGACGACACATTTTTTTAGGCAAGTTTTGGGTGTAGTTGAAAAATCTAGTCAGTTTGGGGTAAAATGGACATCACCATCATGCTTATGAGGCTCGAGAACCCTACACTTGTCAATTTGATGAAATTAGAGATCGGGGAACCCTTTACAAAAAATTTCAGAAAGTTTCCATTTACAAAAAGTTTCCGTTTTTGACAAGTTTTCATTTTTGACAAGTTTTTGTTTTCAAAAAGTTTATATTTTTTTTAAAATTCTATTTTTAATAAGTTTCTATTTTTGGAAAATTGCCATTTTCAAAAACTTTATATTTTCAAAAAAATGCTATTTAAAAAAAAAATTCATTTTTAGGGTTCCTTCAAACCTTCCAAGCCCTAAAAAGAAGTCTTTAGTGTTTTGTTCATAACATTGTCATACAAAGTCAAAATTGGGAAAACAAGATATCATTGGAAATTTGGTTTATAAGGATATTTGATTATTTATGTGGCTTTATTATATTCTACACCAATTTTTGGTACCAAGCCTCCAAATTCATCCTTTAGTTTTGTGCTTCCGGGGCAATAACTTGAGCAAACAAACTCCATTTTTTGACTTATACACATCGCCGGAAAGCTCTTAGAGTCACTTATTCAGATCTGTAGGTATATTTTCCATATTATTTTTAGACGATGCAATTTATTGATTTCAAGCATTATCTTCATTTTGGTTGCACTAGGGTTTGTGGTTTCTTGTTGTGGGGGGGGGGGGGGGGGGGGGTCAATTTGTCTTTTTCAGATCCTCTTCACACCTCAACCCTATGGTAGACTATGTTGTTCATATTATACCCCATTACTATCACACCTAGAAGGATTAGATGACTAAGTTGCTTATGTCTAGGGATTTGTGGTCTACTTTGGATGAGACCCAAACCAAATTGGATTATTTGTTTGAGGTTTTTCAGCATAGAAACAAGATGGATGAGGCTATGGGATTAATTTCCATACATGTGTTTTTATAGTCTCCTATTTCACCTTGAGTTGTGCAATACTCCGCAAGCCATATGGACTAAGTTTAAGGATCTTTTGGGAAAGTTAATGAGTTGTGGGCGATGCAACTAGAGATGGAGTTGACTAGATTGGTTCTTAATTCACTTACTACTATTAAGGACTTTATGGAGAAGTTCAAATCTATTTGATCTTTGTTGAAAGGTTATGGTAAGGAGAAATCTGACAAAGAGTGTGTCTACTTGATCTTGCCTAAGCTTTGAGGGCCCTTTTAGGTCTCTGCTTCTACATTTTATACCTCCATTGATGCTTTGGGTACAACCTTCACTTTTGCCTTTTAAGGTCTTTTGTGAGAAGTTGACATGGGAGCAAAATTTATTGACTCATTGTGATTCACTTTCATGCTCCTTCTCCTAGACCTTGGTTGCTCAACCCTCTAAGGTAAAATAGAATAGGTCAAAGCCTAAGACACAATCTTTATCAAGCATTGAGAGTCCCTCCAAGCCCCCATCAAAAGTCCAAATCCAATCCACTACCTCCTTATTCTTCTAAGCTTGGTGAGTCTTCTTCCAAGTTGAAGAAGAAGAAGTCTGGTGAACCTTGAATTTTTTGTGGCAAGGAGGGACATCCTATCACCAGATGTTGGAAGAGACTAGAGGCCTCAAAGGATATCATACAAAAACATTACATTTCAGCCCTGCAGTCTTCTTCCTCAAAGAAGGTAAAGATCAAGATCTTTCTACATGAGCCTTGTCTATAGATTATGCCTGGATACTTGATTCTGATGCTTCTCACCATATGACACACTCTCATGATCTAGTTGATTCTCTTTCAGATTGTAGCACTACACAAATTGTATTGGGGGATTCTACTTAACTTTTAGTTGTTGGTTTAGGCCTTATTCAACTTGAGGATGGCTATCTTCAAGATGTGCTTGTTGTTCTTGAGATCTCCAACAAACATCTCTCAGTGTATCAAATTTTTCATTATGGGATGGGGAAGACAATTGAGTTCACACCACTAGATGTGATTATCAGAGATCTCCATGATCTTGATGTTATTGTGGCTACTGGGAGTGTTAATCCCGCATCCCAATTATACTTCTTTGATGGTTTTGAGAGTCCAACTCATGTTGGTTCTTCCTTCATAGCTCATGCAGATTCAATGAGAAAGCTTTGACATAAATATTGTGGTCATGTAAATTGTAGGTATCTATAGCAGTGGATCAGTCAATCTTTGGTGCTTGTTCTACCTCAAATTTCTTGCATTGATAGTGTTTGTCGAGGTTGTGTGCTTAGTAAGCATCAAAAGGATTCTTTTCCTTCGGGTAGAGCCCACCATGCTAAGGCACCCTTGGAGTTAGTTCCTAGTGACCTCATGTCCTTTTTAACTCCATCTATCTCAGGAGCCAAGTATGTTCTCACGTTCATTGATGACTTCTCCAGGAATACATGGGTGTACTTTTTGAAGTACAAGAGTGATGTATTTGATTTATTTAGGAGGTATAAGGAATTTGTGGAGAAGTAGTTTGATCTTTCTATCAACCATATTTGCACAGATAATGGGGTGGAGTATGTTAGTTAGGCTTTCCAAGACTTTTATACTGAGCATGACATCCTTCATCAACTTACATTTCCTTATGCCCCTCAATAGAATGGTGTTGCTGAGAGGAAGAATAAAACACTTTGAGGGATGGGTAATTGCATGATTCAATTTTAGGATATGGATGCATTTTTTTGTGTCGAGATAGTGAATTGTGCTAATTACATTCAGAATCGAATGCCTCACAAGGAATTGTGATGGATGACTCTTGAGGAGGTTTGGTCCCATGTCAAGCCTGATGTGTCTCCATTCAATTTTTTTGGGAGTGAGTCTTGGGAGTTATTCTAGATTCATAGAGGAAAGACATGGAGATGAATATTAACCACTAGTCTTTGTTGTCTACTATGAGTATTCTAAAGTGTACACGTTGTTTGATCCTATTTCTAGAGAGGTCTTCTTTTGGTGAGATGTCTAGTTTGATGAGCTCTATTCTCTAATGGACTCTCCATCACTAATTTCTACACCAATTCCTATTCCTCTATTTTTTGAGGATTCTTTGCCTTCTGAGGATGAGGAAGATGTTCCAATTCAACCCCCACCACCTATCCCACCACTTCCTATGTGGGCTTGTAGTATTGTTGATGCAACTATAGATTGGGTAGGCGATCCTTCGGATTCTTCTCACACCCATTCATAGATTTTTGGGGTCTCTCTTGTGATTCAAGATATTTATATTGATCCTCAGAAGTTTTTAGATGCGGTAGGTATTCTATAGTGGGATTAGGCTATGGAGGAGTATTCTTCAGTGATGAAGAATCACACTTGGGATATTGTTCCTCTTCCTAGGAGAAGAAAGTTGGTGTAGTAAAAGTGGGTGCATCATATCAAGTATGTTATAGATGGTTCCATTGATAAGTATAAGGCTTGTCTTGTTGATAAGTTTTTATCATGATTTGAGGGCATTGATTATTTTGAGACTTATTATCCTATTATGAAGATGGATTCTATTCACCTTATACTTTCTCTTGCAACTTCATAGGGATGGTTAGTTTATCAGATGGATGTGAAGAGTGCCTTCTTTCATGGTGATCTTCATGAGGAGATCTAGATGGAGAAGCCATAGGATTTTGTGTAGGACTCTTCACTTGTTTACAAGATTCAATGTTCATTGTATGGTCTCAAGAATACCCCTTAGGCTTGGTATGAGAAGATGAACACATTCCTTCTTTCTACTGGTTTCACATGTTGCCATTCTAATCCCACAACTTACACTTAGTGATAGGAAGGATGTATTTTCATTTCGGCATTTTATGTAGATGATTTGATACTTGCAAGAATTTCTTCCATGATTCAGAATGTTCAGATAGTATTGATGGATCAATTTGACATGACAAATCTTGGTCTTTTGCATTATTTCCTTGGTCTCCAGGTTACTCCGTCTTTGAATGGGATTCCCATTTGTTAGAAAAATTATGCTCTTGATATTATTTATAGATTTAGCATGCTTGATTGAAAACCTTCCCGCACACAATTTTAGTCACGGGTTATTTTTTCTTCTAGTTGTTCTACTTGTTCAGTCAATACAACATTCTATAGGCAGTTGGGTAGCAATCTTTTGTACATGACACACACTCATCATGATATTTCCTTTGCGACTGTTCTAGTCTCTTGGTTCTCTCATGATCCACATGAGAGTCACTGGAAGGTTTCCACACATATCTTGAGGTACATACAAGGCACATTGCACTTTGACATTCATTATACATCAAGAGACTCTAGGATTGTTGGCTTCATTAACTCAGATTGGGCCAGTGATGTTAATGATTAAAAGTTTACTTCTATTTTTGTCTTGGTTTTGGCCCCATTGAATGGTCTTGCAAGAAGAAATCTACTATTGAATTATAATCTACTAAGGTTGAGTATTGGGCAACAATTTTTTCCATCCAAGAAGTTTAATTGATTCATCAATTATTGACAGAGTTTGGTTTTCCTCCTAATGGCTCCACTATTCTTTGGTGTGACAATCAAAGTGCCATTTGCATTTCTCATAACCCATTGGAAAATTAGAAGACTAAGCACATTGAGATCCACATGCACTTCATTTAATAGTGTTTATTCCAAAATATGAGTTCAAATAGCATAAATAACGAGGAAAATACCAAAAACTACACAAATCAACAAAACATCAAGATAGGACAAAAAGGAAGCAAAAGAACACAAAAGAAAGAAATTAACAAGAGCCCAAGTATTGTTAAAGCTTCCTTTTGATGAAAAGATGTGTCCTTATATTCTTGATTGGATGTGTGCTAGAACATTTGACAACATAACAGTATGGTAGCTCCAATTTTGCTCAAGATTGCTTGAAGTTAGTGTGAGTGCTCAAAGATTATAGATTCAAGTGTCACATTATTATGTTGGAGATGGGGAATGAAGGGATAGGATCAAAAGTAGAGATCCAAGGGATGAGATAGCATAGGGTTCTCACACTCAATATGAGGTTGACAAGTGTCAAAATGTGAGGAGATGAGAAGACTAGGTGGTTGGAGGAAGAGTGTAAGGAAGATTTTCCATAAAAAAATATTTCTTGTCCTCACATTCCAAGGTACTTGGGGAAAGGAATAAAGGAATTATTTATTCCTTGGAGAGGACAAAGGTGGAAGATATGGTACTTTGCATTTAAGGTTGAGGTGGACATGGGTTGACTTTGGGGGCTTACCCTTGGTATTAGGAATGTGCATATGTTTAAGAGGAATGATTATAAAAATAATTTGTTGTCAAGAGACACTATTCTGGTGAAGATTGATGCATGAGAAATGCTCAGGAGTTTTCATTGATGGAAACTCAGTTTAGAAATCATATCTGGTACATGTAGATTCGATTTACCGGAAGTTGTATTATCATTTAGCATAAGTCTGGAAGGTGGAATACAATAACCGATAGAGTATGAGTACATTGTGCATATCTTGATTTTGGTTGTGTAACTTTGGTTGTGGTACTAGAGGTAGATTATTCGAGGTTCAAGGCAACTTATTCTGTAATCCTGATATCAGGTGTTGATTCATGAGTAAGATTGAAGGTCCAGTATCTAATAATTTGGGAAAAACAAAGCTATTTTGGTGTAACGTGTGGTCCAGAATCTTTGGGATGATTTCAGTGATTGGGCCAACATATGTGAAGCTTTTTATCATCTTGTTTAGGTCCACATATGGATTTGTGGATGAATTGAGATGACTTGTTGGTTACACATTTCATGTTGCATGTTATGCAGTTTTTGGAAGCTGACATGAAAATTAATTTTTTTTGTTGATGCAGATATATAAGATTGACTTGTATGGTCATTTTGATATAGTAGATGTGTGGTAGATGTGTGAATGTTGATGCATGATGAGAAAATGAGCATCAGTATGGTGCTCCAGTATATGACTATGCAGCAGAACAAGGTAGATAAGAAGAACAAAGGAAGACAGTCAAATTATGCTTAACCAAAATTGCTATTTGGCATTAGTAGATGCTATTCTTTAGTTCAGATACTATTGTAATCATTTGTATTCATTTGTAGGATAGTGAGTCATCTAGGTTGTAGCCCTATTTTGCATTTGAGCAGTGAGCTCTAGGCAATGAGTCTGAATGCAAGTGCATTCCTCTTTTTGTATTATTATCATACTCCTGATCAAAGTATAATAATATTGTGTGTTCAAATCCAGTTTTTCCCTTTTCGGGTTTCCACATAAAAATACTGGTGTTATGGTTTTGTGTTTGATTGGTTTATGTTTATGCACTTTACTTTCATTCTTATGCATCTGGTGGATTAAGAATCAGGTTAATAAATTTGTGAATTATAGAACACTGATTCACCCCCCCTCTCAGTGTTCATTGATTCCAACATAATCATGGGTTAGGAGGCAAGTGGAAAATGTAGGAGGATGTGATGGGTGGAGAGAAAATGAGAGAATTAAAAATTTCATTTAATTCCAAGTGGAGGGAGAAAGATTAAAATTAAATAAATAAGGAGGTTTATTTAATTTAATGGGAGGTTTAATGAATTGAATTAATTCATTTTTGGAGAAAAAGGTAAAAAAGAATATTTGATTAAATAAATATGGGATTTATTTTAACCAGATGGGATCAAAAGGTTAGCTAGCCAAATTAATTAAATTAATTTGGGTAGGGTCATAGAGGAAATGTGATATAATTAAATAAATAAATTATTTAATTAATGACTAGAATTTAGATGAGAGGGAATAATAGGATTTAATTTGAACAAATAATGATGATAAAATTTAGGTGTCTACATTTTGGCCCTCTTCGAGATGATGTTATAATAATGTCATTTTGAAGAAAATATAAAACTTAATTGACGCGAAGACATGCTTGACATGGAAAATAGGCTAGGTGAGATTATATGGGATGGATGCCCCCTTGAGAGGATAGACAAGAAGATAGAGAAGGGGCTCGAGAAACATCTCAAAAGAAAAAGAGAGGACACAAATGATAGAAGAAAGGGGAAAAGGAAAGATGTAAAAGGGATAGGAAGCAAGAAGCTGAAAAATGGAGATGTGGGGGATGAGTGGGATGCAAAATAGAGCCTGAAGGAAGAAACATGGAGAAAATAAGGGTTATGGGGGACCCTATATAAGGAAAAATTTAAAAAATTGTCTTCATTTGTACCCTTAAGTAAGAAAATTAGAGCGAATTAGAGATAATTAGAGTTAGAAAGAAGATGAATACAATAGGAGGAATGAGGCACTAGGTGGACATGGTGAGGAGTGTAGCTAGATCCTCAAGTATGTATCATTGCACTACCCTCACACTTTCATTTTTTAGCATTTAATGCCTGATTTAGGGAAAAAAAATAGCGAATCTACCAAAAATATGTGTGTAGTGAAAATATGCTTTCAAAATAGACTAAAATAACCAAGAAATCAACCCAAAAGCATAAATCAAAATAACATCAAGATTAGGCTAAACGAGGTAAAAAAGAGCATAAACATAGTATTTCAAACCCCTTGTTGAGTAGATTTGCCCATGATAGTTGGTTGGATGTGCATGCTCACTCAAGATTTCAGTAGTATAACATCACTCTAATGTAAAATGGGTGAGAGGTTTTTTTTTCTGAGAGAGAGAGATTGTGTGATAATGAGGAAGAAGAAGAAAATAAAAAATGACTAAGGGTTTGATAAATAAGGTTTGGAATGAAAAGGATGAATGGTCAAGATTGATTGATTAAGATCTATGTTTGAGGATAAAGGAAAGGAATTAAAAATTCCAAAATCCATGTGCTTGATGTGATGGGAGGAGTTAGATTTCACTTAATCAAGGATTGTGTGCACATGATTGGTGGAGGGAATTAGGATTAGGATTAGGATTAGGATTAGGATACAAGTGGGAAATTTAGGAGAATGCAAGTGGATAAGGGTAAATAGGATTTTTAAATTAATTTTGATTCAAAATTGGAGGAAGTGGTTGATAGGGATTTAATTAGAAAAACAAGGTTGTTTATTTAATTAATAGATGAGGGTCTTAGAGGTAGTGTTGAATAGGTAAATTAATTACCTTAGGAAAAAGACTAGAAAATGGAGGAATAAAGATGATTAATTAAATAATAATGAATTATTTAATTAATAGAAATAGATATAATAGATGAATAATAGGAATAAATTGATCAAAAATAAGTTATCAATCTTAGGTGTCTACATTTTTTTCCTCTTTGAGATGGTGTTACGAAGTAGCTTCATTTAAAAAAAATTAAGACATAGATCTTAAAAGAAAATGGTAAACTAAGGAATATGCACTGATCATTCAAAAGAGTGACTAGGATGAAAGATGATGAAAGATTAGGGATGAGGGATGCGGATACCCCCTCGAGAGGATAGGCGGGTTCAAGAGAATACGGGTGTGCTCACGAAATGGAAGAGATGATGCATGCATGATGTACAGATGACTAATTATTATGGATGCAATGGATTAGGATGATGATAGAAAATGCATTATGGATGTAATTGATTAGGATTATGATGTTGATGATGATTCCTAATTGGTGATGAAAGGATGAGAATGATTAATGGGTAGAATAACAAGTCTATATTATGCAAGATACAATTAAATGATAATGCAATGATATGGAGATGGGATGCAATGATAATGAAAAGATGGGTTGAATGGAAGGGAACATGAATGAAAGAAAATTAGATTGAAATATCATGCAAAATATGGGGGAAGAGAGGAAACAAAAAGATGATGGGATGATAGGATGGATGGATGGATTAGAAAGATGTGGTATAAATAGATGGGGGGAGATTGAGAATCATATGGAAACTTCTATAAAGTAAGAAATTATTTTGATTTAGCATTGTCTAATAGGGTATGAGGAACCAAGACAATTTCACAGCCAATGCATGGGACTGACTCGACAAACAAAAAGGTTAACTTCTAACATCTAACAAAGTTACTAGGAACTTTTAGGGAAACAATGCTAGAAAAAACCACAAGAAAAATATATGCCCCAACGTAATATGATACCACATGTATCTCATGAGGGAACAACATGGGACACATCAAGAAAACAAACACAAGCAAAAAATAAATACCATACCCCTAGTTTCACCATTCACATCACACCATGATATAAAGGATCATGGCAACCTTAATGAGGAAAAAAATGGGAAGCTCAAGATAAAGATAAACAAAGATCCAAAAGTACCAAATAAATAACAAGTATCTCAAGTACCTTTTTTCCATAGGGAAGATTGACGGATGGGATTGATTGGTCTAATATGAGGAAGGATACATCCTACAAAGACTGACGATGAATGCTAAATTGGGATTTCTCTGACAAGAGGCAAGTGAGACACCCAAACCTCTAAGGGACTAGTAGATGATTATTGAAGCACCAACTAGATAGGGACATAGGACCTTGATGACACATGAACAACTGACATAAAATATGGTACCTAAGGACTAGTATATACAAATGATCCTAGATGAAGACAAATGACTAACACTATGTACAAGACACAATTTACAAGATGTACAAGCTTTTGGGATCATAATTGATGAACCAAAGACAAACATGATATTTCCCTAGTTGAGATGAAAATCCATGATGGATTTATGGTTGATAAGGTTTTGTTGATGTGGGAAAGATATATCACAAAACAACACAAGGATTGGGAGGGATGCATCCTGATGATGATTGGATTGTGATCAAGGCTTGAAAAAAGGTTGGGAACAAGACCATGGATGTGATCACATGAGTTGATTGGTGTTTTATGCTAGATTGCAAGGAGGGTGTGGATATGATTTGCATGCAATGGTGGATTGTGAGGAGCATTGGGATTGATGGGATGGATGGCATTGGATTACATGGGGGTAGCCTAGGTCTAGATACCAATGATAAGGGATGTAAGAGGTGATGGAATGATATGATAGAAGGGATGAAAGGATGGAGGATATGACAAAAAGGAGTGGGAGATGAAAGGATAATGAGATAATGATGTAGAGATGAAAGGATTTTGGATGAAGGATGGAAACAGATGAGTATTGGGAGAGGAAATGATTATGGATGGAGGGATGGAGGAACTAGGAGATAAGGATTTATTGGATAAATGGATTAGTAGATGGATTCAGGATTAGTAGATGAAAAGATAATGGATGAAGGGATCAGTGGATAGATGGTGGGTGTGATAGGGTTTCCAAGGACTACATCACAAAGGAAATAAGATGCTCCTACTTACTGTATGTTTTTTAGGATGATTCCTTAGGAGGGATATGATAGGGTGACATTAGGATGAGGGATGTGGTTGAAAGATAGGATGATGGGTTGATAAGAAATATGTAGGTATGTGGAAGGATTATATGGATAGCATGAAGGATGGATAGATAGGAGATTAGATGGATAAAAAGTGTGATGGGGAAATGGATTCCAAGAGGTGTCCAAATCATGTATACTTGGTGGCCTTTTTTTATTTTATCAAGATCAAACAGAGGATGGAGGAAGTGGAATGGATAGGATATGATGGGTATGGTAGATATGATATATAGAGGAAGAGATGGATGGATAGCTAGAAGAAATTGCCCCCAAGTGTAGAAAGAAAAAGGATGAAGGAATTACACATGACGCCTATTTGCTTGATTTTCATCATGGTACATGTCCAAGGCACTTGGTTGCCAAGTTTTCACCATTGGACAATTTTTAAAAAAAAATATTTAATTGAATTTTTCTAGATTTTTGGGAGGAATTTTATGGATGGATATGGATGTGGATAAATAGATTGGGAAGATAGGTGAGATGAATGGATCCAAGACTCAAGCATCAAGTTCCATATCAAGGTAATAGGATCCCATGTGTAGCGATCATTGGATATTGGTACAACCTTATTAGGAGGGGTAGATTATGCAAAAGACACATATGAGATAGTTTGGATGGGAGATACATGTGGGATAATGGATCTGGTGTTGGAAAATGTTTGGATGGAATGATGGAAAGTGAGTTTGATAGGGGGATGTTCTCAAGATCAACATTGGCACATGTTGTGGGAAGTGTTGAATGGTTGGAGGAGAAATGGATGGAGGATATGGGAATGATGGAGGAGTTATGATAGGTATTTTTGGGACATAGGGACCCAAAACAGATTCAAGAGATGGAGGGGGGGGGGGGGGAACATTTAGATGGTGAATTAGCAAATTTGGATGCCATTGGGAATTTTTATTTTGGATGCTCTACTTCTTTTTACTTTAGGATCCACATTGTTTTTTATTTTTCTTTAATGGGCCTTTGTGGCCTTTAGGATTCATTATATTGTTTTTATCATATTTTTCTTTGTGGGTGCATGTCTCTTTGAGGGGACATGATGATATTTAGATTTCTATGGATGTTTCACTTTATGCATTTTTTATTTGGCATACAAATTTTTGCTAATAGCATTAGGAGTGTGAGAAGATGTATGATGTGGAGGGAATATGGATGGAGTAATGGAGCTAGGTTGTTGGATAGGATAAAGGGGTATGTGCTTATTAGGGATTAAAGGAGTGGAGTGTTTATGATGGGTTATAGGGATATGGGATGGTTACATGAGAGGATGAGAGGGATAAGATGGAAGATGATATTCTAGGATATAAGGGCCAAAAATGGATTTAGCATGTGGGGGATATGGGACATAAGGACCTAAAATAGATGTGGAGAATGAAGCAGGAAGATGGATGGTTGTTTTGGGTTGAAATGACGGAGGAGGGGGGATGCCAATAAATGGTTTGGAGGAATGATGGGAAGATGTGATGTTGGGTTTGGAAGCATGCTTGGATTTTTCATTAGTTGTACAAATATTTTTCGATAAAGTTCCTTGGGATATGTAACCAAGACCATGAGTTTCTGGATGTGCTTTAGCATGGATGGGATCCAAAGTACCTTTCTCATGTAAGCCTAGGCCTTTACCTTCATAGTTACTTTTTTTGAGCATTTGATCAAAATAGGATACTTGTTATTTAGGCAATAAGACGCTAGTCCATTATTAGATGGAGGTAGATGAATGATGAACATGATTTGTTCTTTTGTTGCAATGGAATAACTATGGATGAAGGTGAATGAACCAAGGGATAGAGTGATGGTGGCAGTATGATTTGGATGGGAGGTGATAAAGGATCAAGTAATAGATTTGATGGGATGGGAGGTTCTTGACTTGGATGTGGGGATGATAAGGTATCATGATATGGGGGAGGTGGGATGGTAGGATCATGATCTATATGAAGGGATGATAATGAATCTTGAGATGGAGGAGGAGAAATGGTAGGATCTTGATTTGGATAGATTGATATTTCAACATTCTCTAGAACAAGTGATGAATAATGATGAACAAATGATACCCTAACTGGTACTGAGAGGGGGGGGTGAATCAGTACAAGAAAAAAATTTCTCAACCCTTTATCATATTAAAACAATCCTAACCATTTGTCTTCATCACTAAACTTAACCATGGGTTTACCGATTAAACATAGAAATGCTTCAGACAACTAAACCGGTTAACCGAAAGTACTATAACAGATCTCAGATCTTGATAGCAACTTTACCAGTTTAGTCATTCATGAGTAGCATTAATAATACCACAATCATTTAGCACTACATGCATATTCAACTTTAATAAAAAACTACTCAATCATCACATGAAAACTTACAACCCATAACACACATATTTTTCACGTGGAAACCCAAATGGGAAAAACCACGATGGGGATGAATACCCACAAGCTTGTTTTGAACTCTTTTGAAGTCCTCTCTATTAGGAGCCTAGTGCGGTTAAAGACTTTACAATAAGGTTCTGTTAGGAACCGATCCTGTTAGAGATCGCCCGGTTAGGGGATGGCTATAAACCCTATTAAAGGTTGAAACCCTATTAAAGGTTACTTCGCTAGAGGATTTAAAGAGCTCAATGAACTTGAGTCACCTGGTTAGAGGATTTACAACAAGCCTATTAAAGCTACTCGGTCAAGGGATTTTCTTTCTGTTGAAATGGTTAGAAGTCAACTGGTAAAGCTTTGATCTGATAACAACACTACTTGCTAAGGCAAATCCTTTTCAGCTCCTCTCCTCTGCAATCAAACTCTGTAGGTTCCACATTCTAGTTTGGAAAGTATGTCAACATGCAGACACAAACACAACATTTTCCAACCACAACAACATCAAAACTCATCGACCTTATAGACAAGAATTAGGTTGGTAACATAAACCCTAAACCCTAAGTATTTTAGGTTTACAATTTCAAGCAGTCCAAATATGACCGTCCAAATACATTACATAGAATGAAAGGATCTAAACAGATCTCAAGTCACTCTACATCATCCGATCTTCACCACATCTATAAAATGGTAACCCATCACGTGCTCTTCATACACTGCTCAGAAAATCATGCATTCCCGAGGTAGGAATTCAATGCATTTGATCTACATGCGCAAAATCCTCAAGGAAATCCTTCACATGCACACAGCTGATGTGGCATTCTGATCCTTATCCTTAACATTCACAAAACACCATCAGTTGCACCGCACAGGCCATACCGGAAACCCTAAAACTGAACAGAGACTACCAACTAGTAATTACACTTAGTGAACCCCGACACTGGTCCACTCCATCCCGGTTGACCAAAACCACTTCCAATCTTCATACCGGTGCATACCAGTGTACCTGCTTGAGCACTTATTGACATCAATGACAACATACTTTGTCACTGCTTCATCATATGCCAACACCAATATCATGGCATGATTGGATTGATATGGATGCTGGTATAGAAGATGAGTGGATGGAATCTTTAGATGGAATGGATGGAAGGATGGTAGGTTATTTGATGGGGTTAGATGGAGTGTGTGGATGAATAAGAGGTTCATTGGATTGAGCTTAGATAATTCTAGGAGGAGGAGATGGGGGTTGGAGGTGTATGATGTCAATAGATGGGGAGGCTTTGATGGTGTTAGGAGATGGAAGAGGAATGATAGATGTGGGAGGTGGAAGGGCCTCATTAATAGTGGCCTCACATGATGTGTTGGTAAGAGACACTGCACAGGTCATCCGATATTTTAATTGATGGCAACTCTAATCAGTTATTCCATCTGCAATGTGTGATTTGATCTTACCAGAAGTCCAAATGAAGATTTGGTTAAGTCCGACGAGATAGAATAGAGCATCCAATAGAATGTAGTATTTTGGTTGGCATTTCATTTCTGTTGAATATTTTGTGTTGTGGAGCTAGAGGAAGATAGTTAGATGTCTGGAGTACCTTATTCTATAATCTTAACCTCTGGTGATGATTGTTGTGTGAGTTAGAAGATCCGCTGTACAAGTTTTTGGGTTGAACAATGTGGTATGGATGACCTGGATAGTTGATCATTGTGCGAAATTGATGGAGTTATTTTGGTGATTGTTTTTGTGATTGAGGATGTTTAGCCAACATTTGGAAAGCATGTGGATAGTTATTTTTGGTCTGCATATGCATTAGATTTTGGATTGAGACAACTATGAATGCACGTTTCATTATTTGTATAGTGTTGTCGAAGCTGACATGTAGAAGACCTAATTTCATGTTGTGGATATATAAGACTGATGGATATGATTATTTTTCATATTGGTTATTATGTGAGAGATGCTCATGATCAATTATGCATAGTTGCATATGCATAAGGTGAAGAGTTATGCTTAAGAATATTGTAGAATAGTGGAATAGAGTAGTTCGTGGTAGAGTATGAAAAAGTTGTATATTGTACTTAACCGAAACTATACCCAAGAATTTGTAGATGTTGTTCAATAGTTCAATTTCTCTTGTAATCATTTGTAGGTAGTGAGCCTTCCTAGGGTTGTAGCCCTTCCTTGTTTTGAGTAGTGAGCTCTAGGCAGTATGCCTAAATGCATGTGCATTCCATTGTAAACATTATATTTGAGTATTACTCATTTGTGGGTTTCATCCTCGCTGTGGTTTTTCCCTTGACCGGGTTTTCCACATATAAAATCTTGGTGTTATGGTGTTGTTGCTGATTTCTTTGTGTTTCTGTATCTTTCCTTTGTTCATTTTAATTAAGTGGTTGAAACAAGTTAATAAAGAAAAATTGCAAAACACTAATTCACCCCCACCTCTCAGTGTTCCTTGATTCCAACATGATGGAGAGGGGTGATATGACTCATCAACCTTGGGAGTTGGGTTTTGTGATGACTCCTATGTGATTAGTCTTTGGAAGGTGTTTGGAGTGAGAGACTTGTGTATACAATGGAATTTGTGTATTATCATCTACTCCCATGTTGATAGTGTATGTTTCTTCAATGAGCATAGGTGATTTCTCCCGATATTGGGAAACCATGGTAGGCAAGTCAAGACCCTCATCCTCTAGCATCTGATCTAGGATTTCACTAGAAGATACGTCCTTTATTTCTACTTTTCTTGAGTTTTAAGGTGCCTCGGAGAGTTTTTCAGAAGGGGACTTGTGATTTCTTTTTATTTTCATTTTTGCGACTAAGGGAGTTGACTTGACTACCAAAGTATGCCTCTGAATTAAGTTGGATGCCATTCATAGTTGTGTGATCTTCAAGGTTTCACATAGTAAGTAATGCCAAAAGGGCATTGCCATCAACACAAATGTCAAGAATAGGTGGTCCTTATAAATTCTAATCAATAAGCTTAGGGTGGACAAGTTGGAGCTCAGATGAGATGAAAGGGGTGACAAGGGAGACGGTGATAATGTGGACATCATCAAATATATCATCAAGGTATTCGAAAGGCATTTCATGGAACTCCTATTCATTGGAGTCTTCAATTTCAATAGGAGGGTCTATTGGAGCACCAGTAATAGTGATCTTATGCATAGGTGAGTAACCCAAGCCCCTATTATACTTGTAAGAGATTGGAGAGATGGGTACTTTTCTTCCTTGTTCTTGTGGTCCAAGAACATGTCCTTTGTAACCCATCTTATCTACTATGGTAGATGCTGAAGAGGGGAAAAACCAACAAGGTGGATTTAGGTGGTTAGTGAACAAACAAAACACTAAAAGAAATTAAAATATGAAACATGCATAAAACCACATAAAAGAATGAAGACAAAGCTTATACCTTTCTATTTTTACCTCTCCCTCAGATTGAGCTTGATGAAGTGGATGATGAGGATGCACCCTTGATGCTCCACTTGATGTGTTGCTTACTTGATTTGGATGTGGATTGATCTCCTTTGATCAACAATAATAATGGATTTTATAGGATTTGAGTGATGGATTAAAAATGGATTTGAATTGAAAGATTGGAGAAAGAAGAGGAGAAAAGAGCAGCATGACAATGCATGAGAAGTGGATGATTTGTGAGGAGAATAGGCTCCAATTTATAGAATGGAGAAGGCCAATGGAGGGCCAAGATTGATTTGACTATGAAGGGTTGAGATTGCTTTGAGATGGAAGGCATGGATCAAGGGTGCCTTGGGAAAATAAACAGGAATATAAAATTCCTTAAGAAAAGGGGAGAGAAATTTGAATTTCAAATATGAGGAATTAAAAATTCCAAAATAAGGATGCATTGAGTGATTCAAAGAAATTTGAATTTGTTTGAGAGACTCAATGTTGATGTGACATGAGTGGGAATTAAAAATTGATGGATAATGATAAGCATGATTATGAGAGATTCTAGAAGGATTAATTAGGCTAATGGGATTAGGAAAAGTGATTTGTAGGAATCACATGACTAAGTTAATTAATTTAAAATTAATTAACTGAGTGGGTTTAGAGGTGTATGTGGGAAAAGCGGGTCGATAGAACTAAAAATGTGAAAAATGAAGCCTAAGGAGCCTTGCTCACACACCCACAGGACTTCTTGGTGCAAGCTATGGAGTCATGAAGTATGGCTTAGCTTCCCAAGGTTGGTTCCATGGTTCTCTATCTCACAAGGTCCCTCAAACCAATTTCTTTGCTCTCAGATCACTGAGCAAAGTGGTTTAGGGATGACAAATGCAAGAATGAGGGATGCTTTGGTTGATTTTAAGATGAAATGCATCCTAAACTATGCATGATCCTATAAATACAATAAACTAGATTATAAGATGACAAGATTAGTAGCAAGACTATCCTAGCATGATATACTAGTCTATGATTAAGCTAAATGATAAAGAAAATACTCTAAACATGCATATTTAGATTAATTCCTAGAGAGGCTAAATGATGAGCACAAATTATATATTAAAGCTTGGATGAATTTTAGTATAAGTATGATGCTAAAGACTTGGATCATGAAAATGGAGGAATGAGAGCTCTATTTATAGCAAAAATAGGGCAATGAATGGCCAGGATTGAAAGAGGTAATCAAGGGTTGAGTTTGAAAGTTGGGAATCCATGTTTGCAATTTGCACCAATGAAATGGTAACAATTGGTAGCATAGAGTTGGTTGAGAGGAGATGTAAAAAGCATTAAATGCTTGAGAAGACCTCATGGTTATCTTAGGGGGTAAGGGTTATGGTTAAGTTAGGATTACCCATTGGATAAAGGTTTTACACAAAGGATAAACTCTTGTGCAAAGGATTAAGGATAACCATGGTCAAAGCAATAAATTCTTGATGAGACCCTTGGGTTACATGGAGATTGAGTTTAGGGAAATTCTTTAATCATGCTAGAGGGTTGAGTTAACCATTAATGGTTTGGGAGACTTTCAAAGTTAAGTGGTTGAAGCCTTTAAGGGTTTTCAAAGACTTTGAGGGTTTGAGAAGTGACTTCCCCTTGCTTAGAGATGTGACAAAGTTTAGGATATGGGTTAGGTTAATTTAGAAGTGATTAGAAGAGTCTAGAAGGGGTTAGGAATAGGGTTTAGGAAGCAAGTGGGAGATGTAGGGTTTTGCAAGTGGATGAAGGGATAATAGGATTTAATTGAATAAAATGAATTTAATTGAATAAAATGAATTTAATTCAATTTGGTTGTAATTGGGGAAATTAAATAAATTAGATTTATTCAATTTAGGATAAACCTTTTAATTAAATTTGAATTTAATTAAAAAGTGGATAGGGGACTTAATTGAATAAAATGATTTATCCTATTAAATGGTAAAAGAGGTCTAGTGAATTTAATTAAATAAATGGAGTAATTTACTTAATTAAATAGAGGAATGTGAGTAATTCAATTAAATTGGATTTAATTAAATAGAGAAATGAACATAAGATATTCATTTAGGAATATGGTCATTTTTATACGTCTACATTTTGCCCATCTTTGAAGTGACGTGTGTGCACATGTTAATTCAAAGAAAATGATGTGTCATCGTGATTTATGATCAAATAAAAATTTTATGTTGTTTTGAGATATGCCATGCCCCAGTTTTGATATTTGATGTTGATAATGCCCCCTCGGGAGATGAATCAAAATTTTGGAAAATTTGATTTGATTTGATAATTGTGTTTGCATTGTAAAATGTTGGCTATGTGGAATGCTAATAATTGATTCATCTCCTGATATGGATGTGTGTGAGGGTACGAGGAAGACCACAAGCGGATTACATGCTCAATCCCCTAACCCTAATTTTATTTCACCCTATAAAAGGGGAAAAGTGCATTGTTTTGTCTCATTTGTGCTTGTTGACTTTGGAGAGAAAGACTTTTGGAGAGATGACAAAATGTCTATCCCGTATTCTACACATCAATTTGAGCATGTTCGGAGGTATCGGAGGCCTGCTGCGTATGGACCACTGGTAAGTCAACCTTTTTGACCCCTTTTTGATTTTTAATTTTGTCGTTTTTGGTCATGTTTTGAATTTTGGCATGCGGTTTTTCTGATTTAGCGCATACAAAAAATTTCGTAGTGCATAAGGGTTTCATTTTTAGGTAGCATCTGAAAACTTAGGGTAGTGCATAAATTTGATAGGTTAGCGCACATATTTGCTAGGTTAGCACATAAATGCAACTTAGCGCATTAGGGACACAGGGTAGCGCAGAAGGTGAAATAGGTAGCACGTCAGGTAAACCTAGTGCATTGGGTGCATAGGGAGTCACATGGGTAGGGGTAAGTAGCGCATAGGGTTAGATAGGTAGCACAGACGCGGGATAGGTTAGCGCATGGGATAGGTTTAGCGCTTAGGGTAGATTAGATGGCGCATTGGAAGAAATAGGTAGGGCATAGAGTTAATCTAGCGCATGGGGTAGATAGGATAGCGCGTGGAAAAAATAGGTTAGCGCATAGAGTCAATCTAGCGTGTAGGCAAATTTAGTTAGCGCATGCGGTTGGTTTTGTGAGAAAAGATGATTTGTGAGTGAGGAAAATTGATAGGATAAGGTTAGTTTTGCGGGGATAGGTGTAAATGTTTCGTTTCTGTGTTTGCTGTCATGATTTTGATAGTTTGTCCAATATAAGTGCCAATATAACTTGGTTTGTTTTGCAATTTTTCAAGTTATTCATAGATATTGATGTGGAATTGATATAAACTTGATTTGATTTGCATTGTTTCAAGTTAATATATGTGGAGCTTGATTTGTGTTACAAGCTGATATGATTGTAGAACTTGAGTTGTTTTACAAGATGATATGGGTTGGAAACTTGAGTTGTGTTACAAGTTGATGTGATGTGGGGACTTGAGTTGTGTTACAAGTTTGATATGGTTTTTGGAAACTTGAGTTGTGTTACAAGTTGATATGGATAGATATGATGTGATTTTGATTTTGATATCTATGTTTTGATGAGGAAACTGATATTGGACTTGTTTTGATGTTTGACAAGAGTGATTGGGAGTGGTTCAGTCACGCGGGCGGTTCCTGAGACCATGGGCATTGATACCACGGTTGGCACAGGCTAATCTAGACATTATTGAGAGATGCATCCTATCTTCCCTATTAGATATGCCTCGGTTTACTATGAATCAGGGTTTACTTATAGCGCTTGCAGAGAGGTGGCACAGTGACACGAATACCTTCCATTTTGCCACAGGGGAGATGACAGTGACCCCCAGAGGATTGTTACCGGATCCTACGCATACCTGTAGTAGGTGCACTACTACCTTATGAGCAGTCAGAGGAGGGTGGGATAGAGGCACTTCGTCGGATATTTCATGATGATACAGTGTGCAGATACGAGATTCTGTGGCAGGAGTTTCTAGATTTAGACTATGCATTTCTTCCATCGGTACTGGAAGGTTTTGTAGGTGGTTTTCTATGTCTCGACTACAGGTCGAAGGGACTTTCTATGGGATGGGGATTGGTGCTGGAGGAGATGGTGACATAGGGTCACAGGTTCGCATGGGGATCAGCTATGCTAGCCCATTTGTATAGGGACTTGCATGAAGTAGTATCCCTGGGTTATGATAGTTTGTCAGCTGGCGTGACGCTTCTACAGGTATGGTGTTGGGAGCACATTCCTACAGCTAGGCCATTGGTGGATAGAGATAGGCCTGTTGGGCGTGCCTATGCATATGGATACAGGGGTTTAGTTGTCCAGCGGAAGCTGGGCAAGCTGGAGCATTAGAGGAGGGTATTGGATGATATTGATACAGTCGTATGACAACCATACACAGGTTGTGAGGTTTGGGCTGAGGATGGGCTGGAGATGCCATATGTCTTCATGACCCAATTTTTGATAGGGAGGACCCCTTTTGTGATCGAGAGATTTTTGGTTACGAGAGTTTTGCGGCAGTATGGTCGGCAGCAGGGGATACCATAGGGGACCTATTTGTATGCGCTCCAAAGGCAGGACATACCAGATTGCGGTTTGACTATTGATAGTGTGGTGGCCTTAGAGGAGTTTGTGCAGCTAGTGGGCCAGATATGGGACTATGCCCCTGAGATTTTGGATGCTGGGATGATGAATGAGTTTGCTCAATTGTTTGCAGCTCGTGCCATGGCAAGGATATTGGATCCAGTGGAGATGCGGCCCACTTTTGATGATGATGAGGATGAGGGAGGTGGAGATGGGGATGAGGGAGGTGATGGAGGAGGTGGAGGAGGATGATGAGGGAGAGGAGATCAGGGGAGGAGAGGAGACAGAGGTAGAGATGGGGGTGATAGAGGGGTGGAGAGAGCAGTTTGATGAGCTATGATGGATAGAGGTAGAGGAGGTTTGGCTATTGGGGTAGGGGGTGAGGGGAGAGTGACAGAGGTGATAGCAGTAGTGGGAGGGACTGATGAGGTGAGATGGCTAGCCTAGGGGAGGAGGATTGATGTGTTACCTCCACCAGCACTGAGGATAGGTAGAGGGACAACGGGTACCCCTTCACAGGTACCCCTATGGGTCCTGATTCCAACTCATGTGGAGGATGCCCAGATTAGGACCCTGTAGGTGACAGTGTAGTAGCTGCAGGCACAGTTATTAGTGCATCAGTGTCAGATTACACAACTGACCACCGAGCACGACACTGAGATAGAGCGGTGGGGTTGAGCAGAGGAGCTCGCAGCGAGCGTGCAGAGAGAAGCATTAGGTGGTCCAATGAGGGACACCTTGAAAGAGTTGGCTTTGAGAGCCCAGGAGGCAGAGTACTACCATCGACATTATGAGGTTGTGGTGCATAGGGAGTGCCGAGTGTAGAGTTTTATGCAGTTGAGATCGAGTCGATCTTGAGAGACTAGATCGTAGTCAGAGAGCAGAGGCGTGACAGGGCCATCGAGACATGATCCACCTGGAGATCCAGGGGCTGGTACTTCTGTGGCAAGACCGTCTCCTTCAGGAGATAGTCATACTTGAGAGACGATGTCTCCATTTGTATTTTTGATCATTTTTTTGGTTGTATGGGGCACAAACATGATAGATATTGTACATTTTGATCATGTTTGATATATATATGACACCATTTTCTTTGATCATGTGATGTGTTATGGATGCATGCTTTCCATATGCTTGTGTTTATTTTATGATGATGCAATGCTTAGATAGATGATATGATGAAGTGAAATGCAATGATGTAAATGTATGATGTTCATGAGATGTATCTTGAAAATGAGATGTATGTTTTGATATGCTGTGAGATGTATCATGAAAATGAGACGTATGATTTGATATGAAATGAATTATAAAATGATACGCAACTAATTGTAAAATGATATGCAACTAATTGTTTTTGGAGCATCCTCATTTTGCATTTGTCATCTGATATAACCACATGTTATTTGTTTTCGATATATGTATCATCATTGAGCATGGATTGATCTTTGGATATGTTGAAAATTTATACAAGCATAATGGTATAATTGAACCATGATAACCTGAGAAAAATTTACATGATGTTTGATTTTACAAGATAGTACAAGCGTCAAGGTATAATTGAACCAGGATGACCAGAGTGTGGATTGCGTATAAACAGACAAGATTAAACCATTTGTATGCGTAAAGTGGAATCATATCTTCAGTGATATGTTGTGAATCACGTCTTAAGACAAATATCTACATAGTACAAATGATCGCCTCACAGACAAAAGACTAAGAAAATATTGGAGTTTCTCGATGTTCTCTAGCTTGGAAACATTGTTGAGAAAATTTAGAGAATCCAATAATTCAAAAAGTTTAAATGCAAAAATAGTTAAGACTTTATGCAAAATGCAACATTTGGTACTTTAGAAAATCATCCATTGTATTTCTCTTGTGAATCTTTTATCAATCGATGTTTGGATTTGGGTTTGTGTAAGTTTTTGTTTGTTGGACATGATGCTCTAAGTTTTGCAAATAGTCTTGATGGTTTGAACATGCTTGTAAGTTTTGATGTTTATTGTCCCTAGCTAAGTGTACCTCTCGATGCAGGTATGTATAGTGATTACCAAGCCATGGTAAAATGTGGTGAAAGGATAGATTGATAAATCAGGATAGTGACTACGCTAAGTATGTCCTGAATGGATATTTGCTAAGTGTCGGGCAATGGCCGATAGTGTTTTACTGTAGAGATAAGGATGTGGATATAGATAAAGGAGATGTCCTTTCACAATAGCACCTGTTACTAGGTTTTCACCAGTTGCTTTTATTGTACCTTTTTATTTGTTTTTCCTTGATTTTTTGATTTTTTGATTGTTTTTGACTTTTTCTGTGCATTAGACTACTCAAGTGTAGTATTTCTTCAGATGAATGTTGTTAGTTGGTTCGTCGAGCACATCTCCTTCTAAAGTTGTTAGCTGATAAGCACCTGATCCATAGACTGATATGATGACATAGGGACCTAACCAGTTAGGTGCAAATTTCCCTTTCTTTTCTCGATCTTGCTGATTTGTTGGATTTTCCTTGAGGACTAGGTCACCAACTTTGAAATTTCGGGGAATAACCTTGTGATTGTAACTTTTGCACATGCGTTGCTGATATGCTTTGAGATGAGTGTATGCATGTTGATGTCTTTCATCTAATAGTTCCAGTTCTTGTAGTCAGTTGACTCGATACTCTTCATCTGGGATTAAGCTTTTTAGAGAGACTCTGAGAGATGGAATTTCTACCTCCAAGGGTAAAATATCTTTTGATCCATAGACCAATGAGAAAGGTGTTGCTCCTGTAGGGGTGTAGATGCTAGTTCTGTATGCCCAAAGTGCTGGATTTAGTTGTACATGCCAATCTTTTCCTGCACCATTCATTGTTTTCTTTAGGATTTTCAGTATTGTCTTGTTGGATGCTTCTGCTTGACCATTCCCCTGTGGGTAGTATGGTGTAGAGAACCGATGTTGTATTTTGAATTGTTCACATAGTTCTCAAACATGTTGGTTTTTGAAAGGTCGTCCATTATTGGTGATGATGGAGCTTGGAATACCATATCTGCAGATCAGATAGTTTAGGATAAAAGAGGCAATTTGTTTCCCAGTCACTGTGGTCATGGGGATTGCTTCTATCCACTTGGTAAAGTATTCCGTTGCATCTATAATGAACTTGTGTCCATGTGAAGATGAAGGATGAATTTTGCCAACCAAGTTGAGTCCCCACTGACGAAAGGGCCAAGATGTTGTAAATGGATGCAGTTCCTATGCTGGTGCATGTATTAGATTGCCATGGATTTGGCATTTAGGACACTTTTTTGCAAAATGATAAGAATCTTTTTCCATTGTCGGCCAGTAATATCCCATTCTTAGAAGTTTTTTAGCAAGAGTAGTCGCACTTGAATGTGTGCCACAGATACCTTCGTGAAGCTCGTGTAAAGTGGAGTCAGATTCATTACGATCAAGACAACAAAGAAGAGTACTATCTAGACCTCGACGATACAAAGTATCAACAGTAAGGGTATAACGGGCGGCTTGTCGGATAAAATTACACTTTTGATTTCAAGATAGGTCAATGGGTAGGATGTTGTTCTTTAGATAATCATATATCGGTCCATACAAAGGGGAATCCAAACGAGTCAAGGCATACATAACATGGGATTCAGAGTGGTCATAGGCTGGGGAGAACAGTTTCTCTAACAGAAATTCATAATGACTCTGTTGCTTTGGAATCTATAGTAATGAAGTGATAGTAGCCATTGCATCGGCTGCTTTGCTATTTAACCTTGGTATTTGTTTGAAGATGATGTGTACAAAATACTATTTGAAGTCATCCCCCATTTGCTTGTAGGGTAGTAGCTTGTCATCTTTTGTCTGATAGTCGTTGTTGATTTGATTGATGACTAGTTGTGAATCTCCGTAGACCATTAACTCTGTGATTTTCCATTCTACGGCCATTTTGATGCCTATAACCAATGCCTCATATTCAGCCACATTATTTGTGCATGGAAACATCAGCCTATATGAACTTGGTATAGTATGTCCTTCAGGAGTGATAAATAGAATGCCAGCACCTGAACCATGTTGTGTGTAGGATCCGTCAAAGTATAGGGTCCATTGCTTGGTAGAAATAGCAAGAACGTCTCTGTCCAGAAATTCAGTCTCCATAGTTTGTTTTCCTGGTAGCGGTGCTCCAGCTAGTTGATCTGCAATTGCTTGTCCTTTGATAGCTCTTCGTTCTGTGTATTGGATATCAAATTCACTAAGAATCATGACCCATTTAGCCAATCGGCCTATAAGAGCTGCCTTACTGAGTAGATATTTGAGAGGATCAATTTTTGCCACTAGCTTAATTGTGTGTGCTAGCATATAATGTCAAAACTTTTGAGAAGTGAAGACTATTGTTAGACAAGCCTTCTCAATGAATGTATAGTTGATTTCATAGCCATTCAATTTCCTGCTAATGTACTATATGGTTCGTTCCTTTCCTTGTTGATCTTCTTGTGCCAATAGTGCCCCCAGTGATATATCTGTTGTTGAAATGTATAAAATGAGTGGCTTTCCTGCTATTGGTGGTACTAGAACTGGTGGGTTTATTAGATACTGTTTGATTTGATAAAAAGATTCTGCACACTTGGCTTTCCATCTGAAAGGTACATTGTTATGTAGCAAGTGATTGAATGGTAGACTTTTATCAGCTAGTTGAGTGATGAATCGCCTGATTGATTGAAGTCGTCCTTGTAGAGAGCGGAGCTGATTGATATTCTTTGGTGGTGGCATCTCCATAATGGCTTGTACCTTTGCTGGATCCACTTCAATACCTTTAGCTGAGACTATGTAGCCTAGTAACTTGCCTGATGTAACCCCGAAGACACACTTCTTAGGGTTGAGCCTGACTTGGAATTTTTCTAATCGATCAAAAATATTTGTTAGGATGCTAAGGTGTTCTGCTCTGGTGAAGGATTTAACTAGTAAATCATCCACATAGTCTTCCATGAAGGTATGCATCATGTCATGAAAGATTGTTGTCATTTCTCATTGATAAGTAGCTCTTGCATTCTTTAAGCCAAAAGGCATAACATTCCAACAGTACGTTCCCTAAGGACAGGTAAATGTTGTTCTATCTTGATCTTCTGGGGCTATTTTTATTTGATTATAGCCTGAAAAACCATCCATTAGTGAGAGCATTACATGGCCCGCTGTGAGGTCTATAATTATGTCGATACTGGGCAAAGGAAAGTCATCCTTTGGACAGGCTTTGTTGACATCTCTGAAATCAATGCAGATTCTGATATTGTTGTCTGGTTTTGATACTGGTACTATGTTGGAAATCCATTCTGCATAGTCGATGGGTTGAATGAATCCGACATCTAATAGTTTCTTCAGTTCAACTTTGACCATGAGTGCCACCTGTGGATTCATCTTTCATAGTTTTTTCTTGACTGACTTAACTCCTGGAGAGATGGACAAGTGATGCATGATTAAGTGTGGATCAATTCTGGGCATATTTGTGTATGACCAAGTAAAGTTAATTTGCTTTTCTTTAAAAAAAATGATAAATGCTGATCTTTCCTCCTCTGTCAGAGATTCTGCCAGGTGTATGTTTTTGGCTGCTTTTGTAGTACCAATGTTGATTGATTCAGTGGGCTCAATCAATATGGATGATCGCTCATGAAAATGTTCAAGAAGAGTGTCAAGTCTCCCATCTTCAGGTGCCTTAAAAAGGTTTTCACCCTCAGATGCATCCTTTATTTTTACTTTTTTGTGATCTAGAGCTGCCATTGACTGGTTTTCAGCATCATATCTTTTATTTGGTTCATTTTTGTGACTGAGAGACTTGGCACTCCCTTGTTTGCAGAAATCATTATTTCATTCACTGGTAGAGCCTGTTTCAGGGTTAATGGTACATAGGTAGTGGATAATAGATTCATCACCTGGAAAAATTGGTATATCATGTATTTTGGGTTCATACTAGTCAATGAGGTCAGGAAATATAAGTGGTAAGGAATCGTTTGGTAGATCAAGTTCTGCTATTGTAAGTTTTAAGATAGAGGTTTCATCGTGATTGGTTCGGGTGTTAAAGAAGTTCAGGATTCTATCGAGGTCTTCGATGGTATCATCCTCCGTATAGACTTGTTCATAATGTTTCTGCTCGCTTTCCTTAGCATCATAGATATTCTATGGTCCAAATTCAGGTAGTCTAATTTCTGCGTTATGCTCTTCTTGAGAAAGGGATATGGAACTAGTATTTTCAGCAGTATTTTCAATAGCATTTGAGCAGCTACCCCATTCATATTCATTGGAATGAGTCTCAGAGTTATCATCCCAGATCTTTTCAGTGTTGTAAACAGGTATGTTGTATGGTGAAAATAGATCTTTGATGATTGATAGCAGTTTGCTGGCTTTTTCTAATTTTGCGTCAGATCCTACTTCTATTCTTTGCATTTGTTCGTAAACTATTTCTTCCCGGGGAGGAATAATGATATCAGGAGGTAGTTCTGCTTTTTTAGATATTGTTGTTTGAGTATGAGCTACTACTGTAGATATGGCTTTCTTGTGATTTAGGAGTTTCTCCTAATGTTGCTTCTATTCTTGATGTTCACTGTCCTTGCGGATTGTTTCTACTGACTCAAATAGTGCTTCTTGCCAGGATTCTTCTTTGTACTTCTTCTTTGCTTTCCATTGAGGTTTTGGATTCTTGCGTGGTATCTTTCTCAATAGGAAAGTGAGTCTATAGCCCAATCCTGTTTTATCTCTTGTAGCTGTGAAGGAAGGTCTATTGGTTCAGTGGCTCCTTCTTTGCGTTTTCCAATAGGTCCTTTACCATTATATCCCATTTGTTGCATGATTAAGTAGCCCTTTCCATATAGGTGTGTTGGTAGAACTATTTCCAGAGCAGCTGCTCTGTTATCTTCTTCCTCATCTTTGTATAACCAGCTAAGGATGTCCTTTTCCTCTGATTCATGTGCTAGAGTGCCGAGTTGGATGAAGGTACCATCAAATTTGGTGATGGGTTGAGTTACCTGATGTGTTGATGTTGTAGGTAATCCATAAGATCTGGGTGATGTTGGTAAGTTAGCCAAACACATGGGTTCCAAAGAGTATTCCCCCATGCCTTGTTCTTTGATTTGCATTTTCTGCTTGAAATCTCCAGGTAATGATTCAGACTTTGCCTTCTATAGATTTGATGTTGAGGATTTCTATTTTTCTCTATTATGGGGAACCAAACTATCCTGGGCTGCCCCCATTGCATTACAATGTTGAAATGGATTGTGATCAACAGATATAGAGACCTCTTGTTTATTATAGGGAAATTTGACACATTGGTGATATGTAGAAGGCACTGCTTGCATTTCATGTATCCAGGGTCGACCTAATAAAATATTGTATGTGAGGTCTATGTCTAAGACCTGGCACATAGTATCTCTTTGTATGGGGCCAACTTGAATTGGTAACAATACTGTCCCTTTAGAGGATCTTTCCTCATCATCATATGCCTTTATAGTAATTTTTTTGCGTGGATCAATAGACTCCTCTGAGAAGCCTAATGCACGGATATATTTTAAGGTACATATATTAAGTCCAGCTCCTCCATCTATCAATACTCACTTTACTCGGTGTTTATAGACAATGACTTCAATATGGAGAGGAGTGTTATGTGGATGACTTAAGGAAGTATTATCATGCTCTGAGAAGGTGAGATTATGAGGCCCTATCATATGAGCGACCATGACTTGGAATTTGTCAGCATCCAGATCTTGAGGTACATTGGTTTCCAACAGCGCTTGTTCCAATATGTCTTTGTGTTTTGGCGACAGTTTCAGCAACTCTAGTATAGATATTTGAGCAGGAGTTTTGTGTAGTTGGCTGACTAAGTCATACTGGATTTTTGGTATAGTGTTTGTTGTTGGTGTGTGGCCCTTCAAGACATATTTCTGAGCTCTGGTTGTTACATTGATAGATTCATGATTATGCTGGTCTCGGATTGTGATGATGTTTGCATGACTGTCTACAGCTGATATGTGATTGATGGTATTATTGTAGATGTGATTGATACGAGCCCCACATGTATCATTTGAGGTTGAAGCTCCATCTTTGTTGTAGTTTGGAAAAGGATTTTTAAAGGCTCCATGGTCACCATTTGTCTTGAGACCATCCATTGTTAAATCATCTCTATCAATCATGTCTTGAACAATGTTTTTCAATCTCATGCAATCGTTCATTTGATGCCCTTTGTTACGATGAAAATCACAAAAGTGTGAATCATTCCACCAAGGTGGTTTGATTTGTGTTCCATAGTTGCTAATTGCGAGCAAAAAGATAATCTTGTTTGCAAGGAGTTCTCTAAATGCTAACTCCAGTGATTGTCCCAATGGTGTGAAGACACATTTTTGGAAATTGTTGGTGCCATCTCATGAATTGTTATTAGGTCCTCAATTTGTGGTATTGTTTTGAGTATTGTTGGTGTTGTTTGTGTTGGGTTGACCTTGATTGGTATTCGGTGCATATGTATTAGTGTCTGGGTTATCACCTTTGGAGTTTTTGGTAGCTTGAGGATTTCCTGATAATGCGAGCACTGGCTATTTAGATTTTGGATCATGTGATTCATTGCCTCCTTCATTTCCATTGTTTTTGTTTTGAGTCCAGAATCTAGATTTGTCTAAGTTGTTGTTATTTTAGTTATTGTAGTTCGATGAACCTATTCCTTCTTTGAAGAGTTTGAGCATTCCTTTCTTGATACATGCTTCTTCTACTTGAATGTCATTTTCAATCAGTTTAGTGAAAGATGGTATGCATTGGAGTTTGAGCCTATAACTCATCTCACCATTCAAGTTGTCAATGAAAATTTCCATTTTCTCCTTTTCAAGAATATCTTGAGGATATCATGAAACCATACATTGACAACATTGAAGGAATACCATGAACATTTCATTGTTTTTCTGTTTGGTGTTACAGACATCTAGCATGGTTATAGCATGTTGAATGTTATAGGAATACTGAGTGATGAATTTGTTGGCTAGTTCGTCAAATGATCTGACAGGAGGTGTGATTTTGGATAACCATTCCATTGTTTGTCCTCCCAAACTTCTTGGGAATAACCTCATCAGGTAGGTGTCGTCATGAGCGAATTCAAGGCTCATGGTACAGAATTCTCTAACATGATCACGGGGATCACTTTTCCCATCGTACTTGTCAAATTTAGGTACATCTGAATTCAGAGGAAAAAGGATCATGTGCAATCTTCTGTCAAATGGATAAGGACAAATTTCATTTAGTGAATACCGTACTATTGTCCCTTGTCGCATGTCTTGCGTTTGTCTTTGTAACATTTGCATTTATTGAGTAAGGGCAACCAAAGGTGCATTGTTTTGCCAAGGGAAGAGTTCTTCCCTTGCATTAATCCTGGGTTGAAATGGTGTATGGAACAGTATGTTTTGCTTGGGGATGTGTTGTTCAGGAATTTATTTCTTAGGGTCACGTGCATCTTCTTCTCTTTGTCTTTCTTGATATTTGTAATTTTGAGATCTTATTCGAAAAATGTTTGGGTCAAGGTCCTCAGGAATTTTAACTCCTTTGCTTGTGAGCATGAGCAAGTATTTCTCTTTGTCATTTTCCATGAGTCTTTCTACGAGTTTTTGGAACGAAGTACTTTCTTGGCATTCCTGAAGAAGTTCTTCAGAAATTTTAGTATCCTCTAGATTTGGACCTTCAAAAGGATTTGATAACCTCCGATTCATACCGGATTCTGCTTGTGTCTTGCTTTGTTTGTTTTGTTGAGAGCGAGTAACAGGCATTTTAGTAGAATCTTTCTATGATAAAGGGGACAAAATCCTCTTCAATATGTTGGTCAGGGGTTGGTAGTTCAAGTCGGGGTGTGTTGTAAGTGATGCACTCATCGGGAAAGAATGTCAGATTGATCTTTCCTCCACGGTTTATGATTTGACTGAATGTGGATTTTTGACAATATGCCCTAGTCTTCAAAGGCTCTTTGTAAAATTTGTTGGATTTGTTCTAGCTATAAAGTTTGACGTGATGAAGGAATGTTCGATGAGATTTGAAGAGTTGACGATTGATGTATATAAATTTATTTCTTTTGACAAATTTGGAAAAACTTGGTTGTTGTTTCTTCAACGTGGTGTTATGATAAATATTCTTTCTTCTCAGAATATGGGGATTAGTCATGCATAAGTGATTTAATGGTTTCCTTTGAATTGTTTTGGATTTATTTGATCTTGTTTTGAAAACTCAAGTTTTACTTTATCAAGGTGAAGGTTTATATGCCCCCTCACGACAAAGCGTGTCAAATGATATGGATAAAGTCTCCCGATATGGAAACTTGATTTGACAACCTGAGATTTTGAACAAGTGTTTTTGAGATATAATCTGTAAGATGATAAAGGACCTATTCGTCACGTGCAATGATGTTTCCTGATTTTGATAGGATAGATATGTTTATCATGCGATCAGTTTTGGATTCTGGACAACTTTTGTTTTGACACGAAATTTGCTCAAGAAATAGTTTTTAATGCTTTGTTTTTGATACTCTGGTTTGATGAAAATGAAGCTGATTAAAGGATGTTTCCAAAAATGCTTTCTAAATGTTCAAAATTTTCCACTGTTTTACCCCCTATTTTTCTGGGTTTGATCACGCGCTAAAATAGAGCCCGAATGCGCTATAGAAATTTTTTTGATGTGCTAGGGAAAAGACCCCACATGCTAGGCTGCCCTAGTCTACACACTAATTGGTTAAGACTATTAAAATTTGTTTTCTATTGTTGCTTAAAAGATCATGTGCTAGTATGGGCCTTCCATGCGCTAACTCATAAACCTGATGTGCTAGAGTTTGACTCCCATGCGCTAAGCTGATGCTTTGATGTGCTAGACTATTTTTCAGATGCGCTAGCTGTTTAACGCTATTTCTAAATTTTGGTAAAGCGCCACTGTTAAATATGGACGTGCTAAAGTGAAGGTTTGATGCGCTAAAAAATGTATCACACACGCTAAGAAGTTGCTCTCATGCGCTAGACTGCCCTGATATTTTCTTTTGTTTGGTTGTTGCAATTTTTGAAATTTACTTTGAGTTTTCAGTACTGATAGATGATTTTCTGGAGTAATAAATGCAAACATAGCACCAAAGAGACAACCCTTTTGCTTAATCTAACAATAAGTGTATGTTCTACGAGGATGTGTTCAAATCCCCAATGTCTTAACAAGTTTGGATACAAATAATACACTTTAGAAAGACTCTTCATTCAAGGGTCATAAATAATACCATAGTCCACTAGTCTCGATACTCCATCAGCTCAAATAGCCGTGTCACCCCCTAGGGGGCATCCGTTTTTTTGCCTTTTGCCAGAAATTAACCCAAAGTGAATTGCTTCACAATTGAGTAGTTATCTTGGGAGATATATGGTGAGTGATCTTGGGGGTGGATTCTTCCCCACCCTTGCACTATGATATTATAAATGTCTGGTTACTAACTCGGCTCAAGGTTTCTACTTCTAAGGTTCATAATCAGGCTTCCTATTCGACCATCAATGATAAACTCCCTCAGGAGGCTTCCCAACCTTTAGAACAAAGGCTTTAGATATCTCAAGGATACTGGGGGAAGGCTAATTTCTGCATGCAACCATTGAAAAGGACTTTCATCACTTTCCACTTTTGACTATAGTGGGTTGGAACACTTGGCGTCAAAGTCGTTTCCCACTTAGGTCGTTCCCTTCACACCGACAATAAATGGCTTTACGAGTTATTTTCAACCCCTCAGGAAGGTAGGCCTGCTAAAGGGTTTTATTTGCTTGAAATACTAAAAGCATAAGAGTGGTTTGGCTTTTTGGTCACCTAGTTAAGGGGAGAGCATATACCTTCCACTTTCGAGACAGGGCAAACAAAATTATTTTTACCTTTCAAGTCAATGATTTTCTAAGATCTATATGGAGATGTTGCCCCACAAAACATGGTGCTCTTTTTATTTCCTTAAAGCAATGATTATCTAATCTAGCAAAAGAACTTGGTCAACAAAGCAAAACTTCAATTTGGTCAACAAAGGAAAATCGAAAAAGGGGAAGAACTTCCCTTTTTGATTGTAAAAACTTTTAAGTGTAGTTCTTTTCCTTGGAAAAATCTAAGATGAATCCTTTTATACACCAAAGGATGGTGAGGTTCTTTTTTTTTTTTAAGCTACTTTTCCAAAAAGGAAAATTTGTTTTGTTCCTTTTATAGCCCAAAATAAAGTTTTTCTCCTATGAAAGCAAGAAATTTTTTGATTGTGGCTCTTTTTATAGCCCAAAATAAAGTGAGTTCAATTTTATCCAAACATAAGTAAAAGAATCCCAAGCTTTTTACTAACTTAACTAAGTTAGCAAAAAAAATAAAATTCTTTGCAATTTTGTCAATAAAATCAAAGCTCCCCCTGCAAGAAAATGTTAAAACCCTACAAAAGTCAGTCAAACTGTTAGAAACATTTTTGGTTTGGTTACAAATTTTGATTTTGTCTTGGTCTGTGATGCACTACAGAACAAACTACACGCGCTACAACATGGCAGTGATGCACCAGGCTGTTCTCAAGATGTGCTAAGCTGATTTTCGGATGCACTACTCTATTTTTCTCCTGTGTCGAGACCTACAAGAAAATATTAGTGGGATGATGCGCTATAACAAAGACCTCACGCACTACAAGATGGACCCAACGCGCTGAACAGTAAGTGGGATGCGCTAGGCTGTTAACCAGATGCGCTAGGGAATGCTTCCCATGTGTTGATTCTTACTTCCCACGTACCTGCAAAAGGGGTTAAATTCAAAAACCGATTTGATATATGGGGTCGTGCCCCACGGTGGGTGCCAGAAATGTATGCGGGAAAAGCAGGTCGATAGAAATTAAAATGTGAAAAATGAAGCCTAAGGAGCCTTGCTCACACACCCACAGGACTTCTTGGTGCAAGCTATGGAGTCATGAAGTATGGCTCAGCTTCCCAAGGTTGGTTCCATGGTTCTCTATCTCACAAGGTCCCTCAAACCAATTTCTTTTCTCTCAAATCACTGAGCAAAGTGGTTTAGGGATGACAAATGCAAGAACGAGGGATGCTTTGGTTGATTTTAAGATGAAATGTATCCTAAACTATGCATGATCCTATAAATGCAATAAACTAGATTATAAGATGACAAGATTAGTAGCAAGACTATCCTAGCATGATATACTAGTCTATGATTAAGCTAAATGATAAAGAAAATACTCTAAACATGCATATTTAGATTAATTCCTAGAGAGGCTAAATGATGAGCACAAATGATATATTAAAGCTTGGATGGATTTTAGTATAAGTATGATGCTAAAGACTTGGATCATGAAAATGGAGGAATGAGAGCTCTATTTATAGAAAAAATAGGGCAATGAATGACCAGGATTGAAAGAGGTAATCAAGGGTTGAGTTTGAAAGTTTGGAATCCATGTTTGCAATTTGCACCAATGAAATGGTGACAATTGGCAACATAGGGTTGGTTGAGAGGAGATTTAAGAAGCACTAAATGCTTGAGAAGACCTCATGGTTATCTTAGTGGGTAAGGGTTATGGTTAAGTTAGGATTACCCGTTGGATAAAGGTTTTACCCATGGGATAAACTCTTGTGCAAAGGATTAAGGATAACCATGGTCAAAGCAATAAAAGATTGATGAGACCCTTGGGTTACATGGAGATTGAGTTTAGGGAAATTCTTTATTCATGCTAGAGGGTTGAGTTAACCATTAATGGTTTGGGAGACTTTCAAAGTTAAGTGGTTGAAGCCTTTAAGGATTTTCAAAGACTTTGAGGGTTTGAGAAGTGACTTCCCCTTGCTTAGGGATGTGACAAAGTTTAGGAAATGGGTTAGGTTAATTTAGAAGTGATTAGAAGAGTCTAGAAGGGGTTAGGAATAGGGTTTAGGAAGCAAGTGGGAGATGTAGGATTTTGCAAGTGGATGAAGGGATAATAGGATTTAATTGAATAAAATGAATTTAATTCAATTTGGTTGTAATTGGGGAAATTAAATAAATTAGATTTATTCAATTTTGGATTAACTATTTAATGAAAGTTGAATTTAATTAAAAAGTGGATAGGGGATTTAATTGAATAAAATGATTTATCCTATTAAATGGTAAAAGAGGTCTAGTGAATTTAATTAAATAAATGGAGTAATTTACTTAATTAAATAGAGGAATGTGAGTAATTCAATTAAATTGGATTTAATTAAATAGAGAAATGAACATAAGATATTCATTTAGGAATATGGTCATTTTTATACGTCTAAAAGAGGAAATAATTATTGGAGGGGACTTAGAAGAATAGAGGAATAATTAATTATTTGATAAATTAACTATTGGACAATAGTGACAGGATTAATTAAATTAGATTTAATTGATTTTGAGAGGAATAAGGATAACACAATTAAAGTCAATTAATTATGTTTTTGATTAAGTAAAAGCAGGTTTTAAGGGACCCAAAACCCAATTACATTCGAAAGATATTCAAGAAGGAAACAAACAAGACAACTGCAAAAGACCAGCAAAAAAACTAGCAGCAAAGAAAAGGACAGCAAGAGGCCATCAAGAAATTGACCCCAAGCCCAACATTACAAGAAAATTAAAAACTCTTCATAGTTTCCTTAGCATTCTGCACCAAAAGCATCATTGTCTTGGCTGCTTCCCTCAGGTCATTGTTTTCCTATCCAATCTGACTCTCTTTCATTTTTGTGTCCTTCTCAGCAGTAGTTTGCCTAGTTCTGCACCTAGTGTTCTAGTGGGTTGGGCTGGAAGTTGGAGAATCTTCTATAATTACTAGGTTCTTCTCCTGGTTTTTCTTTTCCAGATGATCCACCAGTGTGTTCATATTCTGGGAAGAAACTTTAAGGACCTGGAAGCTGTGATTCATAAGGCTTTTCAATGCTTTCTCATTACGGGCAATCCAGGTTTTGACATTGTCTTTGTCCTCCTCCACCTATTCTTTCATAGTTTCAATAACGTCCTCCAAATGTTTCAGGTCGCCTTTTGTCAGATCTTTCTCCAGCTAGTCCTCCATCTCCATTTCCTCCTCCGCTTCACTATTTTCCGTATCCTCATTCTGTTTCCCAAAGTTAGACATCTTAATCAGCTTATTGATCTTATCTTCTAGCTCCCTTTGCTTACCTTGCATGCTAGTGATGTTTTCAACAACCCATTTCTAGAAATTGAAGAATTCAAGGGTGCAATTGCGGGTGGTGTCCAAGATGGTATCCGCAGAGTCCTTGCTCTGTTTAGTCTCCTCAGCATTCTCACTTTCCACACCCTTAGGGTTAGAGTGAGGGTTCTCAGAATTATCCCCTTCCCCCCTTAACCATAGTTCTCATCCTTGTTTGGCTCCATTTCAGTATTAGTGTCCTTATCCTTTCCCTCATCTTCATCACAATGCACCCCCTTTTCTTCATGCTTTGTTTCAACTTTCCTTTTTTTATGGGTAGGGGTGTTGGGCTCATCCCCATTCGAATCAGAGTCTTTGCATTTTTCATATATATGAGTGTTGATGATCCAAGAATCATCCTTGGTTTCCCTCGCCTTATCCTTAATATGTTCATATATAAGCAGAATGAGTCCCTGGTGAGCTAAAGGATAGGAGCTAGGCTTTTTAGCATAGTCGGCAAGGCTCTCATTTAGAGAGGAAGCTAAATAGAAGGGTAAGGATATTTTAGCCCCATGACAAAAATGGTTCAAGATAGAAAAATGATAGTTATAAATTTTTGTAAATCTGCCATCCATAGTCAAATATTCCATTAAAACCCTAAGAACTTTTTGCCAAAAAGGCTTTACCTGCTGGGGGGTGTAGTAGGATATGGTGTCCTTCTTCGCAAGGTTGCCCTTCTCATCCTCCATCTTCATGAAATTTTTGAAAGCCTCTGCTGCATACTTCTGATCCCTGTAGAATTTAGTCCCCTCCATATTGAGTCCCGTGACCTCTGCAATCAAGTTTTCATCAATTTGCCAAATCTCCCCAAATAGGGTGGCTTTGTTGTTACTCCAGCTTTTAGCGAAATCATAAGACAAAGAGTTTCTGTTTCCATGAAGCTTTTCCATATAATCAGTGAAGCTGTGTCTGTGGAGCCTTCTCCAAAACTTTCTTTTGCTCTTCCAATTCTCACAGCTTGGAGGCTCATTCCTATTTAGGTTATTGCCCATTCTGATTTCCAAGTAAAGATACCCTCTGCTGCAGTTCTCAATCCGCGAATAAAACTCTGAAAACTTGTTATTTCTGGATTCCCCATTTAAAGACTCTTTCATAGTTTTGAAGTTGTTACTCATGTCCACACAAACCCAACTATTATTACTATAATCTTTCGCACACATATGATCTTGGTTATGATGCCGAGAAACACTCATTATCTGATAGTTAATCCACCCCCAAAATCTGTCCTTGAAACTCGTTCCCCAGAAATAAATCATGAGATTAACTTGATCCAT
Source organism: Cryptomeria japonica (assembly GCF_030272615.1). Classification (NCBI taxonomy): domain Eukaryota; kingdom Viridiplantae; phylum Streptophyta; class Pinopsida; order Cupressales; family Cupressaceae; genus Cryptomeria; species Cryptomeria japonica. Next base: position 373,917,208 of record NC_081408.1, on the reverse strand, counting down.
TGATGCGATCAAAGTATAATTGCTCTTTAATCTCCCATTTGATGTGAGTTTCTCCAATGTATTTGACATCCTTCTCCAAATTGACCCCTTCATTGGCTAGGATATCCGCAACCTTATTGCCCTCTCTAAAGGTATGAGTTATACTAATGCTAACATAGTTATTTAGAATATCTTTAGCATTTTTAATTAAATTGGTAATATTCCAGGAAACAGAACTAGTACCTTTGAGGGCTTGTATGATGTTTAAAGAGTCCCCTTTGAGCCAAATTTTTTTGAATTTGAATTCCTGAGCTAGCTGGAGGCTCTTTAGCATTGCCAGAGCTTCAGCCACATGGTTATTTTGGGTCCCAAAAGGAGAAGTAAAAGTAGCAATACAAATTCCTTGAGCATTTCTAAAAACTCCCCCTCCACCAACCTTTCCAAGGTTTCCTTTAGCCGCCCCATCAAAATTAACCTTTATCCAGTCATAATCAGGAAACCTCCATACAATGTTATCTCTCTTCTTCTTATTTTCCGATCTGTAGACCTTATGCATTAGGTTCCATTCAGTAAGGATATCTTTTTCCATATCATTCATATCTGTAGTAGACCATTGCTGATTATTCTTGTGAGGAATGTTGATATTCTCCTTTATAGCCTTGCATATTTTTTCAAAGACCACCTGAGTATTACACTTAACTTCCCTAAATATCCTATTGTTCCTTTCTTTCCAAATTCCCCAGCATATCATGGGGAGGGTCAAAGACCAAAGGTTCTTGATGATTTGGCATTTGGTTGGAAAATTCCATTGCTAGATGATATCCTTGATCCTCTTGTTCATGACCCAGTTAATTTTCCATTTTTCCCACATTTTGTACCAAATATCCCAGGTGAAGGAGCAGTGGAAAAAAAGGTGATCAACTGATTCCCCCTCCTTTTGGCAAAGCTCACATCTATTAGGGAATTTGAAACCCCTTCGGATTAAATTGTCAAGAGTAAGGGTGCTATTATGAGTAGCAAGCCAAAAGAAAATGTTGACTCTAGGGATCAGAATGTTGTTCCAAACTTTACTCCAAATGGGATTGCTGGTTTGAGAGAAGATGTTTTTATAGGTAGAAGCAGCCATAAATTCACATTTAGGATCACTTTTCCAGAGGAAAACATCATCATAGCCTTTGTTAGGGGAAAAGGACATCAACTCCTTCTAGAGAGAGGAAAGCCCAGAATGGAGGTCATCAAGCCTAACCCACTTATCCTCCTTCCAATAGTCATATACCATAATCCCAAACCTCCTTTTACACTCTTCAATAATTTGACTGTTGTTTTGATCATAAAGGGCTTCATTCTTCATCCATGGGTCTTCCCAAAACCTTATTCTGTCACCTTTTCCAAGGACCCATCCAGCCCCAACTTTTGCCACTTTTATGGATTTAGTAATAATATTCTAGATGAAGGATCCAACAGGTATATCTTCAGAGTTAAGGATCCCTTGGATAGTCTGATCCTAAATGTATTTGTCAAGCCAAATTTGATTCCAATATTTCTTAATGTCATAGGCTCTCCATAACTGTTTAGCAAGAAGAGCTTTATTAAAGGTTTTTATAGCCTTAATCTCCAGCCCTCCTTTGTTCTTTGGTCTACACACTTTGTCCTAGGCAACCAAAGGTATTCTCTTTTTTTCTTCCACTCCTAACCATAAAAATCTCTTCTGGATTCTTTCCATAGCTTCAGCAAATTTAGCCAGAATACCAAACAAGCTGAGGGCATAAACAGGGAGATTTTGAAGAGTAGCTTGAAGGAGCTGCATTTTCCCGGCCTGAGATAACATTGAGCCTTTCCATCCAGCAAGTCTTTTATTAATTTTATCAATAAACATATTCTAGAAGGAATTTGGGGGAGCTAACCCTAAAGGAAGGCCTAGATAGGTGGAAGGGAGCATTTCCACTTTGCACCCAATAATGTTAGCAATTTTCTGTTGTCTTGTGACCGGAGTATTGAGGAAGTACATAGCCAATTTGTCCCAATTGACTTGTTGACCAGTGGCCAAAGCATAGGAGTTAAGAGTTGTTTTGAAGGCATCAACCTCCTTGACTGAAGAATATCCCATGAGGACAGTGTCATCAACAAACTGTTGATGAGTGCAAAAATCATTAGCAGAGGAAGGTTGAAGACCTTTGATAGTTTTTCTTTGTTTCAACTTATGAATCAATCTGCTCATACTTTCAGCCAATATGGTAAAAAGGATAGGAGATATGGGATCTCCTTGCCTTAGCCCTCTTGAAGTTTTAAAAAAGTTTGTAGGAGATCCATTAATCAGTATAGAAAACATAGGAGTAGTGATCAGTTCCCTGATTATTTTGATAGTCCTATCATCAAAACCAAAAGCCCCCATGATTCTAAAGAGAACATCCCACTCAACTCTGTCATAAGCTTTTGCCAGATCCAGCTTTATCAAGAAACCTTCTTTTTTAGCAGCACTGAGGGAATGAATGTTCTCATGAACAAGAATGATTGAGTCCAGAATCTGCCTACCAGGAACAAAACCTTTCTACTCCTCAGAAATGATGAAGGGAAGCACCGCCAAAATTCTAGTGGTCAAAACTTTGGATATAATTTTGTAGAAAGAGTTGCATAGGCTGATTGGCCTAAATTTTCCCATAGAGTCCACCCCAACAACTTTGGGGATTAAGGCTATAAAAGTGGAATTAAGTTCCTTAAGGATTCTTCTAGATCCAAAAAATTCTTTGACCACATTAACCGTGTCTTCCCCCACAATATGACAGAATTCTTGGAAGAAAAACATAGGGAAGCCATCAGGGCCCAGAGCTTTATCCCCTTGAAACGAGAAGACAACTTTTTTGATTTCTCCAGTAGACGGGATGGCAGTAAGGGCCTTATTATGAATAGGGCTAATGACCTTAGGAATAGTATTAACCAAATTGAGTTGATGGGTCTGATCAACATCCTTGTTACTAGAAAGGAACTGCTTGAAGAATCTGACAGCTTCATCCCTGATTTCATCCTTATCAAGCAGAGTGTTGTTTTCAACAGTCAGTCTTGTGATTCTATTTGTAGCCTTATGTTTTAGAGAAGTCATGTGGAAAAATTTAGTGTTTCTGTCCCCTGCCTCCAACCATATAGCCCTAGATCTCTGCCTCCAATAGATTTCTTCCCTAGAAATAATGTTGTGGATATTGACTAGAACCTCATATTCCATGGCTTTGGAATACTTTCTGTAGCCTTCTTTCTGGATTGAATTTTGTATCTGGTCTAGTTCCTCCTTTAATTTTTTCTTTGAATCAAAGATATCACCAAAGACCTTCTTGTTCTAGGTCTTAATGTTGGTTTTGATGTTTTTAAGTTTTTTGGCAACTTTATACATGGCAGTTCCATTAACATCAATATTCCACCAGTTAGCAATAGATTTTTCAAGATTAGGGTGGGAGGTCCACATCTTTTCGAAACGAAAAGGGAATCTCTAATTATTCTTAACATTCTCAGCAACAAAAGAGATGGGATAATGATCAGACACAATTCTATTAATAACAGAAAGGGACCATCTATGAGAAAGAATCCAATCATTAGAGAGAAGGGATCTATCAAGTCTTACCTGGATGAGATCTTCACCATCTCTTCGGTTAGACCAAGTGTAGGAAGCCCCGTTGAGATCCAAATCAATGAGAGCATTGTCATTAATAAAGTCCATCAGGTTAGATCTATTGTCTGGTTGAACTTGACTACCTCCAAATTTTTCAATGTCTTGCAGAGGAGTATTGAAATCTCCCATCACAACCCAGCTGTATAGAGGGAAATTTTTCCTTTTATGCTGAACTTTATTCCAAAATTTACTTCTAGCAGATTTGGAGTTAGGGGCATAGATATTAGTGATAACAAATTCCTTTCCATCAAAGATGCTTTTAGCTTTTAGGGATAAAATATTGCCATTAACATCAATCATATCTCCAGAGGTAGTTCTTTTATTCCAGAATATAGCAACCCCTCCTGAGGCTCCATTCGAGCTACTACCACAAACCCCTCCATTTTTGAAAAACTTTAATTTCTCCACTTTCTCTTTACTCATTTTAGTTTCCTGAACCAAGATAATATCCGGATTTTGATCTCAAATGAGGTTCCTTAATATATCCTATTTATTGAGACCATTTAGGCCTCTGATGTTCCAAGATATTACTTTCATTTGGAAGCCTGAGGGAAGGATTCCTTGATAGTTCGCTACCTTCCATCAGCTATGTTTTTCTTACTCTCCTGGTCCCTATGCCATTTCATAGTTTTACGTCCCGGTGGGGATCTTGAGGCCCCAAAATCAGCCTTAGATCTGGTTCTAGTTTTTACTCCATTAGGGCCTCCTACCTTCTTGGTTTTAATTTTCTTTCCATTCCCTATTGTGTTTTCTTCTTGTTGTTCTGCTCTAGATTCATCTTGCATGTTGCTCCATAGATCTTCTCTTTTCTGGGATGAAGTGGTCATATCGACTTCTATATTCTAGAATAAGGCATTTAAGTTTGCTTGGGGCGACCCAAACTTGTTACTCCTTCCCAGTTTTATTTCATGTTCTTGAAACTCTTCCTCTAAATAGGGTTCATCTTTTTTTGATATAGGTTCATGAAGATCCTTAGGATGAAAGTTAGTGATATCCTCAATCTCACCATCTTCAAGTGTCTCTTCACTGATTTCATTCTCCTTCGCCTATGACTATAGAGCCTCAAAGGTATTGCCTATTTTGATCTCAAACTCCTTGGTTTCATTCTTTTTATACCCCTTCAGGGGGGCATCTTTAGGATGGTCAGTGCTATCTACTTTCAGGTGTTCTGGTATATTCACCAAGTTTCCACTTTTTTCTTCTAACTTGTTGTAGTCTTTGTTGTTATTTTTTTCTTTCCAAACCGGTTTGTGAATATTTTTTTCTTTCATCACATGTCTTTTAGGGTGGCTGGGGCAAGCCTTAGCCCAGTGACCTACTTTTTTGCAAGAGAAGCACAGAAATGGGAGAGATTCAAATTCAATGGCTGGTTCTCATAACCCAAGTTTGGAGTTTATGTCAATAGTACTTGGGAGGTCCATATTCTGTGATATGTTGACGCAGATGCGTGCATACACCAATCTCTTGCGAGCTGCTGTCATTGGGTCTATCATAACAAGCTCCCCAAAGGAGTTAGAGATTCCTGAGAAAACATCCTCCACCCAGTATTCCAGTGGTAGCCCAGGCAACCTAACCCACACCGGAGCAGATTCAAAGAAAGAATCATTGAGTTCCATATTAGGGGACCATTTTCTAACAGAAAGAGAGGATTTACCAAACATCTAGGGGCCACCACTTAACACCAATTCCAAATCTTCCCCACATGAGAAAGAGAACACAAAAAAACCTCTAGGCAGGGCAGAGACTTCAACCTATCCTTTCATTCTCCATTTTCTCTTAACAAAGGACCTAACATCCTCAATATTAGGTCGAGGTCCAACAAATTTCCCCACGAGAGAAAGAGTCATTAAAGAGATGCCATGATCAATAACTAAATCAGGAATCTCAATCGTAAGTTTACCTGTTCTATTATCTGATATATCCTTCACAAAGGGGAAAGAAGATTTACCAGTCGGTTTACCATATGCTTGTCTTACGAAGAGACTATTCCAGGGTTTAGGTATTCGCCCCTCCTTGATATTTTTTGAGTCAATCTTCACCGCCTCGGGGCTTGAATCTTGAGAATATTTTAAGTTTTCAGGATCGGGAGGAGGATCCCGTGTTCGTGGGTCCCCATCCTACCTTCCATCCTCATCATCAGATGCTTGTCCTTGAGCTGCAGTGGAATAAGAACCAGAGGATCCAACATCGTTGTTCCCTCCATTTCTCGATTTCAAATTTCCCACTGCAAACGTTGTTCCCTCCATTTTTCCCTTAAGTTAATTAATTATGTTAATAGGCTTAAATTAATTAAATATTAATTTTAGGTGTCTACATTTTCCCCCTCTTTGATATAGCGTCATGAAATGATGTTATATCAAAGAAGAATAAAACATAGTGGAAGAAAAGGATAAGGACTAGTAGCATGATGCCCTAGTCATGAGAAAAAGGATAAGGGCTAGTAGCATGATGCCCCAGTCATAAGATGGCGAAAAGGATAAGGACTAGTAGCATGATGCCCCAGTCATGAGATGAGGAAGAATGACGAGGAGTAAGGATGACGAGGAAGCAGTGGTATGCCCCCTCGAGAGGACATGTGGGTTCAAAGAACATGGGTGTACTCTCGAAAGAAATTAGAAGAATAAGTGATGAAAGGATGAATATAATGAAAGAGGGAACTAGGATGGGTTGGAGTGTTGTGAATAAAATGAGACAAAGAAATGATAAATGGATTGGATTTTCTTATTGAACAAGTATAGAGAGCAAACCTAGATTTAATATTTCCATGGATAGTCTACACCATTGATTATAAGATCCAGGATGATATGAAGATATGAGGCGTGGACTGACGCTCAGTCAAACAGGAATGCCTTGCACACAATCATGCAAGTGTTGATAAACACTAATGCAAGGTTTCCATTTCATACAAGGAAGACCTTCAAACATACTATGCCATGAAAACTATGCCCCATTATACACCAGCCAAGACATACCAAGATATAGGATGATCAAGGCAGTCCTGAACAAGTATAGTCCTGGGACACAAGATGAAAACAAAGCAGAAAGCTCAAGCATGCAAACAATATGCACATGACCAACTTACATCTGTTGCCAAGAGTAGGACATGTATTTGGATAAACTATTGGACTAGGGAAGGATACATCCTAATGGGCAGGTAATGGATTGATTGATGGATGACAAAAGACAAGTTGGATGTGCAAGATCTGTAGATGAGAGGATTGTCGCTTGGATTTGATTACAAAGTATGGATGGGTGCTTGGATTAGGCACAATTCAGCATGAGCTCAGGTAGATGGGAAAAGCTTAGTTTGTTGGATTGGATAAGATTGGAAGAAGGATAAATGATTAGATAGGATGAAAATGGGGATGTATGATTGAATAGGATTGGATTGGGGATGGGATTATTTATTAAATTAGAAGAGGTGGAAAATATGATTGGATTATAAATTATATTGGAAATTGGATTGGATGGGGTGGATTGGTGAATAGGATTTGATTGAATGGAACCAATGACAAGGAGAACCAAGGCCTAGTAAGAGGATGGATGAATGGAAGGAGGGAGTTATTGTTTGGATAGATGGATCAAGTGGATGGATAGGAAATGGAAGAATTGAAGGATGGAGGATAGGATGATGGAGACCCAAGGACTATGGTGCAAAGGAGTGCAATGCCCCACACTAGAGGTAGTGGAATTAAGGATGTAAGGATGGTGGATAAAGATGTATGAGGTGGAAGGATAATGTGTAATGGATATGGATGGTAGAGGATTAAGGCTTGAATGCTCCAAAGCATGCATGCATATACATTATTTTGGCTCTATATGGTCAAGATGAAAGATAGGAATGGAGGATTCATTTTGTTAGGATGGGGGATATGAGATGGAGGATATGGATAGGATAGTCAAGATCAAAGATAGGAAAGGAGAATGGACTTAAATATGATGTAGATGGATGAAAGGATTGTGTGGATGAAGCTTGCCCCCAAGTGTAGAGTGCAAAGGGATGAGGGGATTACACATGACGCTTGTTTGCCAAGTTTTCATCATGTTACTTACCCAAGGTGCCACAAGGAGTAGTTTTCACCATTGGATGAAATGATTTTTCTTTACTTTTTATTTTTATTTTTTTATTTATTTATTTTTTTCTTGATTTTTGAATTTTTTGAATTTTTTGGAATAGCTTGGATGAATAAGGATGAGGATGAGTAGATGTGGAATATAGTAGATGTATGAAAGAGGAAGGGAGGACTTAAGCATCTAGTTCCATAGATGGTATCCCTTTGCATTGCTTTGAAGTGGAGGTATGCTCATAGATGTTGGTAACAATAATTGGGGAGATGAAATGGATAGGGGATGGAAGATAAGGATTTGGAAAGGATTGGACTAATAGAATGGGATTGTGAAAAGTGGATGGTGGATAATGGGTGGGGTTTTGAAGAATTTGTGGAAGATCAACATTGGCACACACCTTGAAGGGTGGTGGAGTAGCGGGGGAGAGTGTTTTGAATTAGATGGGGGATAGAGTGTGGATTTTGGGAAATGACGACCCAAAATAGAAGAAGGGGATGATGGAGTTGGGATGGTGGATTTTGGGGCATTAGGACCCAAAATGGATTGTGAAGATGGAGGAGTGTTAGATGGAGGATTGGAGGACTTATGAATGGATGGAGCTTTTGGATTAGCAAGTTTGGATGCCAATTTTGATTTTTCTTTGGGATACATTGCTTCTTTGGGAATCCACATAGTTTTTGATTTTTTCTTTTGGGGCCTTTGTGGCCTTTTAAATTTTTCTTTCTTTTAGATCATATTTTCATTTTGAGCATGTCATTTTGAGGGGACATGTTGATCCTTTGATTTTTGTGGATTTTGAGATTTATGCTTTTTAGATTGGGCATCCAAATTGCTTCCAATAGCTATGGGATGGGTGCATGAGGATGAATGACTTAAGGATTTTATGGATGGTGGGATGATGAAAGGAGAGTGTTGGGAGACATTCAATGATGTGTTCCTTTGATGATCTTTCTTAAGGATTATTTGAGGTGATGGGGAGGTGGATGGAGGGATGTAAGGACCCAATATGGATGGAAGGGATAGAGGACTGAGCATCAGAACATAGGGGCCCAAAATGGATGGAAGGAATGAAGGGTTTAACTTTGGAACATAGGGTCCCAAAATGGATGCAAAAAATGAGGGATAACGGGATTTTGATTTGTATAAGGGAAATTTGGATTTAGGAGGAATAAAGGATGTACCAACATCTTGAGCATTATCTTGAGGATCCTTATTATTTCAGAAACAAGATGCGAGTCCATGTTGAGGGGGATGATATGTGGAAGGAAGATTAGGATATTTAGATGGATTGGGATCATGACATGGAGATGAAGGGATACTTTGATCTTGACTAGGGAGGGTATCATGAGGTGGAGTGGGAGGGGTGATTGGATCATGAGATGGAGGAGGATCATGCGATGGAGGGAGAGGGTTGGATAGAGGAATCATATGATCATGAGAGGAAGTGGAAGGAATGCCATAATTAGATAGAGTAGAGGGAGATGCATCATGAGATGGAGAGTATTATATGCTAGCATTATTTGGAACAATCTTTTGGCATGTTTGGAGTTGTGGGTATTGTGTGATGGAGGAAGGTATGGAAGCTTTGATGTGAGTAGATGGGGAAATGGGGGTATCATGAAGTGTGGGGGATTGGGATTTGTTTTGAGGTGGAGGTTATTGGAGTGGATGTAGGACTTGAGGAGACTTGGCCACTTTTCTTTGAGGTGAAGATTTTGTCCCCTTTGCTAGCATGTCTTGGATAATATTATGGATGATGGATTTGGACGACGTGGATAATATAGATTTTGGAGGATTAGGATTAGATGGAGAATTGGGATTAGATGTGGGATTGGTATTGGATGGAGGATTAGGATAATGGATTCGGGAAATAAGATTAATGCTTGGAGGAATATGGAGTGAAGGATTTGGATATGGAGTAGAGGTAATGAATGTGTTGTGAAAGGATGGGGATTGAGATATGGATGGGAGGGGAGATGGAGGTATACCTATTTGATTAGAGGAATATGTGGATGAGGGATAATATGGAGATATGGATGTGGAATAAGATAGATTTACCTTGTAAAAGGTAGAGGAAGGATAAGAGATATGGTATAGATTGGGATTGGGTGTAATGTGTTGAGATGAGAGGGATGAAGGTATGATAGGTGAGTGGGAGATTATGGGATTAACTTGGTAGGCAGGTTCATTAATTTCCATGAGCATCTTCTCATACCAAGCTTTGAAATTTTGGGTAGTCACATTGAGAGTGAAGGATTAGATTGGAATTGGATGAATATGTTTTGGAGGGGAAAGATTATGAAGATGATGTTAAATGAAGATGAGGATTAGGACTTGGCTTGGAATGATGATTGATTAGATTTGATTAGATTTGGATTGGAACTGGTTTGATTGGATTGGTCCTTGGATTAGGACTTGGATTGATTGGATTGGTCCTTGGATTAGGACTTGGTTGGATTGGAATGGTCCTTGAATTAGGACTTGGATTGATTGGATTGGTCCTTGGATTAGGACTTGATTGGATTGGAATGGTCCTTGAATTAGGACTTGATTTGATTGGATTGGTTGATTGATTGAATGGATTGGATTAGATTGGATTAGATTGGATTGAATTGGATTAGATTGGATTGAGTTGGATTGGATTGAATTGGATTAGATTGGTTTGAATTAGATTGAATTGGATTGGATTGAATTGGATTAGATTGGATTGAATTGTATTGAATTGGATTATATTGGATTGAATTGGATTGGGTTGGGTTGGATTGAATTCAATTGGATTAGGTTGGATTTGATTGGTCCTTGGATTAGGACTTGATTGGATTAGAGGAAGAATGAATATTAGTTGAGGAAGGATGATTGTTTGAATGGATGAAAGTGGATTGGGGATTGGAGAATTTCTTGGATAGATAGAATGTATTAAATATTTGATGATGGCAAGATGAAATTTGGAAAGAGGGATGATTGATTGGTTGTGGGGGATGGACTTGGCAAGAGATGTCAAGTAAAGAAAACACAATGGTCAAGAGAAGTTAGACTCAAAAGACACTCATGTTCATTCATAATATATCCTATGGCAAGAAAAGATAATAGTCAATGAATCCCAATTGGTTTCCTAGCTACACTTACCCAGAGCGGACACTTAGATGCTTGACCCCACTGGCTCCCCTCCACGACACTCACTTCTCTGGGGCAGCCAAGCATCAATTCCCATGAAAAATCCTCATGGTGAACTTTGTGTCTCTACTAAGGGCCATAAAAATATGGGCGGCTTCGGAGGTCCGACCTCCTGCACCAATGACTAGAAGGTTTTTGGCCACTATGCACAAGGTGTTTAATATATCTTCCCGTTAGGAGCTACCCTTCATAGTTGCGCAAGTGTAATTGAGGCCTATAGCCCAATGAAGCACTAAGAACTTAGTAGTCACGCAAGCATGATTGAGATCTCTAGATCCTACTAAGCACCCAATGTGAGAGTGAACTCTCATATAGCCCCAATCATTGACCCTTTCATCATCAATGGCCTATTTATTATAGTGAGTTGGGAACCCCAGGTCTAGGTGTACTCACTTGGATCATTCCCCTCTTACCTTCTCAAAAAGCAAGTTGCAAGTTGGGAGGGTAGACCCGCTAAGGCTAAGCATGCAACAAACATGAAAAAATTGGAGGGTCTGGATTTCTGATCGTCTAGCTAGACAAGAGCATACTCTCCTACCTTTACGCTTTTTACAAACACAAAAGACAATGGTTTATTTACCTTCTAATTAGATCTAGGTGCCTAAGAAAATGATTAAAAGGACACAATATTTTCTTGTATCTCCTTAGGCAACCTGCAAAACAACTTGAGTAGTAGTTTGAAAATGAAGTCTTCAACAAGCGTCCTGCAAAAGACAAAAGAATGACAAAAATATTTTTTTTTAATTTTTTGGGAATGAGTAGAAAACAAGAATAAAAACTTTTCTACTAATGACAAATGTCGATTTCGAGGAAACTTTGATGGGTAAATGGGGTTTGACTAGGTTTTTGCCACTTTCTAAGGGATAGGCAAGCATAAAATGGGGATTTTAGAGGAGAGGTGAAGGAATGGAAAAAATTGTCCAAGAGGGATAAAGAAGCAAAAATTGGAGATAGACAATATGGTAAAATTTGGAGGTGATTGGATAAAATTGGAAGAAGTTATGGCAAACCCTAAAAATAGAGAAATGTGAGATTTCGAGCTTCAAAAAGTGGAATTTGAGATAGGGCCCTCAAGGAAGGAAATGCACAAAAATGAAATTTCAGGGGATCTAGTGAAGTTTGTAGGGAAACGAAGTGAAGATAAAGAAGATATGGTGAAAAAATAGAATAAATTTTACACTAGTTTTTTTTATTTATCCCTGCGACCGCACTGATTAGCAGACAATTGTGTTGATTAGCAGATAGTCGCGCTAATGCGCGAGTGGTCACGCTAATAGACATAATATTAATATTTAAACAGATAGCAAAAAAAACAAATGCAGATGCGCTGATTAGCAGACAGTCACGTTAATGCGCGAGCAGTCGCGCTAACAGACAGAATATTAATATTTAAACAGACAGCAGAAAAAAACAAATGTAGACGCGCTGATTAGAAGGCGCTCACGTCAAAACAACTAGAGTTCGCGCCCAAAAATTAAAATTAAATTTTTTAACAAAAATGCTTGTGCTAATCATAGAGCGGTCGCGCTGAAGCAACAAATGAAAAGAGATAGAAGTGAGAAGATAGAAGAATGAAGAAGAGGAAGAATGAGGAGGAGATAGATGAATTTTTGCAGTGGTCACACTGAAGCACAGTGAGGCACCAGAAAATCTTGAAATTTCCTGCGGTCGCGCCGAAGTCGAGACGGTCGCGCTGATTAGCAAGCGGTCGTGCTAATCTAGAAACGGTTGCGCCAATGTGCGTGCACTCGCGTTGAAGCATGAATCCTGCCTTAGGATGCATCTTTTTAGGGATGTTTGTTGGTGCTTCATTTTACTCCTGGTACAACCAAGAAGTGACATCAGTTTCCCAACTCTCTTCATCAAGTGGGGCCCACTACTGAAAGGTGATCTTCTTGCATTTCATGGTGGGTTTCTTTTCAACCTTGATTTATTTTAGCCTACCATATGACTTAGGAGAGGGTGGGAGTTGACCCACATAGAGAGCATTTTGAAGGGTGTACTCTCCACAACCATTATCAATAATCTTGACCTTAATATTAGGTTGGGATGAAGTGGATGTGACATTTGATGGATCAAATGGAGGTGGTGGAGTGGGTTTATTGAGTTGGCAATGATAGGGGTGTTTCCCTTCAAGGAGTTTGCAATACTAAAAAGGCTGTAGATCAACCGAGATGGTAATCTCTCTACCATTGTAAGGGAATTTTAGGCATTGATGGTAGTTGGAGGGAAAAACTTGAATGGAACAAGAGTAGCTTGTGAACTAGGTTGATTGAATGATGATGGAGAGGCAGTGGATTGGGTGGTGAATGTGGAGGATGGCATGGCTAGGTAATTGATATAAGTAGGTGCAAAGGTGACTTGTGAACTAGGTTGAATAATGGGTGGAGGAGGAGTGATAAATTGTGCCACACCATAGGAAGTAGATTGAGAAATGTACGTGAACTATAGAAGGAAAGTTGCAAAAATGGAGGGAATGGAGGGTTTGGATTGGGATAAGATGGAGTGGATGATAGTGGATTAATGTACGATGAGGTGGATGAAGTTGGGTTGATGTATGATGGAGTGGAAGATGGTGGAGTGATGTATGATGTACTAGAATTTGATGGTATATTAAGATATGATAAATTTGATGGTGGATTGAGATAGGATGGAGTGGGATTTATGGAGGATCAATAGTATGGATTGCATATTGGATTGGTGGATAATGAGATGGTGGATTCAGATTAGGGATGTAGGTGGTAGTGTTGTTGTGAAAAGATAAAGATTTTGGGATAGGACCATGGAGGAAGGTGGGGGCATGGATGTTGCATGAGGGGGATCTGTGGGTGAGATATAAGAGGGAGATGTGGATGGCTAACATAGGGGATTTACCTTGTCAAAGGTATGATAAGGATTATGAGCAGATATGCATGAAGAAAGGGTGGGGTAGCTAGAATTAATAATTGGATCATGTATTATAACACTTGTTGCAAGCTTGTTAAAGATGATAGAATCAAGGTTTTTCAATTTCATACTCGTCTTGATCAACAAGACTCTCATCATCATCAAAATGGAGTGAAGTAGAAGAAAATTAAGGATGGACAAACTCATCAAAATAATATTATGATATGGTGATTAGGTGATGAGTTAGATGGGGACAAAGGATGAAGATAGATGACAAACAAAGGTTAGAACAAGATTGACAACAAGATCTGACTACGGTTTGGATTGAGCTCATATTAGGATTTGAATTAAGGTTAGAGTAGGATGAGGACTAACTCTAAAGATGATGAAAAGATAAATGAGGGATGATAATAATGAATCATTTAGCTAAGGATGGATTGAATGATGTAGGATGAAGGATTATGTGATGGTAAAGGATTACTTGACGCTCAAGTGAGAGTTGAAATGCCTAATTGATACTTTGATGGATGAGATTATCACCTAAGATAGACTTAAGTTCTTAGGAAATGAGATAGTCGATGGCAACCAGACCTCTAGACCAAGGTGATTTGGCTACAACAATAGAGTAGAATACTATAGATAACATTGGTATTAGAGATGAAAAAGGGATGATGTTAGATTAAGATGTGGGCATAATCAACTCAAAGATAGGAGGTCAAGAATTACTATAGATTGATTAGATCTATGATTAAGATTTGTGGATGGGGGCAAGTCTATTAAAAGACAAGATGAACCTATTGGACTATGGGATGAACCTCCTAGAATGGTTAAATAGTGACTATGCTATGTATATTCAGGCCTATGAAACAACAAAGCAATTATTCCAGACAACAAGGTGATTCTACTAGAAGATGGGGATGATTAGAAGAGGTAAATATGCTAGACTAGGAGGTGAATACACTAAAGGATGGAAATGACTGGAAGAGGAAAATATACTAAACTAGGAGGCAAATCTACTAAAGGATGGAGATGACTGGGAGGGACAAATCTGCCAAACTAGGAGGAAAATCTACTGAAGGATGGGGATGACTAGAAAAGGAAAATTTAATCGACTAGAAGGTGAATATGCAAGATGATGGAGAGGATTGGGAGAGGCAATTTTGCTGGACTAGTATGCAAATCTACCACATGATGGATAGGACTAGAAAAGGTGAATCCATTGAACTAGGAGGTGAATCTGCTAGAGGATGAACATGATAGGGAGAGGTGAATTTGTTGAGCTAGGTGGTGAATCCATTGAAGGATGGAGATAAATGGGATAGGAAAATCTATCAGACTCTAGGAGGAAAATCCACTAAAGGATGGGGATGACTAGAATAAGTAAATCTACTAGACTAGAAGGTGAATCAACAAGAGGATGTAGAGGATTAGGAGAGATGATTCCACTGGACTAGGAGGCAAATCCACTAGAAGACAGATGGAATAGGGAAGGTGAATCCGCCAGACTAGAGGGAAAATCCACTCTAGGATAGATTGAATATGAGAGGCGAATCCATTGAAAGACAATAGGAATTCATTGAAGGATGGATTGACCAAGAAAGGTGAGTCTGCTAGACTAGAGAGTGAATTCGCTAAAGGATATACTGACTGGGAAAGGTGAATCTATCGAAAGATAAAATGAATTCACTGAAGGATGGATGGACAAACTAGACTGAATAAGATGCCAAAAGGACTAAAGACATCAAACAAGAAGACAAGACGTGACTTATATTGGACTAATGGGAGATAAATATTGGATATAGACAAGAAGACAAACCAAAAATACTCACATGCCTATGCTAGAAAAGTAGGAATACCTACTACACTGGCCTCACAATGCAAGTGCTAATACCATTGAGGGTAGATAGTCAGAGCTCCAGTCTTATAAAAGATATTTCCCTTTGCTCTCTCTCAAGGAGGATAGATAAGCCCAAACAAGATATTTCTATCTCAACCCAAATAAGTATACCGTGAGTAACTTTTAGGTACAGTCCACATCCCCTGCACCAATGTAGAAGTGGGTGAAGTCTTCTATCTAGGTTGATATAGGTGATTAGGGGCATCCCCAATATACATAAGTTACATGAGGCACATCCAAAAACACCACTCCATCATAAATGTGGGTTGGGAAGGTCAATTAATCCCTTTGGACTAGCCCTGCACCCCTATCTTGGTATCACCTATTGGGAATCATAAAATTTGAGTATTTTGAGAGGCCCATTTTAAAATTTTGCTTTGCACTTTCAAATGAATACTTAGTGAATCAACCTGAGAGGCCTATTTTGGGGCATGTAAAATGGAGCCAGTTGATTATTAAGGGGTAAGGCTTTAAAACATTGTTGTACACCTTTCATTTGGCCTATGAAGTGTTCTACAACTTTCAAAATTCAGTTAGGATTAGTTTATCAAGTACCCATTTCAAGGGGTGAGCTGAAAGTCCATCATAGGTGCAAATGTAAATTTTACCCAGTGGACTAATTTGAGGCTTTGTATTTCATGACCAGTTGACTGTAATGTTAAAAGGAGTACACCCCTAAATTGTATGCATATAGGTGAGTCCACATGCCAAATTTCAAGTCCTTGCGAATCCATTTTCTAAGTTTGGTAAGCTCAATCCATTTGCAGTTTGTATTGTCTGCATAAGTCCCTGTTTCAGTAGCTAGTCAGAGCCCTACTTTGCACGTGTAAAAGTTGCCTCGGTGAATGTCATGTCAGAATTTTTATTCTGGGCTACTGTTAGTATGAAAGAAAAGCTGTGTTTCCAGTTTGAAGCTCCTATCAATCCTTTTGATCAGTTTTCCAAGATGTTTTCTTGAGCCATTTTATCTAGTTTTCTACACTTTCATTGTTGCCTCTATTAAGTTGCCATTTTCATGAGCTCACCATTTGCAATCTATCAGTTTGCCAGTCAAACTGAGCATTCCATGGTCTTCCTTGTACTTCAAGGTATCTATGCCCCAAATTTGGGGATCTACAGAGACCATTTGATATTTTTAATGCGTGCACTTTGAGGTCCCTGTACATTGAATTTATCAGGCTCATAGTGTTGACAGAGCCAAATGGTCATCTTTGACCATTAATATTTCTTCACCCGAGATTCATCTTGAGAAATGGTTTGGTAGAGTGAATGCCAGTATTTTAGAGTATATGCCTATCAGTTTGTAAAGTCCAGGAAGTTGTTCTGACCAGTTTTTATAATGCATCTTTTTGTTAAAATGCGAAAATGTGACACAAGAGCCTGACAGTCGCAGATTGAGTTTTAATGATCAAAAAATTGTTCCGATCAACTCCAGAGGTATGTTCAAGGTGCCTGAGGCATTTCAAGGGTCAGTTGAATGAAAACAATTTTTTTTTTAGCCGGACCCACTTTTAGGGCCCGACCTGACCTGTGATTTTGTTTTACCACTTTGGAGGAGATGCTAAAGTTTTAGTTAAATCATTCATGGTTAAGAAACAAAAATATGTTAAAGCGGGGAAGATATCAAAGACATCTAAGGGTTCTATGGATTGTACTGATTTGACCCTATCTACTGTTAAAACGTGACTTTGAGGAGACACAAGAATGGTTTGCAGACAAAGATGTTTGAAGGTAAACATAAGAGTTCAAGATGCTAATACAAGTCCAGGCAATTTCAAATTGGCAAGTTTAATGCCAAATCCTCCTTCAACGACAGAGAAGAGACATTAAAAAATGCAAATGCACTTGGTAAGTCTAAAACCAAATTCTATGACCCTTACTAGCAACCTCCCCTTGCGTGGTCAACTGAGGAAAAGGCTACTGAAATCTTTATCAACAAAGGCAATTGAAAGGTTTAATGTCAAATTCCCTGAATGTGGCGTTTGTGAAAGGCAATTAAGAGTCTCCAAACCAATAATAGTGGCATGTATCAGCTTAAACCTCCCTCACGTGGGCCTCAGAAACCTTCAAATGCATTGATAGGTGCAAGGCCTCCTTCCCCCTCCCACGTGTGAGAAGCACCTATGAATTTCTTTCAGCAATATGTAATTGGCTGGTGTAAATGTCAATTTCCCTGTTGCTGTAGATGAAGGGGTTTTTAAAAAAAAGTTTCCAGCAAATGAAATGGAGTTTGGCGTGGGCTGAGGAAACTTCCAATGCAAATATAATGAGGTTTAATATCAATCCACAACCCTCCCTGCAGATGGTGTTTGGAGCAATGTCTTAAATGCCAATGTAATGGCGTTAAATGCCAATCCACAACCTTTTCCAGTCCCTTTGCCATGAAGTGGAATATGGGTGGCTAAGGCGTTAAAATCCAACAAATGCAATTAGCATGTTTAAACTCCATGACCAGAACCAGTGTCTTCCCCTAATGTGGCAGTTGAATAGGAAACCACAGAAACTTTCAGCAAAGGCAATCTGCAGGTGTAATGCCAAATTTCCTCAATTTTGGCATTGGGAGGCCATGTTAAAACTAAAGCAAATGCATTTGTCAGGTTTAATGCCAAAGTCTCCCCTGCCTTGAGCCATGGGAATGGCTGGAAAAAGCAATGGAAACATTCAAAACCAAATGCATTGACAGGCATTAAACGTAAATCCTCCCTGCATGGTATTAAGACAAAAAACATTTCAAGAAAATGCTCAGAAGCTTCCAGGCGAATGCAGATGCCAGGGATGTGTAAAACCAATTATCTCACATTCTTAGTGGGGAGGGACTCTTTTGTATTTAAATATAATGCCACACACATTCTTAGTGTCAAATATTAAGGGCTTTTAACAAGAGGTTGCTCGGCGACCCGGTAGACCCCACGTGTGCGCATGCATCCCAAGGTAGCCAAATTTTGTAGCAGAAAGGTGAGTTAACGAGCCTACAAGTTGGAGATGATCGAACAACCGTTGCTATACCACAATGCGAAGATGCTAAATGGTTAACCATCGCGACATGGCAACCAAATGGTGGGCCTGATAGATGAGCAGCTCAAGTGTTAAAGTTCGAATAGGTCCGAGGTAGTTTAACGGCGGTCGCTGATTTGCATTAGCGAATGGTGAGGTGGCGGTCCAATGGAAAGTGAGGTGGCATCCATGTGGACTCAGAGTGAATCAAGAGGTGCCATGTGGTGGAGCACAATTGAAAAATCATGTAAAAATTAAAATTAATCATATAGTTCAAACTATTGAGAAAATGCAAAAATTTAAATGATTGGTCTACATGAGAGATTAATTTGCTTGAGGGGTATTTTTTACCCAAAATAACAAGTATTATATACTGTTGGAAAGCTCTCAGAATGGAGAATTTAGTTTTGCTACCAGTTTCAATAAAAGTTAGATATTTTGAGAGAATTTTCCATGGGAAGGATAGAAGGAATGTTTTCAGTTGGGTAAAGAGGACACTTGGCAATGTGTTCTATGGGTCTTTTCAGGGTATAGAGTTGCATTTCAATAATTGTAGTTTGTTTCATAGTTGTAGGTTCTACTTGTGTAAGGCATGAGTAGATTTCACCCAAAATTGTCTCTAAGTATGTATTTCTTTGTTACAAATTAAATCCTCAAGGAGGCTAGAATTTGTCATCTCAAGGAGATTGTTGCGATTGTTTGTAGGCATTCTTCAGTGAAGAGTTTACATTTTGTAATCAATCATAAGTAATGGAATATGTATCCAAGATCTGATGATTTTGTGAACAAGTTGAGTAATGCATTAGTATAAGGTATTGATGTAGGAATATTTTATAAAGAAAATAGATTTGCTGCTGAGACTTGCATTTGCATTTCTGTGTGTGACTCCATGCCCAATGAACAAGGCACTGGTCTTTGAAGAATTTGGGGATATTTTTAGAATCATATAATTTTACAGAAATCTATTTCCCTTCATGTTTGGGGGTTGTGTCCTATGCATTTCAAGCTCTTATTCATCTATTTCTTGTACAGATCTAGCCAACCTGTAGATTTTTCTAACTTGTTGAGCTTGTGGAATGATCTATCTACTTATTGTTTGATGCTGCCATATGTTTGTAACTAGTCGTATTTTATGCATCAAAGGGTGTCCCCCACTAGGTCTAGCGGAACCTGAAGTGCAGGAGGATCATTAGGGTCCTATGTTATGTTGTCCAAGTCCTGAGGTATTTCATAGATTGAAATTGGCCATTTATAGATCAATTGCAGGTGAACTTGGGTTAACCAGTTTTGGCGAACAACATCACCCAAGCTTCATGATTTCGCTAAACATGATGTGAGATGGATTGGGATACAAATTTAAAACTCACCCATTTATATGCCACACTAGTATGCATGGTTGAGGTTGTCCTTTGGGGTGATGAAATCCCAAAACATGCCTCCTAATAAAAATAAAAAGCAACTAATGTGTGTTTCTCTTACACCCAAGATCCACGATGGCAAGGGGAAAGGATATGCACACACTAACCCAGGAAAATTAAAAATGTGCAAGCACACTAGAGATGGAAGACAATTGTTCTTTCCCTTAATAAATTGAAGTGTTCCTAGATTAGTGATAAATATATTGTCTTTGACTATAGGACTATAAAATATATGTTAGTAGTTTTTGATTTTTGTCTATAGAAAATGATAAGCTGCACAACAAATTGATTAGATGCTTGTTAGCATAGACCAACTGCCACTACACCAAAAGTCTGAACTGTTAGTGAGAGCACCATTGGAAAGGTTAGGGTGTTGAAGAGGGTTGAGAGTCCCACATGACAACAATTTATCCCCTAAGTTGAGAGGTCCATACTAGACATAGACAACCATGAGGTGAGTAAGTTGTTGCCAGTGGGAGTCGAACCCTCCCCAACAGAGTCACTAGTTTTGTTAACATAGACCAACTACCACTACACCAAAAGTTTGAACTATTTGTGAGAGCACCATTGGAGAGGTTAGGGTGTTGAAGAGGATTGAGGGTCCCACACAATAATAGTTTAGCCCCTCAAGCTGAGAGATCCATACTGGACATAGTTGACCACAAGGTGAGTAAGTTGTCACCAATGGGAGTCAAACCATCCCCAACAAAGTTGCCAGTTTTGTTGCCTTGTGGTCAACTATGTCTAATACAAACCTCTCAGCTTGGGGGGCTAAACTATTGTCATTTGAGACCCTCAATCCTCTTCAACACCCTAACCTCTCTAGTGGTTCTCTCATTAATAGTTCAAAATTTTGGTGTAGTTGTAGTTGGTCTGTGTTAATAAAACCAACGACTTTGATAGGGATAGTTTGACTCCCACATGACAAAAATTTAGCCTCCTGAGCCGAGAGGTCCATACTGGACAAGGTCAACCACGAGGTGAGTAAGTTGTTGCTAGTGGGAGTCGAACCCTTCCTAGTAGAGTCACGATTTTTGTTAACACAAACTAGTGTTACATCAATTAGAGGCTTAGAAGGTGGAGTGAGATGAGTGTAAGAGAAAGTGTGGATGTGCTAGTTCCACGTTCTCATTGTTGTAGGCCATCTTTATATGTCTTCATTTATTGACTATTTCTATTTGAGATCAATACTGAAATGCCATTGTTAAGAGCTTTAAGGTATTATTGTAGTATCCCTCCTAGACTTGCATTTTGATTTGCATTCAAATAGACTTATTTAGACATATGATGGTTGCTTGGATGGTTATTTATTACTCTTTTGCTATATTAGATGGTATCTTTGATACTTGGACTATATGTGGATTCATGTTATCTGTTATGACTCTTCATGATTGGAGAATTTTATGATTGATGATACAAGACTTATTATATGACATATGATATTTGATGGTTCTTATGGATATTGATACATGGTATCACCTTGATGGATGGATTTATATGACTACATATTATAATTTTTTACATGGATTATGTGAATTATGATGAAACTAACCCTATTTCATGATGAAGATTCTATGTGATGCTTTGATATTATATTGTGTGACTATCTTCGTGAGTAGAGACGATGCCATATCACTCATTGCGAGCAGGATATGTCGTTGCAATTCTATATCACTTGTCTGTTTATGAATATATATCGTATGTGTTGTGTTGGTCTTTGATGTAGGTTTTTAGGTACCAGACATCGACTCCACTTGGCTTCATAGGTATGAGCATGTCTTTATCCTAATGTTAAGTTGTCAAAGATGATATAGTTTCCCTCACACTCTAGGTCTAATATGTGTACCTTGTCGGTTGCGCCATGACACAAGTTATGGTTAGGGTTGTAGATCAGGAAATTGAAAATCATCAAAACAATAGCAATTAGGGCAACCACAAAACCTAAAGCTGCTATGAAAGCAATCCCAATCCAATCAATGAAGACATAAAGACAAGATATTCAAATCAAATGAAATCGAAGCAAACCAACGCAGATATCTCCTTCATGTGGCTCCATTGTTCTTCTTTCACCTTCAAATTTGATGTGGATCTCACCTACAAGTGCAAAATGCAAGTGGAAAGCAAGTTGTTGAGAGATGAAATTCGTAGCATAAGGTTACTCTAAAATGTGATTGATTCCCCTTTTCATTGAAGAAAATCATCCAATTTATAGACAAATTGGAGAGAGGACAAGATTAGCATGAAGAGATTTGAAAGGAAATTAAAATCAAGAATGGCAAAATTATGACAAATGTATGACAATTTCTATGCAAGGTGTATGACAAATTATGACAAGTTGCTATTCTCATGACAAAAGGAATTAGGAGAAATTAGCAAATTAGAAAATTGAGGAAAAAGATGAAATAGAAATTAGATGAATTAATTAATAGGTTTTCATCCATTAATTAATTCATGAATGAGACCTAGGACTAAATAAATAGATTTATTTAACCCACAAAGAAAAAGAAAAGGATTAAATGAACAAATCATAAAACCCTAGAAATAAGAGGACAAGGAATTAGGTCAAGACAACAAGAAATTAATGTAGGTTTGATCATGATTCTGATTAACAAAGGACCAATGTTGATAAATGATTGAGATTGGTTGACGAAAATCAATGACAAATTGACCAAGATTGACAAGGAGATCAAATTGATAGGCGCCAATTGACGAGGAACAATGACTAATCGATCCAAATTGACATGATTGAAAAGGACAAGGATTGATGACGAATCGATCGCAAAATGACAAGATTGACAAGGACAAGGATCAATGACGAATCGATCACAAAATGACAAGGCTGACAAGGACAAGGATTGATGACGAATCGATCGCAAAATGACAAGGCTGACAAGGACAAGGATCGATGACGAATCAATCGCAAAATGACGAGGCTGACAAGTTGATAATCACAAATGATTACTAACAAGATAAAGATGATTGAAAGATTGACAAGAGGAAAAAACCCTAATTCTATCATCGATTAGGATTGACGATGTCCAAAATGATGATAAATGAGCACGCACCATGATGTGACAGGATAATATCGACCAAAATCATGACTGAAGATTGCTATTGATAAGACCTAATTTGAAAGTGATAAAAATGAGGAATGCAGAAGAAGGACTCGAGGCTTGCAAATGATAAAGACCAAGTGCATAACATAGAAGAAATGTTAATGCGACACAAGAACCCTAAAATAAGGCAATGCGCAAATGTTAAAGTATGACTCCACAAGCGTTGACCATTTTTAGATGTCTACATTTTGCCCCTCTTTGAGACAATGTGATTCTAAGCATTGTTTCAAAGAACAATAATGAAAATGCCCCAGACAATAACAATGACATATGCATGCCCCCTCGAGGAATTGGCTGGAAAAATCCAGAAAAGAGGCCAAGTGATCGATAAGAATGACAGAAGAATGATAGGTTCGAACGAATCAAAAATCGAAGGTCGGATTCACAAAGGACAAGCAGTGGAAGGCGCAAAAGACTACGACCATCATAAGATGGAGAGCAGGCATGTCCATCTAGGTACTGACAAAGATCTATATAGGAGACAAGGAGAAGGAAAAGAGTTCATTTGCATTGGCCAAAGTGGAGGAGTTGTTGCTTAGGAAAAAAGGACCCTTGCAGAGAGATGGTGAACATTCGAATGGCAGATCACCTTGAAGAATGTGTATGCACCTACAAATGACCAAACGATGCGAGAGCAGCAGCATGTAGCTCAAAAACCCATATGTTCAATTTTATGAATTTTGCTTGATTGTGGGACATTGCGAGGCCCACATGGGAGGAAAAATGTAGATCTGCGCCTGTGTAATGATGTTCTGCACCTGTGTAGAGATGTTCTGCGCCTGTGTAAGGTACACAAGCACAACTTGATGCTGCACAAGCGCAAGACAGTGTGCACAAGCACAATTGTGCACTTATGACTCTAGTTTGACCGAAAGTAGCGTGCAGATGATCCTGAAAAGAGGGATAAGGGTAGGATAGGTCAAAAATAGATAAGAAAATCCTAATTGGTGCATGAAACAAGGAAATGCAGCCCTTAGGAGAAAACCCTAAAACTGACAAATTGTGCCCCAATTGTGATGCAGAGTCGACAAATTGTGCCCCAAGACTGACGGAAGAAATGTTAGTAAGCAGAAATTAGACAGAGGACAGTTAGAGATGAAGGAAAACTTGCTTTCACAAATGCACATAAGTAGGTGAGAACCTTTATTTATTGTAGCAAAGCGGATGTAGAGCATCATGGCATTGAAGGCCAGAGCTGGAACACCACCCCTTTTGCAAAAGATAGACACATTGCACACAAGGAATGAGTGAAGCATCCTAGGGTGCATACATCAAGGGTCGAGGTATGTGCAGCGTTCACAAAGCGAACGTACTTATCACAAACACCCGATGATATAGTTGCCCCAGTTTGTGACAAAAATTCCACAAACAGCAAACACAACAAAAAAAAAAAGAAAGGGACCATGAACCATCCCGGTCACTCTAAATCACTCAGTGACATCATCAAGCAACATAGGAATATGATCGAAGCCAAAGATAAATCAGTAAAAAGATAAGACGCACAAATTCAACCAAGTCAAACAAATAGTCTGATCGTCATTGTCAAAAGTGGAAAACAAGAATGATCATGCTGTCTGGTTTTAGGGAATGCGGTACCCCATCGAAGACAGGACACAGTCTGGTTTCGAGTATACCACACCCTGTATAAGACTCATGATAATGTTGACAAGGACCAATGGTAATGTTGATGCTATTTGGATTGATGTGACAACTGTAATCAGGTTGAATGCTTGCTTGGTCAAACAGTTTATCTGTTAATACGTGATTTCATTAAAGCACAATGTTTGATTGGTTGTCGTTGGATGTATGCTCAACGACCTATCTATGCACAAAGGGGACCATTTATTGACAAAATGCAAAATGCCAAAGAAATTGTTTTTGGATTTTGATGTTTTTCACTTTGTAGGAATTTCGAGTTTTTTACAATTTTTTTTTTGTTCGTTTTTCAGGACTTTATTTGACTTTTTAGGAATTTTTTTTCAGGACATTATTTGATTTTTAGGGATTTTTTCAAGACATTATTAGAATGTTTTTGGATTATTTCGGGACATTATTCAAATTTTTATAGGACTTTATTTGATTTTTTTGGATTTTTTATGATTTTGCCCCCAGTGTCTAGCAAGGCTAGGAATATGACAGGTGAATAAATAGGCTTGTTGAAATGATGGTGGATAGAGGGAAGACAAAGGCCTTTTATTATGGATACAATGGGACAAGAGATTTGATATGGCAATGTCAGATCAAGATCAAGGAATGAAAAAGAGTGTATGGATAGTGATAAGATATGGATAGAATAAGCAAGACCAAGAATGGATAAGGGACATGGACTGAAGGTCAGGATTGGCTAAGGGATAGTGGCAGAAAGTTGCAATAAGCTAGGGAATATGGATGAAAGGTTATAATAAGCAAATGGATAAAGACCAAAAGCTATGATGGACTTAAATTTGCAAACAAGATGCATGATGCTCATGATGATCCTCAGCCTTATCAAGATCAAAGGTGGAAAGAGGAAATGGACATGAGGGACAATAGGATAATGGAGGAGTATGACATGGTATGATAGGATAATGGAACAATGAAGGACAGAAGGATATGATAGGATAAAACCTATCCCCAAGTATGGTATGCAAGAAGTTCATAGATTACGCATGATGCCTGTTTGCCAGGTTTTCATCACGGTACTTGCCCAAGGCGCCTATTTGCCAGGTTTTCACCAGTGGATGAATTATTTTTGCTTTATTTTTTTTTTCTTTTTCTTTTTTTCTCACTGTTTTTTTTTTTGGATTTTGTCATTTTAGTCAAAAATGGACACATGATAGGGGATGGAAGAAAGACTCAAACATCTTTTTGTTTGGATAGTAGCCTTGAAAAAAATGGACCATGACCTTTAAAAGTATGCTCAAAGACGTTGGTAGGACAAGGACATGGAAAATAAGATGAAACTAAGGCAAGGATTTATGCAAAGGATGGGATCAAAGGGATCGAAGGATGGAAAATATGCATTGGATAATGGATAGGGTATTGGAAGAATTGGGCTTAACTGGATGGAAATGAAGGCAAGATCAACATTGGAACACACCCTGACAGGTGGTGGATTGATGGAGGAAAAATGGATCTCAGATTGTGAGATTTGGATGGAGGAATAGCTTGGGATTTTGGGACATAAGGGCCCAAAATGGATGAAGAAGGTGGAGGAACAAATTTGATAGGGTTGGATGGAGGAATAGCAACTTTGGATGCCAAGTTGGATGTTTCTTTAGGCTTTTGTGCTTCAAGGACCCGCTTAGGGATCCACATGGTTTTTGATTTTTCATTCTTTTGTGGTTCCTTGGAGTGCATTGCTTGCACAAGGGATTTAGGAACCCATATAGATTTTAACTTTTGTTTTTGAGCAATGGGCCTTTGTGACCTTTTGGATTTTTCCTTTTCTTTTTGGATCATATTTTTCTTTGTTTTGACATGTTGATTATATTGGACATGTTGATCATTGAATACATGTGGATTGCTAGACTTATGACGTTTATACTTGGCATCCAAATTGCTTGGAGGGGGAAAGGAATGCATCGATGGATATAAATGAAATAGACTTCTTTTGGATTGATGAAATTTACTCAAGGATTTGTGCCTCTGCTGACCTTGCATAGAGGACGAAGGAATTTAAGGACCTAAGATGGATGGAAAGTATGATGGGGAAGGTGTATGTTTTGATTTTGATGGAGGGATACCAACGTCTTGAGAGAGAGTTGTGTAGACATGACCCTTAACATTTTCTTTCATATTGAGGAGTTATTTCTTGTGAAGGTCTACCCCTTGGCCTTTATGAATATCTTGACTTGTAGGATACGCTTTTCTGTTAGAGGAAGAGGCAAGTCCATTATTAGGTGGATATGATATGAGAGAAATAATGAGATCATGAAGTGGATCGGATTGCACCAAAGTGGAAGAACCCATTGTTGATGTCAGGGGTTCATGAACATCTTGCACCATGTTAGAATCATGAGGGGGATTAGGATCATGAGGGGGACTAGGATTGTGTAGTGGACATGGTTTACGGACAGGCTCTTCAAAAGATGGAATGGGAGAAATAATGGGATCATCAAAAGAAATGAGATCTTGGAGTGTATATGGAGCATTAAGACAAGGAGATGGAGGAACAAAAGGATCTTGTGGAGGATTTAAAGGAATAATTTGGTCTTGACAAGGAGGAATATCATTGGAATCCTCTTTAATGTTGCTTTGCTCTAGACTTTTAATGGGATCACTGGAAAGGATGGAAGGGATATTTTTGATCTTTCTTAGGAAGTGGAATGCCAATGGGATTTGAAAGGACCATTTTTTCATGAAATGGAATGGTATCATTTGGGATTGGATGGACTGGGATATCTTGATCTTTCTCGGGGAATGGAGTGTCAATAGGACTTTGGATAGGATGGACAAGAATAGGGGAATCATCGTGAGTGTTTGGGAACATGGGGTCCTAGTCAACAATTGGATGGGATGATAAGGTTTTAGGATCTTGATCTTGATCTTTTTTAAGACACGTTTCTTCATGCTCTAAATTATCCTCTTGACATGGGGTTGGACTTTGGATATGCATGGGGGATTCTGACAAGGGATCAATGTTGTGGCATGATGGAAATGCACTTTGAACATTTGTGATGGATTCTGGCAAGGAATCAATGTTTGAACATGAGGAAGAGGGACTTCAAATGGGGTCCTCTAAAACAGGTAATGACAATAAAGTGCATGGTGGCATTGGGTCTTGTATTTCTGAAACATGACAAGGATGTGCATCATGAATTGGATTATCTTGGCAATCACCTATGGATAGCCCTTGGATAATTTCACCCTTGGGTTTATTGTTTGATGAGGACAATATGGAAGGTTCTTGTGAAACTTCTAAAGGTGTAGGGATAGATGCCATTGGAGAGTCAATTTGTTTGCGGGGGATGAGGCATTTCTAGACATAATTTTATTATCTTGATCTTCCTCAAAGAACTCACTTGGTAGTTTCCTTAAGATCCTTGCAATAAGGCCACCTTTTTTTCGAGGTTTTGACATAGTTGTATTTGGAATTTGAACTTGTTTGGAAAGGAGTTGGTTCTGGTCTGATGTCATGTTTTGATTTCAAACTAGATGTTGATCAAATTGGTTTGACATGTTCAAAATTTGGCTTGGTGCATGTTGCACGTTTTGTTTTTGAATTTGTGATTGTAGTTGTTGATATTGAGTTTGTTGTCAATAATTAATAGTTGGTTGGACATATTGTTGAAATTGGACCATTGGTTGTGTTGGTTGTATATGTTGGACCATTGGTTGTGTCTGTTGAAAATGTTGGAATTGTTGAACAATTGGTTGTGATGGTTGAAAATGTGATTGATAGTAAACACCTTCTTCTTGTTGTTGTGGAGGCACATAATGTTGTTGTCTCTTTTCTTGAAATTGCTTCATCATCTCTATTTGTGAGAGGAGAGCTGGTATGTTTGATTGTTCAATAAGAGATCTTACATCGATTGGCTCAAAGTTTGGGTTTGGACCTTGAATTTTTTTAAATGTTTTGGACATTTGGGATCTAATCTTCTCACTGTTTTTCACTTTTTGTTCAATGATCTTTGTTTCTCGAGCTAGTTTCTCCTCTAGTTTTTGTATTTGGAGTCTTGTTTCATCATAAAAAGTTTGAGTTTGAATTTCATGTTGTAGGTTCAGTTGATTCCAGTCAAAAGATGCATTTTCCCTTGGCGTTAGTGGAACCCTCCCATATCCCGGTTTCATGGGTACAAACACTAGCTCATATAATGGAGGTGGTCCAAGTTGAACCATTCCATATTGTGGTAATGATTTGTTTGACAAACCTTCAATTTGTAATGTTTGACTAGGTTGAAACTGTGAGTTTGATACGTTGTCAATGGGTTGGTATGTTGGTTCACCCATCTTCTTAGATTTTGACCTTGTTTCAATAGGCATGTCACTATGCAAATGCAATATTTTTGGGATTTTTTTGATTTTAAAAGGATGATGTATGATATGCAACTAAATGCAACCTAAATAGATGAAAATGCAATCTATGGCAAGAATGCAACCTATGTTTTTGTTGTTTTTCAAGATTTTGACAAACTTTTTGGAATGCAAACCTAAAGACTCAACCTTGGGAAGTTGAAATGAAGCCAAGACCTTAAAGGACAAAGGACCAAATGACAATAGGAAAAATTGACAATGTCTCACCTATATGCTTGGATACTAAGCTAGGTTTGACAAAAATGATATTAATGAAAGGACAAATTTTAGACAAGGTCAAGACTCCCTAACAACAACTTAGGGTATCATCCAAAGTTTTGATTTATTTTTAATGTTTGACAAACCAAACTTTTGAGACTAAATGCAGGAAGGCAATGATTATGACAATGACTTAGGATATGACATGAAAATGATGTAAGGATATGATATGACAAGATGAAGCCAAGACCAGATGACAATACAATGATAAGGATACGCGAAGACCAATGACTTGGAATATGCAAAATGTAGCCTAGGCAAGACCTAATTTTAGCATGACAAGGATAATCCACGAATGTCACCTAAATGAAAATCTAGCTTGGATATGAAAATGAAATGCAAACTTAGGGAAATGATTTTGAAACTAAATGCAAAATGAGGACGCTTGCAATGAAAAGGACTAGAATGAAGGGAGATGAAAATATGCCCTAGGACCTAAGTTGGACTATGCAAAACCTAGACTAAAGTGACATGAATTTTGAAACAAAGATATTCAATGTCTTGAAAAGCCATGTTCAAATGTTGGATGAATACTTGGACAAATTTGGACTTTTGTTTGGATTTTGTTTTGAATTGAAGGTTGTTGATTTTGAAAACCCAAGTTGATTATGAGCACTTTTGAAAGTTTGTTTTTGATTTAACTTTTGATAATCATGGAAGACAAAATGTTTATTTGACTTTGACTCAAGAAAATCAAGCACATTCACAACAAATCCTATAGCTAGCAAGGTCAATATGTGTTGAATCCTCTAACCATAAAATACAACACTTAGCCGGATAGTTAGACGCTTGGTAGCACTGGCTCCCCCTTATAGTGCACTCACTTCTCGGGCATACCAAGCTTCGAGTTCAAGGGGCATCACTTCCCAAGAACTTGCTATCTCTAACTGAGGAGTACATGAGAGGTGTCTTCGGCATGCACGTATCACAATGCCTGAGCCAACAAATAGAAGGGTTTTGGCATCTAAAAACAAGAGATTCTAGTAAGGGCATCCGTTCGGGTGGGTATTGATCTGGTGAATAAATCATCGCAATACCATTCTAGCACCCGTTGTGTACAACTTTCATTTCATCCACAGTTATTTAGAGTGGTTTGGAAGAGCTTGGCTTTAGCCCGTCACCACTTTGGGTTGTTCCCTCTCACCAATGCCTGTGCGAATTGCTAGGCAAAGCAGGAGGCAGGCCTAGTTCTAAGGGTTAAAACATGCAATCAAATTAAAAATAGATAAAGCATGCATGGTGTTCATTAACCTTTAAGAAATGAAATGTGCAACTACTTTAAAAATCGCAAGCAAGATGTTTTAATGAGAGCCTTTGACCGCGTCCTGCATAATATTTGTTAGTAGTTGCATTTTTAGTCTTCGTCACATGTAACACCAAGATGCTACACAGAGAATTAGTACCAAAGAAAAACTAGAATGTAAGAAACATAATGAAAACAAAAAAATTTGCAAGTAAAAACAATTGATTTCACCTGTGTTTCTGGCCTTGCACAGGCACAAAATTCCTCAACACAGGCGCAGAAAACTCAAACACAGGCGCAGAAAACTCAAACAAAGGCACATAAAACTCAAACATAGGCATAGAAAACTCAAACACAGGCACATAAAATGTCAACACAGGCGCATAAGTGTCCAGAAAGCTTCGAGTCACCTTGTTTCTTGAGTTTTTTCACCTGCAAACAACTCAAAAGCACTCAAAACATGGTTAAGGGGTTAGTTCACGTCGGGTTCACCAAAATGTAGACCAAGAAATTGAAAATCATCAAAACAATAGCAATTAAGGCAACCATAAAACCTAAAGCTGCTATGAAAGCAATCCCAATCCAATCAATGAAGACATAAAGACAAGATATTCAAATCAAATGAAATCGAAGCAAACCGACACAGATATCTCCTTCATGTGGCTCCATTGTTCTTCTTTCACCTTCAAATTTGATGTGGATCTCACCTACAAGTGCAAAATGCAAGTGGAAAGCAAGTTGTTGAGAGATGAAATTCGTAGCATAAGGTTACTCTAAAATGTGATTGATTCCCCTTTTCATTGAAGAAAATCATCCAATTTATAGACAAATTGGAGAGAGGACAAGATTAGCATGAAGAGATTTGAAAGGAAATTAAAATCAAGAATGGCAAAATTATGACAAATGTATGACAATTTCTATGCAAGGTGTATGACAAATTATGACAAGTTGCTATTCTCATGACAAAAGGAATTAGGAGAAATTAGCAAATTAGAAAATTGAGGAAAAAGATGAAATAGAAATTAGATGAATTAATTAATAGGTTTTCATCCATTAATTAATTCATGAATGAGACCTAGGACTAAATAAATAGATTTATTTAACCCACAAAGAAAAAGAAAAGGATTAAATGAACAAATCATAAAACCCTAGAAATAAGAGGACAAGGAATTAGGTCAAGACAACAAGAAATTAATGTAGGTTTGATCATGATTCTGATTAACAAAGGACCAATGTTGATAAATGATTGAGATTGGTTGACGAAAATCAATGACAAATTGACCAAGATTGACAAGGAGATCAAATTGATAGGCGCCAATTGACATGATTGAAAAGGACAAGGATCGATGACGAATCAATCACAAAATGACAAGATTGACAAGGACAAGGATCGATGATGAATCAATCGCAAAATGACAAGGCTGACAAGGACAAGGATTGATGACGAATCGATCACAAAATGACAAGGCTGACAAGGACAAGGATCGATGATGAATCAATCACAAAATGATGAGGATGACAAGTTGATAATCGCAAATTATTACTAACAAGATAAAGATGATTGAAAGATTGACAAGAGGACAAAAACCTAATTCTATCATCAATTAGTATTGACAATGTCCAAAATGATGATAAATGAGCACGCACCATGATGCGATAGGATTAGATTGACCAAAATCATGACTGAAGATTGCTATCGACAAGACCTAATTCAAAAGTGATAAAAATGAGGAATGTAGAAGAAGGACTCGATGGTCGCAAATGATAAAGACCAAGTGTGCAACATAGAAGAAATGTTAATGCGATGCAAGAACCCTAAAATAAGGCAATGCGCAAATGTTAAAGTATGACTCCACAAGCGTTGACCATTTTTAGATGTCTACAAGGGTCTTGCATTAATTTTTTCCCTTGGCATAAGTGGATTAGAGTCTATGTGTATGTGATTAATGTGTAATTGTTTAATTGTTAGATTGTAGATATTTATTGGATTACTTTGGGTCATGATTTTATTGTGAGATTGTATCTATCCAATTAGAATTTATTTAATTGGTTTATTGATTTGATCATGGTATATTTTTAATCACCAATTATCTATTTACTGGTGTCATGCCTGTGAAGTGTATACCTATAGCTACAAAAAAAAACACTCAATAGATCATTACAAGCATGGTTAATGAATTTAAAGCAAAGAAAGGTAAACCATAGTTAATCGAACTATCGCCTCCTAGTAAATGCGAGTATGAATTTTGCTCTCAAATCTGGTCATGCAAATTCTAGTGAATTGACTACACTTAAATGGAGGATTTAAATGATAAATGATGCATTTAAGCTAGCAATGATAATGATTAAGCTACATGATTCCATGATTATGCTAGAAAATAAGCTATATTTGAGATAAATTTGAACATGATGGCAATGCTAAAATGATATTGCTAAGAGCTATATGACTATAGTAACAATGGTTGAATGCAAATGAGATGGGATCATTATTGCTCCAAAATGGGGTCTATTTATAGGATTTCCAAGGCCAAGGGTGAGGTGGTAGGAATCAACGGTCAAGATTAAGTCTAAAGATATCAATGGTGAAATTAGAGGAGGTTAGCAAAGAGGTTAGATAAAAGCGAACATTTGTCATATCTATGGTGACAAGTGTCAAGAGCCTTCTAGAAGAGGTTGGATGAAAGGGAACAAGTGTCAAGAGGATTCCAAGAGAGGGGACATGTTGCCCAAGAATGCCATGTGTCTTAAGGGGAGAGTATCCACACCATAAGAGGTTAGGATAAGGAGGTTAGGATGTGTAAGCTAAGATAGTTTAATTAAACCCAGGGTTAGATGTAATGGGTTAGGTTAGGAGGTTAGAAGTTAGGAAGCATGTGGGTAATTTGATTTTAGAAATTCAAATAATAGGAAAAGGATAATTAATCTCAACAACTCATAAAATGATTTGTTTTAATTAATTAGAAGATTAGAAGAAATTATTTTAAATGGGGAGGGATTAATTAATTTAAATTAATTAATCAAAGGGGACTATTGAAATGAACCTATTAAATAAATCTCTAGATTTATTATTAAGTACAGGAAAAGGGAGAATTTAATCAAATTCCCGATGGATTCAATTAAATTGGGGAGGGGGATTAATTAAATAATTGCTTATTCAATTAATTATCTTCAAACCATTTTTAGGTGTATACATTTTGCCCCTCTTTGAAGCGAGGTGTGATGACGTGTTGATTCAAAGAATAATCTCATTTTGATGATGATATTGATTCAATAGAATGCCCCAGCTCTTGATTGATAAATTGTGATATGATGATGCCCCCTCGAGAGATCAATTGAGATAATTGATCTTTGGAGTTTTTGGATCTTTGCAAAATTGATTTCCCGATAGATTATTGAATGAATCCTGCAACTGTGGTTGATGAAAATGTGAGTTCTACAATCACGGTGATGTGGTTCTTGATTATTGATAAATATTTGATTAGAACAAGATTCAGTCTGGTTTCAGGAATGATACCTCTTGTATAAGACAAAGATGATCAAAGTGTCTGGTTTCAAGAACGATATATCCTGTATAAGACATGATCAAAACATCTGGTTTCAGGAAATATACATCCTGTATAAGACATGAGAGAATTGATTTAGATGTGATTGATTGATAGAATTGATAAGATTGATTGGATAAAGAACTGACAGTTTGTTGATATCAAGTTGCAGTAAGATTTAGATATGCTGATGTTGGCTCTGTTGAGAAGGTAGCGTAAGATTTTCGTTGGGTCGACAATATTTGGAGATATATGAGTCATCATTTTGATTGCGTATACACTTGTGATGATACCTTGATGATTCCTATGATAGATTTGGATAAAATGAGCATGTGGGATCCCATGCAAGAATGAAATGCAAGCTTAAATGCAAATGCCAATGCAAATGAAATGCAAAGCTACGATCGGACTAGTCACCGGATTATTGCGTTTTGTCATCATTGAGCTTTTTGAAATGTGGGAAGTGAGTGCAAACATCAATGGTATAATTAAACCATGATGACTTGAGCACTGTTTTCTTGGCTTTTGATATGGTAAGTTAGCACAAGCATCAAGGTATAATTGAACCGAGATGACCTTAGTGTTGCTTGCGTAAAACATGCAGTATTAACCATTTTAATACACAAATTGGAAATGTCTTCGATGATAGTTAGATGATCATGTCTTGAAACAAATTTGCACATATTGATGATTAATTTATAGACGTCAGACAAGAAAAATATCATGTTCCTTCCTTGTTCTCTAGTCAAAGACATCTTGGAGTCACTCAGAAATCATGATAGCAAAAATCAAGATAAAAGAAGTTGAACAATCATGTTAAAATCATTATTCAAAAGATATTATCCATTGAAAAGTTTGTGATGTGCCTTGTTTCGATGGAAATCGCAATAATGGTTATCATTCCACCAAGGTGGTTTTATTTGAGGTTCGTAGTTCCTTTCTTCTGGCAAAGTGATCAATTTGTTTGTGAGAAGTGTCTTTAATGCTGACCCAAGGGGTTCACCAATGTTTGTAAATTCTCTTCAAAAGAAAGTTTTGAGAGTTTCTTTTTGGTGATGGTTGTTTTGCTAAGCCACTGCTGAGTGAGTGGATAAATTAAAAATCGGCTGTTTTGGTTTCACATTGTTGTTATCCACTATTCCATCGTTGACGACATTTTGATTTCTATTCCAAAACTTTGGTTTAGCATTGTGATTGTTGTTATTGTTGTTGTTAGGTGGATGGACTCATTCTTTGTATATTTTCAACTCACCTTTCTTTATCATGGCTTCCTCCATTCTAATTCCATTATCAATCATTTTTCCAAAACTTTGATTTCCTTGCATTTTAAAGTAATAACTCATTTGATCATTTAAGTTGTCAATGAATATGTCCATTTTTTCATACTCTGGCACTGTATGAGGATACCACGAAGCTAACCGTCTCCATCATTGTAAAAATGTCATGAAAGATTCTCCACTTTTTTGTTTGGCATTACATAGGTCTAGCATTGTTACTTCATGTTGTATATTGTAAGAGTATTGTGAAACAAACTTATCCACCAATTCTGAAAATGATATGATTCTAGGTGGAAGTTTGGAGAACCATTTCATAGCTAGTCCAGTTAAGCTTTTCAAAAATAATCTCATCAAGTAGGTATCCTCATGTGCAAACTCCATACTCATTGTGCAAAATTCTCGTATATGATCTTGAGGGTCAGTGCTTCCATCATATTTTTCGTATCTAGGAGTTTCAAAACCTATAGGAAATGGTATCATGTTTAGGTTTCTATCGAATGGATAAGGACAAATTTCTTGAAGTATCTTCTAACATTTCCTCTCTGCATATCTTGAATTTGTGTTTGCAGTGTTTGCAGTTGTTGTGTGAGAATTGTGATAGGATTATCAACATGATTTGTTCTTATATGACCCCGATTTTGTATTCTAGGAGGATCTGGATCTCTTTTGGTGTCATCTCTAGTCCTTCTTGTATCTTCATTGGATTGGAGGTTATTCAAAATTTTTACTTCATCTCTTTTGGGTATGTAGGTTTCTTCATTGGTTCTGGTATTATTGGGAATTGATGTGTCATTCATGCGGAGACCAAAAATATCTTTGTATTGTTCATTATTAGGGGGAGGGTCACTTTTATTTTGTGTCAATTTGTTCACATCAAAATCTTGGGGGAGTGTAGCACCAGATTGGGCTAACATTAGGAAATATTTTTCTTTTTCTCCCTCCAATAATTTCTGCATAAATTTGTCAAATTGAGGATCTTTCTTGATGTCTCTAATATATTGTTCTGTTATTTCTCCTTCAACTTGTATTTCCTCTTCATGTTCCATGGTTATATGCTCTTCAGTTGTTTCCAATGTTTTGATATTCATCTCTATGATCCTTCGTCTCTGAGCTCTAGTTAGAACGGGCATACACGTGTGTTATTTTGTTGGGATTTGATTGTCCAAAAGTTTGTTTTGATAAATGATCAATTATCAAGGTAAATGTGATAGCGCGATATGACATGAAAAGATGGTTCAAGTGTTTAAAGTTTTGCAAGTTTTTCGATCTTCGGTTTTGGAGTGCAATGATGATGATTTGATAAAAACCAAGTCCAGTAGGAATGATATATCCTACGATGTGGGACAAGATTATCCTGACCAAACGTTTCAGTTTCGTGATAGAGGATGATAGATCCTGATGAGAAACTATGTTTGAGTGATCAGTTTACCAAAGAGGGTGATAATGCACTTTGAGATGTTTAGATCTTAAACTTGTTGAGGGTGAGCACTTGAAAATCTTGAGGTGTTTATGTTCTAAAGTCTGATTTCGACGGATGATAACTTGACCAAGCCAACAAAGGAGATAATCCAAGCACTGAATAACAGATAACAAGTGTTTATGATTACTGCAAACTGATCAAGCAAAATGACAAACCTGAAAAATTCATGCAAAGTGGTAGCTCTGGACTGATAAAAACAAAGACTCGTATGACAGATTATAGCCCCAAACGACAAGAGATATAAGACCAAACGACAAATCAAAAATTTCATGTAAAAAGCTTAGTTTCGTATGACATTTCTTTCTGAACCATACGACAAAAGATTAACCTCATATGACAAATCACCAGATAGTACGATAGAGAACCTAACTCGTATGATAGATAACATAGCTAAGATAAAAAATGTTTGTTTTGCCAAATTTGGATTAGTGAATTTTGATGTTTTGCTTATGTTTTTCAGTTTTAGATGTCTGATTTTTCAATTTAGGGATGAATACACAACAAACACGCGATATGATAAGTGACCACAAGCACGCTAACCTTAAGGAAGTTGGCTAAGGAGAGAAAACCTTTACTTGCAAACTTAGTTACACACCTAATAGCTAATCAGAATACAGCTACTGACTCTCATGCAATGGATTCTCAACGCCATATTATTTGACTCCAAATGCTAATAAGGGCACGATATGGCAAGTATCTTGGGAGAGTTACAATCTCTTTTGCACAAAGATTATCACCCTTTCGGAGGTGAATCAGGTAGCTTCTATTTTAACTAGCACTAGTAAGGGATCTGTTTGGCGCTTTGGGGTATAATACTCAATTAAGAGGTCTCCTAGCCTTGAAAACCAAGGTTTTCTATACCCGAAGGTACAGAGGAGAGTTATTCCCGAGCACTGCCGTTGACTTGATTTTCACCAAATCACATTTATTTTATAGCGGATTGGATTACTTGGCGTTAGCCGTTCCCACTTAGGTCATTCCCCTCTCATCGGCTGTAATGGCTTTAAGAGTTATTAACTCCTCGGGAGAGCGGGCCTGCTAAAGAAATGCACTAATGAAAGTAAAAGATGAGTCTAGCTTTCTGATCACCTAAGAAAGGTGAGAGCATACTCGCCTATCATCAAAGACACAAAATACATGATTGTTCATTCCTTTAGCAAAAGATAAGTGTGCCTAAAAAAACCTTTAAGGAATACACAAAGTTTTGTTGAATTCTTTTAGGCAACCTGCAAAATAAATCTGTTAGTAGTCATTGATTTGTCTTGATGTGGTCTTTGACTAGCGTATCTTCAACAATCGTCCTACAAAAAAGAGTTAGACTGCCACAAATCTCATAAACAGAACAAAGTTAGCATTAGTCATAGTCAAACTGAAGCATGAAACATGAAATGCAATCTGCTATGAGAATCATAGAAGCAGAATTTCATACGACAAACTTTACCTGATCGTACGAGCACCTTTCTAAGACCGTACGAGTCAGGATGGGAGCTCGTATGACACTGAAATTTTCCTAAAGGCTCATACGATACAGGATCTCTTGTCGTTCCAACTCACAAAGAATGTCATATTAGGCCAAAAATGAGTTCGTACGAACTTCTAATTCAAACCTGGCAGAGATAAAGAGTTGATGATGTTCAAGAGGCCGAAAATGATGATTCTTGCCCCATGGTGGGTGCCAAAATGTCATGCCTATGAAGTGTATACCTGCAGCTACAACACAAAACACTCAATAGATCATTACAAACATGGTTAATTAATTTAAAGCAAAGAAAGATAAACCATAGCTAATCGATCTATCACCTCCTAGTAAATGTGAGTATGAATTTTTCTCTCAGATCTGGTCATGCAAATTTCAGTGACTTGACTACACTTAAATGGAAGATTTAAATGATAAATGATGCATTTAAGCTAGCAATGATAATGATTAAGCTACATAATTCCATGATTATGCTAGAAAATAAGCTAGATTTAAGCTAAAATTGAACATGATGACAATGCTAAAATGATATTGCTAAGAGCTATATGACTACAGTAATAATGCTTGAATGCAAATGAGATGGGATCATTATTGCTCCAAAATGGGGTCTATTTATAGGATTTCCAAGGCCAGGGGTGAGGTGGCAGGAATCAACGGTCAAGATTAAGTCTGAAGATATCAATGGTGAAATTGGAGGAGGTTGGCAAAGAGGTTGGATAAAAGGGAACATTTGTCATATCTATGGTGACAAGTGTCAAGAGCCTTCTAGAAGAGGTTGGATGAAAGGGAACATTTGTCATCTCTATGGTGACAAGTGTCAAGAGGATTCCAAGAGAGGGGACATGTGGCCCAAGAATGCCATGTGTCTCAAGGGGAGAGTATCCACACCATAAGAGGTTAGGATAAGGAGGTTAGGATGTGTAAGCTAAGGTAGGTTTAGTTAAACCCAGGGTTAGATGGAATGGGTTAGGTTAGGAGGTTAGAAGTTAGGAAGCATGTGGGTAATTTGAATTTAGAAATTCAAATAGTAGGAAAAGGCTAATTAATCTCAACAACTCATAAATTGATTTGTTTTAATTAATTAGAAGATTAGAAGAAATGATTTTAAATGGGGAGGGATTAATTAATTTGAACTAATTAATCAAAGGGGCTATTGAAATGAACCTATTAAATAAATCCTTAGATTTATTAATAAGTAGATGAAAAGGAGAATTTAATCAAATTCCTGATGGATTCAATTAAATTAGGGAGGGGGATTAATTAAATAATTGCTTATTCAATTAATTATCTTCAGACCATTTTTAGGTGTATACAATTTGTGGTTATTTATTTAATTGATGATTGATGAGATTTAATTATTTTAATGATTTGATTATTTATTATTTCATGGTTAATCTATAATTTATTTATTTATTTGAAGATTATCAATTACTTGGTATTATTTATTATTTTGATTTATTGTTGAAATAATCTATTTATTATTTATTTATTTATTGTTGTTGAATCTCATTTAATTATTAATTATTATCGATTTTTTATTTATTGGCTTTATTAATTTATTTATTGTTTTTGATAAAGATAATCAAGTTTTACAGGGACCTGAAACCCAGAGTATTACAAACCAAGGCAAGCAACCAACCAGACCAAAAACTAAGCAGAATAGGGGACAAACCCCACACAGATCGAAAGCCAAAAAACAAAAAAAGTTGAACCAAAAAACAGGGCAAAGCACTCAACTAAGAGAGTGCATCAATTAAGTATTTTTCTGAATAATACATTAATTTTCTCCAAATCCTCCATGATGAATTTGGAGGTTCCCTGGTCCTGGTTTTGACTCTTGGTTCTAGTACAAGGACCTGAGCTGTTCTTCCCACAAGAAACACTCTGTCCACCCTCCAAAGCAATCTTTTTCTACTTTTTCCCCAAGGGAGGTGTTGGATCCTTAAAATTTTTAAGGTTCCAGATTCATACTAGGAAGCAAATCTCTCTCTGCAATTATTGAGATCAAGTATGTATTCCACTCCGAGTTCCCTGCAACCTACTTTGATGAATGAACAAGGTGGTGGATTTATAGGTTTCAAACTTGTTAGGTCCCGGAGACAACTGAGAGGAGGGGGGTGAATCAGTTGTCAAATAAATTCAAACCAAAAACTTATTAACCAACTTAATGCTTAATACCGGTAAACCAGTTAAGTATGCCGGTAGACAGTGTTAACAGTAAATTGCCATACCGGTAAGAATTAATGCATGAAACATAAACACAAAGTCATCCACAACACATGACACCAAATATTTGTACGTGGAAACCCTATAAGGGGAAAAACCACGGTGGGAAACCTTACCCACAATCAGATTATACTACTACAGATAGTAAGTGTACAAAGAGGAGTTTGCACATGCAGAAAGGCCAACAGCCTAGAGCTCATTGCTCAATCACAAATGGGAGTCACACTGACTACAGTTGGATGGTTAAATCCAATAAGAA
Source organism: Cryptomeria japonica (assembly GCF_030272615.1). NCBI lineage: Eukaryota > Viridiplantae > Streptophyta > Pinopsida > Cupressales > Cupressaceae > Cryptomeria > Cryptomeria japonica. The sequence continues at coordinate 373,876,241 of NC_081408.1, read as the reverse complement.
TGTACTATACAAAATCACATCTTTATATGCTGAATTCAGTACCGATGTAATGCTGATATGCTTCTACAAAAACCTAACTTCACCTTCAGATGATGTCTACTTGTATACCTCTGCTTGATCTCGCATATATCTTCACTCAAATCTTATTTGCATTCCACACTTGATCTTACAAATAAGATCTTACATTTATACCATACCCTAAGACCAATTTTAGTAGGTCGGCTCTACAAGATATTACAATGAAAACATTTTACAAATAATATAATATCCGATGCAATAATTGATTAAACATGTTGGCTTAATGCATTTACAACAATAATAAATCATCTCCATAGCATGCCATGTTGATCTGGAAAAGATAAACCTGCTGGTGTAACCCTAGATAACCTGGACCTATTTGCCGGTAAAAGCAAATATGCAAATAAGATTATATCAATGATTATTACTTCAAAATAAAGTGTCCACATGATGTCTTCGACATTACCAAGTGTCTTCCATGTCATTCCAGGTACCGGTAAACAATATATCCTAGCGGTGAACCATATACTAGTAACTGTTGCACAGTTTACTGTTTGCCGGTGAATGTTGCTAGATCTCCAAAGTAGGTGTATTTAGTAGGTGTTGACATCAATGACAAAACCATACCAAAATACCAACAAAACCTTCATCAACCCATCTGATATGTTTTTGAAAGCAAGACCAAAGGCAGTTTTCAAATGTTTACGCTAGTGAAATTTTCAAAAATGAAAAGTTGTCAACTTTGGTGATTAAAATATTTGCACTCAGTAATGATCTCAAGAAACTGGTTGGTGAAATGTTTTTGGGTATATGAGATTAATACCCTAAGTGATTTCGCAAGGATCAGAGAAGTTTTGATATGCTTTTTAATTGTTTCCTCACTGACCCTGACATAAAAATGCATCGGAAAAAAGTTTTGAATTTGAACAATTGGAGGACAACCCACCTAATATTTTTATGTCAATTACTTCCAATTTAATTTTGACAAAGATCAGAGTTCGTTTGATGTATTAATTTATAATTTATATTGCCTGCGACTAGCTCCAACAGACCAGTTTACAAAGCAAGTACCAAAATTTGGTGAGTTAATTGAAATTTGAAATAAAACCCATGTTTTATTTAAATTATGATAACTTTTGGCCAAGTTTAGTGGTAATCAGATGTCTGGTTAGTCGGCAATGAAACTACACCAGAATGAGCCACAAGAAAAATTAATTTTTTTTAGTTTTTTGCATAGTTTGAAGCAATTTGCAAAAGGAAATACTGGGTTTATCTCAAAAGGAATAAGGTGCCAATATTACATGGGAAGAATAAATTTCTTGAGTCATTTTAATAAATGATTTAAGAATGTATATTATGAAAGTATCTTTTGAGAAACATATAGTTGATCTTTTAAATAAGAGACTAAATATATTGCAAAGGAAGTAATGAATTTTATTTCCACAAGGCACTTGTTGTATCCAACCAATTTGGTCTCAACTTTGTTGCTCATTAGCGAGGATTTTGTGTTACTAAGATTGCAAGTTATAGGGTTACAGAGGAGTTGAAAGGTAATCCACATAAATCATTGGCAATTCAAGATGCAAACATTATGGATAATGACAGGCAACATCTCTGAATTTGCCAAAGGAATAAATACATCCTTGAGACACTATGCATTGTGTTTTCAAAATGAAGAATATAATGTGCAGCTCCACTTTGCGAGATAATAATAATCCAACAATTGAGAATGCATTTGAATCATTGGCTGCTCGGACAATGTCATAGGCTGAATACAAATCAATTGGAGCAGTTTAATACATATCAACTAGAGAAGTTTCAGAATCGTCAAGCTTTTATCATCATAGACTTGCCCTGGAGTTCTACACATATTTGACGTCTCCAATAAGATGATATGCTGACATTGTTGTGCATCGGATGTTTGTTGCATCATGTTCAAGCACCATTTCTAGCCAGGGATCTGTGAACAAAAAGAATATTTGATGATTCAAGTGTTTGACTATGATTATGCATCAGTCGATGATAGTTCTGGTTTCACAACAATACCCGTAGCACAAGTGGTATCTGCATATATAAAAGTGGTCTTTGTGAACCCATATCATACAAGGTAGAAATGGAATTGCTAGTGGTCCAATAGATTATGCACGACTTTCACAGATTATGTTAACTGCCCATGCTCAAGGTTTTCTTTGTAAGAGAGAAACAAATGCCAGAGAAGGAGGAATTTAGTGCCTGGTTGTCAGAGTTTCAATTCATGTGAACTGAGCTTCAACCAATCCAATTGTTCTGGATGAAGAGACGATAGTGGAAGAGAAGTTACAGTAGAGCAGCATGAAGAGTATTATTCAACCATTTCAATGCTCACCGTATTTAGATCATTTATGGAATTCTTATTGCAAACCACCACCCGCAGCCCTAACCCTATCGGGTGTCGGTAGTAGTTAGAATACAACACTCCGATGAATAAGAGCTACTCCGATGGAGTTATCACACATCGGGGTAGGTGGAAATGATATCCCCCGACATTGAAAGTTACCTCGATGAAGATATCCAAAGACGAGGAGTTTTCATCGGGCATCGACATAACATTTTTTGCCCTCTTCCGATGCCTGATGAGTTCCGATGAAGATCATTAAGGTAAAGAATTTTAATTTTTAATTTGGTTATTAGGTGAGTATGAAAATATTTCGTTTGCACCTTCTAGGGTAATAATTTATATTTTCCCGAAATCCTTTCTAAGTAATGTTTTTATTCTTGATCTTTTAATGAAATATTTTCAAAGATCACTAATTAAGCATGTATATTGGAGAATTTTTAGGATCATCAAAGGTATTTTTTATTTTTATTTTTATTTATTTACATCCTGTAATCATTACAGTGATTTATTGAAAGCATTTTGTCCCATATTGATCACAATATTTTTCTAGGACAAAGTTTGTTTTCACTAGTTATATTTTAGGGATTATTTATCAAAGATGTTATATTTAAATATCCCTAATGTATAATTTTATTTACCAATAACTGATTATGCCATCTTGGGTGTAGATTGATTTTATTTATCTTTCCCCGGACAAGGAGTATTTTTCACCAAAAGTTTAATTTAATGATTTACATTATCATTATCTTTAAAATGGCATTTTCGTTTTGTAAATAATATTCCAATATTTATTTTTAATATCCAATGAAAATTAAAAATAAGATATTTTGTTAAAAGGATGAAGGAATATTATGTTCTTAAATGCATATTAAAAATCATAATATGTTTTGATCATTCTCTTATAAATACTTTTACCCTTTGAATCATTAAATTTATTATATGTTAGGGTAAGTATTATTAAGAGATTAAAGTAGAAATATTATAATTACAAAGAAACATTTTATTAAAAGAGAAAATGCATTTGTGTTTCTTTTATACAAATGATAATGATAGATAGTATTTTGTATTTTGAGTGTTATGAAGCCATCTTTTCATGTGATATTTACCCTAAGTCAATATATTGAAAATGTTTACTCTAGGGTAAGATAATATTTCCAAAAGGAATGATATATTTACATCATATACTAATGGTTGGATTGGTTTTTTTTGCAAGTATATATCCCATATGATAAAGTATCCTTGAGAGAATTGGAGTTGCCCTACAAATGTGAAAATAAATTCTCATCACATGGTTGGAATATTTGTTCACAGATATCATTTTTAAGGGAAGTATTTTCTTTTATATTTGATATAAAAATCTTTTACCTTATATTAAAAAACTATTATTAGGGTAAATTATTATCTTATATCAATGGATGCTATATTTGCAAATTATTTTCTTAAAGGATTGAAATACTTTGATTTAAATGAATTATTTTAAACAAGTATTGATTCTTCAAATTAAAACCTAATTGAAGGTTAGATATATTTAATGTTTAAATCAAGGGATTTGATTGGTCTATCTTGTGTGCATGATATATTAGGAAGATGATGAATATCTATCGAGGAATTTTATCAAGGCGGAGAATAAAAAAGCACATTATTAAAGCATCATTTAGTATTTTTAGGGTTCTCATTTTTAAATTTTTTTTAAACCAAAGGGTGTGTCCTTTGGAAGGAAACTGTCTGTAACTCCCTTATGTGTATGAAAGGGTGTGTCCTTTCATATATGCCTTTTGATTTACATACTTATAGGGAGTCATTTTATATCAAAAAGGGGAGAAATAGAGGGAAATGCTGCAAGGAAGGACTGCAAGTTATATGTATTAGGGAAGTCTATAGGAAGAAGAAGTATCTTTTTGTGCAAATAGACTGTAATGGAGTATCTTCAAGTGCAACTTGTGTATGCAATCATTTCCTCAAGATTAATATACAAGGTTCATTGTTTCTTTTCTAAATATTGTGCATACTTTTGTGTTGATGAGTTATCTTTGTCCTCTTGATAAATCTGTCATTTGATTTTCTATGATGTACCATCACATGCTATTACATTAAATGTGAGATTGGGTTTTCATTGTTTGTGTAACACATACTGAAACCTTCATAGTTGATGATTAATATTATCTCTGGAGTTGATAAGATCTCTTGTCCACAAAGTGTCATAAATATCCCTGGATAGAGGCACTGGTCTGTAATTTATCTTTTAAGGTCCTGGTTTGTTATGCATTTAAGGTCCTTGATAGATAAACATTCTTCCCAAACCCTATATGAACTGATCTTTTCATATTTCTTTTAAGTTCCGAAAGCATCTTATTCTCAAGATACAATCATAATCATTTTCATTTCTTTTCAAAAGCATTCACTTAAAGCACATAATAAAGCATAATTACAGAACAATCATTTGCTAGTTTTTCATTTGCTAACCATAAATCTTAAATCCACTTTAAATAACTCTTTTGGTGCTTGAGAGGGCTCGAGGTATACCCACCTGGGTTTAGTGGAGCCTTACGTGTAGAGGGATTTGGTCTTTTACCATCCCTGTTCGTTGGCCAAGGCTAGTTGGATCAGTTAAGGGCTTGGCAAATCCTTAAGTTTTCCAATTTGTGGTTTTGGGAACCAACAGGAGGGTCACTGGTGATGGTCCTGGTTCTATAATCAATCATCATGGAATTATTTTTTTCCAAACCATTAGCACTATTTTTCATCATCTGCCTACTAATTTCCACCAGATTGTTCAGGTTTTCCTTGATCTCACTCACATCCTCTTCCAGCTTCTCAATTCTGCACTCTTGGTCAACCTTCATAGTTTCCACATACCGAGAAATTTTCTAGATCATACTCATGATCTTCTAAGTTTTATTGGGCCCAGGGGATTAATTTATTTATTGTTATTTGTGATTTATTTTTATATTTTTAATTAGGATTCCTATTTCTAAGGCTTTAATGTGTTTTTACAAGTTTATATTGTTGGTAATTGCAATTGTATTTATATTTACCTACACTTACATATGATTGGCAAAATTTTCATCGGTAGGTAGATTATATTGAGGAAATAGTATATGCCTCGAATCTATACAAGATAGGTAAATAATATAGTTTTTAGAATATTCTCATTGGTCGGATTTCAATATAGTTTTGGTGTTTAATTTTTGTATTTATTTGGCTTCCTATGCATTCACGGGGGTTGGAAATTTTTTTTGGGAGTTTGAAGATTTGGATTTTGGAGACTTTGCATTTTTCTTTGGATTGGATTGCTGAAGGTTCTTTGCAGGATTTTGGATTGCGCTTTCAGATTTTTTATTGTTTCTGTTAGACTGTTCAAATAATCGAAAGACAACTAAGAGGGGGGGGGGGTGAATTAGTTGTCACTGGATTACGAGAACCTTAAGCAATTAAAACTTAAATACCTGAACATATAAGATCAATACTAGAGTGCATAAGCCAATTACCGAAATAGCAGATTTACCAATTAACCACAAGCAACAATTAGAGAATAAATACCATCCACATGATACCAAGATTTGTACGTGGAAAACTCGGTAAAGGGGAAAATCACGTGATAAGCCTACCCATAGTCAGATAATACATCTGCCGTAAGCATGTGATTACAAATGAGGGGCCTGCACTTGCAAGAAGGACAACAACCTAGAGAATACTGCTCATTACAAAAGGAGTCTCATAGACTACATACAAATCCAAACTATAATCCGGAAGAAGAAATGAACTGAAATGATAACATCTCCTATGCCTGAGTACAGTTCTGGTTAATCTCAATACTAGAGGACTAAATCCTCTTACATAAACCCAACTTGATCACCAATGTTCAACCAAATCCTCTACATAAATGATTATTACATTATTCACTCCTATACAATATCCATTCCCTTATATATATGATCTACAATGAGATCTTACATCATATATATACAAACCGTCAACCACAAATAGTAAGGTCGACCACCAGACAATAAAGAAATTACATAATTACAAAACATATCAGCCTGAGACCAAACAAACAATATCCAACCCATAAGACATCCAGGAAACACATCAAAAAGTCAAATCAACACGTTACTTTAAGTCAATCCATAACCTAGATAATACCAGACCCAAATTAGGTCCACGTGTGCTAAAACAATGATCCCAATCAACCAAGTCTCTAAAATGATCACCATCAGCATCCTGAATCTCTACTAGAAGCCACACCAACACCACTTATGTATAACATCAAAAGATCTTCAACAAAGCTCTATCAGTGAAACTCTCATCGGATCAATAAACCAAGCTTACTAGCATACAAGATAGTATCCGATCACAAAATTAAAACCAACTAACTAAACATGAATCTGAGTAGGATGAATAGCAGATCTAATCCAATTCCATAAGCCAAAACATACCGGAGCATAACAGATCATCATGATCTAATCCAACTAGAAACCAGACAACCTACCGGGACCAGAAGGATACCGGTAAAGCAACCAAAACAACTAGTGTTGAAATCAATGATAAAACATCAATGCAACACATAATAAATTCCTCCAAATGGCCATCAATCTCCCCCTTTAGCATTCATGGAAACACTAGATGTGAAAAACATCTAAGTGCCAAGAAATGCCAAATGAACCTTCCATAAAGAATATAGAAACAAAGAATATAGCAATCATCCAAGTGCCAAAAAATGCCAAACAAATCTTCATCAAGATCCCCATTCAAAAAAGAACACTTAACATCCATCTAATAAACCTTGTAGTTTTAATGTGTAGCACAGGCAATAAATAATCTTACAGCTTCAATCCTAGCTACAGGTGCAAAAGTTTCACCATAATCAATTCCTTCCTTTTAACAATATCCTTTACAAACCAATCTAGCTTTATTCCTTACAACTTGTCCATCTTCATTTAATTTATTCCTAAAAACCCATTTAGTTCCAATAACATTCTTATTTTTAGGTCAGGGAAGTAAAATGCATGTGTTATTCTTCTCTATCTGATCTAATTCTTCTTCCATAGCTTTCATCCAACATTCATCTTTACATGCTTCAATTATTGATACCGGTTCAACTTGAGAAATTAAACATACCTCATTAGCTGTCAATCTCCTTCTTGTCATCACTCCATTGTTCTTATCCCCAATGATCTGATCTTTTGAATGATTCAACCTTACATACCTAGGAGTCTTTTGATTCTCTGTTCCTCTTTCCTATTCTTCAGTTACTATTGAATTTTTTGATACCTCCGAAGTAACTGGTTCAACACTATGTTCTCGTAAAGGTGTTACCAATTCAGTTATGATCATTTCCACTACTGGTTCTTGCTCATAAACTCTTATTTGACTTCTATTCAACTCATCCACCTTGACATTAGCGCTCTCCACAATTCTCTGCAATATTTTGTTATAACATCAATATGCTTTGCTTTCATTAAAATAACCAAGAAATATTCCTTCATCACATCTAGGATCAAATTTGCCAATGAAATCACCTCTCCTAATATAACATTTACTACAAAATATTCTGAAATACTTAACTGTAGGTGTATTGCCGAACTATAATTCATAAGGTGTCTTACTAGTTTCCCCTTTGATATGTACTCTGCTGAATGTATAAATTGTAGTGCTCATTGCTTCTCTCTAGTGGATATGAGGTAGATTAGCTTCCATCATCATGGTTCTAGCAGCATCCAAGATAGTTTTGTTCTTCCTTTCCACAACTCCATTTTGTTGAGGTGTTCGAGGAGCAGAAAATTGTCTACTTATGCCATGCTTCTCACAAAAGTTATTAAACTCACCGAATGTGAATTCTCCACCATGATCTGGCCTTAAGCATTTAATATTCAATCCTCTCTCAGTTTCAACTTTATCTTGAAAGATTTTTAACTTTTCAAAAGCCTCAGATTTCTCCCTTAAAAAAGTAACCCACGTCATTCTAGAATAATAATCAACGATTAGCATGAACTATCTATCACCTTGAAAGCTTTTAATTCTAGTAGGGCCACATAAATCAATATGAATAAGATCAAGAACATCATTATATTTGTCTTGTATAATATTTAAATAGGTTCTGACCTATTTTCCCATTTGACATTCTTTACATACCAGATTATAGGGCTTCACAATCTTATGTATATCTCTAACTGCCTTAGTTGAACTGATCTTTCATATGTGATGGGAATGGGATTGGGATAGACTAGCCTAGTCTATGCTCTTTGATCCTCTCCTTGGATCACTAGGTGTTCCAACCACTCCCTAGGGTCTCTAGGTCTTCCCTTGCTTGTGGGATCCCCTGACCTTGCCCAATCCACCCACCAACAACATGTGATTCTTCTCCTAAGCTCTCACCTACTCACAAGCTTCAAAAACCCTTACATAGGCTAATAAGGGTTTAACTCTTCCTACACCTTCTCAGGTCCTAGCAAGGATAGGATAGGTATTTGACATGTTTCTCCAACCACTCATGTGCCCCCAAGAGGTTTTGACATTCCTTCTTGTTACCGATTTCACAATTTTGCTTTTTTCCTACAAAATAGGGCTACAAGGAATGAGCCCTTATTAGGCCTCCATTCCAGACTTTTAGGGCTTCCTCTTGCAAAAAATGCCAAAAATTGTAAAAATTCCCAAAGGGACTACTATTCATTTATCAAAGGCTCAAGGATTTTCCTAGTTTTGGGCCCCCAAGTGTCCGTACACTGCCCTAGGTGAAATTAAGGGTTTTAAAGGGTTTTTAAGGGTTTTTTAGGCCTGCCAGGGTCATAGAGTTGGTTTGCTGTCTTCACCACCTTTTTTGGATTGGTGGAAGCTCCTCCTTCTCACAAATTATGCTCCACACATCCCTCTTTAACTCCTCCAAAGGGTGCCTCCTTCCTTGTCCTTCCTTGCTCTCATAGACCTCTACAACCTTGACCCTTCCTAGTCGGGCACAAACCAGTCTCGTCTAGGAGTGGGTTTTTGAAAGGCTTTCTTGCATTCTCCAGGGCCCTGCTTCCTCTAAGATACTGTACAGGGTCTATACTCCTATACCCCATGGTTTCATGGTGTTTCCACAATGGGGATAGGAGTTACCAACCCATTTTCTCAAAGCAGTCCAAAATTGGACAGTGAAGAGGTAATTACAAAATATTTACAAAGCACACAACACCTGCAAAACAAAACCTAATCTAAATGCTCAAAATAAAAGTATAAACACTATACAAGACTCTCAACATATTTTATTTTCCAGAACAATCCATTATCAATCCTTTTATGCTCCATTTGTGCCGACTAGCAACAAAAAAACCAGTCACAGTCAAGGTGTTTTTCCTTTGGCCATACAATCTGACATCTTGTTGGCATTATAATAGACAAGAAGAAGGTTGGCATTCCAATTAAAATGAGAGATTTTTGGCATTTCAACAAGGATATTGAGAAGGTTGTTGATGACTATGGATATAACTGATTAAGGATGATTATTGTCTTAATATTATTATTTTGTCATTGATGTCAAGAAATTGATTTTCTAATTCAGTATGATGTTGCCATATCTTAAGAAGTATGATTTGATGAGTATAAAGATGTCGGTAAAAGACACAGAAAGAATATGATGAATAAGGGGATAAGTTATTCAATGGGCAACTATTACCGAGTTAGACAATGATGAGATCATGATGTTTAGATTGTTTTGATATCCTACATATGCTATTGTTTGAAAGGTTAATACTATACTATGTTACCGAGCAAAGAACCTAGTCGGTAAACCCTAAGGAACCTAGTCGGTAAACCCTAAGGTTATCGCTATCAGTTAATGAAGGCAGAATGTCTACCGAGTGAAGTTTAGTATTTACTGAGTTACAACCGAGCTATAATAGAATGCATTAAATTTTTACATGTGATTTTTAATGAAGGAAGCTGATGAGCTGGAGTGAATTAAATGATTGGTAAGCCATGTATGAAGATTGTTAAAGAATCTATGGTAAAGAAAGATCGGCAAGAAGATCTACGCTCAGATTGAACTGCAATACCCTAACACAAGTTCCAAGGTGAAAATGCAAGTTCCAAGGCGGGGTAAAACGTTTTCAGATCGAAGGATACATTGAACCTAGACAAGATTGAAGATCTGATGGCTATGATTGATCATGGGAAATGTGATCAAGGAGATTAAGCGGTTAGAAAATTGTTTATAAATAGGAAACTATTGATAAACAATGTATGCGAGCAAGTGTATGCACAGGGATGCTACATAGTGATTACCGAGCATAGAAGCTTGAAGACCTATTTTGATAACAAAGTATAGAGCCCAGCAAAGGGACAAGATAAGTCCTATGAATTGATTGTATTGAGAAAATAAGAATCTTCTTTAGCATTTTTAGATGTGAAGTTGCAAACATATTTTTATTATTGTTATTTTGAGAAGTAGTAGAAAATCTCTTAACCGAGTGGACTTAACAGTCTTATTTGTAAATCCTCTAGCAAGGTGACATTCTGATTGAGTGTTTGAAATCCTTTAACAAGGTCACTTCTAACAAAGTGAAGATCCTAACAGATCTGAGGGAAATCCCTTAACCAGGTCACATCTAGCAATGTGTTTGTAATCTTTAACAGGATTTGCTTTTAACCGAGCATACTCTAGAAGAGTATATTTCTTAGTGGGTCCGAAATCCCATAGTGGTTTTTCCCTATTTGGGTTTCCACGTTAAATCTGGTGTTATGAGGTTTATATTGTTCATATGCTTTTGAGTTTGCATGTTTGATAGTTTTGGTTATATGATTGATATATATGCTATCGAGGTTGAATCTGATGTTTTTATGGATGATTAAGTTTGTATGATTCACCCCCCCTCATCTTGTTGGCTATTGGATCTGTACTTACATTAAGTATCAGAACTATCACATCTCACCCATCATTTTAGGGTTTGCAATAATATATAATGTCTTTGCCTCAGTTTTTGTGCCCAAGTTAGGGTTCCTAATGCCAAGCTAAGGTTATGACCAATTTGGTGGAAAAGTTGCATGACAACTTTGAAAAGTTGTCATGCAACTTTTTGCAACTTTTAAGCAACTTTTGTAATGTTGCTTTTCTTGGCTTTTAGGCCTTTATTAGGCTATCCTCTGGACACAACCATTGCAAAAGGACCCCAAACTCATCAATAGGCTCACATTCCCTCAACTCCAAGAGAAAACTAAACCTAGACTTGTGAACCTAGGACCTAAACTAGGACCTAAACAAAACCAATGAGCTCTTGGCTCTTATTATATTTACATGGCTTCATAAAGAAGCAAAATCACAACAAAATCAAATGGTGGGAGCCCTTAGAAGGGTGCTCCTACAACAAAATGCAATCAAAATTCACATGACATAACATTTTATGCCATAAACAACTCTCATCAATTTGTGCAATCAAACATGTCTTCTCACCAAAATTTAAATGAAAGATATTACCTTTTATCCGAGTACTAGTTGCAATCTCCAATCAAGATCTATTAATGTTTTTGCATTTTCCATCCTTGAATTGTAATTGAAATCCCTTATCCACCAATTGTCCTACACTCAAAATATTATGCCTTAAACCTTCAACATAATAAACATTATCAATATTGTGCTTACCATTTGATGATATAGTTCATTTTCCTCTGATCATACATGCTTTGTCATCTCCAAATCTAACCAGACAGCCATAAAATTCTTGCAAAGATAGAAACTTCATTTTATCTCCAGTCATATGATGTGAACATCCATTGTCAATTACCCATTCATCCTTATCTTCTATTTTAGCAGCAAGGGCCTTTTCCTCAGGTACATTCTCTTCTAGTGACAGATCATCTTCCTTGATAGCCAAGAACACCCATTCCTTTCCATTGCCAAAACCACTAGCAGAGTCTTGTGTCAGCTCATCCTCAGAATCAGTCACACCTTCCTCATTTGCAATGTAGCATGATTTATCTATGTTTTTCCTGTACTTATACTTTTTCTGATATCTAGGGTTATGCTTAAAATATCTTCTAGCTCTTTCTTCAAATCTTGAATTCCTTTTAGGACATCTAGATGCAAAATAACCTATCTTATTACATGCAAAACATTTAAAAGGTGCTTTTCCTTCATACTTACTTCCTACCAGTCCTTTACGTACTCTTCTAGCAAATAGGGCTTCGAGTTGCTCAAATTCTTCATCTTCTCTCTTCATATCATCCAATTATTTTGCATACAAAGATTTCCAATCTTACTTGGTAGTTGATGATGCATGAAAAGCATGTTCAGACTTCACAGCTCTAGAAGGTCCAAATTCTTCAAGCTCAAAAGCAGATAATTTCCTAACCAAGGTATGTCTATTGAGAAAAGTATTAGCCATTGTTCTGAATTCATTAATTGTAGTAGCCTTCATCTTATAAGCCAGTGGAAAAGCTCTCAGAACTTTAGAAACTATTTCATCTTCACTAAGACATCCACCACAACATTGAATTCCCATCACAATGTCATTTACCCTTTCCATGAATTTATTAATCCTTTCATCTTCTTCCATCTTCAATTTTTCATATCTCACCCGGTAACCATCAAGTTTACCAATCTTAATAGTAGGGTCACCTTCATTAAGAGTCTCCAACTTATCCCATATAGTCTTTGTTGTTGATTTGTTAGTTAATCACATTATTTGCTGATTAGAAACTATTTCATCTTCACTAAGACATCCACCACAACATTGAATTCCCATCACAATGTCATTTACCCTTTCCATGAATGTAGTAATCCTTTCATCTTCTTCCATATTCAATTTTTCATATCTCATCTGGTAACCATCGAGTTTACCAATCTTAATAGTAGGGTCACCTTCATTAAGAGTCTCCAACTTATCCCATATAGTCTTTGTTGTTGATTTGTTAGTTAATCACATTATTTGCTGATTAGAAACTATTTCATCTTCACTAAGACATCCACCACAACATTGAATTCCCATCACAATGTCATTTACCCTTTCCATGAATGTAGTAATCCTTTCATCTTCTTCCATCTTCAATTTTTCATATCTCATCTGGTAACCATCAAGTTTACCAATCTTAATAGTAGGGTCACCTTCATTAAGAGTCTCCAACTTATCCCATATAGTCTTTGTTGTTGATTTTTTAGTTAATCACATTATTTGCTGATCAGAAAGAGCACACAAGAGGGCTTCTCTAGCTCTATAATCATTCTCAAGCTCCTTATCCAAGTTTTTCGAAGGAGGATTGAAAGATACCGTATTAAAAGGTGTTAAACCATTCTCTGTGATTTCCCAAATTTCCTTACCAAGATATCTCAGATGAGTCTCCATCTGAATCATCCATACTCTGTAATTTGTTCCACCAAGCCTAGGAATATCTCTTTGAAAGATAGAAGCAGATGAGCTAGATGAAATTGAATTGTTAGTCATCATAGGATCTTCCTCAAGTGGTTAAGCCTCTACAAAGAGAACCAAAGCTCTGGTACCAATTGTTAGACAATTCAAATAACTGGAAGACAACTGAGAGGGGGGTGAATCAGTTGTCACCAAATTACAAGAACCTTAGGCAATTAAAACTTAAATACTCAAACATATAAGATCAATACTGGAATACATAGACCAATTACCGAAATAGCATATATACCAATTAACCAAAATCAACAAATAGAGAATAAATACCATCCATATGACACCAATATTTGTATGTTGAAAACCCAGTAAAGGGAAAAACCATAGTAGGAAGCTTACCCATAGTCAGATAATACTTCTACAGTAAGTATGTGATTACATATGAGGGGCCTACAATTGCAGGAAGACCATCAACCTAGATCACACTGCTCATTACAAAAGGAGTCTCACTGACTACATACAAATCCGGACTACAATCCAAAAGAAGGAATGAACTGCAATGATAACATCTCCTATGCCTGAGTACATTTCTAGTTAAGCTAAATATTGGAGGAATAAATCCTCTTACATAAACCCAACTCGATCACCAATGATCGACCAAATCCTCTGCATGAATGATTATTACATTATTCGCTCCTATACCATATCCATTCCCTTACATATATGATCTACAATGAGATCTTACATCATATATATACAAACTCTCAATGTTAAACAATAAGGTTGGCCACTAGATAATAAAGCAATTACATAATTACCAAACAAACAATATCCAACCCATAAGACATCTTGAAAACACATCAAAAAGTCCAATGAACATGTTACATTAAGACAGTCCATAACCTAGATAATACCAGACCCAAATGAGGTCCACACACGCTAAAGCAATTATCCCAATCAACCAAGTCTTGAACATGATAACCATCAGCATCCCAAATCTCTACTAGAAGCCGCACCAACACCACTTATGCATAACATCAAAAGATCTTCAACAAAGATCTGCAAGTGAAACCCTCATCAGATCAACAAACCAAGCTTACCAACATACAAGATAGCATCCAATCACCAAATCAAAAATAACTGAATGAACATGAATTTGAGTAGCATGAATAGTAGATCTAAGCTAGTTCCATAAGCCAAAACATACCAAATCATCATGATCTAATCCAGCCAAAAACTAGACAACCTACTGGGAGCAGAAGGATACCGATAAAGCAGCTAAAACAACTAGTGTTGACATCAATGACAAAACATCAATGCAACACATAATAAATTCATCCAAATAGCCAACAATCTCTCCTTTTGGCATTGATGGCAACACTAGATATGAAAAACATCCAAGTGCCAAGAAATGCAAAATAATTTTCCACAAAGAATATAGCAATGAAGTTATGATCCATACTTTCCCTATAAATAATATCACACCTAAGTTCTACAAATTTCTCCCCCTAATGTATATATCCCTTAAGTTTTTGACATGAATATCTCTCCCCCTTTAACATCAATGCCAAAGATCTAGCATAAATATCAAAGAAAAAATAAAAAACCACTGAATCACAAGGCTAACTACCCCCCCTAAGTAGTAGCATCACCACATAAATCCAGAATGAATAATATTTCTGATAATGCATACCAGACTGATGGCAAATAACATCAATCATTTTTCTGCCAGACGGACAAAAAACCCTAATCTGTCTCTGAGGTACTCAAATGATTCTTTAAGAAAAGGTTTAGTGAAAATATCTGCAATCTTCTCTTTAGTGTTCACATAAACCAAACTAACTTCATTTTCTTCCACCTTCTCCTTCAAAAATTTATATTTGATAGATATGTGCTTTGTCTCAGAGTGAAATACCATATTCTTTGATATGTCTATAGCAGCAGATTTATCATAGTGAATAAATACTGGTCCAATGCAATGTACTTTTATATCCTTCAACATTTTCTTCATCTATTAAAATTGTGTATAGTTAGTACCAACAACAACATACTCAGCTTCAACAGTAGATAAATAAGTACATGATTGTTTCTTGCCAATCCATGAAATAAGTTTCTTTCCAAGAAAGAAATCTCCACTGAAAGTACTTTTCTTGTCATCAACATCACCTTCCCAATCTGCATCTGTATATGCAAATAAAGTAAAGTCATCATCCGTAGGGTACCACAAACCAAATTCAGATGTACCTTGCAAGTATCTAAAAATTCTTTTCACCGCACTCTCATGATTTTCTCTAGGATCACTTTGATATCTTGATGCAATGCAAACAACATTCATTATATCAGGTCTATTCAGAGTCAAATATATCAGACCTCCAATCATAGACTTGTATCTTGTAGGATTTACTGGGGCAAATTCATCTTTCCTTGTCAATTTCTCAATTGTAACCATAGGAGTACTTACCGGTTTAGAGTCTTCCATACCAAATTTCTTCAACAAATCCCTAGCATACTTAGTTTGATAGATGAAAATACCTTTATCATTCTGAGTAATCTGCAAACCTAAGAAAAATTTCATTTCCCCAACCATAGACATTTCCAATTCATTCTCCATAGTTTTAGAAAATTTCATGCACAACTTATCCTCACCTCCAAAACTAATGCCATCAACAAAGACCTCAACAATCAGTATATCATCATCAGTGACTTTATAATATAGATTATTATCAACATTACCTTTAGTAAAACCAAGCTTCAAAATATATTTATCTAACCTTGCATACCAAGCTCTTAGGCGCTTGTTTCAATTCATATAAATCTTTCCTTAACCTTTAAACCATGTTTTTATCATCTGAAAATGAAAAACCATAAGGTTGCTCAATATAAACTTCCTCATCAAGATCCCCATTAAAAAAAGCACACTTAACATCCATCTAATAAACCTTGTAGTTTTTATGTGCAACATAGGCAAGAAATAATCTTACAGCTTCAATCCTAGCTACAGGTGCAAAAGTTTCACCATAATCAATTCCTTCCTTTTAACAATATCCTTTACAAACCAATCTAGCTTTATTCCTTACAACTTGTCCATCTTCATTTAATTTATTCCTAAAAACCCATTTAGTTCCAATAACATTCTTATTTTTAGGTCAGGGAAGTAAAATGCATGTGTTATTCTTCTCTATCTGATCTAATTCTTCTTCCATAGCTTTCATCCAACATTCATCTTTACATGCTTCAATTACTAGTATCGGTTCAACTTGAGAAATTAAACATACCTCATTAGCTACCAATATCCTTCTTGTCATCACTCAATTGTTCTTATCCCCAATGATCTGATCTTCTGAATGATTCAACCTTACATACCTAGGAGTCTTCTGATTCTCTATTCCTCTTTCTTGTTCTTCAATTACTGTTGAATTTTCTGATATTGCTAGAGTAACTGGTTCAACACTTTGTTCCCGTAAAGGTGTTATCAATCTAGTTATGATCATTTACACTTCCGGTTCTTTCTCATAAACTCTGATTTAACTTCTATTTAGCTCATCCACCTTGACATTAGTGCTCTCCACAATTCTCTGCAATCTTTTGTCATAACATCTATATGCTTTACTTTCATTGGAATAACCAATAAATATTCCTTCATCACATCTATGATCAAATTGGCCAATGAAATCATCTCTCCTGATATATCATTTATTACCAAAGATTCTAAAATACTTAACTGTATGTGTATTGCCAAACCATAATTCATAAGGTGTCTTATTGGTTTCCCCTTTTATATGTACTCCATTGAATGTATAAACTTATGTGCTCACTACTTATCTCCACTAGATATGAGGTAGCTTAGCTTCCATCATCATGGTTCTAGCAGCATCCAAGATAGTTATGTTCTTCCTTTCTACAACTCCATTCTGCTGAGGTGTTCGGGGAGTAGAAAATTGTCTCCTTATGCCATGCTTCTCACAAAAGTTATTAAACTCACCAGATATGAATTCTCCACCATGATTTGACCTTAAGCATTTAATATTCAATCTTGTCTCAATTTCAGATTTAGCTTTAAATATTTTAAAATTTTCAAAAGCCTCAAATTTTTCCCATAGAAAAGTAACCCACATCATTCTAGAATAATCATCAATGATTAGCATGAAATATCTGTCACCTTGAAAGCTTTTAATTCTAGCAGGGCCACACAAATCAGTATGAATAAGATCAAGAACATCATTAGATTTGTCTTGTATAGTCTTAAAATAGGTTTTGACCTATTTTGCCATTTGAAATTCTTTACATACCGGATTATAGTGCTTCACAAGCTTACGTATATCTCTAGCTGCATTACTTGAACTGATCTTTACTATGAAATCAAAATTCACATGACATAGCCTTTTATGCCATAGCCAACTCTCATCAATTTGTGTAATCAAACATGTCTTCTAATTGGAATTCAAATGAAATATATTACCTTTTGTCTGAGTACACGTTGCAATCTCCAATCCAGATCTATTAATGATTTTCCATTTTCCATCCTTGAATTGTAATTGAAAACCCTTATCCACCAATTGTCCTATACTCAAAAGTTTATGCCTTAAACCTTCAACATAATAAACATTATCAGTATTATTCTTACCATCTAATGATATAGTTCCTTTTCCTTTGATCATACATGCTTTGTCATCTCCAAATCTAACCAGATTGCCATCAAATTCTTGCAAAGATAAAAAATTCCTTTTATCTCCAGTCATATGATGTGAACATCCATTGTCAATTACCCATTCATACTTATCTTTAATTTTAGCAGCAAGGGCCTTTTCCTCAAGTAAATTCTCTTCTAGTGCTAGATCATCTTCCTTGAGAGCCAAGAACACCCATTCCTTTCCATTGCGGGAACCACTAGTAGAGCCTTGTGCCAGTTCATCATCAGAATCAGTCACACCTTCCTCATCCATAATATAGCATGATTTATCTTTGTTTTTCCTGTACTTATACTTGTTCTGATATCCAGAGTTGGGATTAAAAGATCTTCTATCTCTTTCTTCAAATTTTGAATTCCTTTCAGTACATCTAGATACAAAATGACATATCTTATTACATGAAAAATATTTAAAAGGTGCTTTTCCTTCATACTTACTTTCTACCCGTCCTTTAGGTACTCTTCTAGAAAATAAGGCTTCAAGTTGTTCAAATTCTTCATCTTTTCTCATCATATCATCAAATTATTTTGCATACAAAGTTTTCTAATCTTGCTTGTTGGTTGATGATGCATGAAAAGCAAGTTCAGACATCACAACTCCAGAAGGTCCAAATTCTTCAATCTCAAAAGAAGATAATTTCCCAACCAAGGTATCTCTATTGACAAAAGTATTAGCCATTGTTCTGAATTCATTAATTGTAGTAGCCTCCATCTTATAAGCCAATGAAAAAGCTCTCAAAACTTTAGAAACTATTTCATCTTCACTAAGAGATCCACCACAACATTGAATTCCCACCACAATCTCATTTACCCTTTTCATGAATGCAGTTATCCTTTCATCTTCTTCCATCTTCAAGTTTTTATATCTCACTCGGAAACCATCAAGTTTAGAAATATTAACAAGGTCACCTTCATTAAGAGTCTCCAACTTATCTCATATAGCCTTTGTTTTTGATTTGTCAGTTAATCACATTATTTGCTGATTAGAAAGTGCACACAAGAGGGCTTCTCTATCTCTACAATAATTCTCAAGCTCCTTGTCCAATTTTTCTAGAGGAGGATTGCTAGATGTTGGATTAAAAGGTGTTACACCATTCTATGTGATTTCCCAAATTTCCTTACTGAGACATCTCAGATCAGTCTCCATCTGAATCTTCCATACTCTGCAATTTGTTCCATCAAGCTTGAGAATATCTCTCAAAAAGATAGCAGCAGATGGACTAGATGAAATTGAACTGTTAGTCACCATAGGATATTTCTCAAGTGGTTAAGATTTTGCAGAGAGGAGCAAAGCTCTGATACTAATTGTTAGACAATTCAAATAACCAAAAGACAACTGAGAGGGGGGGTGAATTAGTTGTCACCAGATTAACAAAACCTTAAGAAATTAAAACTTAAATACCAGAACATATAAGATCAATACCAGAATACATAAACCAATTACAAAAATAGAAAATATACCAATTAACCACAAGCAACAATTAGAGAATAAATACCATCCACATGACACCAAGATTTGTACATGGAAAACCTGGTAAAGGGAAAAACCATGGCGGGAAGCCTACCCACAATCAAAAAGTACTTTTGTAGTAAGTATGTGATTACAAATGAGGGGCCTACACTTGTAGGAAGGACAACAACCTAGAGCACACTTCTCATTCCAAAAGGAGTCTCACTAACTACATACAAATCCATACTAGAATCTGGAAGAAGGAATGAACTGTAATGATAGTATCTCCTATGCCTAAGTATAGTGGTTAATCTCAATACTGGAGGACTAAATCCTCTTACATAAACCCAACTCGATCACCAATAATCGACTAAATCCTCTATATGAATGATTATTACATTATTCACTCCTATACCATATCCATTCCCTTACATATATGATCTATAATGAGATCTTACATCATATATATACAAACCCTCGACCACAAAAAATAAGGTCGGCCACCAAACAATAAAGTAATTACATAATTATAAAACATGTTGTCCTGAGACCAAAGAAACAATATCTAACCCATAAGACTTCTCGGAAACACATTGCAAATTCCAATTAACATGTTACATTAAGCTGGTCCATAACCTAGATAATACCGGACGCAAATTAGGTCTACACACACTAAAGAAATGATCCCAATCAACCAAGTCTTGAACACAATCACCATCAACATCCTGAATCTCTACTAGAAGCCTCACCAACACTACTTATGCATAACATCAAAAGATCTTCAACAAAGCTCTCTCGATGAAACCCTCACCAGATCAACAAACCAAGGTTACCAACATACTAGATAGCATCCGATCACCAAATCAAAACCAACTAATTGAACATGAATCTGAGTAGCATGAATAGAAGATCTAAGCCAATTCCATAAGCCAAAAGATATTGGAGCATACCTAATCATCATGATCTAATCCAACTAGAAACCAGACAACCTACCAAGACCAGAAGGATATCGGTAAAGTAGCCAAAACAACTAGTGTTGACATCAATCACAAAACATCAATGCAACACATAATCAATTCCTCCAAATGGCCAACAATTTCAGCTTTTTCTAGGTTCACTCCCTTTGTTGGCACTTTGCATTTTTAATTCCGGAAAGATTGTTTGTAGTGCCTTGAAAAGATTGCTTGGGTAAGATGTTTTTCGTGATTTGCAGTAGTTTAATTGTTCTTTGATAGTGTAATGGTTTGGGGAAATTGCATTCCAATGATTCTATTTTCTAGAAATTGCATTGCTAGAAGCTCTTTTGTGTTTTCTTTGTGTCTGATCATGTCCATATCCATTATGAATGATGGATCTTAATTCAAAGATTTCAATGGTGTGTTCTTGAGTATTGATTTCAAATCTCCAACTTGATTGAACCTATTTTGGTGTCTTGTTCTTGATTAGTGGCTGAGAGCTCTCTGAGACTCATTGAGTCTGCACCACAAAATGTGTAGATGCTTTCAACAAATTACATTGGTTGCATTTTGTTCCTATTAGAATTCCTTGAGTCTCCTTCTGATATATGCAACTTGTTCTTACTCTCCTTTGATCAATTTAAATCCCTAAACCTCAGTTTTGGCTCTATGGAAGAGGATTTTCTTGATGTGACTTTTTGTAGTGATTCTGTACTTGATATGGATGTTGTCACAGTCAATAATTAGGCCTTATAGACCTTGTGGTTTCAGTATGAGGGCCATTTTCGACCCCTAAGCATTCATGAGTCCTTACCTAAGCATTATGTCTCAGAATTGAATATTTTTCTGCATTTCTCCCAAAAACGCTATAGGATAACCAGAAACATTGTTGTTGTTGGCACTATGGATATGTGAGGCATTGATGTTTTGTCATTAATGCCAACACTAGTTGTTATCGGCAAAAATATTTATACTGGCTGTTATGGATGGTTACTGGCATACAGGTTATCGGTATAAGATATAGTGTTACCGACAGAAGAGATTATTTTGTTGGCACTTTCGACATGTTTGGATTAGTAAAGTATATTGGATTTCATGTGTTATATGCTCCATAAGCATGTTTTGTTCAGTTGGCATTGGATTGATAATTGGATGTTATCATACACACCGGTAAACCCTTACCAGTACTGGTTTAAGGCTTTACCGATAGAGCTTTCATTGAGGAATCATGACAGGATGCACAATTGGTATTGGTGAAGCTTCTTCAAGGATTTCATGGTGTTGAAGATGTTCATTGATCATGCTTCAATTGCTTGAAGACATTGCTTTGGCGTGGTGGACCCAGAATAGGTCTGGTACCTATCTAGGTTATGGACTAATATCATGCTAGTGTGTACTCTACACGTTACCTGGATGATTCGAGATGTTTTATGGATTTGTTATTATTGTTTTAGTCTTAAGTTGACATGGCATATCATTGTAGTAAAGAATTATGTAATGATATAATTATAATATCTTTAGGTGGCCGACCTAATAGGTTTAGGCCTTAGGGTTTGTATAAATAAGAGGTAGAAACTCTTTGTAAATTTTCATGGTTATTGAAAAAGGTCATGGTCAAGGAATGTAATGTGCAAATATTGTAATATCATTCAGGCAAAGGATTTGATTGATCATTGGTGATCAGATTGGTTTCAGAAGAGGATCTAGTCCTTTGGCATTGAGCTTAACCGAGACTATAATCAGGCATAGTAGATGTTATTTCTAGTAGTTCACTCTACTGGATTGTTGTTCATTTATCATGAGAAGGTTGTAGCCTCTTTATAGTTAGTGAGACTCTTTTGTAATGAGCAGTACGCTCTAGGCAGTGTGCCTTCTCGCAAGTGCAAGCCCCTCATTGTAACACATACTTTCTGCAAAAGTATCATTTGACTGTGGGTAGGCTTCCCACCATGGGTTTTCCCTTTCTGGGTTTTCCATGTACAAATCATGGTATTATGTGGTATGATTTCTTTGCATTGATTATCTTCTTAATTGTTAAAGTTGTATTGTCTACTGGTATTTGTTCCTATCGACATCTGTCTGTATCGATACTTGATTTGTTTAAGGTTGTATTATGGATTTAAAGTTATAATCTGTTAACAACTAATTCACCCCCCCTTAATTGTTCACCAGTTATCCTAAAAATTGGTTTCAGAGCTTTGGTCCTCTTTTGCAGAAACTTAACCACTTGAGGTAGATCCTATGGCAGCTAAGACTTCTAATCCACCGACAACTATTTTCAGAAGAGAAATCCCTAAACTTGATGGAACAAATTATGGGATATGGAAAATTCTAATGGAGACTCATCTTAGATGTCTTGGCAAGGATATTTGGGAGATCACTGAGAAAGGATACACACCTTATGATCTGGCATCCAGTGATCCTGCTCCTACAAACCTGGACAAGAATATTAAAAATTATTGTAGAGCTAGAGAAGTCCTCTTGTGTGTACTTATTGATCAAAAGATCATGGGATTGACTGACAAATCATCAGCTAAGGTTATATGGGACAAATTACAAACTCTGAATGAAGGTGACCCTACTATCAAAATTGCTAAACTTGATGGTTACCGGGTAAGGTATGAAAACTTGAAAATGGAAGAAAATGAAAGAATTGTTGTGTTTATGGAAAGAGTAAATGAGATTGTTATGGGAATTCAATGTTGTGGATGATTTCTAAGTGAATATGAAATAGTTTCCAAAGTCTTGAGAGCCCTTCTACCGGCTTAAAAGATGAAGGCAACTAGAATTAATGAGTTAAGAACAATGGCAAACACTTTAGTCAACAGAGACATTCTAATTGGGAAATTATCTGCTTTTGAGCTTGAAGATTTTGGATCCTCTGGAGTGGTAAAGTCCGAACCTGCTTTTCATGTATCATCATCAACATCTACCCACAAAAGTGATTAGAGAGCCCTATATGCAAAAGAATTAGAAGACATGAGGAAAGAAGATGAAGAGCTTGAACAACTTGAAGCCTTATTTGCTAGAAGAGTACCTAAAGGTCCAACTAGAAGTAAGTATGAAGGAAAAGCACCTTTTAAATGTTTTGCATGTAATAAGATTGGTCATTTTGCATCTAGATGTCCTGAAAGGAATGCAAGGTTTGAGGAAAGAGTTAAGAAAATTTTTAAGCCTAACCCAAATAGATATAGATTCAAGAAAAACAAACACTGCTACATAGTAGATGAGGAGGGAGTAACTGATGACTCTGGAGATGAACCGACAAAAGACTCAACTAGTGGATCTGGAAATGGAAAGGAATGGGTGTTCTATGCTTTGAAAGAAGATGAACCAGAACCGGCTATCAAAAATAAAGAGAAGGCCCTAACAGAAAAAGTTGAAGATAAGGATGAATGGGTAACTGATAGTGGATGATCACATCATATGACTGGAGATAAAATAAAAAATTTGTCCCTGCAAGAATACAATGGTGGTCAAGTCAGATTTGGAGATGACAAGGCATGTATGATCAAAGGTAGAGGTATTATTTCTTTGGATGGCAAGCATAACACTAATAATTTCTATTATGTAGAAGGTTTAAGGCATAATATTTTGAGTGTTGGTCAATTAGTTGATAAGGGTTTTCAACTTCAGTTTAAGGATAGGAAATGCAAAATCATTAACAAAACCGGTTTGGAGATTGCAACCGGTATTCAAACAAGAAGTAATATCTTTCACTTGAACACTGGTAATAAGACATGTTTGATTGCTCATATTGATGAGAGTTGGGTATGGCATAAGAGGTTATGTCATGTTAATTTTGATTTTATTGTTAAGATCATTTCAACTAAGGTAGTCAGAGATATACCTAAGATTATGAAGCCTCATAATCCAGTATGTAAGGAATGTCAACTGGGTAAGCAAGTCATAAGTTCTTTTAAAAGCATACATGATAAATCTAATGATGTACTTGATTTTATTCATAGTGACTTATGTGGTCCAGCAAGGACTAGAAGCTTTCAAGGTGATAGGTATTTCATGTTGATTATTGATGACTATTCTAGAATGATGTGGGTGACTTTTCTAAGGGAGAAGTCTGAAGCTTTTGAGAAATTCAAGATCTTTAAAGCGAAGGTTGAAACATAAACTAGATTGAAAATCAAATGTCTAAGATCAGATCATGGCGGTGAGGTCACTTCTCATGAATTTAACAGTTATTGTGAGACACATGGAATCAGGAGATGACTATCTGCACCTAGGACTCCTCAGAAAAATGTAATAGTTGAAAGAAGAATAGATCCATTTTGGATACAGCTAGATCTATGATGATGGAAGCCAAATTACCTCATATCTACTGGAGAGAAGCAGTGAGTATGACAGTCTACACATTGAACATAGTTCACATTAAAGGTGAAACCGGTAAGACCCCTTATGAACTATGGTTTGGACATACACGTACTATTAAGTATTTCAAAATTTTTGGAAGTAAATGTTATATCAAAATAGATGATTCAATTGGAAAGTTTGATCCTAGATGTGATGAAGGGATATTTCTTGGTTATTCAATTCAAAGCAAAGCATATAGATGTTATAACAAAAGATTGTAGAAAATTGTGGAAAGTGCTAATCTGAAAGTGGATGAACAATACAAAAATCATTATATATCATATGACAGGGAACCGGCAATAGAAATGATTATAACTGAACCAATAATACCCCAACCTGTATAGGAAGCTGAAATAGTTACACCGGCACAATCACAAAATTCAACTATGAGTGATGATTAGAGTGGTGAACCTGAAGTTCAAAAGACTCCAAGGTATGTAAGATTAAATCATTCTAAAGATCAAATTATTGGAGATAGGAACAAGGGAGTGATGAAAAGAAGAAAACTAGCAAATGAAGAGGTATGTCTCATTTCTCATGTTGAACTGGCAATTGTTATTGAAGCTTATAAGGATAAACATTGGTTAAAGGCTATGGAAGATGAATTAGATCAAATAGAGAAGAATGAAACTTGGTCTTTAGTCTCTCGACCTAAAAATAAGAATGTTATTGGAACTAAATGGGCTTTTAGAAATAAACTGAATGAGGATGGTCAAGTTATAAGGAACAAGGCTAGATTGGTTTGTAAAGGATATTCTCAAATGGAAGGAATTGATTATGAGACATTTGCACCTATAGCTAGAATTGAAGGTTTTAGACTATTTCTTGCCTATGTAGCTTACAAGAACTATAAGGTTTATCAAATGGATGTCAAATGTGTATTTTTGAATGGAGAGCTTGAGGAAGAAGTTTACATTGAGCAACCTGATGGATTTTCACTAATAAATGACAAAGACATGGTTTGCAGATTGAAGAAAGCTTTATATGGTTTGAAATGGGCTCCTAGAGCTTGGTAAGGTTGGATAAATATCTTTTGAAGCTTGGTTTTACTAAAGGCAATGTTGATAGTAATCTATATTATAAGATCACTGATAATGATATTCTGATTATTGAAGTCTTTGTTGATGATATCATTTTTGGAGGAGAAGATAAACTATGCATGGAATTTGCTAACAACATGAAAAATGAATTTGAAATGTCCATGATTGGTGAGATGAAATATTTCTTAGGTTTGTATATTACTCAAACTAACAAAGGCATTTTTATCTGTCAAACTAAGTATCTGAGGGAATTGTTGAAAAAGTTTGGTATGGAGAATTCCAAACTGGTAAGTAATCCTATGGCTACAAGTGAGAAATTATCTATCAAGGATACTTCTTCACTGGTAAATCTGACAAGGTATAAATCTATGATTGGTGGTCTATTATATCTAACTCAGACTAGACCTGATATTATGAATGTAGTAAGTTTTGTTTCAAGATATCAAAGTAATCCTAAAGAAAATTATGAATGTGTAGTAAAAAGGATATTCCAGTATTTGCAAGGAACAACAGAATATGGCTTATGGTATTCCAGAAATGATGATTTCACTTTATGTACATATATTGACTGAGATTGGGTAGGTGATACTAATGACAAGAAAAACACTTCTGGTGGAGCTTTCTTTCTTGGAAAGAAACTGGTTTCATGGATAAGAAAAAAATAGTAATGCATTTCTTTATCTACTACAGAAGCTGAGCATGTTGCAACAACAACTAGTTGCACTCAAGTTTTGTGGATGAAGCAAATGTTGAAGGATATCAGGGTAAATTATAGTGAACCAATAGTTATCTACTATGACAACTCTGCAACTATTGACATGTCTAAGAATCTGGTATTTCACTCTAAGACTAAGAATATTTCAATAAAGTATAACTTTCTGAAGGACAAGGTAGAAGCAAAGGAAGTCAAATTGGTTTATGTGAACACTAAAGAACAAATTGCAGACATATTCACTAAACTGTTGTCTAAGGAATCATTTGAATACTTGAGAGACAGGTTAGGGGTTTCTGCCCCTTGGGCAAAGACTTGATTGATGAAGTTTGTCATTAGTCTGATATGCATTATCATAAACATTATCCATTCTGGCACTGATGAATGGTGATACTACTTAGGGGGAGTAGTTAGCTTTGAGATTCAGAGGTTTATATCATTGCTTTGATATTTTTGTCAGGTTTCTGCCATTGATGTCAAAGGGGGAGAGATATTGATGTGAAAATAAAAGAAAAGTTGTATACATTGGGGAGATAGATTTTTTCAGATCCTTACAGAGATATCATTCACTAGGGGGGAGATATTGATTGTTGGTTGTCTTCTAGAGGGGGAGACTTACTTAGATGTTTTTTACATCTAGTGTTGCCATCAATGCCAAAGGGGGAGATTGTTGGCACTATGGATATGTGTAGCATTGATGTTTTATCAGGTATATCATTGTATACAACTTTTCTTTTATTTTCACATCAATATCTCTCTTGCAATATCTCTCTTGAATTGAGAAGCATCCAATAGATACTGAAAAATCAATGCCTGTTTTATGTTTTGAAGATAAGAGAGATTGGAGGCCAAATAGTTGCCTTACATATTCCAACAAGATTACTTTGTCATTGCAGTATCTGGGAAGCAACATTGGGTTCCCTTGGAATTTGCTAACCCTAATGTAGGTAGAGTGTGGGTTCTGGATAAACCAACATGCCCACTCTCAGATAATAGCCATGGCCTCCGGGCTAATCCGGTTTCCTATGTCTCCTGTCAATTTAATTATTACTGGAAAAATGAAGGCACCATTAATTCTTTTGAAATGAACCTTTGCATTGGCTAGAGTGAGTTGGGAATAATATTCCCATACCTTCTTTTGTCCTTCCTTATCTCCTAACTGACCCTCTACTTGTAGTCCAGGAAAATTTCCAGCTCTGGCAACCACCCAGATGACATAAGATGTGAAATTTTTTTTTGAGTCTGGTCCACTTCCTTCATTTGTTTGCAAATGTTGTCAGAGAGGATCTACGTCCAATCAAAATATTATTTTCCCATTAGGATAGTGGTCATAAACTGGAACATCCATGGATGGAAATTCTTACAATTAGGCTTGCCAAAGGCCCTACTTAGCATAATAATCAAGTCTCTTTGGGGCTCCTTGAAGTCCGCCTTCAAGATCTTTGTTGCCTTGAGACTTGTTTTCCTCTCTTCTTCTAGCCTTCAAGGCCTCCTCTTCGGTTAAAAGGAATATCTCTTCTCTGGTTGGGATACCAAACATGAACCCCAACATGTCAGGAGACAAGTCTATAACTGTCCTTCCCCATGCATCAGTACACTTTCTAGTGTCCGGGTTGTAGAACTGAGCAATTGTCATTATAAATTCTGGTTCTTGCACTGATTGTGTAAAAATAGTTGCCTCCACTAAGCCTGATCTTTTGATTCTCCTATGTAGGGCCTCCAGTTTGGGCTTATTTAACTGTGTTCTGATATCTTCAATTTCAATATGGCCAATCTCCATGTTGGTAAACCATTTGATTTGATCATCCAACTTTGAAGAGTAGACTTTTCCTTGATAGTGGTACTTCATGGTAGCAGGAAGTCTGTCAATATCTTTGCTTCTTTTGCTAGAAGATGAGTTCATCTAAGTACCTGAACCTGTGAGAAGAAAATGAGGATCAACTCTTTACAAAAAAAACATAAAAAGTTCCTTTACTTCGGGACTCCAAGACTTTGGAGTAGGGAGTTTTTTTTCTTTTTAAAACAGGGTCCATGGCTCCGAGGTTTCGGGGTTGGGGGGTTGGTACTCATGGATGCAGTATGGAACTCTGAGGTTCTGGGTTGGGTAGATAGGCCTTGAACTTGGAACTTCGGGGTTTCGGGGTAAGGTGTTTAAGCTCATCTTGAGATCCTATGGTGCCGACCCAAATAACCAATAGGGGCTTAGTAAAAATATTTATAAAAGGTAGACCTCAGAACTCTGAGGTTCTAGGGTAAGTGGTAGAGCCTCCTGGCAAGGAAATAATTGGGAACTCTAGTACTCGGAGGTTCCAGGGTTACTGATAGGCAAGTTTCAACCAATCCCAGAACTTCAGGGTTCTGGGGTAAGGAAACACAAACCACCCGGAACTCCAAGGTTGGAAAACTAGGGCACACAAGACACGTGAAAAATACAAAAAAAAAAATGAGAAAGAAGAGAAAACAAAAACAAAGAAAAAAAATGACAAGGAAAGAAAATCTAACCTAGAAATGAACAAAAGGGCAAGAAAAACACCTACCTGGTGGATCAAAATGCCCAAGAACATAAAAGGAAGCTTGGCAATTCAGAAGCTCGCAGCTAGGAGGCAAGGAAGAAGGAGCTCTGAATGTACAAATGAATTTTAAAAGTTCATCATTCATTTTTATACCCCCTCCCAAAACCTGTCCGTATGAGCAAATTAAACAGGACCTCGAGACTCTGAGGTCCCGCAATTTTGAGCTCAACAAACAAAACACCAAACAAAATATCCTACCCTGGGACTCTGGGGATCTCGGGTTCTAGGTAGGAAGGCAAGAAAACCAGGATCCACTTAAGGACTCCAGAGTTCTGAGGCAGAACTTGCACACATACTTTGGGACTCCGAGGGTCCAAATTTCTGAGGTAAAGGAACTCAAACACACACAAGACATACATACCTCGGCACTCTGGAACTCTGGGGTTCTGGGGTAAAGAACTTGCAATCAAAAGACACACCTTGCGACTCTGAAACTTTGGAGTTCTGAGGTAAAGGACTAAAACAAAAGAACAAAAAGAGACCTTGGGACTTTAGGACTCTGGAGTTCCGAGGTAAGAACAAAAAGGAAAATAACAAAGAAAAAGAGAGAAACAACAGGCGACCCATATTGTAACACAAGGAAACTAATGGGAAATGGATATGCAAGGCATAACACTACCTCTGGTTCAGTATCTAACTAAACTTCATCATCTTCATCATCAGAATTATCATACTAGTTAATCTGTGGTCGACATCCTTTGTGCATATCTACATCAACTTTTACATGCACACTCTCAACTACTTTTCTTAGTCTTTTATTGTAACATTTGTAGGCCTTGTTGTTAGATGAGTAACGAAGGAAGATTCCTTCATCACTCCTAGAGTCAAAACTTCCTAGACCATCCATATCTTTCTTGATAAAGAACTCGCTTCCAAATACTTTGAAGTATTTTATTGATGGCTTTCGGTCATACCACAACTCATAAGGTGTCATTTTGTTGTTTGTTCTTAATTGAATGTGGTTTAAGGTATATGTAGCTATATGAACATCTTCTTTCCAATATATGTCTGATAGATTGGATTCATTTAACATGGTTCTGGCCATCTCCTTGACTGTCCCGTTCTTCCTTTCTACCACACCATTTTGCTATGGTGTCCTAGGAGCAGAGTATTGCCTTCCAATTCCATGTTTTTCACAATAATCTTCAAATTCATTTGATGTTAACTCTCAACCCCTGTCCGATCTTAGGTACTTTAACCTATACCCACTTTCTTTTTCAACCATCTTTCGAAAGATCTTGAATCTTTCAAATGCTTGTGATTTATCTTGTAGAAAGGTGACCCATGTCATTCTTGAGTAATCATCAATGAAGAGCATAAAATATCTTTCACCTGGAAGTGCTCTTGTCCTAGTTGGACCACACAGATCTGTATGCATAATGTCAAGTGGTCTTCAGTTGTTGTGCTCTTTTATCCTGAAGCTCACTTTAGTTTGCTTACCTTTTACACATTCAATACAAAATATGTTTACCAGTTTGATGATAGGTGGAATATTCCTCACACACCCCTTTTTGTATACTACAACTAGGCTATCAAAATTTATGTGTCCTAATCTTCGGTGTCATATCCAACTTTCATCTGCTTGTCCTAACATACATTGGGACTCATAGCATTCCTTCAGATTATAAACATTTCCACCTATTCTTTTTCCTTCTGCTACAACTTTACCGGTACTCTCTTTCTTTATTTGGCAACTGGTTGAGTCAAAGGCAAATTAGTAACCTTTGTCACACATCTGACTTTCACTCAATAGGTTGTGCTTTAGGCCTTCCACTTAATATACATCTTGTGCCTTCAGTTTTCCATCAATGCTTAGAGTTCCTTTTCCCTTTATTTTGATGAAAGAATTGTCTCAAAACCTTACTGATCCACCATTCCACTCTTCAAGTTTAATAAATTTCTTTTTGTCACTAGTCATGTGGTTTGAATAGCCACTTTCTACCACCCATAGATTTTTCCTTTCAACATGTAAGGCAGTCTGTACTATGAGACTTGATTCTGCCTTTTCCTTTTCTTTCTCAACCCAAACTGGTTTGGTCTCCTTATCAACTGCTATATTGAGCTCAGGTTTAGTTACCAACTCTTGATCTGGATTTGTCTTCTTATGATTGATCTTTCAGTTTTTACAAAACTTTTCTATGTGTCCAAACCCTTGACAGTTATAGCATTTTATATTTTCATTTAAGGGAACATGCTTAAAATTATTGTAGGGGACTGGTTTATTCTTTCTACAATCAAAACTCTTATGACCATATTCATTGCACTGATAATAGATGACATTCATATCCAAGAGTGCATTAAATGGATTTCTACTTTCATAACTCTTGGAGGGCTGATTGATTAGTCTACAGTCGGCTATTCTATGCCCAAATTTGTTACACCAGTAATAGTAACCATGAAAGTTTGGAACATACCGGTTAGGTTGTCTTGGTCCTGAATGGAGTTTCCTCATTGGGGTCTTCCCTTCATTTCTCCTTGGATATGCATGTTGGTACAATAAGTGTGACCTCTGGTTCATTGTTGTATATCGATTTGAGTGGTAGTTTCCAACAACATCCGCATATGTTTTTTTGTTGGTATATTTGCCTATAGTGAATGTCTTCTTTTCTTCACCTTTAATTGAAGAGGTGAACATTATTTCTTTGCCGGATTTATCTTTGTGGGTTGAACTTTGACCTTCTTCAATGCCTAAGCCACTTGTGTCTTTGGATTGCTTCTATTTGCTCAACATCTTATCTAAGGCCTCAGTGCTGCCTTCATACTTGCTCCTTATTTTTATTTCTTCCTTACTTTCTTCAAGCTCCTTTCTGAGCTTTACTATTTATGCTTCCAACTCTTGATGCTCCTTTTCCTTCTTTGTCAGATCAAAGGCTATAGCTTCACATACCCCTTTAGTTTCTTCGAACTACAATTTCAAGTTAGATATAACTTGACTGGACTCATCCAGGGATTACTTCAAGAGATCTTGTTCATCTACAACAACAAGCTTAACCCTCTTGAGTTCTCTTCTTGTTTTACTCAATTCTTTAAGAGAACTAATAAGCTCACACTCCAAGTCCACTTCAACTTCAATATCCTCCTCTTCCTCATTTTCATCAACTAGTTCTCCAAGTGCCATGAAGAGATTGACTTTTATGTCATTCTCATGGTAATCATCTTTAGATGCATTTTCTTCATCTATTGTGTCATCCTCAATAGTACATAGGCTGTTATGATTCTGGTAGCCTCCCCTTTCTTGCTGGTAGTTGTTTCTTTCTCTATCTTTACTAGCAGATTTGCTGAACTCTCTTGACTCATCTCCACCAGTTTCTTTGTGGGGGCATTTTGCAACAAAGTGTCCAACCTTACCACACTTAAATCATTTAAGTGGTAGCTTTCCTTTATACCATCCGGATCCTATCTTGAACTTCTTGACAAATTTTTCTACTTCAGCATCAAAGCCTTCACTAGATTCTTTATGAGAAGATACTTCTTTGCCCTTTTTGGTGATGTTGAATTCTACTTCTTTTCTTAAGGAAGTATCATCGGTTATTCTCATCTCGTAGGTTGTTAGTGAACCAAACAACTCATCCATTGTAAAAGTCTTCAGATCCTTAGCTTCTTCTATGGCAAACACCTTAGTATCATACTTGGGTGTGAGAGATCTAAGAGCCTTCTTGACAAGAGTCTCATCTGCAATCTCTTCACCGAGTCCTCTCATGGTATTCATAGTTTCATCAAGTCTGTGAAGATAATCTGCAACCTTTTCATCATCTTTCATCTTGATACTTTCAAGTTGGCCCCTTAGTGCTTGCAGCTTGGCCTCTTTGACTTTTGCATCTCCTTCAAACAACCTATGTAGTTTATCCCAAGTCTCCTTGGCTGATACATAGTGCATGACTTTTACAAACTCATTATCAAATAGCCTGCTTAAGATAGCATGTTTGGCCTTGGTATTGTTCTCATACTCTATTTTGACATTCGGATCAGTGGGAGGAACACTAGGGACAACATATCCATTCTTGACAGACATCTACACATCAAAACCCAAGGAGAAAATATAGGTCTCCATTCTTCTTCTCCAGAAGGCATAGTTAGATCCATCAAACATGGGGGCTTTGGAGGAACCAGACTCATTTCTTGCCATTGTGTTCAAAGTCTAGAATATACCCAAAGTTTAAACATAACCGGGAACCTAGGCTCTAATACCAATTGTTGAACACTAAGTACCACTAAGAGGGGGGTGAATCAGTGGTTCCTAAATCTTTTTGACTTTCAAATCAACTTCAGAATAATAGCTAACCACTCAATCTCTAAGAAACCAAACCAGTAAAGAAAAAGGGAAAACTAAAGAGATCAAGCACACAAATGCAACTCACAACACCAGGTATATGAGCAAAAACCAATATGGGAAAAAACTCGGTGAGAAATGCTGGTGGAAACTACTGCTCCAATTCAGCCTCACAAGAAAAACACTAGGTTACAAAGATTTAGGGCACCAACCTAAGGAGAACCAACCCCTGCACCAAGTTTCAACTTGGTGATGTATATTGAAATGCTAATTGAATACAATTAAGGCTTCTTGTTGCAAATGAATTTTGGAACTCTTTGATCAAATAACTCACTACTGGTTGACAATATTTTCTCCTCCACTGAATCTCACACTACCGGTTGTGAGATTACTTTCTCTGATTCTCAACCTCTATTATCTTTCTCTACCTTCCTCACATAGTCTCTCAACACTCTGTATCACACTTGGATGCTGCCTGCTCTACTAGACCTTGCTAGTTGGGCTCAAATGCAAAACTATAGTTATGTCGGTAGAATCCTCTCATCAGTATGCTTGCTCACATACACTGCAACTATTTCTGAGGCTAGAAAATTCTTCTCTTTTACTAACACTCTCTCTTTTCTCTTTCTCTTCTCAGCAACATCAACATCCTTTGATTCAAGCTCTACTCTTTTTATCGATGACTTCCCACCAAAAAGCAATTCAAACTTTGGAGTGGTTAGGGTTTTCTCTTCTCGACACAATCTTCATGAGATCCAACTTGTCCTTCCAAGATGCATTTGTACGTGGTTTCCATTATCCAATCCATATTTTCTAAAAATAGCAATCTCAAATAAGATCTTCTTCCTTGAAATCCATCGACACATAAAATGCTTCAATTGTTTCCTTTTCGAGGCCTTCATGAATCAGATACAATCTCGTGATTTTTGGTTGTTTCATTTATATTGATAGACAGTTTCACCAACCATGTCGATGATGGATTTACCAGCCTCTTCTTATTTGCCACCTTAGCTCCACATGACATCATCGTGGTCAATCATTCTGCTCACCAACACACAGTCGGTTCAAATGTAAACATTTAAAAACCTCATACCAGTACACGCCTTTACCAGTGAGACCATCTTCTTTTGCTAACTGGTAGTGCACACTACACCTATAACACATCTTTGCCTCTGGTGGTTTGTGATAACTTTAACGTTCTACCTCTTCATCATAAAACAAGCAATTTTCCTTCAGACTAGTTTATGCCTTACCGGTAAGCCTTCATTCTGTCAGCTCACATTCATGTGAATACCCATCATGCCGTTTGACATCAATGATAACTTAATGCCAGAATGCCAACAATCCACTCTTCAGACCTATCTTTGTAAAGTATTTTTATTCACTCAAACAATCCATTATGTCATCCATCCTAGGCAAAGGAAACTCGTATTTGACTGTGTTCTTATTTATTGCTCTTGAATCAATACACATTCTCCACTCTCCATTCTTCTTAGGTGCTAATACTACTGGTACTGCATAATGGCTCAAACTCTCCCTGATCAAACCTTTCTTCAACAACCCCTGCACTTGTCTATTCAGTTCTTCATTCTCTACCGGTGTCAATTGATGTGTAGCTTTGTTAGGAAAACTAGCTTCGGGAACCAAGTCCATGCAATGACTAATACTTCTTACAGGTGGCAATCCATCAAGAACATTATTTAAAATTATGTCCTCATATTCTATCAATAAATCTCTTATCTCTTCCGAGTGCTCTCCTTCTGGTTCCATTCTCTCAGTCTTATTACGCTCAAATGCATGGTGTTCTTCTCCTCCACACTCAAAGAAAGTTCCTCTAAATGTTCTCTTGTCTTGTCTTCCAAAGTTCTCATTTTGGTAGCCATCTAGTTCTCTCCTCTGGTAGAAATTTTTGTCATCCTTCTGGTATGAATTAACTTCTTTTCTCACTTCATTGTCCTTTTTTGATCTATATTGGTTCCTCTTCCTCCAACATATCCCTTTCCTCCTTGAATTCATCCTCATGTAAACCTTCCACCTCTACCTCTCTGTTTCTGATCATGTCTTTTGTTCAATTTCTCTTCATCCTTAAGGGCATACTGGTAAGCCTCTTCAACACTCTCCAATTTAATCATATTGAGTTCATCTTGTATAGAAATCCACAATCCATTCAAATATCTTGTAATTTGTTCAACTTGTAAAATGGTTCGGTGTACTCCTTCACACTAGATTCCTTCTGTCTCAGATTCAGCAACTTCCAGAATAAATCCACTTGATAATTCATTGGCACAAACTTTGAGTTCAACTTAGCAATCATCTGTTCCCATGTCTTAATCTTTTCTTACCTCTTCTTTTTCTATCAACTTGTAAATACTCCCACCAAAGAGATGCATGACCTTTCAACCAGGTATAGGCATATTTCACCTTCCTCTCTTCTGTAGTGTTTTCAAAATCAAAATACTTATCCATCTCCAAGATCCAATCCATTAATTCATCTAAATCTAACTTCCCATCATATTCAGATGGGGTAAAATGAGGTAAAATGAGGTTTTCTTCATTTGGATCAATTAACCGTAGGTTTACTTGTTCTGCCAGGGCTTCTTCTCCTTCATCTTCACTTACATCTTCAATATGTTGGCCTCTTCTTTGGGTTGTCTCCATGGCTTCTAATTGATGGTATGATGAAAGAATAAGTATACGATAGATTAATAAGAGGGGGGGGGGGGGGGTTGAATTAGTAATTAGAAAAACTGATACAAACTTCCCAAACTCAAACTCACAAAGTAAACTTATCAATTGAATACCACTGTCAAGATCAATACTCATAAGAATACTGAATGACTATTATAGAAACTTAACAGTAAACAACATCAACCTTGCAAACATCCAAATGCTTCATTTCTCAATACTTCCAATTATCATGCCTTATCATAAATAATTAATCAAATCAATCATAAGATCATAACCACAAAACATTCACCACATGACACAAGTATTTATACGTAGAAAACCCAAATAGGTAAAAACCACGATCAGATGAGATTCACAAGAAAATATTTGAACTCTTCTGAAGTTCACCCTGTTAGGAGCCTAGCATGTTAAAGCTTTTACAAAAGTTCTGTTAAGAACTGGTCCTATTAGGAATCACTTGGTTAAGGGATTGACTACAAATGCCTTGTTAGAAGAAAATACCCTGTAAGGAGTAACCTCGGTAGAGGATTTGAAAATCCAATCTAATGGACCACCTTGTTAGAGGATTTAATAAGTAACCAAGCTTGTTAGAGCTTACCCGGTTAGGGGATTTCAATTCTGCTATAATTGCTATAATTGTGAGAAAAAAAGGAGTTTCTTGATCTGTCTAAATAGCACTACATTTGCTTGATTAGATTCATTTAAGCTTCTATCTACCTTTACTCAAACTGCAGACTCATTCTTCGGTTAGCCAACCGCACACTCAACTGATTTCTGCCAACTCTTGCCAACACTAAAATGAAACAACTTCATCGACCTTAAATACAAATCAATTAGGTCGGTAACACAACAAAAATCTAATCCTCTCATCGAGATTACAAACAAATTGGTACAAGCATGACCATTGGATTTCATAGCAATCTCATCACATCAATCAAGAAAACCTTAACTGCTCCTTGATTACTGCTTTATCAAGCTCAGTAACTCATCATGCGCTTTGCATTAGATGCAAAACATTTTGTTCCTTCCCTAAACAAACAAATGCACCAAAACATTTTGAACTTATCTTCATACAATGACCTTATGTGCCACCATCATTATCGCTCAACATCATATCATAAACCAACATAACCAATTCAAAAACCTTAATTGGTTAGGGTTTATCAAAAACAACCAGTAGGGTTTACCGGTTATATAACATAGAAAGGGTTTAAACTTTTACTCTGATTACCAGTTCATCTCACAAACTTACATACTAGTTTACAATAACCTTCACAAAGCTCTTCCTACCGGTTACATGACAATATCAATAATAACAACAATATCAGCAACATCATTAATATCATTACCGGTTCAATTGACATCAATGGCAACATAACATATCATTAATGCAATCTTCATACAAATTCCAACAATCTCCCCCTTTGGCATTGATGGCAATACAAAATATCAAGACCATTGTTTTTGTTGCTATGATTGTGAATAGGAATCCTGGTTTATATCACCAAGTATTCACATGCTCTCTTTGTCTTCAGTTTGTCATTGGTTTTCCTTCTCATAATCACATAATTCTTCTCCCCCTTTGACAGAAATACCAAATTGAAAGTAACACATGTAATATCAAACTTTCACTATGCATCAACAACATACTACAACTTGATGCTCCCCCTGTGGAATACATCCACTTCTACATCAACCCTTGTAAAATTTTGCAAGTGTTTGAGGGACTGATGCAGTCAACATCGTGTTCAACTGACTTCATGAAGAGGGACAACCCCTAACTAACTTCTAAGATACTCAAAAGTAGTCTTAGGCAAAGGTTTGGTAAAAATATCCGCAAGTTGTTCCTTGGTAGAAACATGCTCTAAGATAACATCTTTACTCTGAACTTTTTCCCTCAAGAAATGATACTTCAATTCAATATGCTTGGTTCGTGTGTGCAAAATAGGATTCTTATAAATATTTATGGCACTTGTGTTATCACATAAGATCTTTATAGGTTCTGAAATCTTCATCTTAAAACCTTCCAAAATGTGCCTCATCCAAATAGCCTGTGTGCAATTCATATAAGCTACAATATACTCAACTTCAATAGTAGATTGTGAAGTGCAACTCTTCTTTTTACTACTCCATGAAACAAGCCTTCCTCCAAGAAAAAATGCTCCACCAATTGTGATTTTCTGGTCATCAACATTTCCTGCCCAATCAGCATCTATGTATACCTTCAAATCAAAGTTTCCTCCATATGGATACCACAATCCATAGTTGACAGTACCTTTTAGGTATCTAAAGATTCTCTTGGTTTCTATTAGGTGTGTCTCCTTAGGATTCTTCCAGAATCTAGCAACTATGCCAACTGCATGGGCAATGTCCGATCTGCTATGAACAACATAGTGTAACTTGCCAATCATTGACCTGTATTCCTTCTCATCAACAGACTTAGATTCATCTTCCTTGGATAACTTACAACCTGTAACATTGGTTTCCCAACTAGTTTACAGTCGCTCATGCCAAATGTCTTCAAAACCTCTTTCACATATTTAGACTGTGTAATGAAAATACCATTCTTCATTTGTTGTATCTATAAGCCTATGAAATTTTTTATTTCCCCTACTAAAGACATTTGAAATTCATTTTTCATTTCATTTGCAAAACTGTTTTTCATGACATCATTACCTCCAAATATAATATCATCAACAAATACTTCATTGATGAGTATTTCATCTCCTTCAGACTTGAGATATATGTTACTATCATCACTGGTTCTCAGAAATCTTATCTTCATTGGATGTGTATGAAGCCTTTCATAACATGCTCTGGGTACTTACTTTAATCCATATAAAGCCTTATGCAATCTGCATACCATGTCTTTCTCATCAATCAATGCATAACCATCTGGCTGCTCTATGTATACCTCTTTTTCCAATATCCCATTCAAAAATGAAGACTTAACATCCATCTGATATACCTTGAACTTCTTATGGCCTACAAATACAAGTAAAGTTATAACACCTTCCAGTCTTGCTACCAGTGCAAATTTTTTTCCATAATATTCTCCTTCCTCTTGAGCATAACGCTTGCACACTAATCTTTCCTTGTTGCAAACTATAACACCATATTCATTCAATTTGGTCTTGTATACCCATTTAGAACCTATAAAATTCTTATTTACTGATCAGGGTACTAGGGTCTAAGTGTTGTTCTTCTCAATTTGATCCAATTCCTCCTCTAGAGCTTTAACCCAATAATCATCACCAAATGCATCCTTAGCAGTTCTTGGTTCAATGTTGGAGATCATGCAAGAATTCTCTCTGATTTTTCTTCTGGTTAGTACTCCAGCATCCTTATCTCCAATAATCTTCTTAGGATTGTGATTCAGTCTCACATATCTAGGAATAACATGATCATTATCTTTAGGTTCAACTTCTTCTTTGTCATCATCTTCTTCTAAATTTATCTGTTCTGGTTAGACTGTTGCATTAGAATTTGCTTTTTCGGTTTTAGATTTCATAATTTTTGGTTCCAAAAACAAAATGCAAGGATCTTTATCCTTTTTCTCTGAACTGGTTCCTTCTAAGACTTCAGGAAATTCATTCACTTGAACATCAACACTCTCAATAATTCTCTGTGTCTGATTGTTAAAACATTTGTAGGCCTTACTCTTGGTGGAGTAGCCAAGAAATATACCTTTATCACTCTTAGGCTCAAATTTACTAATGTAATAATCTCTCTTAATTAAAAAATTGCTTCCAAATATCTTAAAATAGCTAACATCAGGTGATGTTCCATACCAATATTCATAAGGAGTCTTTTCCTTACCTCTCTTTACAAGAACCCAGCTCATTGTGTAGACAGTTGTGCTGGCAGCTTCTCTCTAAAAGGTTTTCACAACACCTCCTTGTATCAACATTGTCCTAGCAGCTTCAACAAATGACCAGTTGTTTCTTTCTGCGATGCCATTTTGCTATGGTGTCCTCAATGCAAAAAGTTTTTGTTTGATACCATTCTCTTCACAGTACCTAGTGAATTCCTCAAAAGTAAATTCACCACTCTCTTTCTCAGCTAAGGACTTGAACGCCTTGAAATTTCCAAAAGCTTTAGACTCATCTTTCAAGAATGTAACCCACATCATCCTTGAGCAATCATCAGTGAGAATTGTGAAATATATATCACCTTGAATGCTTTTTGTTCTTATTGGTCCACAAAGATCTGTATAAACCAAATCTAACAAGTGCTTTGCTAAGAAGGATTTGCTTTTGAAAGTTGAAGAAGTCATTTTTTTTAACTAACATTATTTGCAAAGAGCATTAACTAATTTGTCTAACTGAGGAAAACCTCTCACTGTCTTGGACTTACTCACTTTAACAATGTTATCAAAGTTTATATGACAAAATCTCCTATGCCAAAGCCAGCTATCATCTATTTTTGCAATAAAATAGTTGCTAACTTTAGAATTGAGATGAAATAGGTTACCTTTAGTTTGTTTCCCGATTGCAATCAATTCACCTTTGTTGTCAAAGATTTTGCACATACCATTTTTAAAATCCAGTGGGTATCCTTGATCATTGAGTTGTGCCACACTCAAAAGATTATGCTTTAATCCTTTAACCCAGTAGACATCATCTGCACTGCTCTTCCCATTAAGAGAAATAACTCCTTTACCTTTAACCATGCAGGGTGAGTCATTGCCAAATCTAACTACACCGCCATCAAATTCTTTCAAGGAAATAAATTTGCTCCAATCACCAGTCATATGATGTGAACAACCACTATGAATGATCCAATCATCAAAGTTATTCATCCTGGATACTAATGCCTTCTGGTATGATATCTCTTCCTTAATAGCTAAAAACACAATATATTCACTAGCATCATCATCAAATTCTTCATTAGTGATACCACTATCAATAGCAATAAGACAATCTCTCTTGCCTTTACCCTTATACTTCTTGAATTTGTCTCTCTTATGTTCATTTTCACCAATAGGACAATTGGCCGCTATGTGACCAATCTTGTTGCATGCAGAACATTTTAAAGGTAGTTTACCTATATATTTACCAATGCCTCTAGGCAACCGCTTTTCCAACAATGCTTCAAGCTCCACTAAACTGTCTTCATCATCAGCATCTCTGCTGGATCTAGATTCATAACCATGACTAGTATCTCTACTTTTTCTCATAGATGGGTTAGAAACAAAAGCTCTAAATGCAGACTCACATTTCTGTACACTACCATCATAACTGTTTAATTCAAAAGTAGTAAGCTTGCCAATGATGGAGTCAAGAGTTACCTTAGTTTTTTCAATGGACTTCAGCTCCTGAATAGCTGCAACTCGAATAGCATAGACCGGTAGTAGGGTTCTCAGTACCTTAATGATTACTATGACATCTTTCAATTTCCCTCTCGCACTCTTAAATTCACCAATTATCTCTTTTATCCTTTGACCATACTGTTGGATATTCTCACCTTCAGATATCCTCATGTCATCAAACTTTCCTCTTAGACTCTCCTCTTTAGCAATCTTAACAGGTTCATCACTACTATAAATCTCTTCGAGTTTTTTCCACACTTCATATGCAGTTTCAAGACCATGAACATCTACATATTCATCATCAGATAGAGAACTGATAATAGCTTTCAGTGCTTGATGATTTTCTTGTTGTTCTTTCTTATGATCATCAGTCAGAGTTCCAGCAGGTGCAATATAATGAGTTTCTACATGATCCCAATACTGAATTCCTAGACTCTTAATGTAGATCTTCATTCTGTCACTCCATATCCTATAGTTATCTTTGTTGAAATTTGGACCTTCCTTCATCATGATCTAGAAGATCTTTTCCTTAAGCTATTAGGCTTAGATCTTAGAGGACCTAAGATTCTCTGATACCAATTGATGGTATGATGAAATAATAAGTATCTGGTAGATTACTGAGAGGACGGGGGTGAATCAGTAACTAGAAAAACTGATACAAACTTCCCAAACTCAAACTCACAAAGTAAACTTATCGATGAAATACCACTGTCAAGATCAATACTCATAAGAATACCGGTTGACTATTATAGAAACTTAATAGTAAACAACATCAACCTTGTAAACATCCAAATGCTTCATTTCTCAACACTTTCGGTTATCATGCCTTATCATAAATAATTAATCAAATCAATCATAAAATCATAACCACAAAACATTCACCACATGACACAAGTATTTATATGTGGAAAACCCAAATAGGTAAAAACCATGGTGAGATGAGACTCACAAGAAAATATTTGAACTCTTCTGAAGTTCACCCTGTTAGGAGCCTATCCTATTAAAGATTTTACAAAAATTTTGTTAAAAACTGATCCTGTTAGGAATCACCAGGTTAAGGGATTGACTACAAATGCCTTGTTAGAAGAAAAAATACCCTATAAGGAGTAACCTCAGTAGAGGATTTGAAAATCCAATCTAATGGACCACCTTGTTAGATGATTTAGTAAGTAGCCAAGCTTGTTAGAGCTTACCCGGTTAGGGGATTTCAATTCTACTGTAATTGTCAGAAAACAACAGGAGTTTCTTGATCTATTTGAATGGCACTATATTTGCTTGATTAGATCCATTTAAGCTTCTATCTTCTTTTATTCAAAATGCAGGCTCATTCTCTGGTTAGGCAACCACACACTCAACTGACTTCTACCAACTCTTGCCAACACTAAAACAAAACAACTTCATCGATCTTAAATACAAATCAATTAGGTCGGTAACACAACAAAAATCTAATTCTCTCATCGAGATTACAAAAAAGTCGGTACAAGCATGACTGTTGGATTTCATAGCAATCTCATCACATCAATCAAGAAAGCCTCAACCACACCTTGATTATCGCTTCATCAAGCTCAGTAACTCATCACACACTATGCATTAGATGCAATACATTTTGTTCCTTCCCTAGACAAACAAACATGCCAAAATATTTTGAACTTGTCTTCATACAATGACCTTACATGTCACCATCATTATTGGTCAACATCAGATCATAAACTAACATAACCAATTCAACAACCTTAATCGGTTAGGGTTTAACAAAAACAACTAGTAGGGTTTACCGGTTACATAACATAAAAAGGGTTTAACCTTTTACTTCGATTACCGGTTCAACTCACAAACTTACATACCAGTTTACAATAACCTTCACAAAGCTCTTCCTACTGGTTACAAGACAATATCAACAATAGCAATATCAACAACATCCTTAATATCATTACTAGTTCAATTGACATCAATGACAACATAACATATCATTAATGCAATCTTCATGCAAATGCCAATACTAACCGGGCTGCTTATTCCTCACAACATCTCCATCACAGCAATGTCTGCATTCCCATGTGCTCCACCTTTCCTAGTTCCTCTTCGTGCCATGGATTCATGCTAGTCCTCTATAATTGCAGGTCGGATCTGCAATCTGCCACCCTACAACAAAATTTAGGACATGCAACCTCTGAAATGAAAC
The DNA here is from genome assembly GCF_030272615.1 of Cryptomeria japonica. Classification (NCBI taxonomy): domain Eukaryota; kingdom Viridiplantae; phylum Streptophyta; class Pinopsida; order Cupressales; family Cupressaceae; genus Cryptomeria; species Cryptomeria japonica. The sequence continues at coordinate 373,832,279 of NC_081408.1, read as the reverse complement.
TTCACTCTGATACCACTTGAAGTAGTCACTAGTGAGGAGGGACCTCTAAGAGATCAATTTGGGCTGGTCAGCAAGAGTAAACACAATAGAAATACAAGATATGATGGAGGCAATGCATATCATATCTATTTATTGCATGAAATTTGATTACATCCAACCAGTAACAGCTAGGTTACAACATACCGGCTCATAGGCCTAGTAGAATAGGTCACAACCGAGACCTTGAATTGAAAGATCTATCTTCTACGTATAGTCTAGCTATCTGATTCTTTGATTCTCCATCCATTACATTCTAAAGAATAATTTTTTATATATATATCGATCCAAAGGATCCAGTCGACCCAAAAGGGATCAAAACCCAAAGAACAAGACCTAACATGAAAATAACAAGATCGGCCTCGGCCAAGAGATTCCTCTAGAAATCCAAAGGATGAAATGTAGATCACCGGAAAAGGTTGGCCACATGCCAAGGAACATTGAAATCAATGCTCAAGGCTCCACAAGCTTCGTAATGGGTTCCGGTAGATCACTAGAATAGGTCTCAGGCAACCGGCAACAAGAAACTGTCATGGAAACTAGTAGTGATATCTTGTCAGAAAGTGATCCAAATGTGATATGGTCTAAAAGAAAGAAAGATGATCAAGTCTTTAAGTAGAATCCAACTCCACAGGATCCGGTGAGCCAAAACTGGGACACACAGAAAGGAAAACTGAAGCTGCAAACAGAAAAAAAAAATAGAAAAGATTTTTTTTTGTTGTTGATGTAAGATTGATGTGAATCGAGGATGCTCCTGCATCACAACTACATGACTAACTCAATGGGAGCCAACAAATAAAGAGATAAGTTTTCTTTTATGTTTGAATGATGTTCATGATTTTTTTTATAACACTAGAATAGTGATTTCTGTTTTTGTGCTTGTCATAAAGATGGGTGGAGGCTACACATTTGTGAACTTCTAACTAAATACCATATCTTGTTGGCATTGTGTTGTCATTGATGTCAACTGGTATAGATGTTACCAGTATCACGGACATTGATGTCAACTAGTAAACAAGAGGATGTTGGCATTAGAGGTTGATGTCAACCGCTATAGAAGATGGACCAGTATGGGAGAAGAGTTGATGTGTTGTCATTGGTGACAACTAGGTGACCATCTTCATGCAGAAGGAAGAACTAACATGTACCGGTATGCTAGAGGTGCAGTAAAGTGACCACTCCACTCAGTAAAAGGGTTGTTGATTTGGTAGTGCATACAACCAGAATGAAGAGACTACATGATGGACATTGATTGTGCTGAAGTGGTGGAATGCTATTTGGATCACATCAACACCAAAGGAGAAGTATGAGCAGGCCATCGGATTGCTAGTATAAGGTTAACTAGCAGGACTCCCACTAGTTGAAGAAGCTATCATAGGATAGGTGATAGGTTGATAGAGTATGTTGCCTCTGTGTGTTGGAGGACATATGGAAAACCACCAATACATATGTCATGTTGAAGATGTATCCTCTCCTTGGTAATGTCACTTGTACCGACAAAATGATTCACTGAGATAGATAGGTGATTGAATGCTGAGACCAGATGTACAAGTGGAAGATAAGGAAGCCCTTGGATGGTGTAGGAGCACCCTTCCAAACTCTTTCTCTTTCTTTGTTTTTTTGGTGTTATGCTTCTTATGAAGCCATTGTACATGAATAAGAGCCATGAGCTCATGTGTGCTAGACTAGGTCCTAAATTGTACGCACTTGCTAAAGCAGTACAATTTCACACCTAGTTTAGCACCTGCCTTGGCCCAGTTTGCATTTTGCATTGCATTTTCCCTTTAGCACTTAATTAATCAAATTAATTAGGTATAAAGGTTCTATTTCATCATCTTCCACATCATAAAGTCGGGCCCTTTCATTAAAGCGTGCCCCTTTCATTTTATTCCTCCAATACATCACTTAATCAAAAACCCTAATTAGGCCCTATTCTTAGCTTAGGGGCTTGATTTCGGGGGTCAAAACATCTCGAAATCACCTGTAACTTCGAGATTCACTCTAAAATCATCATATCCGATGGCCCTGAAAATTTGGTGAAAAATTGTTGGGACCGTGGCGCACATAGTGCACACGGTCCCGGACATTTTTCTTGAAATTTTAGGAGCGCGATCCAATCATAAAATAAGGCTTAACCCCAAGAAATTGGCAGAAGATTCAATCTCTAGGTCGGCCAAAAGTTGGAATTAGGACCTAGGGTTTCATACATAAGAGCTCTCTTTCTTCATTTGAAAGGATCCGAATTTTGTTTTCAGGAACCTCATATGCAGTGAAAGAGCAGATCTTTGAAGACGTCAGCAACACTCAACATTCATCCTCCAAGCATTCATCAAATCCATTCATCCACTTAGGGCTTTGAAGGCATTGAAGAGCAATAAGGGATCACCGACTGAAGATTGGCTTGTACCCCTCCCTTGGGGTTGGGTATGATTTCATGTTGTTTTCATGTCTTTGCATAAGCCTCATTATGTCACTTGCATTCATGCTTTAGATCACTTTGCATCTTGATTTGGAGCATTTACATTCTCATCTACAAGCAATTAGGGTTTACTTTCTAGGTTGCTCTAGTTTGCTTACTTGCATTTTAGGATCTTGCACACACACAAGATCTGCACACACATTATTGTTACAATACAACTGGGCTATTCGTGGAGGTGGAAATCACCAAAGTGGGGGTTTGACTAAGGCAAGACCCTATATAGCCGCCCAAAACACCTTTTCAGATATAAGTGCAGATTTCGGGATTCAGACGACGCCGTAAGTTGCAGATCCAAAAGAAGTAGACGGAGACCGAACCCTATATCAAGTTTCAGAACAAAAGACTAGGACAGGGGTGTGGGGCACCCTGGTCCTACCAAGACAGGGGTGCTGGGCGCCCTGGTCCCTGGGACAGGGGCGCTGGGCACCCTGGTCCCCCTGTCAGACATCAAGTTTTGGCAGTTCGGACAGTTTTCCAGGTTGCAAAACAGTAGTTTCAGGAGCAGTCTCAGGAATAGAATTAGGACAGTGGTGCCCGTGCCCCGGTCCTGAACATTTCCACTTAGATTTTGACTCCAGGTACACATTTGCATTCTTGTCTTATCTTTGTGTTTACAGCTTTCCATAGTTTAAGTTCAATTCTGCAATCTTGTTATTAGTTCATACTTGCATTTTGGGGTTAAGAATTGAACTTGCATGATTTTACCTTTCAATTACAACAAAGGAATAGAAACCCTAATAGGTAGCCCGTGGCTCTCTCTTTCACAAAAAGAAGTAGCCAATTGTGTGATACCTCTAGGCTCTTTCGTATTCCGCAATGTGTGTCAAAAGGTAGGATTAGGACATGTTAACCTAGTCTCGCTTTTTCCCCTACACATTTTGGTGAACCCGACGTGAACGAATTATTGCTTTCTCCTGCATTGCATTTGTTAGATCTAGATCTAGATTTAGTGTGTTTCATTTAAGTTTCATTTTCATAAAAAGAAAAAAAAAAGAGTGTGTTTCTTTGTTTCTTTGCATTGTGTGTCTAAGTTTTATGCAACTTTTATTTCAAAATGTCAGATTTCTATTTGCAAGATGTTCATGTTTATGACGATGTATGCAATTATGTTGATTATGAGTATAGCCAAGATGAGTTAGATGAAGCTTTAGATGAGTTTTTGAATCCTAAAGAGGCCAAACCTTCATTTTACCAAAAACTCATAAACCTTGTTACTATGCCATTTCGTTGTGATGAGAAAGATAAGTTGAATGATTCCTCTCAAGGGTACATTCCTATCAACTCTTCCACTGAATCTAGTAACATGGTTGTTTTCAATAATCCCCTCTATGAGGAAATGTCTCCTTTTGAGTCAAAAGATAAACCTTTTGATAGATATGATCATGCTTTGTTGGATGATGCTCTTGATGACTTTGTGGCTTTATCGAAATCTCTAAACAAGAGCAAAACTTCTAAATTAGTTAACATGATAAACCTGAATGAGCATAACAAGCCTCTCTTTGAAGTCCAAGGTGCTTGTCCTTCTCCCACCTTTCAAGTTCCTAAATCACCTCTCCTTACTGTCCAAGGAGGGTATGGTCATGATTCCTTTCTTACTCCAAATAAACCTATCATCACTGTGCAAGGAAGAAAACCTATAAGTCCTTATAGTTATGCCAAGAAATTAACTAGAGAGAGTTATCATGCGGTTTCCCATACTTATCATACTAGAAATAATAGGCAGCCTAATCCTCCTCCTGTGACTTTGGTTTCTCTTCCTAATCCTCAACCAACTCTTCCGCAAGCTCCGTGTATTTCACAAGTTCTTGGCAAGGAATATGATCTCATAGAACAACTTAAAGCTACCCCTGCTAAGATATCCCTTTGGGATTTGATTCAAACTTCTTCTGCTCATCACGGAATGTTACAAGATGCTTTGAAAGATTTGAATGTTCCTCCACCGAATACATCTAGTAATATAGTGTCTTTGGTTAACTCTGTGATGAATCCTAAAGCTCATATTGTGTTTACTCAAGATGAGTTGCCTACTAGTGAAATTCAACATCAATATGATCCCTTGATGATTGTGGTTATCATAAATGACACTGCTATAAGACGAACACTAGTAGATAATGGCTCTGGTCTTAATGTGTGTAGCATTAATCTCTTGCATAAGATGAATGTGGATACATCCCTAATTGAGCCTGACTCTCGTCCTATTCGAGGCTTTGACAATGTGGCTAAGACTTCATTAGGTATTATCACCTTACCCCTCATGGTGGGGCCTATTACTTTGCCTACTCCTATCCATGTTATGTCAGGAAATCTAACATACAACTTGCTATTAGGGAGACCTTGGATTCATAGTATGCAAGCTGTCCCCTCTACATTGCATAGACAAGTTAAATTTATTTATAACAATAAGACATATACCTTGATAGGTGATACTAATTTCCAAGCTTGTTTACAAACATCTACTTCCAAAGGGGGTTCTTCTAAGCCTTCCTTGTCCAGTGATGACTCTTTAAACAAGACACCTATCGATGAATCCTCGCCCTCTGATGATCAAAATTCTTTGGATGAGTCTGGAGCTCCTGAAGAGGATTCTTCTCGACTTGAATCTACACATGAGAAGGATTTTGATCCTGAGAAGGTTCTCGCAGAAGACGATTGGGGATCTCTTGATTTCAATCCCACCTTTGTAGGTGAATATAAGGTTCCTTCTAGAGAGCTTAAAGTTGAAAAGAAGGGGGAAGCTAAAAATCAATCAATCTTACCTGAACCTATGAGCAATAATTTTGTGGCCGCTTCTCAAACTTCTTCTCCTCACACTTCTAATTCTGAAGGGTTTGATTCTCTTTCTTATGAAAAACCACCTTCTCTTTCTGAAATGGCTGATTGTTATGGTCATGGTTTTCGTATTCTAGCTAAGCATGGGTATAATGGAAATGGCTGTGGTGCTCACGAACAAGGAATAAAGGTTCCTCTAGAGAATAATCTTTACGATTATGCCTTTGGACTTGGTTATAACCCTTGCAAGCGCACTAAAGCTTCTAAAAGACCATGCATTAGTGTTAATGTTATTTCTACATCTCTACCAATGAGACACCCTAAGTATATTGATCCTTTGTGTGCCTGTGCTTTGGATGTTTTTCCTACCGATGATGCTTTAGCTGAGTTTTTAGGAGCATATGATACTCTTCCTTGTTATCATCACAATAGGGGATTCCCTTATTGTTTGAACACTGAAGCCTATTTTGGAAAAGAGACTGATAACGATGAGATCATGAAAGAATTCCCTCAGTTAAAGGATACTCCTCAACAAAGTAATATTCTTATAAGTGATACCATTGATGTTAAGATGGATCCTTGCAATGAAGAAAAAGCTATTAGAATTGGAAAATGTTTGGATGAAGAGGAACAAAAACAATATGCAGATTTATTGCAGGAATTCCCCGAGATCTTTGCTTGGACATATTCTGACATGCCTGGTATAGATCCTAAGATCATTACTCATAATATTGTCTTAGTTCCCGATGCTAAACCTGTGAAACAAAAGATTCAAAAAATGAATCCTAAGGTAGCTTTGCTTGTTAAGGCTGAGATTGAAAAATTATTGGAGGCCGGATTTATCCGCCCTATTGATTATTCCCCATGAATTTCAAATATTGTCGCTGTGGCTAAATCAGATAATAAAATAAGGATGTGTACTGACTTTCAAGATTTAAATAAAGCTTCTTTGAAAGATGATTTTCCCCTCCCAAACATTGACATGATAGTTGATTCCACAGCAGGACATGCTTTGTTATCTTTCAAGGATGGTTTTTCAGGATACAATCAAATTTTCATTAATCCTCAAGATCAATTCAAAACTACTTTCACCACTCCTTGGGGTATGTTTTGTTGGGTAATGATGCCTTTCGGACTTAAAAACGCCGACGCAACTTATCAACGAGCGATGACCCTTATCTTTCATGATTACATGCATAAGATTTTGGAAGATTATGTTGATGATATTTTAGCCAAATCCATTCTTCGTATAGATCATATTAAGATTCTCTGTCAAATCTTTGAAAGGATTCGTAAATATCACATGCGCTTGAATCCCCGAAAATGTGTCTTCGGTGTGGATAGTGGAAAACTATTAGGATTCATAGTGTCGCATCGTGGGATTGAGGTGGACACTAAGAAAATAGATGCTATTGTCAACATGCCACCTCCTAGAAATGTATCTCAACTCAAAAGCTTACAAGGAAAGATTCAAGCTATTCATAGGTTCGTATCTCAACTTGTGGATCGTACTTTTCCTTTTACTCAACTTCTCAAAAAGAAAATCACTTTTCAATGGAATGAAGATTGTCAGCAAGCATTTGAAGATTTAAAAGTATATTTGGCTAATCCCCCTATCCTTCAACCTGCCGAATCTTCTAAGCCCTTTCTTCTTTATATAGCTGCTTCCTCTCATGCTCTCGCAGCATTACTGGCACAACATGATAAAGATGGTAAGGAGTGTCCGGTTTATTATATAAGTCATACCTTACTCGATTATGAGACCCGATATTCTGTGATAGAAAGACAATGCTTGGCCTTGGTGTTTGCGACTCAGAAATTGAGACATTATCTTTTAAATTCAGAAGTCCACGTCATGGTAAAGTTTGATCCTTTGAAGCATCTTTTCTCTAAAACTGATTTATCAGGGCGCCTAGCTAAGTGGGTTATGATGTTAACCAAATTTGACCTTAAATTTGTTTCACAAAGAGCAATTAAAGGGCAAGCGTTGACCGATCACTTAGTTGAGGCCTCGTCACCTTTCTCCTTCCCTAACCCTGAGTCTTTTCCTAATTACTTCATTCTTTGTACAGAGAAAGATGAAACTTGGGAGTTATACTTTGATGGCTCTAAGTGTCGTACGGGATCGAGGGCAGGTGTTGTTCTGATTTCTCCTACAAAGAAGTCCATTCCCTTATCTTACCGTCTCAATTTCCTATGTACCAATAACATTGCTGAGTATGAGGCTCTTATAGCAGGAATAAAGGCAGCCTTGGCTTTGAATATAAAACACATACATATTTTTGGAGATTCTCAACTGATTATAAGACAAGTAACAGGACTATATCAAGCGAAATAAGACAAATTATCATGATATAAAGACCTTGCTATCTCTTTGTTACAAAATTTTGATTCTTACACCATGGAACCTATTCCTCGAAAAGATAATTGACATGTGGATGCAATGGCATGTGTGGCTTCTCTTGTATCTTTAGAGGACCCTGTGGTTGATCTTAAATTTGTTATTCACAACCTTATTTCTCCAGCTATTGTAGATGATTCCAGCCTGGTGACATGTTGCGACTTGATAGACTCAGATGAATGGTATTCGCATATCGTAAGATACTTGACTGATGGTACCTTTCCTGATTCCGCCAATAGGAACACCAGGGCTAGAGTTCGCAAGTTGTCTGCTAGATATATTATTCTTTCTAATGTTCTTTACCGAAGGGGTTATAACGGTCTTCTCCTTCGCTATCTTAACAAATCAGAAATCCCTATTGCTCTTGAAGAGGCACATTCAGGTGCCTGTGGGGGGCATTTTGGAGGCAAATCCTTGGTTCAAAGATTGCTTCATATGGGATATTATTGGCAAACTATGCAGCAGGATTCTTTTTCATTTGTTAAGAAATGTCATCAATGTCAACAACACAATAATTTGATTCATGCTCCTGCCCAAGAACTTTGTTCTCAAGTAGCCTCTTGGCCTTTCTCTGCATGGGGGTTGGATCTCATCGGTAAAATCTCTCCTCCTTCATCTCAGGGACATACTTTCATTATAACCACAACAGTTTACTTTACAAAATGGGTAGAAGCTGTTCCTCTTCGCTCTACTACTGCTGAAGTGATTTGTCGATTTCTTCTAGAAAACATTATTTCTCGATTCGGGATACCTTCCACTATAATCTCAGATAATGGGACATCATTTAAAAACAAAGACGTGAAGAAATTCCTCGAGAAATATCATATCAAACATCAATTTTCTACACCATACTATCCTCAATCAAATGGTCAAGCCAAATCATCCAATAAAATAATTGAACAAATTCTTCGCAAAACCGTGAATAAGCATGGTAAGGATTGGAGTACTCAGCTAATCTATGCTCTTTGGGCCTACTGAACCAGTGTACGAATTGCTACAGGAACTACCCCTTATAATCTTGTTTATGGTGCTGATGCTATTATGCCTTTAGAATTAGAGATTCCATCACTTAGAGTTTCTCTCAAAGGTATAGTAGATGATGACTCTTATAGAGAACAAAGACTTCAACAGCTTGAGATGCTTGATGAACAGTGTATAAATGCTCTTGAGCATATTCAAGCATATCACAAAACTCTACAACAAAGCTATAATGATAAGGTTATTCAACATTCCTTCTCAGTAGGTGACTTAGTCCTCTATGAGAATCAACGCAATGTGAATGCCTTACCTGAAGAAAAGGGAAAATTTAGTCCTAATTGGCTTGGATCGTATATTGTTATTGAAGATTATGGATCAGGTGCTTATAAAATAGCGGATGTAGACGGTATGCCTCTTAAAGACCCTATAAACGCTATGCACTTGCGTAGATACTATGCTTAATTCCTCATTCCTTATCATTCATCTATTTCCTTTCTCACTTCTTCAAAATTGGATAATGTGTTAGCATATCTTTGTTAGAGCAAATAGAATTAAATGATGTTTTGTTTAATCTATATTGCTTCATTCCTGACAAGCATGTTTCTTTACTTTATGGTTTGTCCTGGATTCATTTATGTAAATTGCAAAAGATTTACATTTTTCATTATGTTGGCATATTATACAATGTCTTTATGTGTTAAGTTGACTCGTGTTATGTTGTGTTTAAATTCAAATTAAATCACATTAGTTATATGATTCTTAGACTTAACACATATTTCTTCCCTATCATCAATGTATTACTTATATGTTAATTAAGTAACACATGTATCAATTTAATCATGGAGCATTGAGAAATCAATCACATGGAAATTAAATTCAGAACATACATGTACATCTACCAAATGTGTTAGCATTAATCAAAGAAAAATATACATTGTTTTAGGCATTTAAGATAACACGTTTGAGACAAAGAAGCATGTATATATATATATATATGTGTGTGGATTAATATACAAAGGTAGGTCACTATACATCCAAAATGTGACCTACCCTACATCATAAGATCATCTCCTATCCCTAGGGCTGGTGGTTGGAGAGTGACGACTAGATGCTCCCTCCTGATCCGGCCGTGCAGGTGGACCCATAGGTGTATAGCATGATATAGATCGTGAGTGACTCCGAGAGGAACTCCTACGATCCCTATCCATAAGGATCACGTGATACGAGGTAGCCTCGGCCTGAGCTGCTGCTAGATCATGTTGTGCCCGCTGAAGGTCCTCTGATAATGCTCACTCTCTCTCCCTCCATATTTCTACCTGTACTCGAAATGGGGAAAACAAATCATCATGCCGACCCGTGTTCCCTTGAGGTCTAGAAGCAACCTGTGAGGAACTAGGGATCTGCGCCATCATGGAGATATCTGTCACTGCTTGCTGGATCAAGGAACGCCACTCCTGCACATTAGCTGTAGCAGTAGAACAGATTTTGTGTTAGTACCACAAAACATTAATCAATCAATATACACCTACTATACCTGGATCTCCCTCACGCCAGTAGGGATCGTGATATGGTAGCATTTGTGACTGGGAACTACTAGGCTCCCCACGCTCGAATGATCTATGTGCGATAGGTATAGGTCTTTGTATCACCACGTGTTCCCCCTTTTGGGGAATAACGGGAGGATCTAAGGCTATGGTATCATCTCCCGAATGGTGAGGAGCTGCATCTGACTCCTCCTCATCATCTCTATCCTCCTCCTCCTCGTCATCCTCATCCTCATCCGCATCCTCGTTCTCCTCATCATCATTTCTATCTATGTTATCTTCCTCTCCTTCCTCCTCCTCGGCACTAGGCTGATCTCCTATAGGTGGATCAGGACCTCCTGCCTCCTCATGACCCTCTCCCTCCTCTGGCTCCTCCGATCTGGATCCCTGATCCTCATCTCGGTCTCCATGCCTCCATGGACCTGGATGGCCCGTCGGGTGATCTGGTGGAAAGATAGGTCTCGGGTATGTCCTCACAAACCAGGAAAGATACCTGCGCTGTGCTCCGGGATCTGCGGCATAATCAGTGACCACATCCTGGTCGGACCCCTCTATATCTGTGATCTCGATATCATCTATCGTTGGTCTCGCTACTGCTCTGGGTCTAGGAAGGACTCGTGAGTGTCGAGTGTAGATGGGTACATCAGCTGGAACACACTGCTCTAGCCCAAACTACCTCCGTACTTGGTTAAAGTAGAATGGGACTATGATATGTGGATATCGTCCTCTCAGTAGGCGATTCCTCTGTAAGCATGCTAGCTATCTCTCCATCCCATCCCATCTGTGCATCTGCAGATATGGTCTCCATACTGTCACCTCAGATGTCAACCTATCAACCATCACTCTCCAATACAGTAAATCCCCAAATCTCCACTCGCTGGTAAGTGGATAAGCAAATACCCTAGGTCGCTCGCTAGCCACACAGGCCTGGTGCATGTAAAGTGCTCAAATATCCACACCTGTAGAAGTGCGCATGTCATCAAGCTGCAACCCTGTCCAAAAACATACTCCTCAAGGTTGTGATAGAGATGTGCAAGCATACTCCGACCCTAGGTGTATACTCTCCTATGTCTCTCCATAGCCCTGATGCACCATGTGAGACCCCCATGCATGTGCGTACCTCGCCCGTTAGGGCAGACAACTAGTGCAATGATGGCAATCATAAGACGTCTCATGAGGGGCACCTCTCCTGTAGGATGTAAGAGCCAGCTGACCATGATGCGACCTCTCATCTCACTCGGCATGACTCTAGCTATGCAATATACCTTCTCCCTCTGATGATCCTCTGCTGACCAATCAGTCGCATATGTCACAGTAGCTTCTCTGATTGGTAGGCGAAGTATGCGGTACACATCCTCAAGTGTCACTGTCATCTCCCCAACTGGAAGCTGGAATGTGCATGTGTTAGGATCCCATCGCTCCATGAGTGCCATCAGCATCGCAGGGTGGAATTGAATGGCCGACATAAGAATCATAGACCACAAACCTACTATAGACAATGTGTCTCTCTCTGCCTGAGTCAGTCGGGGAATCTGATCTCGCAAACTACGAAGAATCTGCCCCGCCGTGTGCTCTCTCATGTATGGGAGACCCTGCATTACAAAAGCATCAGTGTAATTAGTAATCAATCATCTATGCCAATAATGAAAACTGACGAACATCAAAAGTTGACCCCTGCCATGTCCTGATTGGACCATGGCGCCTTGAGGGGACCATGGCGACCTAATGGGACCATGGCGCCCCATAGGGACCATGGCGCCCTGATGGGACCATGGCGCCCCACAAGGACCATGGCGCCCTGAGGGGACCATGGCGCCCTGGGTCAGATTCCAGGGCCCGCATTCAATCACAGAATATCAGAGTCAACGAAAATGCAGAAAGTCAAAGTCAAAGTTCAGTCAACTCACCTCGTCAAGTGGCTCGTCGTCGATCATGGCTTGTCGCATGATCTCAATCCTCGTGGGATGCTCTGGTCATCGTGAAGGCATGATGATGGCTATGTGGGCTCCACTGCAATGAACAATAATCAGAAATCAACAAAGTGACAAAAGCAATAGTCACTTTCAAGGTATATACTTTCATTCCTTTACCTTTACTTTCAAAACCCTAATTTTCCTCTATCTTTCATTTCATCATAACTTGAGTTTGGGAGATGCGATTTTCAAACCATTTGTTGCATAGGAATCGTATTTTCATTCCCTTACTCCCTGGATGTTCCAAAATGTGCTCTGATGAAGCCTTCTTAGTGAACATCTCTCATCAATAATCGCTCACACAATTTGTTGTAAGTAAACATGCTACCTTGTTTCACCTCCCTAATAAGCAAGCTGAAATAGGGGGGGGCATATAGCTACTCGCAAATTTCCTCACTTTCCTTAGTAAGCATTAGGTGATTTTGTGATCTAACGTGTGTTTTGTAGGGTGCAGTTCCTAACTATGTACTGCAGATACCGCTAGGGGCTTCGTTCGATGGACTTATGGATATATCCTTTTTCAAATAATGTTTACTTTCTTGTACTTTAGCTTGCATATGCACGTAGTACTCATATGACTGCTAAAGTGGGGGCTAAATGTAACGTCATAAATTGTACGCACTTGATAAAGCAGTACAATTTCACACCTAGTTTAGCACCCGCCTTGGCGTAGTTTGCATTTTGCATTGCATTTTCCCTTTAGCACTTAATTAATCAAAATAATTAGGTCTAAAGGTTCTATTTCATCATCTTCCACATCATAAAGTCGGGCCCTTTCATTAAAGTGTGCCCCTTTCATTTTATTCGTCCAATACATCACTTAATCAAAAACCCTAATTAGGCCCTATTCTAAGCTTGGGGGCTTGATTTCGGGGGTCAAAACATCTCGAAATCACCTGTAACTTCGAGATTCGCTCTAAAATCATCATATCCGACGGCCCTAAAAATTTGGTGAAAAATTGTCGGGACCGTGGCGCCCGTAGTGCACACGGTCCCGGACATTTTTCTTGAAATTTTAGGAGCGCGATCCAATCATAAAATAAGGCTTAACCCCAAGAAATTGGCAGAAGATTCAATCTCTAGGTCGGCCAAAAGTTGGAATTAGGACCTAGGGTTTCATACATAAGAGCTCTCTTTCTTCATTTGAAAGGATCCGAATTTTGTTTTCAAGAACCTCATATGCAGCGAAAGAGCAGATCTTTGAAGACTTCAGCAACACTCAACATTCATCCTCCAAGCATTCATCAAATCCATTCATCTACTTAGGGCTTTGAAGGCATTGAAGAGAAATAAGGGATCACTGACTGAAGATTGGCTTGTACCCCTCCCTTGGGGTTGGGTATAATTTCATGTTTTTTTCATGTCTTTGCATAAGCCTCGTTATGTCACTTGCATTCATGCTTTAGATCACTTTGCATCTTGATTTGGAGCATTTACATTCTCATCTACAAGCAATTAGGGTTTACTTTCTAGGTTGCTCTAGTTTGCTTACTTGCATTTTAGGATCTTGCACACACACAAGATCTGCACACACATTATTGTTACAATACAACTGGGCTATTCATGGAGGTGGAAATCACCAAAGCGGGGGTTTGACTAAGGCAAAACCCTATATAGCCGCCCAAAACACATTTTCAGATATAAGTGCAGATTTCGGGATTCAGACGACGCTGTAAGTTGCAGATCCAAAAGAAGTAGATGAAGACCAAACCCTATATCAAGTTTCAGAACAAAAGAACAGGACAGGGGCGTGGGGCACTCTGGTCCTGCCAGGACAGGGGCGCTGGGCGCCCTGGTCCCCCTGTCAGACAACAAGTTTTGGTAGTTCGGATAGTTTTCCAGGTTGCAAAACAGTAGTTTCAGGAGCAGTCTCAGAAACAAAATCAGGACAGTGGCACTCGTGCCCTGGTCCCAAACATTTCCACTAAGATTTTGACTCCGGGTATGCATTTGCATTCTTGTCTTATCTTTGTGTTTACAGCTTTCCATAGTTTAAGTTCAATTCTGCAATCTTGTTATTAGTTCATACTTGCATTTTGGGGTTAAGAATTGAACTTGCATGATTTTACCTTTCAATTACAACAAAGGAATAGAAACCCTAATAGGTAGCCTGTGGCTCTCTCTTTCACAAAAAGAAGTAGCCAATTGTGTGATACCTCTAGGCTCTTTCGTATTCCGCAATGTGTGTCAAAAGGTAGGATTAGGACATGTTAACCTAGTCTCACTTTTTCCCCTACACACATAGGATAGGTGATAGGTTGATAGAGTATGTTGCCTCTGTGTGTTGGAGGACATATGGAAAACCACCAATACATATGTCATGTTGAAGATGTATCCTCTCCTTGGTAATATCACTTGTACCGACAAAATGATTCACTGAGATAGATAGGTGATTGAATGCTGAGACCAGATGTACAAGTGGAAGATAAGGAAGCCCTTGGATGGTGTAGGAGCACCCTTCCAAACTCTTTCTCTTTCTTTTTTTTTTTGGTGTTATGCTTCTTATGAAGCCATTGTACATGAATAAGAGCCATGAGCTCATGTGTGCTAGACTAGGTCCTAGTTTTAGGTCCTTAGTGGTTTTGTTATGATTTCTTGTGCAGGAGAGGTTGAGTGTGCCTAAAATGTGTGCTAGGCCTTATTGGCATGTTGATGTCCTTAGGATAGCCCAAAATAGGCTTAGGAGTCATGAAAAGCAACAATGGAAAAGTTGCTCAAAAGATGAAAAAGATGCATGACAACTTTTAGAAGTTGTCAAGCAACTTTTCCACCCAAAATGGTCATAGACCCTTGTTGTGCATGGAGAGCCCTAATTTTGGCACACTGAGCGAGGTATGGGTGGTATAAGATGTTGCAAACCCTAATTGGATGGATTGGATGTCAGACTTTGTACGACCCAAGGAAGTAGAGCTTGATTGTGACTATTTTTGAGTTACCAGTCAGTTTGAATGAAGTTACCGAGCAAACTAATGGATTGATTTGCAAGAAAATCTATCTGAAATGTCTTCTTTGGTGTATATATCTTCATTGTGAGTGTTTAGATTAGCTTTTTGTTTACCGGTTGAGTGTGTTTGTAACTAATTTGTAAGTTGCAGTCTTACTGTCCAATTTTGGACCGGTTTGAGTAAATGAAGTCTTAACTCCATTCCCCATTGTGGAACCACCATGAAACAATGGGGAATGGATGTGAAGACCCTATACTATAGTCCCAAACAAGCAGGGCCCTTGGAAATGCAAGGAGGCCAAGCAAAGACCCATTCCTAGGCGAGACTGGATAGTGCCTGGTTAGGAATGGTTGTTGGTGCAGAGGTCTTGGAGAGCAAGGTTGATTAGCGGAGAGTGCATCCTTTGGAGGAGGTGTAGAGGAGTGAATGAAGCATCATTGGTGTGAAGGAGGAGCCTCCACCAATCCAAAAAAGGTGGCTAAAACTCTAAACACTCACTGTGACCCAAGCAGACCCTAAAAACCCTCACAAAAACCCTCAAAACCCTTAAAATCCACCTAGGATAGTGTACGGACACTTGGAGGCCTAAAACCTAGAAAATCCTTGAGTCCTTGCCAAATGATTGGCAGTCCTATTTGGGAGATTGGGTTGTTTGTGCACCATTTGTGAGAGGGAGCCCTAGAAGACCGGTTAGGAGGCCTAGTTGGTCCTATTCCTTGTAGCCCTTTTTGAAGGCAAAAACCCAAATTTGTGAAATCGGTAAGGGGTTAGAATCTTGAAACCTCTTGGGGGCTCTTAAATGGGTGGATAGACCGTCAAATAGACTAGAAACAACCTTGCTAAGACCTTGGAAGGTGTGGAACAAGATTAGCCCTTATTAGCCATAGTAAGGGGTTATGAGTCTCATGAGTAGGTGAGACCTTAGGAGTAGCATTGCAACTCATTGGTGGGTGGAATGGGCATGGTCAGGGGATTCCTCAAGAAAAGGGAAGTCCTAGAGACCTTAGGGTGTGTAGAGAACACTAGGTGATCCAAGGAAAGGATCCAAGAGCATAGACTAGGCTAGTCTATCCCAAACCCCATCTCATTAGATTGGTATCAGAGCGAGTAAAAGACTTGTTGGACTGTGTATGTCTCTATATACTGGTGAATCAGTAGGGGAGAGAAGAATGGTTACTAATGCAGAGCTAGCTAGAGAGGTGGAAGAGCAGAAGGAGAAAAATAGACTCCTTGAAGAAGCTATGAGTGAGATGAGGGATAAACTACAGGAAGTGGTTGATCAAAGGACACAAGTACCTTGGGATGAAGACACCAAGGGTAAAGGCAAGAAGACTATAGACATAGATGACATTATCTCTGAACCAGATCCCTTGTTTAATGAAGAACCTTTTGTGAAAGCTATTAAGGCCTTGAACATCAAAGCCTTTGAAGGATTGCCACATTTCAGTGGAAGAATGGACATAGACACTATTATGGAATGGATTGAGGGCATGGAGAACCACTTTGAGTGTGAAGGAGTGATAGAGGCTCAAAAGGTTAAAGTTGCCAAATCAAGATTAAGGGGAGCAGCTTTGACATGCTAGAAGTACCTGCAAGAAGAAAGAGTTATTATGGGAAAGCTACCTATTGTAAATTGGAAAGCTATGGTGGATAAGATTAAGGAGAGCTACTTAACAGAGGATTATGAAGTCCAGCTTCATAACAAGAGACAAGGATTGAAGAAAAAGGATCTTGATGTGGCCTCCTACATAGAGGAGTTTCAAAAGCTATGTCTAAGATCTAAAGTCCAAGAAGATGAATCCATTAAGGTGGCTAGGTATCTAAGCGGCCTAAAGTGGAACATTCAAGAGGAGATAAGCCTATGGACTCCTATTACTATCTAGAAGTGTCATCAACTTGCTTCCAAGGTAGAAGAGAGGAACAAAAGAAAAGGAGACTCCAGTAGTAGGGGTAGAGGTAGAGGTAGCGACCAAGTGAATCACCGAGGTGGTTACCAAAGCAAGACAAATGAACAAAGGAACCAAGGAGAAGCCAAGTTGACTAAACATGGCAGTGAAACCAATCCTAGAGGACATTCTAGAGGAAGAGGTGCACAAGGTGGTCCAAATAGGGGTAGAGGTACTGGCAGAGGTAACTCCTACTTTGCAACTATGAAGTGTTACAATTGTGGTCAATTGGGACACCCGGCATATAGATGCCTTGACAAGCCTACATCAACAAATAGTGGAAAGAGGGTTGCATATGCACATGAAGACTCTTCAAGCATCAAGACACCTGAGGTGGACCATATTGAATCAGAGAGTGGGGAAAATTTTATGTTCAATAGGGTCTTGATAAGACAACTAGTTAAGAGTGAACCCAAGCATAGGAGAGCATTGTTTAGGGTGAGGTGCAAGATTCTTGGTAAAGTGTGCAAGGTGATAGTTGATTCAGGCTCAACTAACAATATCATATCAAAAGAGGCAGTTAGGAGGCTGAAACTCACAAGGATACCCCACACTAACCCATACAATGTAACATGGTTAAATCATGAGCAGAGTGTGTTGGTTAATGAATAGACTTGGGTAGAGTTTTCCATTGGAGGATACAAGGACAAAATACGTTGTTATGTGTTGCCCATGGATGCATGTCATCTGCTGCTAGGAAGACCCTGGCAATTTGATAGGAAGGTGATCTATGATGGAGAGGAGAACTCCATTTCCTTCAAGAAGGACAACAAGACCTTTAAGATTCAGTCTTTGACAGAGGATGAAGAGGGCACTTCAAAAACACCTAGTGTTTTAATGGCTACCGATAAAGAGTTCTTAAACTTACTACATGAGGAGGAGATAGTGAAGTGTGCCATATTTTTGAAGCCAAAGGAGGAAGAAGACAAGTTGCAGGCTGAAATACCCAAGGAGGTAAAGCAAATGTTGCAAGAGCATAAGGATATAGTCAGTGATGGAACACCTGCAACACTCCCACCTAGAAGGACTATAAGTCATCAAATAGACATTGTTCCCAGTGCATCCTTACCTAACAAGGCTGCATATAAGCTCACACCTGATTAGAATAAGGAGGTAGCAAGGCAAGTGTAGGAGCTATTGGAACAAGGACTGATTAAGAAGAGCATCAGCCCATGTGCAGTCCCGGTAGTGCTAGCATCAAAAAAAGGAGGTAAGTGGAGACTTTGCACTGACTCAAGAGGAATCAATAGAATTACCATAAGGTATAGGTTTCCTATTCCTACAATATGGACTGTTTAGGAAGGGCTATGTATTTTACCAGACTAGACCTTAAAAGTGGTTATCACCAGATAAGAATTAAGGAGGGTGATGAGTGGAAGACTACTTTTAAAACCACAGATGGATTGTATGAATGGCTTGTGATGCTATTTGGACTCACCAATGCTCCAAGAACTTTCATGAGGTTGATGAATGAGGTGTTGAAGGATTTCATGGGCAGATTTGTGGTTGTGTACTTAGATGACATTCTCATATATAGCAGAACCAAAGAAGAGCACCTTGAGCATTTGAGGTTAGTCTTAGAGAGGTTGCATGAGCAGAAGCTATCCATCAACCTAGAGAAGTGTGACTTCTTGAAGCAACAACTGATTTACTTAGGATTTGTGGTGTCTAAAGGAACCTTGAAGATGGATCCAAGCAAAGTGGAGGCAATCTTGAATTGGCCTGCACCTAAAACAGGGACTGAAGTTAGACGTTTCCATGGATTAGCTCAATTCTATAGGAAGTTTGTGAGGAATTTTAGTGGTATATGTGCACCAGTCCTTGACACCATTAAGGGGGGTCTTAAAACCAAGTTTATATGGACTGAGCAGGCTGACAAAGCATTTCAAATGTTGAAGCAAGAAGTAGCCACAAAACCTATCCTTCTCCTACCTACGTTTGATAAGCTATTCACTTTGGAGTGTGATGCAAGTGGAATTGTAGTAGGTGGTGTATTGAGTCAAGAGGGAAGACCTGTGGCATTTTTCAGTGAGAAGCTTAATGAAGCAAAGAAGAAGTACTCAACCTATGACCTAGAGTTATATGCATTAGTGCAGTCACTAAAGAAATGGAGGCATTACCTACTCCCAAAAGAATTTGTAGTGTTCACAGACAATCAGGAATTGAGTTACATTAATACTTAAGAGAAACTAAGTAATAGACATCTAAAATGGATGGAATACCTCCAATCCTTCACCTTCACAATTAAGCATAAGAAGGGGCAACTTAACAAGGTGGCAGATGCATTGAGCAGGAAGTTGTTGATAGTTGAAGAGTTACAGTTGCAGAGCATAGGCATAGAAGGTTTCAAAGACCTCTATGAAGGAGATGAAGATTTCTCATCAGCTTACAAGATTTGCAAAGAGTTTGAGAACCATTTCCATGGTGAGTATGCATATTACACTCTCCAAAATGGTCTCTTGTTCAAGGGTAACCAGTTGTGTGTACCTAGAGGATCTATGAGGGAGAACCTCATCCAAGAGAAGCATAATGGCAGTTTGAGTGGACACTTTGGTATTAATAAAACCTTGGATTTAGTACAAAGGTACTACTATTGGCCAAAGTTGGCAAGAGATGTGAAGAGGTATGTAGAGCAATGTGGAGTGTGTCAAAGAGAAAAAGGGGGATCAAGCAATGCTGGTCTCTATCAACCATTACCGGTCCCTAACAGACCTTGGGAATGCATAAGCATGGACTTTTTAGTAGGAATTCCCAAGACTAAAATAGGTATGGACAACATCTATGTGGTAGTAGATAGATTTTCCAAGATGAGTCATTACATTCCATGTAAGACCACACATGATGCTAGCTATGTTGCACATCTTTTCTTCAAAGAGATTGTTAAGATTCATGGACTCCCTTTAAGCATTGCTTTAGATAGGGACAACAAGTTCATGGGTCATTTTTGGCAGACATTATGGAGGAGACTAGGAACTAACTTGTCATTTAGCTCAGCTTACTATCCACAAACAGATGGTCAAGCTGAAGTTGTCAATGGAGTGTTAGGCAATTTGTTGAGGTATCTAACTAAGGAGTATGGTCAGACATGGGACATTATCATTCCTCAAGTAGAGTATACATATAATGAAAGTGTGAATAGGACCACTAGTAGAAGTCCTTTTGAGGTTGTGTATGGTAGACATCCAAGGGAAGTATGTGAGTTAAGAGACCTTGGTACTTTGGAGATGAAGAGTGGACAAGCAGAGGACTTCACTCAAACCATCAAGGAAGTTCAAGAGAAAGTTAAGAAGGCCATCCTTGAATCCACTCAAAAAATAAAAGCCAAAGTGGATGAGAAAAGGAGAGAAGTTTAGTTCAAGGTGGGTGACTATGTGATGGTCCATTTAAGCAAAGCTAGGATGCAAAGTGGTAAGCCTACCAAACTACAAATGAGAAGGGTAGGACCTTGTAGAATCCTGTCGCAATATGGTAAGAATGCTTACAAGATTGACCTGCCTTCAGATTTAGCTATATCACCAGTCTTTAATGTAGCTGACCTGATCATGTACAAAGGTGAGCTAGAAGGGTAGACTAAGAATCAAACCAAGGTACTACAGGACCTAGATGTTAATGCCTTACCACAGGTGAAGAAGCCTAAAGAAGAGGAGATCTTGGAATCAAGGGTAAAGAAATCTACTAGACACTAGGTCTACATGGAGCACTTAGTGAAATGGGCGGGTCAACCCATATCTAAAGCTACATGGGTGGAGGAGAGCAGGTTAAAGACACTTGGAATAGACCTGACTCTCATGTCTTCTTCTTTTTCTTAGTTATGTGTAGAGAGGGAGTATGGTGCAAGAGCACCCTTCCAAACTCTTTCTCTTTCTTTGTTTTTTTTGTAGTATGCTTCTTATCAAGCCATTGTACATAAATAAGAGCCATGAGCTCATGTGTGCTAGACTAGGTCCTAGTTTTAGGTCCTTAGTGGTTTTGTTATGATTTCTTGTGCAGGAGAGGTTGAGTGTGCCTGAAATGTGTGCTAGGCCTTATTGGCATGTTGATGTCCTTAGGATAGCCCAAAATAGGCTTAGGAGTCATGAAAAGCAACAATGGAAAAGTTGCTCAAAAGATGAAAAAGATGCATGACAACCCTAATTGGATGGATTGGATGTCAGACTTTGTATGACCCAAGGAAGTAGAGCTTGACTGTGACTGTTTTTGAGTTACCAGTCAGTTTGAATGAAGTTACCGAGAAAACTAATGGATTGATTTGAAAGAAAACCTATGTGAAATTTCTTCTTTGGTGTATATATCTTCATTGTGAGTGTTTAGATTAGCTTTTTGTTTACCGGTTGAGTGTGTTTGTAATTAATTTGTAAGTTGCAGTCTTACTGTCCAATTTTGGACCGGTTTGAGTAAATGAAGTCTTAACTCCATTCCCCATTGTGGAACCACCATGAAACAATGGGGAATGGATGTGAAGACCTTGTACTATAGTCCCAAACAAGAAGGGACCTTGGAAATGGAAGGAGGCCAAGCAAAGACCCATTCCTAAGCGAGACTGGATAGTGCCCGGTTAGGAATGGTTGTTGGTGCAGAGGTCTTGGAGAGCGAGGTTGATTAGTGGAGAGTGCATCCTTTGGAGGAGGTGCAAAGGAGTGAGTGAAGCATCATTGGTGTAAAAGAGGAGCCTCCACCAATCCAAACAAGGTGGCTAAAACTCTAAACACTCACTGTGACCCAAGTAGACCCTAAAAACCCTCACAAAAACCCTCAAAACCCTTAAAATCCACCTAGGATAGTGTACAGACACTTGGAGGCCTAAAACCTAGAAAATCCTTGATTCCTTGCCAAATGATTGGCAATCCTTTTTGGGAGATTGGGTTGTTTGTGCACCGTTTGTGAGAGGGAGCCCTAGAAGACCGGTTAGGAGGCCTAATTGGTCCTAATCCTTGTTGCCCTTTTTGAAGGCAAAACCCAAATTTGTGAAATCAGTAAGGGGTTAGAATCTTGAAACCTCTTGGGGGCTCTTGAATGGGTGGATAGAAAATGAAATAGACCAAAACAACCTTGCTAAGACCTTGGAAGGTGTGGAACAAGATTAGCCCTTATTAGCCATAGTAAGGGGTTTTGAGTCTCATGAGTAGGTGAGACCTTAGGAGCAGAATTGCAACTCAGTGGATTGGGCATGGTCAGGGGATTCCTCAAGCAAAGGGAATTCCTAGAGACCCTAGGGTGTGTAGAGAACACCAGGTGATCCAAGGAAAGGATCCAAGAGCATAGACTAGGCTAGTCTATCCCAAACCCCATCTCATCACTGGAGCATGAGATCAGAAATGCACATCAGATAAGCAAGTGAAAACAAGATGTGCTACCAGGATAGTGAAGGAAGAATGCAGAGTTGAGATGGGGTATTTGTCATCTTGACAAACCAGTTGGTAGGAGAACCAATTTGATGAAGAAGGATGCTAGTGTGTAGGAATATACATGGTGATACCGGGATGCTGAAGGAAGGTTGATGTAGAATAGTTGGAATGTGATGATTTGGTGTCATCAATGTGTCTCACTGGAAAGAAGGAAAGTATGTTGTCCACTGGTAGACACATCTACCAGAATCTGCATTGGTGATAGTTGACATTTCATGTCAACCAATGAAACATCAGAGAAGAGACAAGGAAGATAAGTTTCTCACTTGATAAAGAGGAGAACAAAAAAATGAAGAATAAAGAAAGTTGTTGGTAGTTGCTATGGTGTCGGCTAGTGAACATATTCACAGAGGTGTTTCATTGGTAGAGCAGTGAAGTGTAGACATAAGGGGTACACTGATAGTATGGAAAAGGTGATGGCAGGAAGGATAACCGATAAGGTGATTTGTGTCGGTAGGGTCAGTGAACTAGTATGTGTGTACCAATTATGTGAGTGGTCGGTGACTAAGATGAACTGACAGAGCAGTGTACCAAGGTGGATACCAATAGTAATGCCATGTAGAGGTGAAGTGGTGAACTTGTAGTGGTCGGTGTAGAGTATCGATGAGGTAGTTGGCAGTTGGTCCAACATTAATGGTGATTGTGAAGCTTGAGGGATGATTGTAGAGGGGTTGTGGCTCGAGAAAGGATAGATCTGACCATATCCACGGTGTGCACTGATTGATGTAGATTGTCTAGATTTCGATCAGAGTTGGTGAGGCAATCCATTGTACCATTAATGGTGATTGACCAAGGGGTATGCCGATAGATTGATTGCAGGTTGCTGAAATAGGAAGGTGTGTTCTGGAAGGCACGAAAATGGTAGATATGTGCAGGTAGACTACTTTGAGTTGTGATCTGATTAGATTTGATTAGATTCGATGTGCCTCATGATCAATGGAGAAAACCCTAACCACTTGTGATTTGAATTAGCTTTTGGTGGGAAGACTGGGATATAAATATGCAAACTAAAAGATATTGTGGATAGAGCTGCTGAATAGAAGAAGATAGGGTTGTTGAATGTGAGAGTAGATCAGTCAAGTGCTCATCAAGGAGATAGAGGAGAGATTGAGTGTGAGGGAGAATGAGGTTGAAGTGTTCAACCTGTAGAAGTGCAAAATCGGTAGTATCCATACTGACAGAGTAGAAGAAAAGGTAACTACAGAAAAGGTAGGCATAGAACCGACTAAGTGTAGTACTGGTGGAGAGCAGCAGAGAAGCTGAAAGAAATGAGAACTGATAGAGAGAGTTGTGAACTGGTAGAGAAGCAACAACAGAGAGAGGTGTAGCGGTGTAGCAGAGAAGATGTCTCACCAATAGAGTAAGGTATAGGAAATGGTTACAAGATTCACTTGTAACAAAATAACTACTTTTCTATTTGATGCTATCATTGTGAACATTGAGTTGTAGCTCGATGCAGGGGTTGTAGCCCATAAATTAGTTAGGGGTTGGTTCTCCTTGGGTTGGTGCCCTAAATCATGGGTTGGTGCTCCTTGGGTTGGTTTCCTAAATTAGGAGTTGTAGCTCCTTGGGTTGTAGCCCTAAACATTGTAACAAATTTGATTGTGAGGCTGGATAGGAGCAGTAGACTCCAGCAACATTGCTCATCGAGGTTTTTCCCATCTTGCATTTTCCTCGTACATGCTAGTATTATGTGATGTCTCTTTATGGGTGATTGCATTTGTGATTAGTCTCCCCACTAATCGGTATGTCTCCATTGTGTTAGATCCCATAACCGGTATACACACATAAGTTAGTTAAAGAGAAAAAGTTGAGAACCACTTATTCACCCCCCTCTTAGTGGTGCATTGTGTCTAACATATCTATGGATGTGAAGAACCAAAAGTTCTATGAAGAACCCTCCTATCAGCACCTCATTGTTCATTTCATCTACATGGTGCTTGATTTTTAAGCATGAACTTGCATTTGCATATTGTTGGAGGGAGATTTGGAATTGGATCAGACTCCAATATACTATGTTACAACCTCATCTCATGTCTACTAGAGATATGGACCAGCCTTTTGCTGTAAAAGGATTTAAACTTTGCTTACAATGTAATGGCTATAGTGATAGTTTTCCTTATTGGTGTAAGGTATTGAAACTATATCATGCTCCAATATACTTCTTGATCGCTACAATACTAAAGGTAGAAAAGTTGAGACAAGAGGGCTCTCCCAGTGAGAGGGAGCATACTGCAAGGGGACTTTGTTCTAATCTTAGGATGGTCATATTCCTATCTAATCTAGGGCTCGATCTTATGATAGTAGGTCCAAGGTGGTCTTGGATCTAGCACTTTTATCCATATGTAGATCATACCAGATGATGAGAGTCTCATGGAGCAAGGTATCTTCCATGATTGGAACCATGTGAGCAGGGTATGCTTCTATGATAGAGGGAGTAGCTAGAGGATCTGCTTCAATTGACTTCCGAGGATTGTGGACATTTTTTGATTCAGAGTGAGTAGACTATGTCAAGATGGTTTCTTTAGCAATCATGGAACTATAGTAGTTAGAGGGCCATGATTCATGGGATGGAGTTCAATGTGTGTAGGCTAAAAGGCCTTTATGCTAACACCTAGGTCAGGACATTCCTAGATAGATGGATACTTGGTGAGCTTGGGACTCCCCAAGTGTGATGCAAACTGCAACCTTGTATTTCATAATAGGTCAAAGCATGTGGAGATCAAATAACACTATACTAGAGATATGGTGCAAAGAAATGCTATTCAATTGAGATACATTAGTACTGATGAGAATATGACAGACATTCTCACCAAGCCTCTCTAAGATAAAGTTTATATACTTTTGAGATAAACTTGGTATGATGGAGAATGAAGCCCTAGTTGAGATTGAGTCTCAACATCATTGATCTATTTATATTTTATACTAATGCATTCTTCTCTTTGAGAGAGAATTTTAAAGTGTAATCTCTTGTTAATGCATTTCTCTTTGAGAGAAGTTTGAGCTGAAAGCCCTTATTTCCACCCTCTGGGATGAGCCATGTTGGATCCACCCTCTAGGATGAGTCAAAGGTAGATGTCATGTGTGTGACACCATGAAAACATCACGTGAGAGAGTCCATGGTTATTTTTCTTGTACTTGTGTGTTCACCCTCTGGGATGAGCCATGGTGAATATCATTGTGAGGTGACAATCTCACAATGATGAACACTTGTGCATTGTATCATCATTGTGAGGTGACGATCTCACAATGATGAACACTTGTGCATTTTATCATCATTGTGAGGTGACGATCTCACAATAATGGTTGATATCACAGTGAGGTTATATCTATTCCTTTAGCATCCATAGGAGAAGCTATGATGGTTGATATCATGGTGAGGTGATATCTTTCCTTTCCACATATGGGAATAGCCATTATGGTCAAACATCACAATGAGGTGATAAGCTTATTTCATACACATGAGTGTAGTCATTTTTTTAGTCATCATGATAAGGTGATGTGACTTGTAGAGATCAAGAAGGATTACTCCCTAGCTAAGAGGGAGTGTTGATGATATGGTATCTTTGGTAAGACTCCTTCTAGACTGATAGAGTTAACGTAAATGTCTAAGTGGCCTTTGGCCTTAGACAGTTACTTAAGTCGTCATCTTGTGCATATTTAATAAGCAATTAATAAACATGTAATTTTATTGTTAATCGGTATAACTAATTGACCATTATTATTAATATTTGTTTTATGAAAAACTAATATTGAATTTCTACCACCCCTTATTGGATGGGTGTGTTACCTTAGTGGAAGTCATATCTCTCTGAGGAGATACAACTCTTGGAGATCATCTCCCATTAGTGAATATAAATGAAATACTTTCTCCCCTTCATCAAATTGATTCATACACAGAATGGTGCAGACATTAATAGTATACAACAAGGTGTATAAAAAAGAGTTTGTGAACATAAGGAAATGTGATACCCATGTTAGAAATAAACAAACCAAGGGTCCAAGACACTACAAGTAGGCTGAGTTGACAGCTTTAAAGATGAAATACATATACGAACCTTTCATAACTCAATTCCAATATATTTCAAATTAAACATAGAGCTCAAGGTCATCCTTGAATTCTATTCACAATAAGGTTAGAATATAGTATCAAATATTAGAGTATTGGAGACCATAAGCTTTTAAATATTTGAGACCCCAACGATACATCATTTATAAAGAAATTCTTACTAGGATTGTCAATGAATGGAGCCTTCCATTTTCCTTTGTAGTTTGGATTCTTGATTTTATGTCAATTCTTTAATGCATCATCATATGAAATCCATAGATACAAGCACTGAAAACAAGGAAGAAAGAAGCAGGCTACCAACAATGTTGAAAATATCAACACTATAGTATTTGAATATGAGTGCTCAAAATATTAAATAGTGTCTCTAATACATAAGAAGAATGCAATAGGAAGGAAATTGTTTCATATTCAAGTGCTACAACTATGATAGATTGCCAATGCTACCAAGAAGGTTGTTTAAGCCATTCATACATATAAAAAATGCATCTGTATTAGAGACGTACATGTATACATATGTGTATCAAATGTGATTATCTACATAGATATATGCATATACATGTATATACATATTATTTCCCTCATTCACACACACACACACACACACACACACACACACACACACACACACACACGCACACACACATGTACATACACTCTAAACTAGTTATGACACCAAATGGTGTGTTGTTGTATCAATATATAGGATCTGGCCCAAGTATAGGCCAATGATACTAGTTTGTTTATTTATGATTTTAGACACTTCCATATTCACATTCTACAGTTGTGAAAGATTGACAATGGTACCAAGAGGGTTGTTTAAGACATGAATCCATATAAAAATGCATATTTATATTAAATATGTGTGTGTGTGTGTGTGAACAAATTGAATAAGTCTGTAAGCTACAAGACACAACACTTCAATTAAGTCATTACATGTATGGTTAGACAAATATAAGCATGAATAATAAAGCCATAACAAATCGACTAATTTCCTTCTAAAAGATGCGAGTATAAGATTGCTCTCAGATTTGTATAAGCAATACCAGTGACTAGACTACACCAAGATGAAGGATTTAATCTATATGAGCATGATATTAAGCTAAATGGATGCAAGATTATGCTAGATGGATGAATATAGTAAGCTATATGAATTCAAGCAATCATGAAATATGCAAAAAGAAATTCAACTAAGATGCAATAATCTCAAAAAAACAAGCACAATATCTTTAATGACTTCAGAGCAAAAACTGTATAATAACAATAAATCTCCAAGGTGTTTTGAATGAGAGATGAAGGTTGAATTTATAGAGAATCACTAAAGAGATCAAGAAAAAACGCAATTTAGGATAATTGAAATAGTTGAGAAATCAGATTAAGTTAACCTTGAGATAGATTCCAATTATAGTTTAATTGAAATGTATTCAGATTGTAAGTTTGAGTTGCATTGGTGATAGAATTAATTAATTCCATGCACTTGTGATAAAAATAGGTAATTATTTGATTTATTCAAGAAAAGAGTCTTTTCAATGCAACTGAACTTCTTTTTCTCAAAAGCTTTGAGTTCTAATTTTAGAGAATGATTAATAATTCAATTAATTGTTTTTCTAGTTTCAAGTTCTCTATTTAGAAGAAGAAATAATATCTCAAGTTTGATTTCTCTTTCAATTCAATTCTTTTATTTTATTTACAATTTAACTCTTGGTTTGCATATTGATTCCTCTTTTGTAGTAAATTAATTCCTTTTTGCATGGTTAAATGGCAAATTAATTAATTAATTAAATATGCTAGGATATTTAATAAATCAAATAGGATAATTGATCAAAATTATTTTCTTGGAATGATTCAATTAATTAAATAAATATTTAATTAATATTCAGTAATTGATTTTTCGTGTAATATTTGATGATTGAAGAATTAATTTGATGTGCTCAAGATTGATTTAATTGCCTTTGGTTAGGACCTTGGTGATGTTGTCAAGATTAGGGGCCCATGGTTTAGATGACCATTTTTAAGGTATTATAGTGGTGAGATTGCATGGATTACCTAAGAGCATAGTTTTAGACAGAGACACTTAGTTTGTTGACTATTTTTGGATAACACTTTGGAAGAAAATGAAGATAGATTTGAAGTTGAGTTCTACTATTCATCCACAAATTGATGGATAGACAAAAGTTGTTAACCAGAGTTTGGGAAACTTGTTGAGATGTTTAGTGAGAGATAAAACCGGAATTTGGGATTTTGATCCTTACACAAGTAGAGTTTTCCTACAAAAATTTAGTGAATAGAAGTACCAGAAAAACACCTTTTGAGATTGTTACCAGAGTGCACACTAGAGTAATATCAAGATTGAGAGACATTAACAGTGAAGACCCAAAGAGTTTAGAAGTAGAAGATTTTGTAGATCACATGGAAGAATTACATATTCAAGTTAAACAACATTTGGAAGACATGAACAACAAATATAAGGAAAAGGCAAATGAGAAGAGGAGACATAAGGAATTTTAAGTTGGTGATGAAGTTATGGTATATCTAAGAAAAGAGAGATTCCCGGTTGGAACTTATAATAAATTGTAGATGAAGAAGTTTGGATCATGTAATATTTTGAGGAGGTTTAGTTCTGGAAATGCATATGAAGTGGAGCTACTAGATAGTCTAAGTATTTAACTTATATTCAACATTGCAAATCTTCATGAGTACCATGAACCAGAATTCAGTGAGGATAGTGTTGTAGACTTAGAGGAACAATTGCCCCCAAAGGAACCAGATCAGATTGAAGATATTTTAGATAGTAGGATTGGGCATAGTACCTGTAATAGTCAGTATAAGGAATAACTTGTGAAGTGGAAGGGTAGACCAATTGAAGATTCATCTTGTTTTTTTTAGGAAGAGGTAGACCACCTTGGTATTCCTCTAACCCCAACAAAGTGAGAGGCTCACTTTTTTTTTATTAACCCCAGATGTCTGATCTCGGAGCATCCCTGGTTCACAACAATCTTGCATCAACCAAAACAAAAAAAAAATTCCTTTTTGTTTTGTTTTCTGTTTGCAATTTTAGTTTTCCTTTTTGTGTGTCCCATTTTTGGCTCACCAGATCCTATGGAGTTGGATTCCACTTGAAGACTTTATCTTTCTTTCTTTCATACCACATCGCATTTGGATCACTTTCTTGCAAGATATTGTTACTGGTTTCCATGACAATTTCATGTTACTAGTTGTTCCTTTGTTACCGATTGTCTGAGACCTATTATGGTGATCTACCAGAACCCATTCCAAATCTTGTGGAGCCTTGAGAATTGATTTCGATGTTCCTTGGTATATGGTCAGCCTTTTCCCGTGATCTACATTTCATCCTTTGGATTTTCTAGGGGAATATCTTGGTAGAGGCCAACCTTGTTATTTTCATGTTAGGTCTTGTTCTTCGGGTTTTGATCCCTTTTGGGCTGACTGGATCCTTTGGATTGATATATATATATATATATATATATATATATATATATATATATATATATATATATATATATATATATTTGTAATTATGCTTTAGAATATAATTGATGGAGAATCAGAGAATCAGATAGCTAGACTCTGCATAGAAGATAGATCTTTCGATTCAAGGTCCCAGTTGTGACCTATTCTACTAGGCATGTGAGTCAGTATGTTGTAACTCAGTTGTTACTGGTTGGATGTAATCAAATTTCATGCAATAAATCAATCTATTCTGCATTTCCTCCATCATACCTTATGTTTCCATTGTGTTTACTCTTGTTGATCGGTTCAGATTGATCTCTTAGAGGTCCCTCCTCACCGGTGATTGCTTCAAGTTGAGTCTCATCTCCTCATCCATAGATATGACCCTGACTCCTAGTTAACCCTTTACCACATAATTTTGTTGACAGAGTATCTAGATGTAAATTGATATACTCAAGCACTAAGAGGAGGCGATTATACAATGCTCAGGCCAAGGTTCCATCATGAGGCCATCAAATCCATTAGGTACGTTAGAGAGCCCAGTGTCAACGTCATATCCACCACAAAATTATTTACCCATTTTAGCCAAGGAAAAAACTCTTCAAAAATAGGCTTCTTGCGTATCTCCTCTTTCATAAGGAGTTTTGTGATGTGAAATATGTTTCCCACCAAGATTCCCAACATAATCCACCTTGAATAATACCCATACCTTTCTATCTATAAACTCCAAGTTCTAGTCCTTCCCACCCTTCCAAAACATGGCATGTTCAACATGTTTGCCTTTTAGACAGAGTTTGTTGTCAATCCCTCCTCTACTATATATCACCAACTGATATATGAATCTCATTTTACTTATAGGTGTCAAAGAAAAAACTCCATTTGCAACTGGAAAGAGATGAAACTCACACAACCTATGGTAATATCCTTCTAGAGTTCCTTCCACAGGAAGAATGGCCTTGTTTACTCTACATGACTTCACAACCTATATGGCATCTTCATAGGGCTTGCACAACACACCTGAACCATTAACACACAGAACCTCACTACCTTGAGGCTTCACCTCCAACTTTGTCAAATTAATGCTATGCAAAATTAAAATTAGACAGAACCTTCATGAGTACTTTAAAAAAATCGTCCAAACGCCTTTCTACATATGAGTATATTTCTACACACATTCTTGGATATGGAATATTAACTCATCATGTTGGCTCAACACTAAACTTGTGACCATGCTTAGGCAATTACTTCTTTCCATGGGAATAAAGGTGATAATTACAACCGAATAGGAAATACAGATGCTCATCCAAACTTAATGAATCTTTGTAGACCCCACAGAAAACACTATATCAATAGCTTGATGAATATTATTCTTA
The DNA here is from genome assembly GCF_030272615.1 of Cryptomeria japonica. Classification (NCBI taxonomy): domain Eukaryota; kingdom Viridiplantae; phylum Streptophyta; class Pinopsida; order Cupressales; family Cupressaceae; genus Cryptomeria; species Cryptomeria japonica. Next base: position 373,800,893 of record NC_081408.1, on the reverse strand, counting down.
TGCAACAATAGATGTCAAACACATTAAATAAAGATTACAAAAGTAGCCGCTAAAGAATGAACTGAATCAATGTTGAATGATTATCCATGATAGAACAAGAGGCATGCTTTAACTGTTGATTCTTATTCTCCAAGGTAAATCTTTTAGGGCAGACAAAGCTCTCCATAGAGAATCAAAGACCAACAAATGCAGAAAAAAATTGATGCTATCATTCTCAAGCTATAAAATATGCATTAAAACAATGAGCTCGATCTTTTGAATAATTTCTCACAATAATAAACTCTGGTTGGTCTCTTTTAATATGCTCATGTGCCAACAATGAACTCGATCTTTTGTATAATGAAAAATAGATTAGGAAGGCAACCCTGTTAGTAGAAGTTAGACTCTTGAGAAGGCGACTTAAGAATACATAACCATTTCATCCTATCCATAGCTAACGACCAACATATATAGACATACATGTAGACACCTAAAAATGGTCAACGCTTGCGGAATCATACTTTAACATTTGCGCATTGCCTCATTTTACGTTTTTGCGTCGCATTAAAATTTCTCCTATGTCACGCACTTGGTTTTTATCATTTGCGAGCATTGAGTCCTTCTACATTCTTCACTTGTCTCACTTTCGAATTTGGTCTTGTTGATAACAATCTTCGTTCATGATTTTGATCGATCTTTGTCCTTGTTAACCTTGTCATTTTGTGATCGATTTGTCATCGATCGTCGTCCTTCTCAATCGTGTCAATTTGGATCAATTTGTCATTGTTCCTCATCAATTGGTGCATTTATCAATCAAAATCATTTATCAACACTGGTCATTTATCAATCCAAAATCATGATCGAATCGATATCAATTATCCTTTGTCAAGACCTAATTGCCATCTTTGCATTTCTAATTCATCTTCCAAGGTTTTATGGTTTATTCATTTAATCTTGTTTGGCATTTTCCCTCTAGGTTAAATAAATTATTTATTTATCCTAAGTCTTCTTGTCACAATTAAATGTTTATTTAATTGGCTAATTAATTCCTCCTATTTTTGTAAATTAATTAGTTAATGAGAAATTATTAATTAATTTTCCTAATTTGCAAGTCATCATTTCCAACTTAATTTTCTAATTTCTCCTAAATTCCTAAATGTCTATTTCTATTTCAAAATCTTGTCATAAATCCTTGCATAGAAATTTGTCATAAAAATTTGTCATAAATTGTCATAAATCCTTGCATAGCAATTTGTCATACACATGTCATAATTTTGCTATTCTTGATTTGAATTTCCATTCGAATCATTATCATGCTAATTTGATCTTTTCTCCAATTTCTCTATAAATTGGATGAATTTCTTCACTCAAATCCCTTGATTCTTGACCCCTAATCAGACTATTGAATTTCTAATCACTTTGTCAAATAACACTTCGAGTATTCTTGTGTCAATGTCAATCTTGCTTTCACATTAGGTTTATGCACTTGAAGGTGAGATCCACAAAAAAACTATTTGGAGAAGAAAGAAGGACAATGGAGCCGCATGAAGGAAGCATTTAGATCTACATCTGGTTTGCATAATCTTTAGTTTTAAATGTTTTGTCTTTATGTCTTTATTGAGTGTGTTTAGGATAGATCATTGCATAAGCTTTTGTGATTGAGCTAGATTAGTATGTTTATATTGTTTGTGATGATTTCCGATTTCCTAGCTACATTAATTGGTGAACCCGACGTGAACACTAAGCATCTAACCCCTTTATGGTGTTTTTGAGTGCTTTCAAGTTGATTTGCAGGCCAAAAACCCAAAAATAGGGTCGTGCAGGGTTTTCTGGAGACTTCTGCGCCTGTGTGAGACATTTTGCGCCTGTGTAGGCACACAATTGCATTTTTTATGAGTTTTGCACCTATGTCAATGCATTCTGCGTTTGTGTAAAAAAAAAAATTGCGCTTGTGTAAAGTAACCTGTGCCTGTGTCAAGCAACCTGCGCCTGTGTAATCCTGCACCTATGTCATGAGTTTTGTGCCTGTGTAAAATCTAGAACAGAGGTAAAAATGCAGTGTTTTACTTGAAATTTGTTTAGTTTTTGCATTTTGTTTTCTGTGTTTTGGTTTTTGGTAGTAATTATCTATGCATAATCTTGGCATACGCATGGAAAAGACAACAAATCAAACTACTAACATGTTTTATGCATAATCGATAGTCAAAGACAACAAATCAAACTTCTAACTTGGGTTTTGCAGGTTGCCTTGGAGAAACAATTAAACTTGTTGTTTGTCTTTAATGTTTTAGGCACCTAGTGATTTCTAAATAGGTTGGAATGAACATGTTTTTGCTTTGATTGTTGAGTGTGACATTGGAGTAGGAGAGTATGCTCTCATCCTTCTTAGGGTGATCAGAAATCCAGATCTACGATACCATGCTCGTTGTTTTGATTGTGTGTCTCCTTTAGAGGGCCTGCCTTCCCGACCACTTTGCTTTTGCAAGCAAGTGATAAATCGTGAGAAGGGAATGACCCAAAGTGAGTACGGCTAGAATACCTTGGCATTCTAACTCACTATAAACAAATACCTGATGGGCGAAAGACTTGAAAGAAGGGTTACATGGGAATTGCAGTTACTTGGGAAGTGATGACCCTTGAACTCTTTCTCATATCAACATCTAAGTAGGGCCTCTTGTTCTAAATCGTGCTTGCGCGACTACATTTGTTTGGTATCTTGATGGGCTTAATGTCTCAATCACGCTTGCGTGACATCAAGGAGTAACACTTAATAGAAATCCTTACTAAACACCTTGTTTTTAGAGGCCAAAAACCCTTCTAGTTGCTTGAGAAGGACAAGTTCGGATACTTGGAAGAGATACTAAGTTCTCCATGGGGAGATTTCCATGGGGACTGATGCTTGGCTGCCCTGAGAAGTGAGTGCCGTGGAGGGGAGCCCGTGGGGTCAAGCATCTATGTATTCTCCTTGAATCCCATAATGAGTCTACCTCTCAAGTACCTAATGTCTTTGCCTACCATAAGAAATGTGTGAATGAGCATGATTGTCTTGAGTCTAAGTTGAAATATCTTGTATTCTTTTCTTGTCAAAAGTTTAATTGCACCTCATTTCAAAAACAAGACAAATTGATTCAAAATAAGGTTAAACACAAGAGACATTCATCCAACAAAATTCAAAAACACCTTCAAACATGGTTGTCAAACATTGTTCACAATCTTGTCTCAACATTCATGTCACTTAGATTTAGGTTCATCCTAGGTTTGCATTTTGTAAATTTCATTGTCAAGTACCAAGGTTAGGTTTCACCTAAGTCATACTCCTTTGCATATCAATAAGGGTCATCCATTTGCATATGTCCTCTTGTATTAAAGTCATACCATTGTCATACTTTGCATACCCTAGGTCTCTTCATTAAGTTTAGGTCATTATCATATCATATTAGGGTAATTTGCATAGTAATTGTCCCTTATCATATAGTGTCAAAACTAGGTTTTGTCATACTTGAGTAATCCAAATCTTTGGTAAACCCTAAGTCATTGTTAGGAAGTCTAGACCTTATCAAACCTTCTGTCCTTTTGTCATCCATGTCATTTCGTCAAACCTAGCTTAGTATCCAAGCATATAGGGGAGACTTTATCAATTTTGTCATTTTGTCACTTGGCCCTTTTTTCCTTTGAGGTCTAGACATCATTTCAATTTCCTAAGGGTCTCATTCTTAGATTTGCATTCCAAAAATTTGTCAAAATCTTGAAAAACAACCAAAAACATAGGTTTCATTCTTTCCATAGATTGCATTCTCATCTATTTTAGTTTGCATTTAGTTGCATATCATATATTGTCCTTGAAAAATTCCAAAAAATATTGCATTTGCATAGTGACATGTCTATTGAAACAAGGTTCCAAGCACCAATGATGCAACAAAGTTTGACATATCAACCAACAATGCAATCACAATTATATCCAACCCAACAACAAAGCAACATTGATCAAACTTTTTATGATGAAACCAATCTCCAAATACAAAAACTAGAGGAGAAACTAGCTCAAGAAGAGGAGATATTGGAACAAAGAGTGAAAAACATTGAGAAGAATAGATCACAAATGTCCAAAATGTTTCAAAAATTTCAAGGTCAAAATCCAAAGATTGAGCCAATTGATGTAAGATCTCTTATTGAACGATCAGACATACCAGCTTTTCTCTCACAAATAGAGATGATGAAACAATTTCAAGAAAAGAGACAGCATCAATTTCAACATTATGTGCCTCCACAACAAGAACAAGAAGGTGTTTACTATCAATCAAATTTTCAACCATCACAGCCAATTGTTCAATAGCTCGAACATTTCCAACAAACACAATTAATGGTCCAATTTCAACAATATGTCCAACCAACTCTACAATGTCCACAAATAGTTCAACCAATGGTGGGATATCAACAAGTTCAATCAACATATCAATGTCAACAACCCCAACCAAACATTCAAAAACAAAGGTTGCAACACACACCAAGCCAAATTTTGAACATGTCAAACCAATTTGATCAACATCTAGTTCGAAATCAAAACATGACATCAGACCAGAACCAAATTCTTTCCAAACAAGTTCAAATTCCAGATAAAAACTATGTCAAAACCTTGAAAGAAAGGTGGCTTTATTGCAATACTCTTAAGGAAATTACCAAGTGAGTTCTTTGAGGAAGATCAAAATAATACAATTATGTCTAGCAATGCCTCATCCCCCCGCAAACAAATTGACTCTCCAGTGGCATCTATCCCTACACCTCTAGAAGTTTCACAAGAACCTTCCATATTGTCCTCATCAAATAATACATCCAAGGATGCAATTATCCAAGAGTTATCAATAATTGATTGCCAAGATAATCCAATTCATGATGCACATCCTTGTCATGTTTCAGAAATACAAGACCCAATGCCACCATGCACTTTATTGCCATTACCTGTTTTAGAGGACCCCATTCGAAGTCCCTCTTCCTCATGTTCAAGCATTGATTCCGGGCCAGAATCCATCACAAATGTTCAAAGTGCATTTCCTTCATGCCAAACCATTGATCCCTTGTCAGAATCCTCCATGCATATCCAAAGTCCAACCCCATGTTAAGAGGATAATTTAGAGCATGAAGAAATGAGTCCTCAAGAAAATCAAGATCAAGATCTTGAAACCTTATCATCCCATCCAATTATTGACCAAGATCCCATTTCCCCAGACACTCACGATGATTCCCCTATTCTTGTCCATCCTATCCAAAGTCCTATTGACACTCCATTCCCTGAGAAAGATCAAGATATCCCAGTCCATCCAATCCCAAATGATCCCCTTCCATTTTATGAAAAAAATGTCCTTTCAAATCCCATTGACATTCCACTTCCTAAGAAATATCAAGATATCCCTTCCATCCTTTCTGATGATCCCATTAAAAGTCAAGAGCAAAGCACCTTTAAAGAGGATTCCAATGATCTTCCTCCTTGTCAAGATCAAATTATTCCTTTAGATCCTCCACAAGATCCACTTGTTCCTCCATCTCCTTGTCCTAATGCTCCATATACACTCCAAGATCATATTTCTTGTGATGATCCCATTATTTATCCCATTCCATCTCTTGAAGAGCCTATCATTGAACCATGTCCACTACATAATCCTAGTCCCCCTCATGATCCTAATCCCCCTCATGATTCTAACGTGTCAGTGCAAGATGTTCATGAACCCTCGACATGCACAATGGGTTCTTCCACTTTGGTGAAATCTGATCCACTTCAAGATCTCATTATTTCTCTCATCTCATATCCACCTCATAATGGACTCGCGTCTTCTTCCAAAAGAAAAGAGTATCCTACAAGTCAAGATATTCATAAAGGCAAAGGAGTAGATCTCCATAAGCAAGAATCCCTCCATATCAAAGAAGATCTTAAGGGTCATGTCTACACAACTCACTCTCAAGACGTTGGTATCCCTCCATCAAAATCCAAACATATCCCTTCCCCTTCATACCTTCCATCCATCTTAGGTCCTTATATGCCTTCGTCCTCTATGCAAGGTCAGCAAAGGCACACATCCTTGAGTAAATTTCATCAATCCAAAAGAAGTCCATTTCATTCATATCCATCCATATCCATCCATGCATTCCTTTCCCCCTCCAAGCAATTTGGATACCAAGTATAAAAGTCATAAGTCTAGCAATCCACATGTATTCAAGGATCAACATGTCCAATATAATCGACATGTCAAAACAAAGAACAATATGATCTATAAAGAAAAAGAAATATCCAAAAGGTCACAAATGCCCACTGAGAAAAATAAAGAAAAGTCAAAATATATATGGGTTCCTAAATCCCTTGTGCAAGTAATGCACTCCAAGGAACCACAAAAGCATAAAAAATCAAAAACCATGTGGATCCCTAAGCGGCTCCTTGAAGCACAAAAGCCTAAAGAAACATCCAACTTGGCATCCAAAGTTGCTATTCCTCCATCCAAACCTTCCAAGTCTATTCCTCCACCACCTTCTTCATCCATTTTGGGCCCTTATGTCCCAAAATCCATAGCCTTTCCTTCCTCAAAATCTCAATATCCAAAATACATTGGTCCTCCATCAGTCCATCACCCCTCAAGGTGTGTGCCAATGTCGATCTTGCCTTCATTTCCATCCACTGAAGCCCAATTCTTCCAATACCCTATACATTATCTAATGCATATTTTTCATCCTTCCATCCCTTTGATCCCATCTTTTGCATAAATCCTGGCCTTAATTTCGTCTCTTATTACATGTCCTTATCCTACCAATGTCTTTGAGCATGCTTTTAAAGGTCATGGTCCATTTTTTTTCAAGGCTACTATCCAATCAAAAAGATGCTTGAGTCCTTCTTCCATCCCCTATCATGTGTCCATCTTCTATTGAAAAAGCTCAAAAATACAAAAAAAAATCAAAAAAGTGAAAAAAAAAGAAAAAGAAAAAAAAAAGTAAAGCAAAAATAATTCGTCCACTGGTGAAAACCTGGCAAACAGGCACCTTGGGAAAGTACCATGATGAAAACCTAGCAAATAGGCATCATGCATAATCTATGAACATCTTACACACCACACTTGGGGGCAGGTTTCCTCCTTCATATCCTTTTGCCCTTCATTATCCTATCATACCTGTAAAGCGGAAAAATCGAACCCTAGTTGTTCTCCCCTCCCCAATTCCAAGGAGAGAGAAGGGAGAGTCACTAGGGTTGATGGTTTTCACTTAGGAGAGACTTTACATTCAAAAGAGGGGTTGAAACCCACAAGATCCAATCCGACGCAATGCAAGATTGGATTCTATATGAGTTTCAAGGGTTAAGACATCAAGGATACCCTCTTTTGTAAAGAATGTTGATAGAAAGATTGAACTAGGAATGCATGTAAAGTAGGAAAGATTCACTTATAAATAGAGATAGGGATATGGGATGAAGCTACGGACCTGGAATTAGCAGTACAATGTCAAGATGGTGCTATTCTGCAAATTTGAGCGAAAGTTGACGGGACGATGGCACCCGGCGTGCACACGGTCCTCCGAAAAATCCGCGAAACGAAGGGGGATCTGTTCGTCTCTGCACAAGGATTCCAGATCTTCAATTACAACTACGTACCTGCAACCTACACACAGAAAAGAGAAAACAATTGGGGGGTTAGGGATAAGGGGTTTTCCCTTAGGTCAAACCCCAGTTTTGGAATTAACCAAGAAATGAGAATGCTGTAAATGTAAATGTTTGTAATGTAAACAAGTACTGATACCTTGTTGTAAGAATGTTTGTATTCTTACATGTGAAGGTGTAATGTATGTAGTATGTTGTATGTTGTATGTGATCTCCTCTTCAATGGTTGAATCCTTGTCTTGAACGCAACACTTAGCCTTGAATGGAGACTTAGAATGCTCAATTGCTTGAAGGAATGCTTGAATGCTTGAATGTTTGAATGTTTGCCTAGCGCTTTCACCTCTTGTACACATATGTCCCTCCTTCCTTTCTAGGAGAGGAAAAGTAGTTTATATACTTGTCAATTAGGGCCGATAGACTGATTTTCCCGACCTTAGGCCGACCAGGAAACAATATTTTCCAATTTGCAAACTTAAAGACCCGATGCCCACAAGAGACCGGGCCCAAAATAGGGCCAGGGACCAGGGTGCTGGGCGCCATGGTCCTGGGGGACCAGGGCGCTAGGCACCCTAGTCCTGAAGAACCAGGGCGCTAGGCGCCATGGTCCCACCTCCCGAGATAGCAGGGTGCAAGGAGGGATCAGGCCAGGGTGCAGAAAAATGCAGTTTTTGGTGTCATAAACAAGTTTCAGGGTCTCCATTCAGGTTCAATGTTGCGCCGCCATCGTGAAGACCCAAATGCAGTCGAAATTGCAAGTGTCGCAATTTTAGGACGCTACATTTAGCCCCCACTTTAGCGGGAGTATAAGCGTACGCTCATACTTCCGGTAAAGTACAAGGAAACAACATTGAAAAATGTTCACCACCTCAAGGAGGCAAGATACACCAAGCCCCCAGTGGACTAAGGATCTTACGACTTCGATTGACAAAGTAAAAGGGAAGATCACGAGGGAGAACCATGACTGTCAGTAGTAAGGTTCCCTCACTATGAGTCATGCAAGAAAGGCAAAGCTAAATTTGTCAAGAAATTTTCAAGTATCTTGAAAAGATATGGACGGGATGTATGCCCCCCTACGTTAAAGCGATCGCACACGCCTCACCGGGGGTGATTGCTTTAAGGTAGTGATACATATAAGAAATGAGAAAGGAGCACGTTATCACAAGGATTTAGCCCCCAAGTGTGAGATAAGCCCAAGGATAATAGACACAAAACACAAAGCACAAGGTGACTTCGCTTTCCTCGGGGTCAGTATGCTGTATGATAATTCATGTATATCATATGTATGTATGCATAATTGTTCTTCATTCCCCAATCAAGGAAGGTCACCTAGAAGAAGGGAACACATGTGTCTTTTGAGTCAACATGAGAGAGACCAAAAGAGATCTCAATGTTTTGCATCGTCCTCAAGTAGACAATACTAAGGACAACAAATAGAAGAATGAGAATAACACATAGAAGAAGTAACAAAAGGGATCAAGAGAGGAGGAGAGAGTCTGCTATGCTAATGAACTAGTCTAGCACGTCATCTACCCCCCGATCTTGCTGATCAATATTTTGGGAAGGTAGGAAACACGCTAGCGGAGGAACATCCAACACAGCAGATGGAGCTATCACAAGATCCAAACAAGGGCTATGTTCATACCCCAAGCCACGGTGTTCTTGTCTAGGAGCTAGGATAAGTGCTTTAGAAAATTCGTTAGATAGATGGTTATCAACATCAACATATTCATATTCACTATCAAAATGAACAAGAGTAACATTTTCATCATGAATAACATTTTCATCTATATCATCATCAAGATTTATAAAAATAGGATCTTTAACTCGCACCGGATCAAGACCATCATGCACCTTATGTTTAGGAGATTTCGGCTCAATCATCGGCTGAGGAGAAAATGGAATAATACTAGCTGAAGGTGTTTTTGGGGATTGCAAAATTTGAGAAGCAGCTGCCTGAGCTCTAAGATGACGCTTTCATCGGCGTTCACGTGCAGAACGATTTCGTCTAGTCTTAGTAGGAAGTTGAGAAGATTGAGGAGGAGGAATGTTCTCATCCTTATCACTTGGGTGTTTAGGTTGTGGTCTCTTAGGTTGAACAATAGGAGAAGAGGAAGGTCTCTTCTCTCCATAAGAGGAAGGAGGAGGAACTACTCCATATAAAGGAAGAATATTTGGTTTAGGAAGGAGACCAAGTCCATCATGACGAGGAGGTATAGGTCTACTTTTAGAGAGTTTATTAGATATAGGCATAGTCACATCCATAGGAATGGGTTGGGAATCTTCTTGAGGAAAGACATTAGTTTTATCTTTCAAAGGAAGAACTTCCTTCTCAAGAATGATAGGAATGTCAATTTTGGGTGTTCTAGGTTCACTTAGAGATAGGATCATATCTTTTTTCCACTTTTGATAAGATTTGAAAAGATCATCACTTCACGGAGGAAGAGATTGGAATTGTTTAGGCCAAAAGTAATCAATAGGAACGCTAGAAGTTCTTTCAGCTGGTTTAAAGAGACTATGATTGACAGTAACAACTTCACCATTATGGGGAAATTTCAAACACTTGTGAATAGGAGAAGCAATAGCTTTCATGGAAGATAGCCAAGGATAGCCTAGCTTCACATGAAATTGTTCGGACGATGGAATAATAGCAAAGTCCACATCAAGGGATTTGTTATGGACCTCAATAGGTAATGTAATAGAACCAATTGTAGGAGAAGAAAATGCATCAAATAGTTTCACAACCACATTTGTTTCATCATAGATCACTTGATTCAATTGCAAGGTAAAAAGAAATTCTTCAGTAATGATATTAACCATACAAGAAGAATCAATAAGCACTCCATGGCAAGGCGTATTCTTGACTTTTGCAACTATATATAAAGGACCATCAGGTGCCCTGATAGTTTCATTGGAATCAAAGGTGATGGAAGGTTCTTTAGGGATTTTCTGCTGCTCTACAAAGTTAATCACATTCAGAATCATAGACACAAGATCATCAGGTGAGACAGAGGAATCAGTAGTATCAATCGCATTAGAGGTATGAGAAGGCAATGGATCAGTAAAAATCTGAAGATTTTGGTTAGGAGGAGCTACAGATGTGTTGCCTTTATCATTCACTCCAGAAACAGAAATAGTATTATTATCAATCAAATCTTGAATTTTACCCTTTAAAGCAAAACATTTTTCAGTATCATGCCCAGGATGACGATGAAATTGACAAAAAGATTTGTTATCAAAATAGGGTGAATTAATCTTTGCAGGGTCTATTTGCCTTATAGGAGGAAGAGTAAGCACATTTTGTTCCAATAACTTATTCATAATACTATGCAATGATTCATTCAAAGGAGTGAACTTTCTTTCTTTCTTGAAAAACTTAGAAATAGGAGGCACACCTGATGCCGCATTCACATTGTTGTTGATGATGTTTTCATTGAATTTAATGGACTCTCTGTTCGGTTTAAACTTCCCAAATGGTTGTTGACTACTATCACCCTTATCACTCGGAGCCATAGGATTTGCTTGTTCCATTTGACTCACAGTCAGTTGATAATTGTGAAGAATTGCGCACAACTGTTGGAAAGAAGTAAACTTAGAAAATAGGAGTTTTTCTCTAATATCTTTTTGTAAATTAGAAATAAAGATTCTTTGAATATCATTTTCAGGCACTGGAAAAGAAATTTGAGCATACAAATGCTTATATCTACCAATGAAATCAATCACTTTTTCTTTAACACCTTGTTTACAATGCATTAAATCAATCAAAGTAACTTTAGGACTTATATTATTTTGAAATTGTTGAATAAAAGCATTTGCAAGTTGTTTGAAAGAAGTAATAGAATAAGAAGGCAATGAGCAATACCATTGTAGGGCTTTATCTCTTAATGTTCTAGTAAACAATTTTGCAAGCAACCTTTGGTCATAAGCAAAATCAGTACATATTGTTTGAAAGGTCTTAACATGTGTTAGAGGATCACCCTTACCATTATAAAGCTCCAAATGCGGAATTTCAACATGTTTAGGGGGGATAGCTCGAACAATGTCAAGAGAAAGTGGGCTCGCAACATCAAATGTGGGCATACTAAACTTAGATTGATTCATAGAGGCAATTTGTTGCTGTAAAGAAGAGACAGTTTGTGCAAGATTGTTAATGGTCGCTTCAGTTGAAGAGTTCATATTAGACATGTTAGATTGTGATGGAGGTGTTATGTTATTGAAAGAAGGTAGAGAGTAAGGTGGTGGGACACTATGATAGTTAGTCATAGGAGATGATTGGAAAGGAGGAACACTACAAGGAGGAATGGAAGGGTTAAATGAATTGCCCCCTTGCATCATGTTCATTTGTGGAGATGAAATAGGGACACTCATTGAAGGAATGAATGAAGAAGTCAGATTGAATGAAGGAAGAGGGTTGATTGAAGAAGAGGGATTTCCCCCATGACTAGTGATCATAGGAGGAATGTCTTGTATTGAAGTAGTCATTATGTTTGATGTGAAAGTAGGTATACTAGCAATAGGAGTTGTCAAAGGAATAGAATGATTAACTTGAGTAGGAGGTTGTGTATAACCTAAAGTTTCGGCACAACTTTTCATCGGCATCACATTCGAATCCACAATGTGTGCAATACCACGCAAAATATCAATTCCATTCTTATCACTTTGAACCATACATTTTAGACCCTCAATTAATGAAAGAGCTTCACTATCGGGGTATTCTTGAGACATCCATTGTCGAAAATCATCAAATTGGTTATCCAATTTTGAAAGTTGTTCTACAGAAACCTCATGGAGAGCTTCTTCATCATTAAGAGGATTAGAGGAATTACTCATGTCCTCGTTAAAAAGGCCATTCAAATTAGGTTCCATCTCCTCGGTAATTACACCTTGGAAAGACTTAATTCTAAGGCTTCGTCTAACAGGAATAGTGTAAGTAGGGCTTATTGTTGTAAAACTCATGCACTAAAGAGAGAGAGAAGATTTTGAATTTTAGAGGTAGAAAATTTCAATAAAATTAGCCAATCTCCTAGATTTAAGCTGTTAAATGCAATCAGGACAATCTCCCAAAATTTTGAAAAAAATGTCCAGGACCGTGGCGAACGGAGTGCACACGGTCCTCGCAACTTTTTTTGAAATTTTTAGGGATGAAAGTTATGATGATTTTAAAGCCAATCTGAAAAAATTGAGTGATTTTACGATCTGTAGATAGGCCAAATTAAAGTTGTAATCTCAAAATTGAACCCTACCAAGATTGTTGAAAAATGTAAAATTTGAATTTTGAAAAAGAGAGGGAAACTGAAATTTTGAATTTTATGATTTTAGAGGGAATGCTGAAAGCAATGCAGGCTTTGAAATTTAAAAGTTGACTCAATTTCATGCAAAATTCAAATTTGACAGTGGAAATCAGAGTTGTTGCAATTAAACACTTAATTTCAAAAGTCACAAACTACAAAAATTTGAATAAAGCACTGAAATTTCGAATGAATGCTAACACATTTTTCAGATTTAGGACTGTAAGAAACACAATTTTGATACAAATTTCAATTTCAACAATTTTTGAATGATTAGAAGCCTCAATCCAAGCAATCGATAGAACAACTTTGACTTTAATTTTGAAGATGTTAAAATTGATAAAATCAGCCAAAATTCTGGATTTTAGCAGAAAAATACAGTAAGATCTAGCTCCCGAAATTTCGAAAAAAATGTCGGGGACGATGGCGCTCAGGGTGCACACGGTCCTCACAACTTTTTTCCAAATTTTCAAGGATGAAAGATATTGTGATTTTATTGTGGAATCCAAAGTTACAGCCGATTTGGAGGTGTTTTGATTAGTGAAATTATCAGTCAAAGGTTGAACCAAGAAGGTCTTAAAAATTAGGGTTTTGACATTTAACCACTTAATTTTCAGAATTAAAGCACAAATATGAATTGACAATTTGCAATAGAAGGGTAGATCTGAAACAAGCATTAACAATTAAACATTTCACAAAGTTTAATTACTAAAAAGAAAATTTTAGGGTTTTTATGCCATTAGCCTCTAAAATTTGCAAAAGATCAAACATGGAAATGTAATTAAGGCAACAAAATTTTCAGATCTAACCATTAATAATCAGAATGAGGATGTTCACATCAGGTTCACCAAAATGTAAAGCGAAAAAATCGAACCCTAGTTGTTCTCCCCTCCCCAATTCCAAGGAGAGAGAAGGGAGAGTCACTAGGGTTGATGGTTTTCACTTAGGAGAGACTTTACATTCAAAAGAGGGGTTGAAACCCACAAGATCCAATCCCATGCAATGCAAGATCGGATTCTATATGAGTTTCAAGGGTTAAGACATCAAGGATACCCTCTTTTGTAAAGAATGTTGATAGAAAGATTGAACTAGGAATGCATGTAAAGTAGGAAAGATTCACTTATAAACAGAGATAGGGATATGGGATGAAGCTGCGGACCTCGAATTAGCAGTAAAATGTCGAGACGGTGCTATTCTGCAAATTTGAGCAAAAGTTGACGGGACGATGGCGCCCAGCGTGCACACGGTCCTCCGAAAAATCCGCGAAACGAAGGGGGATCTGTTCGTCTCTGCACAAGGATTCCAGATCTTCAATTACGGCCGCGTACCTGCAACCTACACATAGAAAAGAGAGAACAATTGGGGGGTTAGGGATGAGGGGTTTTCCCTTAGGTCAAACCCTAGTTTTGGAATTAACCAAGAAATGAGAATGTTGTAAATGTAAATGTTTGTAATGTAAACAAGTACTGATACCTTGTTGTAAGAATGTTTGTATTCTTACATACGAAGGTGTAATGTATGTAGTATGTTGTATGTTGTATGTGATCTCCTCTTCAATGGTTGAATCCTTATCTTGAACGCAACACTTAGCCTTGAATGGAGATTTAGAATGCTCAATTGCTTGAAGGAATGCTTGAATGCTTGAATGTTTGAATGTTTGCCTAGCGCTTTCACCTCTTGTACACATATGTCCCTCCTTCCTTTCTAGTAGAGGAAAAGTAGTTTATATACTTGTCAATTAGGGCTGATAGACTAATTTTCCCGACCTTAGGCCGACCAGGAAACAATATTTTCCAATTTGCAAACTTAAAGACCCGATGCCCACAAGAGACCGGGCCCAAAATAGGGCCAGGGACCAAGGCGCTGGGCGCCATGGTCCTGGGGGACCAGGGCGCTAGGCACCCTAGTCCTGAAGGACCAGGGCGCTGGGCACCATGGTCCCACCTCCCGAGACAGCAGGGTGCAAGGAGGGATCAGGCCAGGGTGCAGAAAAATGCAGTTTTTGGTGTCATAAACAAGTTTCGGGGTCTCCATTCAGGTTCAACGTTGCGTCGCCATCGTGAAGACCCAAATGCAGTTGAAATTGCAAGTGTCACAATTTTAGGACGCTACAATACCATGTCATACTCCTCCATTATCCTATTGTCCCTCATGTCCATTTCCTCTTTCCACCTTTGATCTTGACAAGGCTGAGGATCTTCATGAGCATCATGCATCTTGTTTGCAGCTTTTAGTCTATCATAGCTTTTGGTCTTTATCCATTTTCTTATTATAACTTTTCATCCATATTCCCGGTCTTATTGCAACTTTCTGCCACTATCCTGTATCCTATCCTGACCTTCAGTCCATGTCCCTTATCCATTCTTGGTCTTGCTTATCCTATCCATATCTTATCACTATCCATACACTCTTTTTCATTCCTTGATCTTAATCTGACATAAGGATGCAAAATTTAAACATGGTTTCAAAAACCTCTTGACATGTCCCTCATGCCATGTCACTACTTTACATTGTCATATCCAGTCTCTTGTCCCATCACGCCATAGCCCTTGGAAATTGCATCTATATTGTCTCCATAATAAAAGGCCTTTGTCTTCCCTCTATCCACCATCATTTTAGACAGCCTATTTATTCACTTGTCATATTCCTTGCCTTGCTAGACACTGGGGGCAAAAATCATAAAAAATCCATAAAAATTGAAAAATGTCCTGAAAAAAAAAATCTCAAAAACATTGTAAAATGTCCTGAAAAAATTTCCTAAAAATTGAAAAATGTCCTGAAAAAATCTCTTAAAAAAATAAAAAAATGTCCTAAAAAAAAAACTCAAAAAAATAAAAAAATGTCCTAAAATAATCCTAAAAAAGTCATATAAAGTCCTGAAAAAATGAACGCAAAAACATTTCACAACATTACAATCCAAAAACAAGCATTTGTCAATAAAGGATCCTCTTGGTGCATAGACAGATCATTGAGCATCCCTCCAATGACACTCGCAATCATACATTGTGCTTTAATGAAATCATGCATTAACAGATGAACTTTTCAATCAAACCAGACATTCAAACTGATCAAATTGTCATATCAATCAACCTCAAAATCATTTGTCCTTGTCTCTACTATCATGGGTCTTATACAGGGTGTGGTATACTCGAAACCAGACTATGTCCTGTCTTAGACGGGGTACCGCATTTTTCCCTGAAACCAGACAGCATGATCGTTCTATCAGCACTTTCAACTTTTGACAATGAAGATCAAGATGTTTGTTTGATTTGTTGGGATTTGTGCATCTTATCTTTTTATTGATTTATCTTTGGCTTCGGTCATGTTCCTATGTTGCTCGATGATGTCACTGAGTGATTTAGAGTGACCGGGATGGTTCATGGTCCTTTATTTCTTTTTGATTGTGATTGTTGTTTGTCTGTGATGTGTCTGTCTTTTGCAAAAAGGGTTGCATTTCAGCTCTGGCCTTCAATGCCATGATGCTACGCATCCATTTTGCTACATTAAAATAAAGGTTCTCACCTACAAAGTGCATTAGTGAAAGCAAGTTTTTCTTCATCTCTACCTATCCTCTATCTAATTTCTGCTTACTAACATTTCTTCCGTCATTCTTGGCAGTGTGTTTGATCCTATCATGTTCTATCATTCTTATCGATCAACTGGCCTCTTTTCTGGATGTTTCCGGCCAATTCCTCGAGGGGGCATGCATATGTCATTATTATTGTCTGGGGCATTTTCATTATCTGTTCTTTGAAACAACGCTTAAAATTGCATTGTCTCAAAGAGGGGCAAAATGTAGACACCTAAAAATGGTGAACGCTTGCGGAATCATACTTTAACATTTGCGCATTGCCTCATTTTACGTTTTTGCGTCGCATTAACATTTCTCCTATGTCACGCACTTGGTTTTTATCATTTACGAGCATTGAGTGCTTCTTCTACATTCTTCAGTTGTCTCACTTTCGAATTTGGTCTTGTCGATAACAATCTTCATTCATGATTTTGGTCGATCTTTGTCCTTATTAACCTTGTCATTTTGTGATCGATTTGTCAACGATCGTCGTCCTTCTCAATCGTGTCAATTTGGATCAATTTGTCATTGTTCCTTGTCAATTGGTGCATTTATCAATCAAAATCATTTATCAACACTGGTCATTTATCAATCCAAAATCATGATCAAATCGATATCAATTATCCTTTGTCAAGACCTAATTGTCATCTTTGCATTTCTAATTCATCTTCCAAGGTTTTATGGTTTATTCATTTAATCTTGTTTGGCATTTTCCCTCTAGGTTAAATAAATTAATTATTTATCCTAAGTCTTCTTGTCACAATTAAATGTTTATTTAATTGGCTAATTAATTCCTCCTATTTTTGTAAATTAATTAGTTAATGAGAAATTATTAATTAATTTACCTAATTTGCAAGTCATCATTTCCAACTTAATTTTCTAATTTCTCCTAAATTCCTAAATGTCTATTTCTATTTCAAAATCTTGTCATAAATCCTTGCATAGCAATTTGTCATAAAAATTTGTCATAAATTGTCATAAATCCTTGCATAGAAATTTGTCATACACATGTCATAATTTTTCTATTCTTGATTTGAATTTCCATTCGAATCATTATCATGCTAATTTGATCTTTTCTCCAATTTCTCTATAAATTGGATAAATTTCTTCACTCAAATCCCTTGATTCTTGACCCCTAATCAGACTATTGAATTTCTAATCGCTTTGTCAAATCACGCTTCGAGTATTCTTGTGTCAATGTCAATCTTGCTTTCACATTAGGTTTATGCACTTGAAGGTGAGATCCACAACAAAACTATTTGGAGAAGAAAGAAGGACAACGGAGCCGCATGAAGGAAGCATTTAGATCTACATCTAGTTTGCATAATCTTTAGTTTTAAATGTTTTGTCTTTATGTCTTTATTGAGTGTGTTTAGGATAGATCATTGCATTTAAGCTTTTGTGATTGAGCTAGATTAGTATGTTTATATTGTTTGTGCCAACAATGAACTCGATCTTTTGTATAATGAAAAATAGATTAGGAAGGCAACCCTGTTAGTAGAAGTTAGACTCTTGAGAAGGCGACTTAAGAATACATAACCATTTCATCCTATCCACAGCTAACGACCAACATATATAGACATATAGATTATGGAACAAAAAAAAAATGTATCCCTTATGAATTATGTCTGGCCCACATAATGCCACCAATAATTGCAAGGAATGCAATAAAAAATATCACATACGTCATTGAGAGAGTTCTGTAAAATAAACCAAATATTGAAGCTGTGGATCTGAGATATGGCTCCCATTTAGTGTCTCTCCTCTTGGGGTGAATCCATCTTATTACCAAAGAGAAGACATAGGAAACGCTATTGCTCTGATACCATGTTTGTTTCTAACACAGGTATCACATTTCCTTATGTTCATGGACTCTTTGTTATAAGCCCTACTGTTTACTATTAGTGTTTGCACCGTTCTGTGTATGAATCAATTTTATGAAGGGGAGAAAATATTTCATTTATATTCATTGATGGGAGATGATCTCCAAGAGTCATCTCTCCTCAGAGAGATACGACTACCACTAAGGTAACACACCCATCCAATAAGGAGTGGCAGACATTCAACATTAGTTTGTCATAAAACAAATATTAATAATAATGATCAATCGATATTGTGTGTGTGAAAAAGTGAAATAAGTCTGATAGCTGCAAGACACAACACTTCAATTAAGTCATTACATGTATGGTTAGATAGATATAAGAATGAATAGTAAAAAACATAACAAATCAACTAATTGCCTTCTAAAAGATGCGATTATAAGATTGCTCTCAGATTTGGATAATCAATACCAGTGACTAGACTACACCAAGACAAAGGATTTAATCTATATGAGCATGATATTAAGCTAAATTGATGCAAGATGGATGAAAGATTCAAGCAATATGGATTCAAGCAATATGAATTCAAGCAATCATAATTGAAATAAATATGCAAAAAGCAAAAGTAAGATGCAATAATCTCAAAAAGTAATCATAATTAATATTCAATGACTCCAGAGAAAAAAGTGTATAATAATAAATCTCCAGGGTGTTTTGAATGAGAGCTGAACGCCAAATTTATAGAGAATCACAAGAGAGATCAAGAAAAAGCAAAATTTAGGATTAATTGAAATAATTGAGAAATCAGATTCAGTTAACCTTGAGATAGATTCCAATTATAGTTTAATTGAAATGCATTTAAATAAGAAGTTAAAGTTGCATTGGAAATAAGAATTGATTAATTCCATGCACTTGTGATAAAAATAGGTAATTCTTTGATTTATTCAAGAAAAGAGCCTTTTCAATGCAGCTGAACTTCTTTTTTCGAAAAGCTTTGAGTTCCAATTTTAGAGAAAGCAATTAAATTGCTTTAAATTGCTTTCCTGATTTCAAGTTAATCTCAATTTAGAAAAAGAAATAATATCTCAGGTTTGATTTCTCTCAATTCAATTCTTTTATTTTATTTTCAATTTAACTCTTGCTTTGTGATTAATTCCTCTTTTGTAATAAATTAATTCCTTTTTTGCATGATTAAATGGCAAATTTATTAATTAATTAAATATGCTAGGATATTTAATAAATTAAATAGGATATTCGATCAAAATGATTTTCTTGGAATGCTTTAATTAATTAAATAAATATTTAGTAACATAGAATAATTCACTTGCCATGTAATATTTGATGATTAAAGAATTAATAATGTGCTCAAGATTGATTTAATTGCCTTTGGTTAGGACCTTGGTGATGTTGTCGAGATTAGGGGCCCATGGTTTAGATGACCATTTTTAGGGTATTACATTTGCCCCTCTTTGAATTAATGTGTGAGCAGCACGTTGATTCAAAGAATAGTTGATGTGTCGAGGAGATACCAGTTCTGAACTTGATTGATCACAAACCAGATGAAGAGCGAGGTGTTTAGCTTGATTTGAAGCAATGAAGCTGAACAGAGTTGATTAAAGCGATACCGATCCCGAACTTGATTGAACTAGGAACGATAGAGAGAAAAGATACCAAACTTGAACTTGATTGATCAAGAAGCAGATCTTACTGATCTAGAACTTGATTGAACTAGACACAGTGAGAAAAGATAAAATTGGTCTTGAACTTGATGGATCAAGACACGATGAGTGAAGATAAACTATCCAGCTTGATTTGATGCGATGAAATTGAACACCTGCTTAGATTGAGCGTGTGATCAAAGATACTCTTTAAACTTTTGATTGAGTTTAAATGAATAATCAACTTGATGAAAAGAGATGAAACTAATTAATGTTAAGAGGTTGATTTAGATGAAGACAAATATCAGCTTGATTTGAAGTGATGAAACTGATATGCCCCTAGCGATTGATTCGATTTAGATGATTGAGAGATCTCAAATTGATACGAAGCGATGAAGCTGAGATGCCCCTTAGCAATAAGAATTTGATTGATTTTCTTTAGTTGAAAAAGATTTTTTCTTGATGTTTGATGAAGATTTGAAAATTTCTCAACTTGAAGATGTGAGGTCATAAGGTCATGAGTATGCCCCCTCGGGAGTGAAATCGAAAGATAGCGAGGGTTCATGATTATAGGCAATTATTGGCGATGATAATGATTTGAGCACAAATGATTCAGAGGAATTTTTGAAAATTTGGCGTTGATTGATGAGAAATTGAGCACAAAGTTGATTTGTAGAATAAAATTTGAGATTCAGCATTGATTCATTAGAAATTGAGCGCAAATTGGAGAAAGAGTGAGCTTTTGATGAAAAGTGCTAAGTGGTCCAAATTTTGGAAATTGACCAGCAAAATGATCTCGAATTTTGATTTTGATCCTAAAAATGGAATCAAGACGGACAAATTATCTAAGGGTACAATTTTCATGTCCATCTGAGCAAGTCGAAAAATTAAAGTTTTGGCTATATATGGGGTATAAGTGTCATTTTCAATTCATTTTAACCCTCCAAGTTTGAAAATTCAAAAAGCCTTCTGCGAAGAAAAATGGTGGTTCCCACACATGTGCATCAATTCGAGCACCAAAGATGATATAATCAACCTCAAAACTATGAGCCAGTGGTAAGTGATCGATCTTAAGCTTGTTAATCATTTCAAAATTGAATTTTTTTGTTGAATTTTTCAATTTTTGGCATGTAGAAGTCGGGCATTCTCGTTTTGTCATGAGAGATAGGATCCTGTCTCGTATGACAAACTAATTAAGTTTGTTTTATTGTTTAAGGTCATTATTTTTGTCATACTGTAACTACCCTTTTGTCATACGGATACCTTCAAAAGAGCCCATTTTGTCGTGCTATAACTAGTCTTGCATCATATCAGAGTCTTTTATCATCCTAGGCCTATTTCTGACTCATACGAGTTGCTGCCTCTGTGATGTTTTGTCATTTGAAAAGTAGTAAGCCTTTTTAAAGGTGCAAACTTGAAATTTTGATTTTGCAATTGATTTAGTTAGATTTGCATGATGTTTTACTTCTCTTATAGGCTAATTTGAAATGTTTCCTAATGTGCCCTTGTTTGATTTTTGCAGGTTCGATTGCCCCATGTGTTGTTCAGATATGTATATCCATTGACTATGATATTAGTTTGTCAGTTATCTGATGTTGACTGGGCACATATAGATTTGTGCAGATTGGCTCATCTTCTTGAGTTGCTTGATATTCGTGTGAATCACGGTATGCTCATTGCATTAGTTGAGATGTTCCATTCAGATCATAATACATTTCATTTACCAGTTAGGGAGATGACGATCACTCTTGAGGACATATACAAGATTCTTTGTATCCCTTTTGCTAGGGGTAAGGTAGATTATGAGGTAGCACAATGTCTTGGGCTACTAGCTGTGAGATAGGTATTTAGGGATGCAAACATTCTGACACATTCTATTAGTTGGGATGTGATGATGACTAGGTGCAGTGAGAACTTTCCACTGGCTTGCGTCTTGGCAGGTTTCATCGACTGCTTTCTTATGCTAGATAGGGGAGAGCAGGGGTTTTTATGTGGATGGGGCAAGATTTTGGAGAGACTTGTCAAGAACCCCCAGAGGTTAGGACGGGATTCATGTATATTGGCACACATGTATCATGAGATGCATGAGATTATCCACCGAGAGGGGAAGAGTATGGCTGCAGGAGTTCTGATTTTGCAGGTATGGGCCTGGGAGCATCTCCCAGTATGCAGACCAATTATGGATGATGCCAGAGATCCACAACAACCTATTGTTTACAGATATTGTGGATACATTACGCAGCCCCATCTGGGAAAAATATATTATTGGAGACGATAGTTGGACGACTTGATAGTCATGATATGGAGATCATATAGGGGTCTGGAGCCTTGGGATGATTGGAGAGCTATTCATAGAGACCTATTTATGACATGGCCTCTCATAGGTAGATCATAGATAGTGGTCGAGTGGTTTGTTGTTACTCGAGTGATGAGGCAATATGGTAGACCTCAGGGGATCTCACAGGAGTTTACTACATACGTGCGTTATGCAAATGAGGAGAGGTAGGGATGGGGACCTAGGTTATCATATGCCCTAGGCATGCAGGAGGTGACTGGGTTACATCAGCTAAGATGGGATTACCTAGATGATATTGCAGATGCGGGGGTACTACCCCAGTACAGGGATTGGTTTCAACAACATCCTTTCCGAAGATTTACTGATCCAGCAGAGTAGGTCCCTCATATAGAGGAGGTTGAGGATGATGCCCCTGCGTAGGCATAGGGACAAGAACAGAGGAAGGTACCAAGAGATTAGACTCTAAGGTAGACTGGTGGTGATCCTAGCACTAGCAGCAGCAGGGTGCCAGTTGGTGGTAGGCAGCAACAGAGAGGAGAGGGTGGATCCCTAGGGACTGTTGGCGTGAGACTGGGTGGAGCTAGGGTGATGGAGGATGGAGGAGAGAGTAGCTCCAAGAAAGGTCAGATAGAGGTGGGAGGAGTAGGGGGAGCCAGAGGCAGAGATGGAGGATGTGATGGAGATAGAGATGGAGGCAAAGATGGAGGCAGAGAGCCTGCAAGGGATCAGAGGGCT
Source organism: Cryptomeria japonica (assembly GCF_030272615.1). NCBI lineage: Eukaryota > Viridiplantae > Streptophyta > Pinopsida > Cupressales > Cupressaceae > Cryptomeria > Cryptomeria japonica. The sequence continues at coordinate 373,777,919 of NC_081408.1, read as the reverse complement.
GACACAGTGCGATCGATGAGAGCAAGCCTAGTGGGTTTACAGTCATAGTTGACAGTGGCACAAACTCAGCTGGCGGAGCGAGACCAATAGCTAGCAAAGATGAGGGCTAAGCTTGATCATCAGATCACAGAGAGGAGGGCAGAGACATACACTTTGCGACAGGAGGTACTTTATTAGATGAGTCAAGCAGCCTATTATGTTGTGGCTTACAGCGTAGTAGTTCTAGTAGCGCAATAGGTTGTATCGTATTCTCAGTATATAGCTTGATTGGAGGGAGCTCAGGCACCTAGGCAAGATCCAGGTTAGTAGTCTCCACCTCCTCCACCACTTGGCGATGAGGGAGAGGCAGAGAGCTAGATTTTCTTTTTGTAGCTCTAAGATTTTTTTTGTAGACACACCCATTTTTTTGTAGCCCTTACGATTCTTGCTTCGATGGGAGTTTGTATATGTCATTTGACATCATTTTGTACCCTGAGATACTGATGATTATATATACAAGATCTTGATTTGACTTCATTGTACTTGTGTCGATTGACTTATGAGATGCTTTTCTATATGCTTTATTCTATATGTATACATATCTTTTCAGTATGGATGTAATGCAAATGAATATGGATGTTTGTTTTTGTTTCTTTTCATATGGAAATAAAATGAATGAAAATGAGTAATGAGTAGTGCAATTATTTTTCATTTTTCTATGCAATAAGATGAATTCTAATGAATGTATGAATCTGTATAAAATGCTTATGTATGTAGCTAACATCTCAATACACAAGTACTCGATCGGAGAAGCGATGAAGAAGAGACCACTTAGCTAAGAAATGATGATGCTTCCAACTCTCATTCAGAAGATAAAGAGATCATTGTTACCATACCAAAATCACTCTAAATTTACAAAATACAACATGAGATGCAAAATGAAATGCAACCTAAACCTAGTCACTGGATTTGAAATGCTTAAGTTTCATCACTGAGCATTAACAAACATATAAGGCAGATTAGAGTTCCTTTCTTTTCATGTGCAATATTAATTATCTTGGCTGCAATTGCCCTTTTTTTGTTCATATCCTTGGATAGATTTTGCAGGGACCTGGATTGCATGATAAAGAAATTTCCTCAAAAAAGACAAAGAAATGATGTTAACCTCCCTGTAGCATACAAATAAGCAGAGTTGAGGTATGTGTGGCGATTTCACCTTGATGTGAAGGATCTTATCATAGACACCCAACTGATTAGATGTTTCTAGATCATCGAAATCATTCCTACAAGTAGAAAACAAAGAAAATATTATGCCCCCAATCCTTTCTCCTCTTAGTCAAGATAGACTTCCTCGAGTTTCTCAAAGGGATAATAATCAAAAACCAATATAAAAGACAACACAGAAAGAAAATTTTCATGCATAGCTCAAATTGTTTAGTGATTGTTTTCAGTTTTGTTGTTTTGCTTGTGTACTCAATGATAAAACTCTTTAGTAGTTAGGAGACAGGTGACTGACTCGGAGTGGACGACCGGGTATCACTGATAGAATGATGACTTGGTTGATAGTGCTTAGGACATGTAATGTGCTCTATCGATTAACCTAAGAATAGGACATTAATCACTTTCAAGCCATGAGGGTTCCAATGAACCATGATATCGTAAAAGCGACTAAAATATATGTACAAGTGAAAGTAAAGATGCATGAAAGTGGGAATGCCAATGTTGTGTTGATAGATGGAGCACTTGAGTACAAGAGGCGTCTATTTTCCAAGTTTTGACCTACTTGAAAGAGATTCTTTTTTTTTTTACCAAGGTGCCTATTTACCAGGTTTTCACTAGGACATTTTCTCTCTTTTTTCTTTTTTTTCTTTTTTTTTCTTTTTTTCTTTTTATGACGTTTTATGATTTTAATGATTTTTTTTTTAGGACATTTTTTAGCTGTACAAGTTATTGGAGTAGAGAATGATAAGTAAAGAATTTATTCAAATGGATGGTGTTAATTGATTCACGAAGTTGTTCTCCTTCCGATGTTGAGATCTGATAGGAACTAGAGTCGAAGACTGCAATAACGATGTAAGGACCCAACCAGTTGGGTTCAAATTTCCCTTTGTTGTCTCGAAACTATTAATTTTTAGGATTTTCTCTCAGAACTAGGTCACCAACTTGAAATTCTCTTTGTCGAACTTGCTTGTTATATCCTCTAGACATTCTCTTTTGATACACTCTAAGATGATCAAATGCCACTTGTCGATGTTCATCCAACAATTTGAGCTCTTGCAATCTAGTTATTTTGTAGTCTTCATCAGTAACAAGACCTTGCAAAGAAACTCTTAGAGATGGTATTTCCACTTCAATAGGTAATACTTCTTTGGACCCATACACCAAAGAAAAAGATGTAGCCCCAGTAAGTGTTCAGATACTTGTTCTGTAAGCCCATAATGCAGGATTGAGCTAAAGATGCCAATCCCTCCCAGATTTGTTCACTGTTCTATGTAAGATAGTCATCAAGTTTTTGTTAGATGCCTTAGATTGTCCATTGCCTTGAGGGTAATATACAGATGACTAGTGTTGTTTAATTTTGAATTTCTTACAGAGCTCATCTAGATCTTTATTCTTGAATTGTCCTCCATTGTTAGTCATGATGGATGAAGGTATCCCATACCTACAAATGATATGGTTTAGGATAAATAGAGCTACTTGTTTACCGATTGCTTTAACGAGTGAAACCGCTTCTACCCACTTAGTGAAGTACTCAGTGGCAGTTATAATAAACTTGTGTCTGTTGGATGATGCAGGTTATATTTGACCAATGAGATCAAAGGCCCATTGCTGAAAAGGCCAATGTGTGAAGAAGGTTATGAAATCCCTTGCTGGAGCATGTATGAGATTTCCATGTAGCTAACACTTCTCACAAGTTTTAGAAAACTTTATAACATCCTTCTCCATGTCTGGCTAGTAGTAGCCAGCCCTTAGTAGTTTCCTAGCTAAAGTAAGACCATTCAAATGAGATCCACAAATACCTTCATATAATTTTGATAATGCATGTTTAGACTGTTGGCATTATGTGAACCGGTATGAGGACATAATGACATTGTATGTTGTCATTGATGTCAATATGATGAAGAACCGATATAACATTGTGAACTAGCATTTGTGCCAAAGTGAATCGATGTGCTTATTCACGATGAACCGACATATAGTTATGGGAACCGGCATATGGAAGTATTGTATGACTACCGGTTGGTAGTCTCAACTTTAGGGTTTCCAGTTGATGTGCTTCAAGCTTGTGTGGCTCAACTAATGATATTGTGTGATGGGTTAGCATTGTAAAGAAGAACAGATCATGTTTCCACGTAAGCCTGTGTGCGTGAAGGATCTTGCATGAGGGAGATTATTCCTATCTACCTCGGGAATGTGTGAAGTCTGTAAAACGGTGATAACATGTGATGGGTTATCAGCCGCCATAAAATCGGTGGAAATGGACGATGGAGAATGTCTTGAGTGTGGATCAAGATCTGCTGCATTTAATGCAGTGTGCTCAACGATCAGGATTGAACCATTTGAATTCCTTAACCTAACAGGTTTAGGGTTTAGGGTTTATGGTACCGACCTATCTGTTTTCCTATAAAGTTGATGTTGTGTCTCTTTCTGAGGTTGTTGGCAAAAGTTGTGTGTGTGTATCCAAGAGAAGGGATACGTGATTCTTGCCAGACCAAAAGGAGAGTAGTGATACCTGCAGAGTGTAAGTGCAAAAGGTGAAGAGGAGCCTAAGCGGATCTACATTGGCATTGAGTGTTGTTACCAAATCATTGTAATACCTGTTGATCTCTAACCACATCAACAGTTGGAAAATCCCTTAACAGGATAGCCTTAACTGGCTTGCTGAAAATCCTTTAACAGGGTAACTCAGAGCTACTGAGTTTAGAATGCTTTAGCTATTGAGTTCTTGAAATCCTCTAACAAGGTAACCTTTAACAGGGTTGAACCCTTAACTAGGTATTGTAGTTGTTTATGGTGAAAGTGGATTAACAATATTGAAAGACTAAATAGATTCAACCACAAAACCCTAGCCTAACAACAACAAAGATCCACCATAACATATGAAGATTACCTAAGACAATGCCAATAAAATGAAATCACAAAGATTATACCATCACATGTCCAATAGGGTTTTGATCTCCATTCTTCCTATCTCCATTGATCTTGCTTGATATATTTGCTCTCATATTTTATGTGCACAAGAGCTCAACAAAGAAAGGAAATGTGGTTGCAAGTAGGCTTGGTTGCATATGCAAGTTTGAAAGTGTAGTTGGGGCTGAATGCATAGTGAGTGTAATCAATTGATTAGGATGCATAGATTGATTAGAATAGTTAGGGTTGATAATGAAGGAAGCATCTCCTTATATAGAAGACACTATATGAAATGGAGGGATAAGATTGAGAGGTGTAAAAGAGGTCGGCTATGATTAGAGGGTAGGTAGAGGAAATAATAAAATAATAAAAGGGTAGGTAGTGTAGGAATTAAGAGATGAATGACATGTGTCATAGGTAGAAAAGACTAATGAATTAATTAAATAAATAAAGATTTATTTAATTAATAGAAGAAGTGGGATCAATTAAATAAATAAAATATTTATTTAATGTAGGAAAAAGGATAATTTAAATAAATAAAGGTATTTATTTAAATGAGAAATAAGGCTAGAAGAGGATAAATGAATTAATTAAATAAATAAAGATTTATTTAATTAATATAAGAACTAGGCTATAATAATTAAATAAATAAAATATTTATTTAATTAGACATGACAATTTTAAGTGTCTACAGTAGCCATCCCTTAATCGGGTGATCTCTAACAGGATCGGTTCCTAGCAAAACCTTTTGTAATGTCTCTAACCGGACAAGGCTCCTAACAGAGCGGACTTCTAAAGAGTTCAAAAACAGCTTGTGGGTATTCATCCCCACCATGGTTTTTTCCCAGTTGGGTTTCCATGTGAAAAATATGTGTGTCATGTGTGATGCTTTGCTATTGTCTATCAAGCATATGATGGTTCTGTGTTTTATGCCTATCAATAAAACATGTTGAACTAGCTGTTATTATGATCTGATGATAGATTACTTGTTTATGCATAAGAGTGAAATGGTAGTGTAGTCTCGAGTTGAGTGAAAAGCTAAAAGAGTAACTGGTTAATGCTTGTCTCAGACATTCTTAGCTTTACCGGTTGCACTCTGTTTCAAACCGGTGTCAGTGTCTGCTAGTCATTTGAAGTGTCTGCTGTCAAACCAGTTTTGGACTATATTTTTGTTTGTACTGATTCACCCTCCCCCCTCTCAGTACTGGTTTGGTACTATTTGTTCATTATTAAGTTATCAATTGGTATCAGAGAATTCTCCAGGTCCTCTATGCTATAAGCTTAACTACTTGAGGTAAAGATCCCAGTCTAATGATGAAGAGGGAAGGTCCAAAGTTTAAAAGAGAAAATTTTAGTATATGGAAAGACATAATGAAGATATTCATCAGAAGCATGGGTGCTCAACACTGGAGCTATGTTGAGATTGTCTATGTTGCTCCTACCGGTACCCTTATCGATGACCAAAAGAGAGAGATGCAGGAGAATGGGCAAGTCATGGAAGCCCTAATCAGTAATTTATCTAGCATTGAGTTTATTGATGTTTAGGATAAGGTAAATCCCAAAGAGGTATGGGACACTCTTGAAAATATCTATGGCGGTGATGAGCATGTAAAACAGGCTAAGGAAGAAAGCCTTAGAGGGAAGTTTGAAGATATGTAGATGGTTGAAGGTGATACCATTCAATAGTATGGAATAAGGAACAAAACCATTATTGGAAATATCAAGAGTGCAGGTGGTAAAATAGAAGATGCCACTATTGTAAGCAAAGTCCTGAGATCCCTATTGCCGGTCTATGCAATAAGGGTTGTTGCTATTCAGGAGCTGAGATCAATAGACAAGACTAAGGTATCCTTAGACTCCATCATAGCAAAGTTGACAGCCTATGAGCTAAATAGTTTTGATGGCAGTGTTCAAAAGACTGAATTAGCTTTTAAAGCTTTTGCTATACCATCCAGAAAAGGAAAAGAAGCTAGCACTAGTGGTGAACCAAGATAGAGCAGAGAAATGGATGATGAGGAGATTTTGATGGCATTTGAAGCTCTCCTTGCCAGGAAACTTCTTAAAGGAACCGGCAAATACAAAGGTAAGCTACCTTTGGAATGATTTTCTTGCAACTGGATAGGACATATTGTTGTAAATTGTCCTAATGGCAACAACAAGGACAAACCGAAAAGGTTCAAGAAATTCAAAGGAGGAAACCAGAGAAACTATTTTGTGGCAGTTGATGAAGGTGTCATAGATGAAGAATCGGAGGATGAAGAAAATGAAGATATTGTGTTTGTTGCTATCAAGGAAGATGTGTCAGACAAGAAGGCTCTTGTCTCCCGGTTTGATAATTCCAATGAGTGGATCATTGATAGTGGTTGTTCTCACCATATGACTGGTGACTAGAGCAAGTTTCTATCCTTGGAGGAGTATGATGGTGGTGTGGTTCACTTTGGCAATGATGCACCATGCATGGTCAAAGGTAGAGGCTCCATCTCTCTGAATGGAAAGAGTAGTGCTGACAATGTGTATTGGGTTGATGGTCTCAGACACAACCTTTTAAGTGTTGCCCAAATGAATTACAATGGCCTCACTCTAAAATTCAAGAATAGAATTTGCAGAATCAAAGGAAAGAATGGTGAATTGGTGGCCACCGACATGCAGACCAAAGGTAACCTATTTCATCTGAATGCAAATATAAGTACATGTCTTATGGAAAAATTTGATGATAGCTAGATATGGCATAGGAGACTCTGCCATGTAAACTTTGATAACATTGTGAAAGCTAGTAAGATCAAGGCAGTTAGAGGATTGCCGGTGCTAAGAAAACTAGATAATACCTTGTGTAGAGAGTGTCGATTGGGGAAAATATATTCCTCAACCTTTAAAGGTAAATCTTTCATTGCTGACAACTTGCTTGATCTGGTGCATACTGATTTGTGTGGTCCCATGAAAACTAGAAGCGTGCAGGGTGATAGGTACTTCATGATTCTCACTGATGACTACTCAAGAATGATGTGGGTCACATTCTTGAAAGACAAGTCTGAAGCCTTTGTAAATTTCAAAGCTTTCAGAGCTTTAGTGGAGAAGGAAAGAGGTAAAAGGATCAAGTGCTTGAGAACTGATCAATGAGGGGAATTCACTTCCGGTGAATTCAACAAGTACTGTGAAGAGCATGGCATCAAGAGGCAATTGTCTGCCCCCCAGACTCCACAGCAGAATGGCCTAGTAGAAAGGAATAACCGAACTATGGTTGAAGCAGCTAGAACCATGTTGATTCATGGAAAGGTAGCTCACACCTTTTGGAGAGAAGCGGTGAGCACTGCAGTCTACACAATGAACTGGGTATTCATCAAGAAAGGTAAGGAGAAAACTCCTTATGAGTATTGGATTGGTAAGACACCTATGGTTAGCTACTTTAGAGTGTTTGGTAGCAAATGTCACATCAAGAGGAGTGAATTCCAGAGCAAATTTGATGCAAAATGTGATGAGGGAATATTCCTTAGATATTCTACCAAGAGCAAAGCTCTCAAGTGTTTCAACAATAGGACTCAGAGAATTATGGAAAGCATCAATGTAAGAGTTGATAAAACCTCTGAGAAAACTGAGGAAATCGACAGTGAGCAAGCGGTAAATGAACTGGTTGCAACTTTCTAGGAACTGGTTGTCAGTCAACCGGGTACTAGTAACAGTGTTCCTACACCAGAAAATGTAGATGCTGATATTGATGGAGATAAGGATGAAGAAGAAAAGCAAGAGGAATCCATCAAGACCATTCCTCGATATGTCAAGCTGAATCATGATCCTAATCAGATCATAGGAGATAATAATGCAGGAATCCTTACAAGAAGAAAGGTCAGAGAAAACTCATGTATGATCTCTGAATTTGAGCCTAAATCATTTAAAGAGGCACATAAAGATGAAGACTAGATCAAGGCAATGGAAGAGGAACTTGACCAGATAGAGAAAAATGGTACATGGTCTTTCATACCCAGACCGGAGCATAAAAATGTCATTGGTACCAAATGGGTCTTTAGAAATAAGCTGAATGAGGATGACACAGTGATTAGAAACAAAGCCAGATTGGTATGCAAAGGATATGCTCAAGAAGAAGGAGAAGACTATGGAGAAACCTTTGCTCCTGTACCCAGATTGGAAGGAGTTCATATGCTTCTTGCATATGCAGCTTTTAAAAGCTGCAAAGTATATCAAATGGATGTAAAACCTACATTCCTAAATGGTGTACTTGAAGAGGAGGTGTATATAGAGCAACCAGATGGGTTTGCCCTATCTGAAGACAGTGACATGGTATGTAGGCTACATAAAGCCTTATAAAGGCTAAAGCAGGCACCTAGAGCATGGTATGAATGCTTGCATTCCCATCTTGTGAAGATTGGATTTGAGAGAACAAGTGAAGACAACAATATCTACTTGAAGTCTGAAGGAGATCAGATCCTAATCTGTGAGGTATTTGTTGATGATATTATCTTTGGTGGATATGACAAGATGAGGATTAAGTTCTTCATTGGACTGCAGATCCAGCAGATGAAGGATGGAATCTTTATCACTCAGTCCAAGTATGTCAAAGAGGTGTTGAAGACCTTTGGCATGGAAGATAGCAAACTGGTTGGTACACCGATGGTGACCTGTTGTAAACTATCCAAAGAGGATGACTCTACATTGGTTGATGAGAAGGAATACCAATCAATGATTGGTAAGTTGCATTATGTAGTGCATAGTAGACCAGATATTGCACATGCAGTTGCCATTACTGCAAGATTCCAGAAAAGTCCAAGAGAATCCCACTTGGTAGCATTCAAGTGGATTATTAGGTATCTAAAAGGAACTATTGACTATGGGTTATGGTATCCATACAATAATGATTTTAACCTGAAAGTGTTCATAGATGCTGATTGGGCTAGTAATGTAGATGACCGAAAGAGCACAACCAGTGGTGCATTATTCCTTGGTGGTAGATTGGTCTCATGGATGAGTAAAAAGAAGAGTTGTATCTCTCAGTCTATAGCGGAAGCAGAGTATGTTGTAACTTTCATGAACTACACTCAGACAATTTGGATGAAGCATGTATTGAATGGCTTCAAAGTTCCTGTATCTAAACCAGTAAGTATATTTTGTGACAACAGTAGTGCAATTAATATCTCCAAGAATCTAGTTTTACATTCTACAACCAAGCACTTTGAGCCTAAGTATCATTTCTTGAGGGAAAAGGTTCTGAAAAAAGAGATTGCACTAGAGCATGTTTCCAGTAAGGAGTAGTTAGCAAACATATTCACCAAGCCTCTCCCAAAGACTACATTCATATACTTAAGAGGTGAATTAGGGGTACTGCCCCTTTAGGAGGTGAACTAAAAGCATATGCTCCACATCAGTCAGGTATTGCATAGTCAAATTTATTTTGGATTGATGTGTTGAAGGATACTACTCCTCAGGGGGAGCAGCATAATGGAACAGGGTAGCTTGTGCCTCCACTTTGGCATTGTTGTCAAAGGGGGAGAAGATGTGAAGCGGAGAAGATATCTATAGAAATTGGGGGAGAAGATGTGAAGCAAAGAGATATCTTTGTATATTGCCATCAATGCCAAAGGGGGAGATTGTTGGCATTATGTGAACTGGTATGAGGACATAATGACATTGTATGTTTTCATTGATGTCAATATGATGTAGAACCGGTATAACACTGTGAACTGACATTTGTGCCAAAGTGAAGCGGTGTGCTTGTTCATGATGAATTGGCATATATTTATGGGAACCGGCATATGGAAGTATTTTATGACTATCGGTTGGTAGTCTCAACTTTAGGGTTTTCGGTTGATGTGCTTCAAGCCTGCGTGGCTCAACCGATGATATTGTGTGATGAGTTAGCATTGTAAAGAAGAACAAATCATGTTGCCATGCAAGCCTATGTGCGTGAAGGATCTTGCATGAGGGAGATTGTTCCTATCTACCTTAGGAATGTGCAAAGTCTGTAAAACGGTGATAACATGTGATGGGTTATCAACTACCATAAAATTGGTGGAAATGTACGATGGAGAATGTCTTGAGTGTGGATCAAGATCTGCTGCATTTAATGCAGCGTGCTCAATGGTTAGGATTGAACCGTTTGAATTTGTTATCCTAATAGGTTTATGGTTTAGGGTTTATGCTACCGACCTATCTATTTTCCTATAAAGTTGATGTTGTGTCTCTTTCTGAGGTTGTTGGCAAAAGTTGTGTGTGTGTATCCAAGAGAAGGGATACATGATTCTTGCCAGACCAAAAGAAGAGAAGTGATACCTATAGAGTGTAAGTGCAAAAGGTGAAGAGGAGCCTAAACGGATCTATATTGGCATTGAGTGTTGTTACCAAATCATTGTAATACCTGTTGATCTCTAACCACCTCAAGAGTTGGAAAATCCCTTAACAGGGTAGCCTTAACTGGCTTGCTGAAAATCCTTTAACAAGGTAACTCAGAGCTACTGAGTTCGGAATCCTTTAGCTATTGAGTTCCTGAAATCCTCTAACAAGGTAACCTTTAACAGGGTTTGACCCTTAACTGGGTGATCTCTAACAGGATCGGTTCATAGCAAAACCTTTTGTAATGTCTCTAACCGGACAAGGATCCTAACAGAGAAAACTTCTAAAGAGTTCAAAAACAGCTTGTGGGTATTCATCCCCACCATGGTTTTTTCCCAGTTGGGTTTCCATGTGAAAAATATGTGTGTCATGTGTGATTCTTTTATCTTGTGATGCTTTGCTATTGTTTGTCAAGCATATGATGGTTTTGTGTTTTATGCCTGTCAATAAAACATGTTGAACTAGTTGTTATTATAATCTGATGATAGATTACCTATTTATGCATAAGGGTGAAATGGTAGTGTAGCCTCGAGTTGAGTGAAAAGCTAAGTGAGTAACCGGTTAATGCTTGTCTCAGACATTCTTAGGTTTACTAGTTGCACTCTGTTTCAAACCGGTGTCACTATCTGCCAATGATTTGAAGTGTCTGCTGTCAAACCGGTTTTGGACTGTATTTTTGTCTGTACTGATTCAACCCCCCCCTCTCAGTACCGGTTTGGTACTATTTGTTCATCATTAATTTATCATAGACTCTTCAGTTTCTAGACACCTAAGCAATGTACTATCCAAACCTCACCTAAACAAATCCTTAGCAATGATGACATATCGTGAAGCATTTCAGGTTAGGTTCCTTTTCTCATTACGAGTAAGATTTTCTGGGATAATTTGGTCATGCAGATAAGAGTAAATAAGGCTATAGTGAGATGAGTCATGTCCAGTAATAGAATAGACTATTTGGGACTCAGGAGAATCATAGGCCAGGTAATGTAACTCTTTCACCAAGAATTCAAAGCAAAAATTAGACTCTTGTAACTCTGGTATGGATGACAAGGTGGCCATAGCATCTGTTGCTCTATTTGCTAATCTGGGAATTTGCTGGAATGATACAAAAGTAAAATATTTCTTGAGATCATCAACCATTCTCTTATAAGGCATCAGTTTCTCATCTCGAGTCTGATATGTATCATTTATTTGATTGATGATTAGCTGAGAATCTCCATAGATGTGTAATTCTAGAACCTTCCATTCGATAGCCATCTTGATCCTATTTAGCAAAGCTTCATACTCTATAATGTTGTTTATACAAGGGAAAAGAATCTTATAAGCCTTCAGGATTGAATACTTTTGAGGAGTAATAAAAATTATTCCAGCACTAGAACCATTTTGAGTGAAAGACCCATCAAAGAACATCTTCCAGGATTGTTGAGTAAGGTACATTATTGATTCATCTGGAAACTCTATATGCAACGGTTGAGTGTCTTCAAGTGGAGCCTCAACAAGTTGATTTGCAATCACCTATCCTTTGATGGCTTTGTGTTCCACATATTCTATATAAAACTTTGTGAGAACCATGACCGATTTTGCCAATCTTCTGGCGAGTATTGCTTTGTTGAGAAGATACTTGAGCGGATCAATCTTAGCTACTAGCTTGATAGAATGTGCTAACATGTACTGTCTCAATTTTTGTGATGCAAAGACCAATTCCAATCATGCTTTTTCTATTATAGTGTAGTTCATTTCATAAGACACCAATGTTCTGCTAATGTAATATATAGCTCTCTCTTTTTTATTTTAATCCTATTGTGCCATAAGTGCCCCCAATGATGAATTAGTGGCTGATATGTATAAGATCAATGGTTTACCCTGAATTAGTGGCATCGATATTGGTGGATTGGATAGGTACTCTTTGATTTGCTTAAGGTGTTGTTCATATTATTGATCCCAGTTGTATATTACTCCTTCCCTTAATACCTTTGTAAAAGGTTGAGCTTTTGTTTGGCAGCTGAGAAATAAAGCGTCTAATTGAATGGAGACATCCCTGTAAACTTCAAATTTGAGTGATGTTCTTCAGAGGTGGAATTTCCATTATAGATTGGACCTTCTAAAGATCAACCTCAATTCCCTTCTTTGAAATGATGTATCCAAGTAGTTTACCAGATGTCACTCCAAATGCACACTTTTTTGGATTTAGCCGGAGTTTGAATTTTTCCATTCTATCTAGTATAGGGCCTAGCTCTTGAATATGTGTGGATCTCTACATAGTCTTCACTAAAGTGTCATCAACATAATCTTCCATATTCTTATGCATCATATCATGAAAGATAGTAGTTACTTCTCTTTGGTAAGTTGCTCCTACATTCTTTAGCCCAAATGGCATGACGTTCCAACAGAAGGTTCCCCATGCACAGGTGAAAGCTGTCTTTTCTTGATCCCTGAAGCTATTTTGATCTAATTATAGTCAGAGAATCCATCCATTAGTGAGTACATCTCATACCCAGTAGTCATATCAACTATCATATCAATGTTTTGTAATGGAAAGTCATCCCTCGGACAAGCTTTGTTGAGATCTCTGAAATATGTGCAAACCCTAATAGATTTGTCTACCTTTGACATAGGTACTATGTTTGAAATCCATTCCGCATAGTCTAAAGCTCTGATAAATCCATCTTTTAGCAATTTTTCTAGCTCAGCCTTGACTCGTAGTGCCACATGAGGGTGCATCTTATAGAGTTTTTGGTTGATTGGTTTAACTCTTGGTATGATAGAAAGATGGTGCATGATAAGATTAGGATCCAGGCCTGGCATATCAGAGTACATCCATGCAAAATTGTTCTTCTTTTTTGAAAAGAGGTGAGTGAAATCTTTCAATTCTTTTGTTGATAATGATTGAGCTACATGAATGATGTGTGGTGTCTCTTGACTCCCAATGTTCACTGGCTGAGTTGGCTCGATCAATATAGAAGACCTCTCCTAGAAATGACTTGGCAGTATATCAAGTATCTCACCTTCAGGCACCTCAGAGAGGTTTTCACCCTTAGGTATGTCCTTTATTTTCTCTTTTTTATATTCTAACACCGCCATAATGTGGTTTTCACCATCAAATCTTTTTCTTTTTTTTTTTGCGACTAAGATACTTGATATCTGTTTTAGTCATGTTTTCAGTATGTTTGCTGGTGGAAAAGTACATGGGTTCAACTATATTTAGGTAATAGGCTAGCATATAGTCATTGGAAAAAGTAGGTACATTCATGGGTTGGTCTTGTAGACTACATTCAATTAATTCAGGATGTACCAAGGATAGAGCATGGACAGGTTCAAGGGAGCTCATGGTATTGCCATCATAACTATGAATTGAAAAGTTGAGTTCTAGAAGACTACCTTGCATAAATGTCTCGAGACCAGAAAGAGTCAGAACATGATTATTAAAGTGCATGTTAATATTTAGTTGACCTAATCCAATAGACCTACTTGTAGCATCATTCTCTACGCCAGACTAGACTTCATATCATGGTTTGACAGTATCAAGACCAGTCGACAGATTCTCGTCATTTACATCAGAGGATTCAGAGTTTGATGTTGAGTAGATATTGTCATAAATAGGACTATTATCAGATTCATTAGAGTCATCGGATGAAGTTTCTAAGTATTCTTCAAGTGGTTGAGTGATATCGTGGTTTGACAGTATCAAGACCAGTAGACAGATTCTCGCCATTTACATCAGAGGATTCAAAGTTTGATGTTGAGTAGATATTGTCAGAGTCATTAGAGTCATCGAATGAAGTTTCTGAGTCTTCTTCGAGTGGTTGAGTGAATATATGTATGGTATCAACACCAACATCTTTAATGCTACAAGTTCCTTCAAGATTTGGCTCATTTATCATTTGTATCTGACACACCTATTGACATGATCTTGATGGTTCTGTGACTCCCTTTCGTCTACTCCACTCAGCTTCCTCTGGACAAATGACTGGTTCTACTTCTATAGCTTCCAATTCTTCTTGTGTAGTGCCATACCTGATTTGTTCTGTTTTATTAGAGGGGTATATAATAGATGAAATTTTTCCTATTATTCTTCCTTCCTTCAGCCCTTGTTCATAGTTTTTTTGTCTTTTTAGTCTAATTTCTTGTATCTCCTTTTCTAGCTTTAAGTGCATCAACTCTTAAGTGTCATTTGTGATATCACTGGACTCTTATGGAGTTTCTGTACTAGATGTATTTGAGAGGTGGTTTGGACCCCATTCATATTCATTTGAGTTAGTTTCTAAATTGTCTACTTGCTACCTACCAGTGTATGTGACTGGAACTTTCAGTGGTGCAAACAATTCTCTAATTCTTTCTACTTTGTCTCTCATATCTTCTGGAACTTCAACTCCCTGTAGTGTTGTAGTTGATACCATTGGAACTTGAGTACTGACTATTTCTTCTCTCTTGATTGGTAGTTCCTCTTGTTCTTTTCTACATTCTACTTTTGTTTGGTGAGCGTCGACTTCTTATGATGTTGAAGGCGATATCCTTTTCTTCCATTTAGACTTAGAAGCCTATTTTTGGTCTGATGTCTTTTTTGGATTGTATCCTAGTCCAACCTTATCATTTGTAGATTTTGTTTGCAGCTGAATTGGTTCAGTAATACCCTCTTGATGTTTTCCCAGGGGACCAGTGCTTGAATATCCCATGCGTTGGATCATTTTGTAGCTGGGACCATATTGGGTTGGGGAAATCTGATAATACCGTGCTTCCTCCTCTTGACTATCTTCTTTGAAAAGCCACTTAAGAACAACATCCTCTTCTATTTCAACTGCTAGGAAAGTAGAAGACTGTACAAAAAGACCATCATATATGATATTCAGAGTTGAAGTATGTGTTCTCATAGCCTTTGATGGTTTGCCCAACTATTTCAGTGATGGAGGAAGAGAGACTAATGAAAGTACTGGTTCTATCTTGTATCCATGCATGCCAGTATTTTTAATCTTAAATTTATTTTCTAAGTCCTTCATCAGAGCTTCTGGACTTTCATTTGTAGAGGCTGCCCTATTATGAGGCACAAAGGTATCATTACCTTTTGTTAATGCATTACAGGGGAGATTTGTATCAGCAGGAATACTGACTTCAACTCCATTATAAGGGAACTTTAAGCATTGATGGTCTGTAGATGGAAGTGCCTTTGTTTCATGAATCCATGACCTGCCCAGTAAGATATTGTATGACAAAGGAAGATCAAGTACCTGCAAAATGACATCTCTTTCGATAGGTTCCACCCTGATTGGTAATGATACCAGACCTTTAGAGGTCCTTTCTTCTTCATCATAGGCTTTAATTATTATTTTCTTGGCCAGATCAATGACATTTTTTAGAAAATCCTAGTTGTGTAAGCAAACTATAAGTAGAGATATTCAACCCCGTGCCTCCATCTATCAAAACATGTTTAACTCTATGTTTATGGATCATGGCTTCAATATGCAATGACTAGTTATGTGGGTGATTTAGGGAGTTGTCATCTTCTTCAGAGAAGGTCAAATATTGAGGTGAAGTTAGATGACCCACCATAAACTAAAACTGATCAATGTCTAAATCTTTTGGAACATTAGTGGTGAGCAATGCTTTGTCTAGGATCTCTTTATGAGAAGAAGAGATTTTAAGCAACTCAAAGATGGAGATTTGATAATTTATCCTTTTCAACTGTTCAACAACACTATATCCAGAGGATGATGATGAAGTTAGCTGTTTAAATTTGTCAAATGTTGATTCTTTTTGTTTGTTTGACAAGGTTGGTAGGTTTGTTTGAGCAGGAGTTGAAGAACTAGTTCCTTGGAGAGTGACTTTTTGTTAAGAATACGTCATAGCCTTTGCATATCGTGGTTCATTTCATTTATCTTTGATTATAATCACATTGCAATATTTAGGTTGAGAAGACTCAATCATGTTGATGATGTTGTCATTGTTGGTATAAGCATAATTTACTTTGACACCTCCTTTTGTCTTGGAGGAATCACCTTGTTTGTAAATAGGTAAGGGGTCCTTAAAAGATTTATGATCAATATTTGTCGGGTGATTCCCAACAACAATTCCACCAGCGTCTATGAGATCTTGAATCTCATGCTTGAGCTTCATGTAGTTGTTTGTGTTATGACCTTTATTCCGATGGTAGTCACAGTATTCATTTTCTCTACACCATTTGGTTTGACTTCCAGATCATATGGCCTATAATTATCTAGTAACGTTATCAAGTTGTTTTCTAATAGAGTTTTGAAAGTGGATTCGTATGATTCTTCCAAAGGAGTGAATTTGCATCTAGGTTTCGAAAGCCAAGGTTTCTCTTTGAACCACTCTTTTGCTTTCTTCAGATGATTTTCTGCTATGGTTTTAGCTGCTTTGAGTGCTTGTGTGCCACTAGCCAAGTTGAATATCATGGGCTTTGAGTTGGTTTTAATAGTGTCTACTACTCCATCATTAACAACATTCTTGTTGTTGTCTTTTCCATACTTCCAATACTTGTTCTTCTCTTTAGAGCCAGATCTTGGTTGTGTTTCTTTCCAAGGTGAGATATCTCCTTTCTTTATAAGCACATCTTCCATTCGGGTAGCATTATCTACCATTTTATTAAATGATGGGTGCACTTGCATTTGGATACTATATTTTAACTTAGGGATCAGATTGTTGATGAATATATCCATTTTCTCAGAATCTAGGATAGGATGTGAATACCTAGAGAACATCTTTCTCCAACATTGGAGGAAAGTGAGAAAAGGCTCCCCTATTTTCTATTTGGTATTGCAAAATTTGATCATAGTAACAGGATGTCAAATTTTATAGGAGTATTGTTGTAAAAATAATTGGATTAGTTCTTCAAAAGTTTTTATTCCCTTAGGTAGACTTGAGAACCATTCCATAGCTTGTCCTCCCAAACTCCTTGGAAAAGGCACATGAGATACGTTTGGTCGTGCATGAACTCCATACATAAAGCAAAAAATTCTTTGATATGGTCTTGGGGATCTGAGTTACCATCATATTTGTCAAATTTTGAGATCTCAACTCATGAAGGAAATGAAGGCATGCATACATTTTTATCAAACAAAAATGGGCATATTGTCTCCAGAGAATATTGCTTTGGGGACTTATCCTTATTTTTTATTTCTGTGATCTCAGTTCACAAGGCTTGTAATTATCTGTGTACCATTATTATAGGTGATTCTTCCTTTTTAGTAACGAGAGTCTAAACGTCATATCCAGTAGGAAGTTTGGCGCCTTGTTTTGCTAGCTCTAGAAAATAGTCTTCTTTTTCTCTAGTCATGATAACCTTCATCATTTTTCGGAAATCTTTATCCTTTTGACTTCTATGAATATCTTTTTCTGGAGGTTCAAAGTCTTCAAATTCACTTGATGAGGAATCATTGTCAGTATCATGAATACTGAGGTTGTCTTCATTATTTTGTTATGTTCTAGGTATAGTGGGAGATAAAGGTTCATCATTAACTGGTATCTCTAATGATGAAGGTTTATTAGTTAGAGGATCCTCTTCGTAAAATAGATTATCTTTATATGAAAAGGGTTTCCCTTTTCCTTTGGCATCTTTCTTATGAGAACTCCTGGTTTGAATAGGCATTTTTATTGATTGGTGTGATCTAAAGTTGTTTGTGATGCAGAAGTCAAGATCAAATTCAGAGCTAGTCATTCAGTTAACATATTGATTGAGAGAAACAACTAAGATTTAGTCTGGTTTCAGGAACGATCTATTCTGTATAAGACATCTATCTAAGTTGATCTAAGAGAAGTGACTAAGACTCAGTCTGGTTTCAGGAATGATCTATCCCGTATAAGAAGTTATCTAAGTGACTTAAATTTGATAAGTAGTTGATTGAACTAGCTAAAAGATGATCAACAAAATTGTACAACACAAATGTCAGAGGTACACTGTTTTGATCTCTTTATGCTCAGGATGATGATAACTAGTTTTATGCTTGTTGTAGACTATTTAAGGCAAGTTTGACTATTCTGGGCTAACAAAATCAGAGATTCGTACGACAAGTTTTATAGGACCAGACGATAGTTTAATAGCTTCAAGGATGATGACAATAGTGTTTCGTACAAGTTGCTGCTTAGTACCGTATGGTAGATGGGTATGTCTGGAATGACAGACTGTTTAGTGCAAAATTTTATTGTACGACACAAGATGAAAAGTAAAATGACAATTATTAGAACCAGGCGATAGACAATCAGGGCTCATACAAGACAGGATGGAGGCTCAAATGACGGATTGTTAGGACTGATGGAATTTCATATGAGATAGAATATGAAGTAGGATGATAAATTAGAGGACTCACATGACAGTGTCTAGATAGAGGTTAAATTCTGAGTTTTCAATGACTGAGTATGACTAGTTTTGAGATGGACTGAGTTTTGACTAGGATAGACTAGTTTTGGATAGAGTTTCAACTTAGGATAAACTAGTTTTGGATAGAGTTTCGACTTAGGATAGACTAGTTTTGGATAGAGTTTCGACTTAGGATAGACTAGTTTTGACACGGACAAAGTTTTTGATCATTGAGTTGTTTCTTGTTTTCTCCAGTTTTGGTATTCTAGTTTTAGTTTGAGGGATGAAAACACAGAAAACACGTAATATGAATAATAACTCCAATCACAACATGCAAACCCTGTGGAATTTGGTGAGAGAAGAAAAAATTTGCTTGTAGAATCAGGTACACATCCAATAGCTAATCAGAATATGGCCACTAAGTATCACGTAATGGATTCTCAATGCTATATTAGCCGACTCCAAATGCTAATGGGGGCACAAAATGATAAGTATCTTGGGAGAGTTACTATCTCTCTTGCACAAAGATTATCCCCCCTTTCGGGGGTGAACTGGGTAGCTTCTAATTTTAATTGGAACCAGTAAGGGATCCATTTGGCGTGTCAAGGTATAAACTCAATTAAGAGGTCTCCCAGCCTTGAAAACCAAGGTTTAATATACCCAAGGGTATAGAGGAGAGCTATTCTCGAGAGTCATTGACATTGTTTTCATCAAATCACGTTTATTTTATAGTGCATTATAGTACTTGGTGTTTATTCATTCCCACTTGTGTCATTCCCCTCTCACCATCTGTAATGGCTATAGAGTTATTAGCTCCTTGGGAGAGCAGGCCCGCTAAAGATATACAAATCTCAAACTTAAAGAAAATGCCTCAAGGGTATAGATTTATGATTGTCTATAAAGACAAGAGCATACTCTCCTACCTCTTAGAATTTTCTTAAAACATGAAATACAGATTTGTTCTTTAACTAGATAGCAAGTTAGGTGCCTAAAAAATATGAATTTAATGAATACAGAATGTTTGCTTGAATCTCCTTAGGCAACCTGCAAAGACAACGAATCAGTAGTCATATTTTCTTTGTGTGACAAGCACAGTCTTTGACAAGCATTCTGCAAAAACTAATTGGGCTGTGAAAAATCTGTTGGTATTTTGGTATGGTTTTGTCATTGATGTCAATACCTACTAAAACACTAGCACTTTGGAGATCCAGCATCATTCACCAGCAAGCAAGTAACTATTGCATAGTTACTGGTATATGGTTCACCGGCAGGATATAATGATCACTGGCACTTGGAATGATATGGAAGATACTTGGTAATATCGAAGACATTGTGTGGACATCTTATCTTCATGAATTAATCATTGGTATATTCATATTTGCATATTTTCTTTTATCGGCAAATAGGTCCAGGGTTATCTAGGGTTTCACCGACATGTTTATCTTTTCCAGATCAACATGGCACACTATGGAAATGATTAATTATTGTTGTAAATGCATTAAGTCGACATGTTCAATTGGTTATTGCATCAGATATTATATTGTTTGTAAAATGATTTATTGTAATATCTTGTAGAGCCGACCTACTAAAATTGGTCTTAGGTTATGGTATAAATGTAAGATCTTATTTGTAAGATCAGGTGTGGAATGCGAAAAAGAATTGTGTGAAGGTATATGCGAGATTAAGCAGTGCAATACACACAGACATCGTTTGAAGGTGAAGTTAGGTTTTTTGAAAGCATGTCAGCATTACACCGGTATTGAATCCAGCATATGAAGATGCTATTTTGTGTAGTAAATTCTTATTGAATTTAACCATCCAAATGTAGTTAGTGTGACTCCCATTTCGTGATTGAGCAGTGAGCTCTAGGTTGTTGGCCTTTCTGCATGTGCAGACCCCATTTATGTACACTTACTATCTGTAGTAATGTCATTTGATTGTGGGTAAGGTTTCCCATCGTGGTTTTTCCCCTTATAGGGTTTCCATGTACAAATATTGGTGTCATGTGTTGTGGATGACATTGTGTTTATGTTTCATGCATTAATCTTTACCGGTATAACAATTAACTGTTAAAACTGTCTACTGGTATACTTAATTGGTTTACCGGTATTAAGCATTAAGTTGGTTAAGTTGTTTTTGGTTTGATTTTATTTGACAACTGATCCCCCCCCCCTCTCAGTTGTCTTCAGGACCTAACAATTGGTATCAAAGCTTAGTCCTCTTTTGCAGAAGTTTAACAATTTGAGGAGATCCAATGTCTACTAACTATTTTAGAAAGGATAGTCCTAAACTTGATGGAACCAACTATGGCATATGGAAGATCAGAATGAAGATGCATCTAAATTGCATTGGAAAAGACATCTGGGAAGTTACAAAGAAAGGTTATACTGCTGCTATACCTGGTCAGCCCAGTCCAACTAACTTGACAAAAGATGAGGAAAATGATTGCAAAACAAGAGAAGTACTTTTGAGCACATTATCAGATCAACAAATCATGGGACTATCAGATAGGTCTACTGCTAAAGCTATTTGGGATCATTTGGAAACACTGAATGAAGGAGATTCCACAATCAAAATTGCAAAACTTGAAAGCTTCTGGGTCAGGTATGAACATCTGAAAATGGAAGAAGATGAAAGGATTTCTGCTTTTATGGAAAGAGTAAATGAAATTGTTTTGGGTATTAAATATTGTGGAGGAACCTTAAGTGAGGATGAAATTGTTTCAAAAGTTTTAAGAGGATTGCCACCGACATATAAAATGAAGGTTACTACTATAAATGAGTTGAGAACAATGCCTAATGCATCAGTAACTAGGGATACATTAATAGGGAAACTTTCAACTTTTGAAATTGAAGAATTTGGTCCTATTGCTACTATTAAGACAGATTTAGCCTTTAAAGAATCAACATCATCTGCTCCATCATTTAACAAATCTGATTTGAAAGCCTTTTATGCAGGAGAACTTGAAGAAAGCAGGAAAGAAAATGAAGAACTTGAAGAACTTGAAGCACTGTTTGCAAGGAAAATGCCTAAAGGTCCAGTTGGAAGTAAGTATGAAGGTAAAGCACCCTTTAAATGTTTTAACTGCAATAAGATTGATCAAATGGCTTTGAGATGCCCTAATAGACATGCTAGACTAAGAGAAGAAGCTAGAAGAACATACAAGCCTAATCCTGAATATCAGAGATATAGATTTAAGAAGAACAAAGACAAATCTTGTTACATTGTTGATGAAGGAGTGACTGATGATTCTGATGAGGATCCGACAAACAATGGATGGGTTTTTGTTGCTATAATAGAAGATCAATCAGCACCTACTGCTCAACCAGTAGAACAATCCCTGGCAGCTAAAGTGAAGTAAAGGCTGAATGGATCATTGACTCGGGATGCTCACATCATATGACAGGAGACAAAGGTAAATTCTTGAACTTTCAAGAATACAATGGAGGTTTAGTAAGATTTGGAGATGACAAAGCCTGTTCAATCAAAGGTAAGGGTGCAATATCTCTTGATGGTAAGCATAACACTGACAATGTTTACTATGTTGAAGGATTAAAGCATAATATTTTAAGTGTTGGTCACTTAGTTGAGAAAGGATTTCAGTTACAATTTAAAAATGGAAAATGCAAAATCATGAATAGAACTAGTTTGGAAATTGCAACCGGTAATCAGACTAGAGGTAATATCTTTCATTTGAATAACAGTGAAAAGACATGCTTGATTGCACATATAGATGAAAGTTGGTTATGGTATCAGAGACTCTGTCATGTAAACTTTGATTGCATGGTAAAGATCAATACTACTAAGACAGTTAGAGATATACCTAAAATTGTCAAACCTTAGAATATAGTATGTAAGGAATGTCAATTTGGAAAACAAGTTAGAGCTAGTTTCAAAAGTATTCTAGAAAAATCCAAGAATGCTCTTGATTTGATTCACATTGATTTATGTGGTCCAGCTAGAACTAAAAGCCTACAAGGTGATAGATATTTCATGCTAATCATTGATGACTATTCTAGAATGTGTTGGGTTACTTTTCTCAGAGAAAAATCAGAAGCACTTGGAAAGTTCAAACTATTCAAAGCAATGGTTGAAAATGAAACCGGTAAGAAAATCAAATGCTTAAGATTAGATCAAGGAGGAGAATTCACATCTAAGGACTTTAATACATTCTGTGAAGTGAATGGAATCAGAAGACAACTATCAGTACCTCAGACACCACAGCAAAATGGAGTTGTTGAAAGGAAAAACAAAACTATCTTAGATGCAGCAAGAAGTATGTTATCAGAAGCAAATTTACCACATGTGTTTCGGAGAGAAACAGTCAGTACAATGGTCTATACATTCAACAAAGTTCACATCAAAGGTGAAACCGATAAGACCCCTCATGAACTATGGTTTGGTAATACTCCTACTCTTAAGTATTTCAGAATTTTTGGAAGTAAACGTTATATCAGAAGATATGAGTATATTGGAAAATTTGATCCTAGAAGTGATGAAGGAATATTTCTTGGTTATTCATCTAAGAGCAAGGCATATAGATGTTTTAACAAGAGATTGCAGAAAATTATTGAAAGTACAAATGTAAAGATTGATGAACAATTCAGAGGAACTTCAAGGTATATAGACTCTGAACCGGCAACAAAAATTTTGACAAATGAACCTACACTAAATCCACTGGTAAAGAATGAAGACCCAGTTACCCTAGTACCATCTGAGGATTCCACAGTAATTGAAGAACAACAACAAACAAAGAAACCCCGGTATGTAAGATTGAATCATTCTGAAGATCAGATAGTTGGAAACAAATTTAAAGGAGTTATGACAAGAGGAAGATTGGCAAATGAAGAGGTATGCCTTCTTTCTAAAATTGAACCATCATCTATTAATGAGGCATGTGAAGATAAATTTTGGATTAAAGCTATGGAAGAAGAATTAGAACAAATTGAGAAAAATAACACTTGGACATTAGTTCCCCGGCCTAAAGATAAAAATGTAATTGCAACCAAATGGGTATTTAGAAACAAACTTAATGAAGATGGCAAGGTTGTCAGAAATAAAGCAAGACTACTGTGTAAGGGATATTCTCAGAAAGAAGGAGTTGATTACAATGAAACCTTTGCACCAGTAGCTAGAATTGAGGCAGTCAGATTATTCTTGGCTTTTGCAGCACACAAGAACTACAAAGCTTATCAAATGGATATTAAATGTGCATTTTTGAATGGAGATCTTGAAGAGGAAGTATACATTGAACAACCTGATGGATTTTCTTTGACAGATGACAATGATATGGTTTGCAAGTTAAGAAAAGCTCTGTATTGATTAAAACAAGCTCCAAGAGCTTGCTATGCAAGATTGGATAAGTATCTTTTAAAGATTGGTTTTACTAAAGGAAATGCAAACAACAATTTATATTACAAAACAACTAATGATGAAATCTTGATTATAGAAGTATTTGTTGATGATATAATCTTTGGAGGAGAAGATGGATTATGTAAGGAATTTTCTATTAAAATGCAGCAAGAATTTGAAATGTTTATGATTCGTGAAATAAAATTCTTTTTAGGATTACAGATTTCATAGACTGACAAAGGTATATTCTTGAGTCAATCCAAATACTTAAAAGAGTTACTAAAGAAATTTGGGATGGAGAACTCTAAACCGGTAAGCACACCTATGACTACAAATGACAAATTATCTCAAAGGGATGAATTTACACCTATTAATCCAACTAGATACAAATCTATGATAGGAGGTTTACTGTACTTGACACAAACCGGACTTGATATTATGAATGTAGTATGTATTGTTTCAAGATTTCAAAGTAATCCTAGAGAAAATCATGAATCAACAGTAAAAAGGATTTTCCAGTACTTACAAGGCACTATAAATCTTGGATTATGGTATCCTAGAAATGAAAACTTTGAATTATGTGCATATACAGATGCAAATTGGGAAGGAGATATGGATGATAGAAAAAACACCACCAGCAGAGCATTCTTTCTTGGAAACAGACTAGTTTCTTGGTTGAGTAAGAAATAGAGTTGTACATCTTTATCAACAACAGAATCAGAATATGTTGCAGCAGCAACTAACTATACACAGTTACTATGGCTTAAGCAAATGTTGAAAGACATAAAGGTAAAATGGAAGGAACCTATTACTATATATTGTGATAACACTATAGCAATTGATATATCTAAGAATCCAGTACTACATTCTAAAACAAAACATGTTTCTATCAAACTGAATTTTCTAAGGGACAAAGTTGAAGAAAAGAAGATAAAACTGGTTTATGTGAATACTAAAGAGCAACTTGTAGATATTTTCACAAAACCTTTGCCTAAGGAGACTTTTGAATATCTCAGAGATCGGCTTGGAGTTATACCACCACCGGTAGAGACTTAGATAGTTGATGATTATCATCAACCAACAGAATTAATAGACAAATCTTTTACTCTAGTCTTTGATGAGGAAGCTACTTTTCAGGGGGAGTAGTTGGTATATTGAATTGATTGGTATTTTGTATATGAACTTAGTTTTGTTGTAACTTTGGCATTTGATGTCAAAGGGGGAGAGATATCTATGGAAAAACACATTATCTTTTGAGGAACTTTGGATAACACATGTTGCTCCCAGGGGGAGAGATTGTTTGGGTGAGACTATTACTCTCTGTATTCTGGTTATGATCTTTTTGGAGATTGTTGGTTTTTGGTATTTGGCATTTCTATTTTAGCACTTTGATGGTTTTTCCATCTTGTGTTGCCATAAATGCCAAAGGGGGAGATTGTTGGTATTTTGGTATGGTTTTGTCATTGATGTCAACACCTACTAAAACACTAGCACTTTGGAGATCCAACAGTATTCACCGGCAAGCAAGTAACTATAGCATAATTACTGGTACACTGACAGGATATAATGATCACCAACACTTGGAATGATATGGAAGACACTTGGTAATATCGAAGACATCGTGTGGAAATCTTATCTTAATGAATTAATCATTGGTATATTCATATTTGCATATTTGCTTTTACCGGCAAATAGGTCCAGGGTTACCTAGGGTTTCACCGGTAGGTTTATCTTTTCTAGATCAGCATGGCATGCTATGGAAATGATTAATTATTGTTGTAAATGCATTAAGCCGACATGTTCAATCAGTTATTGCATCAAATATTATATTGTTTGTAAAATGATTTATTGTAATATCTTGTAGAGCCGACCTACTAAAATTGGTCTTAGGTTATGGTATAAATGTAAGATCTTATTTGTAAGATCAAGTGTGGAATGCGAAAAAGAATTGTGTGAAGGTATATGCAAGATTAAGAAGTGCAATACACATAGACATCATTTGAAGGTGAAGTTAGGTTTTTGTGAAAGCATATCAGTATTACACTAGTACTGAATCCAACATATGAAGATGCTATTTTGTGCAGTACATTCTTCTTAGATTTAACCATCCAACTGTAGTCAGTGTGACTCCCATTTTGTGATTGAATAGTGAGATCTAGGCTGTTGGCCTTTCTGCATGTGCAGACCCCATTTATGTACACTTACTATCTGCACTAGTATCATCTGATTGTGGGTAAGGTTTCCCACCGTGGTTTTTCCCCTTATAGGGTTTCCATGTATAAATATTGGTGTCATGTGTTGTGGATGACTTTGTGTTTATGTTTCATGCATTAATATTTACCTGTATAACAATTAATTGTTAAAACTCTCTACCAGCATACTTAACTAGTTTACTGGTATTAAGCATTAAGTTGGTTAAGTTGTTTCTGGTTTGAATTTATTTGACAACTGATTCACTCCCCCCGCCTCTCAGTTGTCTCTGGGACCTAACAAGATCCTCATATAAACAGATAACCAGCTAGGGTCAGCGTCAGTGTAATCAAAATTGAATAGAAAACTTGAAGAATGAAACTTGCTTTTTAACCAAAAAAATATAGAATCGTACGACAATTATCACTGACTCGTATGATAATTTGTACAGGATCATACGATAATATAATTTTTTCATTTTGGCATATAGGAAATGTCGTACGATAATACGTAGATACTGTACGGAAAAAATCTTAAAAGTCAAAAATCTGGAAAAAAATAAAAATAAACAGTTAGTCTTGTAGGCCCGAAAAAAAAGTAGTCTTCGGCCCCATGGTGGGCGCTAGAAATGTGTGTGTGAAAAAGTGAAATAATTTTGATAGCTATAAGACAAAACAATTCAACTAAGTCATTACATGTATGGTTAGATAGATATAAGCATGAATAATAAAAACAATAACAAATTGACTAATTGCCTTCTAAAAGATGCGAGTATAAGATTGCTCTCAGATTTGTATAAGCAATACTGGTGACTAGACTACACCAAGATGAAGGATTTAATCTATATGAGCATGATATTAAGCTAAATGGATGCAAGATGGATGAAATATTCAAGCAATATGGATTCAAGCAATCATGGATTCAAGTAATATGAATTCAAGCAATCATAATTAAAATAAATATGCAAAAAACTAAACTAAGATGCAATAATATCAAAAGGCAAGCATAATATATTCAATGACTCCAGAGCAAAAAGTGTATAATAATAAATCTCCAGGGTGTTTTGAATGAGAGATGACGGCGGAATTTATAGAGAATCACAAGAGAGATCAAGAAAAAGCACAATTTAGGATTAATTGAAATAATTGAGAAATCAGATTCAGTTAACCTTGAGATAGATTCCAATTATAGTTTAATTGAAATGCATTTAAATAAGAAGTTCAAGCTACATTGGAAATAAGAATTAATCAATTCCATGCACTTGTGATAAAAATAGGTAATTCTTTGATTTATTCAAGAAAAGAGTCTTTTCAATGCAACTGAACTTCTTTTTTTGAAAAGCTTTGAGTTCCAATTTTAGAGAAAGCAATTAAATTCCTTTAAATTGCTTTTCTGATTTCAAGTTAATCTCATTTTAGAAAAAGAAATAATATCTCAAGTTTGATTTCTCTCAATTCAATTCTTTTATTTTATTTTCAATTTAACTCTTGCTTTGTGATTAATTCCTCTTTTGTAATAAATTAATTCCTTTTTGGCATGATTAAATGGCAAATTTATTAATTAATTAAATATGCTAGGATATTTAATAAATTAAATGGGATGATTGATCAAAATGATTTTCTTGGAATGCTTTAATTAATTAAATAAATATTTAATTAACATAGAATAATTCACTTGCCATGTAATATTTGATGATTAAAGAATTAATAATGTGCTCAAGATTGATTTAATTGCCTTTGGTTAGGACCTTGGTGATGTTGTCAAGATTAGGGGCCCATGGTTTAGATGACCATTTATAGGGTATCACAGATATACCGATTAACAATAACATTACATGTTTATTAATTTCTTATTAAACATGCACAAGATGAGGACTTAAGTAATTGTCTGAGGCCAAAGGCCACTTAGACAATTAAGTTAACTTTGTCGGCCCAGAAGGAGTCTGACCAAAGCTACTATATCATCAACATGGTTGACTTTGAGTAATTGATTCTATTTGACAATTTGTGTTCTCTTATTTTCTTGTACAATAAGTCAAATCAAGAGCCTTATTTGATAATATTTTAGTACATCTGATGACCCTGAATATGCACATAAGTTAGCAAAGGAGATATGGGGCAAAAAAAAAGATGTGAGTTAATCTTGTTGTTTTGAAATCATCTCTTGTAGATATTTTAGCTGATTGTAGAGCTGGTCATTGTAGATATTTTAGTTGAGTATGGAGTTGGTCATTGGTCATTGAAATCCTCTCTTTTAGATATTTTAGATAGTGATGTGATGTCCATAAACATTGATTCTGTCATCAAATACTTGATTTTTATTTTGTAAAAATGTATGTTTATAGGCTAACATAGGATGCATTGTATAATTATTCTTTAAAGAGTATTAGCTCAAATGGAAGAGCACCTACTTTACAAGCAGGAGGATGGTGGTTTGATTCCATCATGCCCTAATATGACTAAATATATGACCATTTGATGATAAAATAATGATTAAAATGGCTAAATATACTACCAATTGATAACAATTAATGTCTAAATAAATGACCAATCAACAACAATCAATGACTAAATAAATAACTGGTCAACAACAATCAATGACTAAATTAATGGCTAAATCAATGACTAAATAAATGACTAAATCAATGAACAAATAAATGACAAAATTTATCAATCAAAACAACCAATAAATGACTAAAATTTGTTAGTCATAAATTTGGTCGCATTATAAATGACCGAGAATAAACTACTGCTGGTCACATGATTTATATGCAATTTTTAGTATTTTTTTAGTCATTTATTGTTGCTTTTCTACTAGTCTAAGTAATTTGGTGAGAAGGAAACTTAGACAATGGGATGCAACCACTCCTGTTGATTGATTGGGATAAACCTGATCTTTGATGGAAAGCTTGGGTTCTCAAAGGTTCCTCATCAAACTCAATGTTGTAACCATGTAGGTAATCATGAAAATGTCGATGCGAGAAGGTTCTATGTTTCAACAAGAGTTTGTGGTTGACATACAAGAATTTTTTATGCTTTATGATTTGTTTGTAGCTAGGCTTTTTCATCTTGACTTGGCGATAAATGCACTTTTTTGGGATGTTTGAGGGACTTTGTTTTATGGCTCATGAGTTAAACTTGGAAGTGTTTTTGGATGTTATCTACTCTTGGCAAGAGAAATCAAACATGAACAAACACATTGGTGGGGGGTAATGCTTTATAACAAGCATGAGTGAGGGGGGCCTAGATAAGCCTAATAATAAAATTAATTAACACTTGAAAACATACAACTTAGGATAAAAGTGGAAACCATTAAATGGGCCTCTCACACAAGCAATACCTCAAACAAGTCAGTGTAGGTAGGAAATTAGCACCCATTGTGAAGACTTTTGTCCCACCTATTTTACATAGCAATTGAGAGGTGACTTGGCTAAAAGCCCATTACCGCTTGGGTTGTTCTCCTCACACTAGCCTTATGGGCTTCTCGGGGGGACAAGCCCTCTACCTAAAAAAATAAAAAAATTTAGTGTTGCTAACACTTTTCTCGTACACCCAGGGTCACGAAGACCAAGGGGAGAGGATAGTGTGTGTTAGTCGTGGGACTGCTCTACACAAGTGTAAGTGAAAAAAAACATGGTAGACAATAGTTCTTTTAAGTCCCACATGTAAAAAAATTTCTAGTCTAGAATGCAAGAAAAATAAACTAAACTAGTGGGAAAATGTGTCTTTGGCAAGTGGGCTGCATTAAACAATGTTAGTAGTTTTGATTAAAAAACAATCTTGGACACTCAAGAAACCTTACAAAACTTCAAATCTGATTAGTAACCAAAAATCCTAACTACCTCGGTGCAGACACTGAAGTACAAGCACAGATGTTGAATGTTTGCATAGACGTTGAACGTCTACATAGGCATTGAAATGAGGCCTAAACCTAAAAAAATAGAATAGAAAGTGGAAAAATTTAAAATTCAAAATTTGAAAAACAAAGGAAATTTTTTCACCTATGGAGACACTAAAGTAGAGCATAGATGCTAAACATTTGCATAGCCGCCAAAGTAGGGTCTGCAGAGAACCACTAGTCGAAGAAAATTTAGAAATTTAAATTCCAGACAGAAAGCGGGAAAATGGCTCAATGGAGATGTTCCACAACATTAACATTGAACGTCTGCGTAGACATCAAAGCACTAGTTCCTGAAAAAGTTACCTAATTGGCCTAAAAAAATTATTATTTTTTGCTAAAAACCTTAATGATATTAGAAAATTAATCACTACCCTTAGCTGTTTTTGTGGTTTTTTAATACCATATTATGATTTTTTGTATTTTAAGTTGATTTAAAGATAAAATAGTTAGAAAATAGGTTAGAAAGCTAAGTAAATCGGAGATGTCAATGTAGAACGTAAACATCGATCAAAGACCTATAAGAAAAATAGTGAGCAAGAAAGTTTGAATTCAAACACAGACACCATTCTAGCTAGGTGAAGACACCAAACTAGCATTGCGGAGATGCCAAAGTGTAGGGTCAGACGTTGATCCACTAACTTGTAATGAAATCCTTCAAAAAATCAACCAAAATGATTAGTGAAAAAAGATGTGGGTCCCACTGAGCATGCCAAAATGAACCAAGGGAAATGTAATGTGAAGGCTTATGGTTAGTTTCAATCCAAATAAGCGTAAAACATTCAAATAAACATAAAATAAATCATTATACCTTCACATGTATTCTCTTTCTCCTTGGATTGAGCGTTTGATGAAGAGGAATTGCACCCCAACTCCACTTGATTTAAGGTGTGGATTTTTCTCCACTACACAACAACAAGATGGCTTAGGGGATTGATGGAATGATGGATGATAAGATGGATGATAATGGACAAGTATGGAGAGATTTGACTATGATATGGATGCTTAGGGATTAATTCTAAGCACAAAAGAGCAGCATAAGATTGCATAATATGAGATATGAAAACGAGGGGAGGGGAATCCAATTTATAGATTGGAGGCCAAAATGGAGGTCCAAGATCAATTTAAAATGAAGGGTAGAGATTGAAGGAAAGTGATGGGAATGATTGAGAGGACATTCTGTGAAGACCAAGAGATTTTCCATAAAGGAATTTCTTGTCTCCACACTCCCTAAGGTGCATAGGGAAGAGATCCCTAAGAACATTGGAAGAATAAAAGGAACTAAAATTTCCTTGGGAAGGGACAAGGGAATTAAAAATTCCCAAATAAAAGATTGCATAGAATGAATAAAGGACGAAAGGAATTAAAAATTCCTTGGGAAGAGAGGGCATGAGAATGTGCAAAGGATTTAAAATCATTTGACATGACCAAAGTAGGTGTATTTAAGGTTTGGAGGATGGAGGGGGACAAAATATTTATGGCAAATGGTTGACTTTTTTCTAATCATGAGGGTTAGGAATGTGCAAATGATTAACAAGGGTAATTAGGAGGTTTAATGAGAGATTAGAGTGCAAGTGGGAAAGTTAGGAGGATGTAACACGAGGAAAGAGAATGAGTGGAGGAATATAAAATTGAGAGATAATGATAAACAAGGTTCTAGAAGAATTAATTAGGCTAAGTGAGGATTAGGAAAAGTGATTTGTAGGAATCACTTTAGTTAGAAGAATTAAGAAAATAATTAATTTATTGATAAATTAATTATTAAGTTATAGTAAAAAAATAATTAAATTCACTTTAATTAATTTTGAGAAGCATAAAGGATAAACATAATTAAATACATTAATTATATAGAAAGGCTAAATTAATTAAATATTTAATTTAATTAATTTTAGGCACCTACAACTATCATGGTCATTAGATTATATTTTAAATCAATTGTGGCAACTAAGATTGTTGATATAACCCTAAAGTAGCTAATAGTTATGATATGTTATTGGCAAATTAATTTAGATTTCTATAATAAATTATAAAAAATTGGTGAATTTGTCCAATCACGTTTTAAATATTGTGGTGAATCTTTGTGTTAAAAAAATATTTAAACTAAATTCTTTGACAATTTAAATGTGACTAAAATAAAATTTTGTAAAAATGTGATGGTTTAGGTCACCTTAAAACTTGAACTATTATCCAAATTTTGATTCCCAAATTTAAAAAATAGCCAATATGTGAATAATTGTAGTAATAATATAATTATGGTTTAAAGTTTAAGATATTATAAGTAAAGTTTTGAAATCCGAATTGATTCACCCTCCTCCCTCTCACTCTTGTGGTGTGTTCAACAATTCATATCAAGGTGAGGTTCCTTTGAGAGAAGCTTAACTGCTTGAGGAAGATTGAGAATGAGACATAAAGTCAATTACAAAGAACCAAAGTTTGATAGCACAAATTACTCCTATTGGAAGGAAACATTTGAAACCTCTACCAACTAGAATATGAGATAATATCAAGACTAGGTATATTGCTTTGACAAATGGTCCTCAGATTCTGGATGAGGTTAAGGCACATGAGAATATTGCAAAGGATAGATTTGCAATTATCAATTTCTTAATTGATTTAGTATTTTTCAAGGTTGTAGGGTTGATGTATGCTAAGAAAATTTGGAGAAGTTGAGTAGTTTGTATGAAGGTTATTTGAAGACAAAGCAAGCCAAGTTGACAAATCTAATGCACAAATTTGAGAACCTGAGGATGTTTGATGATGAGAACATTGAAAGCTATATACACTATGTCAATGAGATTGTGAGTGCAATTAGGGGTATTGGTGGAACACTAGAAGAAAGTGAAGCTTTGAGAAAAGTGATATTAACACTGCTTAAATGCTACAAAGCTAAGAAGTATGCCATTGAAGAAAATCATGAAATGGAAAAATACACTTTGGATCAGCTCCATGTCTCACTCCCTTCCTTTGAGATTGTTGAGATAGATGATTTGAAAAAAGAGAAGAAAGAAGAAACATTCAAAGCTACCAAAAATATTCAAGATGAACTCAAAGAAAGCAATGCCATGGATGAGATAGAAGCAAACTTTACAAGAAGATTGAAGAAAGGATCCAAAAAATACAAAGGTAAGTTACCCTTCAAGTGTTTTGATTGTGGAAGAATTGGTCATTATGCTTCTAAATGTAAATATAAGGAAGATTATGGTAAAATACTTGATGATGATAACAAGGTCGAAAGGAAATTTATAGATGGAATAATAGAAATAAAAGAATAGATGATAGTGATAGCCCTAAGAAGAATTTCAATTCAATGGAGACCTATTTATTTGAAGAGGAATATGGTGATGACTCAAATGAATTGTGAGGCCTCACCTCGACTCAGTTTGACATTCAGTGGATTTTATATTTTAGACTACTATGGATACTTTGTTTTGATGCATTTTGAGATTTAGAACTTTTATGACTTCAGGATATTGGATAACATTGCTATGAATTGATGTTTTACTTACATGCTTATGAGATAGAACACTACATGATTATTAGATAGAATGATATTGCAATGATAGATGTCGTTAATGAATTTGCAGGACTTTACTTTGAATATAGAACTATGATGTATGTTTAGTTTATGTGAATTGGGATGAAAATTGCTTATGTGAATTTGCTTGACAAAAGATGTATTCAATCTGTGCAGATGAAAATTGTATGCAAGTAATGATGTGCATTGTTATATTATTGAATTATATTTTATATGAATATTTGGGAGTACTAATGTGTAAATTGAGATGCGCAGGAAATTTACCATGTGACCATGGAAAATTACGGAGAATCAAACCTAGACTTATGTATGTTCGTAAAGCCAGGGTTTGTCTATTTGGAGAGACAACACCCCGTTTGTGTTGTATTTTATTCGTATCAGTATATGCTGCATGTGTGTTATGTGTTATTTAAATTTATTGTGTAAAAACCTCAAGAGACAATTTCATGTTTATTTTTGTAAAAGTATTTTATTAGTGTCACTTGACACATGTGTGGATTTAAATTTTAATATTTTATCTTGTCTCTTGATGGGAAAGTGTTAATTATTATTAATTTTAAATAAAATAATGTGTTGTCAAAAAGATATTTTGAGAATATAATATTTGGTGTGGTCAACTTATGTTTGACCCGAAAATAAACTTCAGAGGGGTTTAAAATGGGTTAAATGAACACCTAGGGGTAGTTTATTAGGGTTTCCTGAAGCCCATAAGGTATACCTAGGGGTTAGGGGTAATTTTAGGCAAGTTTCTACTTTATTATGATCTTTTTAACGCTTTAAAAATTGGCTTTTTTGAGTAGAGCGAAAATTGAAAATGGAAGTGAAATCAAATCCAGATTTTCCCTCTTGGAAGGAAAGTCTTTTTTACATTTTTGCTTTCTTCCTTCTTTTTTTTGATTTTTTTTTAGAATCTTGTGAGAACTCAGAGAGTGAGCTTCTTAAGGAAGATTTTTGGGAATAGCTGGTTAATCACCCACTCTCCATTTTTGGAGACAAAAGAAAATTTGGAAAATAATGTTATGGGATAAAGAAATTGATTAAGGAAAAATAAAGAATTGTGGATTGGGCAGCTCTTCTTCAGATAGCATTATAACCTTTGGGCAGAATAAGGTTGGTTTCATTTTTACCTTTAATGTCTAGTTTTGCTTATTTCTGAAAGTTGTTGAATAAGAAAATCTGTAATCTTGAAAATGGATGTTTGAAAATCTTTTGGTTTGTTTTTTTTGAATGAATGTGTTTTGGGAGTTTTCTCAAGATCTCTCTTTCTCTTGGGAGAGAAGAGGATCTTGAGGGTGGTAGCAGTGACAGCCCTCGAGTGAGAGACTCTCTTTAGAGAGCGATCACAAGGGATCTTTGTGTGACCCTTGCTGCATGGCCTGTTTGTGCAATGGGGGTCATAAGGAGGGTTATAAGGCTAGAATGCCTTTGGGGGGCATAAGGAATTTATGGGGTTGAGATTTTGATATGTTATTTGTGCCATGAGGTGGCTTCTTGTTATTACATACTTGCAGATTCTCCTCAGGGTATTTGGTCCACTACCACCCTTTGAAAATGTTCACCACCAGAGTGTGGTGCTGTGAAAGCCAGGTTGGGAATGTGTCTGAAATATTTGTATGCTTTGTGTTTTTTTGTGTTTGCCTGTTTGTACCCGTCTAGGAATTGGTTCTCCGAGCTCGGGGGTGGCTACCAGTTAGCTTAGGCTGGGAGGTGAGCACTCCGTGGTCAGTTTTGTGTTTTCTATTATGCAGGAAATCCAGAGGAAAGAGGATAGAAATTCATGAAAGTTATTCAGAAGATGAAATTTGAAGATTTTTGAATTCAGTTGCAGATGTTGTTTTAAAGTTGTTGTGAATAAATGCCTCAATTCAAAAGAAAGGAGAAGCAAGTCGTAATTTTGTAATAATAGATTTGAAGTTTTATTGTTGTGACTGTTCAGAGAAAACATTGCTGTAAATTTGGTAGTATATAATAGAAATGTTTTAAAGAAAGAGAAAAGACTTGATTTTACTCCTAGAATAATTGAAAAAGAAAAGCAAATTAGTAATGCATGCAAAGCTTCTTGTTTTATGAAAGAAATAAAAAGTCTGATTTCATTTAGATTTTTACCTATATTTTAATTAAGTCAAATAGAAGTTTATTTTAAGCTAAAAGCTTTATAAGTATTTTGGATGGAAAGAGAAGTTGTTTTAGGTGAATAATCTATTTAAAAAAAAAAAGCATGTTAATGGATTTCTTATTACAAAAAAAAAAGAAATGTGTAATGTATCTTTCTGAAATACTTTAAATTGTATTTGTTTTTGTTAAACATTGATTTAGAAGCTTGTTTTATCGATGCATTTAAATTAATATATAAATATATATATATATATATATATTTATATATATATATATATATATTTATATATATATATATATATATATATATATATATATATAATTAAATTTTTTTGATTTAACTTAAGGTTATCTTTTCCTTTATTTTTATTAGCTTAAAATTTTGCATGTAATAATTCTCTTTTAAATTATATATAAGTTTTATTTAGAATTTAAATTTATCTTTTTATCTATGCTTATAAATTTATGAAAATACCACATATATAAATATATATATACATATATATATATAAATATATATATACATATATATATATAAATATATATATATATATATTTATATATATATATATATTAATAAATGTTATTGTAAATTTTAAAAGAAAATTTTTAAAAAAATATATATGTTTGGGCCCCCGCGGACTCCACTGTGTGTACGCACAGTGGACGACCGCGCGGCGCCCACTGTGTGCACACACAGTGGAGCCGCTTGCGGCACCCACTGTGTGGGCACACAGTGGACGGCCACGGCCGCCACTGTGTGGCCACACAGTGGGGAGCCGCTAGCGGCGCCCACTGTGTGGGCACACAGTGGTGCCGCGGCGCCACTGTGAGCTCACACAGTGGTGCGCGCGGCCAGCCTCCACTTGAAACCCCAGCGACCGGCAAGCTTGGTAATCATGGCCGCTTGTTAACTCTTCGGCCCGGCATGAAATCTTCACTTGTTAAAAAAAAAGAATGGGTTAAACCCTAGCCCGATAGGGGCTAGGGAAGTTTAGTTTTTTTAAATATAAAAAAAAATAATATGTATTTGGGGTTTAGGTAATGGTTAAATAGGAATTTAGAACCCTAATTAGGGTTGAGGATATTAAGTGGTAATATTTAGCAAGTTGAAATGGATTTAGGAGATTAGGATTAAAATATTGGAATATATGTAGAATATATATATAATAATATATATGTTTCCATATATATATATGGGAATATATATATGAATATATATGTATGTTTTTTTTAGTTTAATTGATTTAAGAAATTAAATTATGGATATTCAAAATATATGCATAATCTATATGTATATATGTGCATTTTACATGTTCTCAATATTGATTTAAAAAAATCGTAAAGGAGAAATTAATTAAAATTGCTAAGACTTTATAGTCATAGTGGGAAATAAATTTTAAAAT
Source organism: Cryptomeria japonica (assembly GCF_030272615.1). Taxonomy (NCBI): domain Eukaryota; kingdom Viridiplantae; phylum Streptophyta; class Pinopsida; order Cupressales; family Cupressaceae; genus Cryptomeria; species Cryptomeria japonica. Next base: position 373,740,667 of record NC_081408.1, on the reverse strand, counting down.
ATCTCCCCTAATATTTTTAGTATGAATAATTTAATAAAACTATAAATTAAATATCTTTTGGGAGATAGAATTTAAACCAGTAGGTTTTTCCGCAATTAAATTATAACTGATTGTCGATGCTTCGTTCGTTTCAGAATGAGCTCGAATTTATTAATGAAATTTTCGTTAACGCTTGTCGCAAGAGTGTGCTTGTTAATTAAATTTAGTATCTTTTAAAAAAAAATCTGTTCCGTTTTTGCCCTAAATTTTGGGCATGACATTTTGGTATCAGAGCAGGGTTTCCACACTAGGAGCCTTACTCACTTACGTTTCGCCTTAGAATATTTAAAAAATTATTTTGTTAAAAGGAATTTTGCATTTAAATAAATTTAATTCTAAAAGAAATAAATTAATTGTTTTGTATTATTTTCCTCTTAGGATGCCTCCGTTGACGCGACAAGCTCGCAAGCGCGGACGGGGTCCTAGACGTGAGCGCCTAGCTCGCGATGAGGAAGAGAGGGAGGCATCGGTTCCAGAGGAGAACCCAGGAGCACCTCCCGAATAGCCAAATGAACCTAACCATGACCTTCTAGCAGCCATTCAGAATCTTATTGGCATTGTTCAGGAAAGGATTCCAGCAGAGAACCCTCCGGTTAGGAGTCATTACTCTGGGAGTCATAGATCTGTTGATAGAGAACGAAGCAGGAGCCCAGCTCCGAATCCTATAGAGAGTCAGGGTGGTAATGAGCCAGAGTCAGTGCATATGCCAGGACCACCTCCTGCGGTGCAACCAGTCTATTTTGAGAGATGTCGTCGAGATCCAGGGGATCTCATCAGGGAGGTCATGCGCCTCCAACCACCATCCTTCGGAGGTTCTACAGATGAAATAGAGGCCGAGGCATGGCTTCTGAGTCTTGAGAGGTGCTTTGCGTTGCGTTCTTATGAGAGCAACTTGAAAGCACATGTTGCAGTTCATCTTCTGAGAGGAACAGCCTCCACCTGGTGGAGACAGGAAGAGTACAAATGCGGATTAGTTCCTGATACACTCACTTGGGAGATATTCACCGAGAGGTTCCAGGAGAGGTACCTATCAGAGCATTTCAGGCAGCGTCGTATAGACGAATTTCATGATCTCCAACAAAAAGGCTTGTCAGTAACCCAGTATGAGAGTAAATTCTTTGAGTTGTTGCCATATGTAGATTATCTAAAGGATGAGAAACTTCTTGTAAACCGCTTCATCAGGGGATTGAATGCCGGTATAGCCGGGCCTGTTAGGATGTCCGCTCTAGAGAGCCTTTGGGTTGCTGTAGAGAAGGCACTGATTGCCGAGGAAATTCAGGTGAGACCACAGGACAATAGGGATCGGTATCAGAACCGAAACCCCGCACCTCAGACTTATGGATTCCAGAAACCTCATTGGAAGGGGAACAACCGAAATTCTCAGGGGTTCTCCAAACCCCCTCCTCCACAATAGACACCACAGAACCAGAGGCAGAAGCCTCCACAGTATCCGCAGGGCTCCAAGCCCAAGCAGTGGCAGACTCAGGGACAGAAACGTGATCAGAGAGCACAGGGGCAGTACACACAGCCGTCGGGGACTCAACAGTCCTCCAGGGGTGGGTACAACGGATCCAGTAGGACAGGAGGTCAGGGATTTTCTAGGCCTCAGGGTGCCCAGTTCCAGGCACGGGGTGCTTGCTTTACTTGTGGAGCCATGGGGCACTTGGCGAGGGATTGCCCTCAGGGACAGGTAGCAGGGAGTCAGTGGATGGCCGCTTCAGAGCCGACAGTTGGTGATATGGGCAGGTCCCATAGAGTATTCGCAGCGGTTGACAACCGCCAGGCCGATCATCAGGCCACGGTTATCGAATCTTCAGGTATAATCAGAGGTAACAATGTATCTATTTTGTTTGATTCAGGAGCTACTGACTCCTTTATATCTCCGTTGGTTGTGGAGCGTTGCGGGCTAGTGGCAACTAGGCAGGGTGTCAGTTGGGAAGTGGAATTAGCTTCAGGGGCTAGAGTGTCAGTGGAATCAGAAGTTAGGGCATGTCAGTTGCAGATTGGCAAGACCACCACTGTAGTAGACCTTAGAGTGACTCCACTTGGATCTTATGGAATCGTACTTGGCATGGATTGGCGTCTGAAAAAGATCGAGTGTGAGGATGATCATGGTTTGCCCATAGTTATCACTGGGATTCAGAGGCCCGTGTCTCTTCGTATGATCTCCGCAATGCAGCTCAAGCGGAGCATGCGGAAGGGATGTCAGCTTTTTGCTATCACTATCAGTGACAGAGGAGAAGAGGAGGAAAAGGAAACATCGCTCGATGACCATCCTATCCTTCAAGGATATTCAGATGTATTTCCTTCAGAGTTACCGGGAATGCCTCCCCGCAGAGAGATTGATTTTCATATAGACCTTGTACCAGGAGCCGAGCCAGTTTCCAGAGCACCTTATAGAATGACCACAAATGAGCTTAATGAACTTAAAATTCAGCTTGAGGAACTTCTTGAGAAGGGTCATATCCGTCCTAGCGTATCCCCGTGGGGTGCACCAGTTATCTTCGTTAAGAAGAAGGATGGATCTCTCCGATTGTGTATGGATTATCGGCAGCTAAATAAAGTAACCATCAAGAACCGATATCCTTTGCCTAGAATTGATGATTTATTTGACCAGCTTCAGGGTGCCAAAGTCTTTTCCAAGATAGATCTGAAGTCAGGATACCATCAGTTGAGAATAGTGGAAAGTGATATCCACAAGACCGCTTTTCGCACTAGATATGGTCACTATGAGTTTACCGTAGTCCCCTTTGGACTTACGAATGCCCCAACAGTTTTTATGAGTCTCATGAATGGGGTGTTCCGTACCTTTCTGGACCGTTTTGTTGTTGTGTTCCTCAATGATATATTGATATATTCTCGGAATGAGAAGGACCATGAGGAGCACCTGAAACAGGTATTGCAGTGTTTGCGAGATAACCAGTTGTTTGGCAGCCTATCGAAGTGTGCTTTCTTTCGATCTGAGGTCAAGTACCTTGGACACATTATTTCCGGTGATGGGATCTCAGTTGACCCATCAAAGATTAGGGCTATTATGGATTGGCCAGCGCCTACCAGTGTGACAGAGGTCAGGAGTTTTATGGGTTTAGCAGGATATTACCGACGTTTTGTCGAAGGTTTCTCCAGAGTCGCACACCCTATTACCTCTCTTCAGCGTAAAGGGAAGAAATTTGAGTGGACAGAGAAGTGCGAGAAGGCCTTTCAGGAACTCAAGAAGGCACTTACTAGCGCTCCTATCCTTGTTGTACCAGATCCTTCAGTTGATTTCATGGTTTGTACCGATGCTTCCTTAGAGGGTTTAGGGGCAGTTCTTATGCAAGGCGGTAGGGCCATAGCTTTCGAATCTAGGAAGCTTAAGACTCATGAACTTAATTATCCCACTCACGACCTTGAGCTCCCAGCAGTAGTGCATGCACTTGTGAGGTGGAGACACTTCCTTTTAGGACATCACTTTGAGTTGCATTCAGATCATCAGAGTCTTCAGTACATCTTCACTCAGCCGAACCTTAATGCACGTCAGAGGAGATGGATAGAGTTTTTGTGCGAATATGATTTTGACGTTCACTACATCAAGGGAAAGGAAAATGTAGTTGCAGATGCCTTGAGTAGGAGACGTCATGAGGTTTGCACCATATCCATGGGCACAGACTTGAGGGACCGTATACTTCAGCACTTGTCAGAGGATGGTTGGTACACAGAGGTTTGTCAGGTGTTACGTTCTCAGGTCACACTAGAAGGGAAATATGTGGATTATTCTTTGGAGTCCGATGGACTGTTACGCCATAGAGGGCGCATTTATGTACCTTCCTCCGGAGGGTTGAGAGAGTTCATTGTCTCGGAAGCTCATAGAGCTCCTTATGCTGCACATCCCGGGGTTAAGAAGTTGCATGCAGACTTGAGGCAGTTGTATCATTGGCCAGGAATGCGGCAGCTCATTGCTGAGATAGTAGCTCGGTGTCTCGAGTGTCAGAAGGTAAAGGCGGAGCACCGCCATCCAGGTGGGTTGCTTCAGTCTCATGCTATACCAGAGTGGAAGTGGGATACTATATCCATGGATTTCATCATTGGTCTCCCTATGTCTTCTCGTCGCCATGATGCTATCTTGGTGACAGTTGACAAGCTGACCAAAGTAGCTCACTTTTCACCAGTCCGTACTACATTCACATCTCCTGCAGTAGCACAGGTGTTCTTGCGGGACATTGTTAGACTTCATGGCGTACCCCGCAAGATTATTTTTGACAGGGATTCTCTTTTCACTTCTACCTTTTGGAAGTCATTACAGGCAGCTATGGGCACAAATCTCAATTTCAGTACAGCTTATCACCCGGAGACAGATGGTCAGACAGAGAGAGTCAATCAGGTGTTAGAGGATATGCTTCGTATGTACGTCATGGATCATCAGACCCGGTGGGAGGAGTATCTTCCCTTAGTGGAGTTTGCCTATAACAATGGGCATCACACTTCTTTGGGGATGCCACCCTACCAGGCATTATACGGCAGGCCTTGCAGGACGCCCTTGAGCTGGGATCGCATAGAGGATAGAGTTGCTATTGGTCCTGAGTTAGTTCGAGATATGGAACAGCAGGTGGATTTGATTAGGCAGCGTCTCAGAGAGGCTCAGGATAGACAGAAGAAGTATGCCGATGCAAAGAGGATTGATCGTAGTTACTTGGTTGGAGACAGAGTTTTCTTGAGAGTGCGACCGCATAAGAGTCCGATCCGTTACGAAAAGGGTTCTAAGCTCGCACCTCGCTTTGTAGGACCTTTTGAGATTCTGGAGAGGATAGGCCCAGTTGCCTACCATTTAGCCTTGCCACCTAGCCTGTCACGCATCCACGATGTGTTTCATGTTTCAGTTTTGAGAAAATATATCTATGATGAGTCTCACATTTTAGATTGGGATGCCTTGCAGGTGGAGTCGGACGGGTAGCTAGCTTTGGAGCCCATTCGCATTTTGGCACGCCGGACATTGGCCCTTCGAGGTCGAGAGCTGGACCAGGTTAGGGTCCAGTGGGATTGTTATGATGAGGTTACGGCTTCATGGGAGGACGCAGCACGTATGAGATCAGAGTACCCTCACCTCTTTGATGAACTCCAGGAGGAAGTTCATGCCTAGAGGGGGAGGATGTGAGGCCTCACCTCGACTCAGTTTGACATTCAGTGGATTTTATATTTTAGACTACTATGGATACTTTGTTTTGATGCATTTTGAGATTTAGAACTTTTATGACTTCAGGATATTGGATAACATTGCTATGAATTGATGTTTTACTTACATGCTTATGAGATAGAACACTACATGATTATTAGATAGAATGATATTGCAATGATAGATGTCGTTAATGAATTTGCAGGACTTTACTTTGAATATAGAACTATGATGTATGTTTAGTTTATGTGAATTGGGATGAAAATTGCTTATGTGAATTTGCTTGACAAAAGATGTATTCAATCTGTGCAGATGAAAATTGTATGCAAGTAATGATGTGCATTGTTATATTATTGAATTATATTTTATATGAATATTTGGGAGTACTAATGTATAAATTGAGATGCGCAGGAAATTTACCATGTGACCATGGAAAATTACGGAGAATCAAACCTAGACTTATGTATGTTCGTAAAGCCAGGGTTTGTCTATTTGGAGAGACAACACCCCGTTTGTGTTGTATTTTATTCGTATCAGTATATGCTGCATGTGTGTTATGTGTTATTTAAATTTATTGTGTAAAAACCTCAAGAGACAATTTCATGTTTATTTTTGTAAAAGTATTTTATTAGTGTCACTTGACACATGTGTGGATTTAAATTTTAATATTTTATCTTGTCTCTTGATGGGAAAGTGTTAATTATTATTAATTTTAAATAAAATAATGTGTTGTCAAAAAGATATTTTGAGAATATAATATTTGGTGTGGTCAACTTATGTTTGACCCGAAAATAAACTTCAGAGGGGTTTAAAATGGGTTAAATGAACACCTAGGGGTAGTTTATTAGGGTTTCCTGAAGCCCATAAGGTATACCTAGGGGTTAGGGGTAATTTTAGGCAAGTTTCTACTTTATTATGATCTTTTTAACGCTTTAAAAATTGGCTTTTTTGAGTTGAGCGAAAATTGAAAATGGAAGTGAAATCAAATCCAGATTTTCCCTCTTGGAAGGAAAGTCTTTTTTGCATTTTTGCTTTCTTCCTTCTTTTTTTTGATTTTTTTTTAGAATCCTGTGAGAACTCAGAGAGTGAGCTTCTTAAGGAAGATTTTTGGGAATAGCTGGTTAATCACCCACTCTCCATTTTTGGAGACAGAAGAAAATTTGGAAAATAATGTTATGGGATAAAGAAATTGATTAAGGAAAAATAAAGAATTGTGGATTGGGCAGCTCTTCTTCAGATAGCATTATAACCTTTGGGCAGAATAAGGTTGGTTTCATTTTTACCTTTAATGTCTAGTTTTGCTTATTTCTGAAAGTTGTTGAATAAGAAAATCTGTAATCTTGAAAATGGATGTTTGAAAATCTTTTGGTTTGTTTTTTTTGAATGAATGTGTTTTGGGAGTTTTCTCAAGATCTCTCTTTCTCTTGGGAGAGAAGAGGATCTTGAGGGTGGTAGCAGTGACAGCCCTCGAGTGAGAGACTCTCTTTAGAGAGCGATCACAAGGGATCTTTGTGTGACCCTTGCTGCATGGCCTGTTTGTGCAATGGGGGTCATAAGGAGGGTTATAAGGCTAGAATGCCTTTGGGGGGCATAAGAAATTTATGGGGTTGAGATTTTGATATGTTATTTGTGCCATGAGGTGGCTTCTTGTTATTACATACTTGCAGATTCTCCTCAGGGTATTTGGTCCACTACCACCCTTTGAAAATGTTCACCACCAGAGTGTGGTGCTGTGAAAGCCAGGTTGGGAATGTGTCTGAAATATTTGTATGCTTTGTGTTTTTTTGTGTTTGCCTGTTTGTACCCGTCTAGGAATTGGTTCTCCGAGCTCGGGGGTGGCTACCAGTTAGCCTAGGCTGGGAGGTGAGCACTCCGTGGTCAGTTTTGTGTTTTCTATTATGCAGGAAATCCAGAGGAAAGAGGATAGAAATTCATGAAAGTTATTCAGAAGATGAAATTTGAAGATTTTTGAATTCAGTTGCAGATGTTGTTTTAAAGTTGTTGTGAATAAATGCCTCAATTCAAAAGAAAGGAGAAGCAAGTCGTAATTTTGTAATAATAGATTTGAAGTTTTATTGTTGTGACTGTTCAGAGAAAACATTGCTGTAAATTTGGTAGTATATAATAGAAATGTTTTAAAGAAAGAGAAAAGACTTGATTTTACTCCTAGAATAATTGAAAAAGAAAAGCAAATTAGTAATGCATGCAAAGCTTCTTGTTTTATGAAAGAAATAAAAAGTCTGATTTCATTTAGATTTTTACCTATATTTTAATTAAGTCAAATAGAAGTTTATTTTAAGCTAAAAGCTTTATAAGTATTTTAGATGGAAAGAGAAGTTGTTTTAGGTGAATAATCTATTTAAAAAAAAACAAACATGTTAATGGATTTCTTATTACAAAAAAAAAAGAAACGTATAATGTATCTTTGTGAAATACTTTAAATTGTATTTGTTTTTGTTAAACATTGATTTAGAAGCTTGTTTTATCGATGCATTTAAATTAATATATAAATATATATATATATATATATATATTTATATATATATATATATATATTTATATATATATATATATATAATTAAATTTTTTTGATTTAACTTAAGGTTATCTTTTCCTTTATTTTTATTAGCTTAAAATTTTGCATGTAATAATTCTCTTTTAAATTATATATAAGTTTTATTTAGAATTTAAATTTATCTTTTTATCTATGCTTATAAATTTATGAAAATACCACATATATAAATATATATATTTATATATTTATATATATATATATATATATTAATAAATGTTATTGTAAATTTTAAAAGAAAATTAAAAATATATATATATATGTTTGGGCCCCCGCGGACTCCACTGTGTGTACGCACAGTGGACGACCGCCCGGCATGAAATCTTCACTTGTTAAAAAAAAAGAATGGGTTAAACCCTAGCCCGATAGGGGCTAGGGAAGTTTAGTTTTTTTAAATATAAAAAAAAATAATATGTATTTGGGGTTTAGGTAATGGTTAAATAGGAATTTAGAACCCTAATTAGGGTTGAGGAAATTAAGTGGTAATATTTAGCAAGTTGAAATGGATTTAGGAGATTAGGATTAAAATATTGGAATATATGTAGAATATATATATAATAATATATATGTTTCCATATATATATATATGGGAATATATATATGAATATATATGTATGTTTTTTTTAGTTTAATTGATTTAAGAAATTAAATTATGGATATTCAAAATATATGCATAATCTATATGTATATATGTGCATTTTACATGTTCTCAATATTGATTTAAAAAAATCGTAAAGGAGAAATTAATTAAAATTGCTAAGACTTTATAGTCATAGTGGGAAATAAATTTTAAAATATCTCCCCTAATATTTTTAGTATGAATAATTTAATAAAACTATAAATTAAATATCTTTTGGGAGATAGAATTTAAATCAGTAGGTTTTTCCACAATTAAATTATAACTGATTGTCGATGCTTCGTTCGTTTCAGAATGAGCTCGAATTTATTAATGAAATTTTCGTTAACGCTTGTCGCAAGAGTGTGCTTGTTAATTAAATTTAGTATCTTTTAAAAAAAAATATGTTCCGTTTTTGCCCTAAATTTTGGGCATGACATGAATAATCATTTTTTTTAGCTATAGAGGAGAAGAATAATGAAAGCTATGACAATCTAGAAGATGTGGAGAATATTGAAAAACTAGTGAGTATGAAGACTACACTGAATGAAAAAGTAGAGCCTTTTAGCATCCTAAAATTGCACCCCTTTGTAGTTTTGACCCTATTTTGGATCCTCACCTTAGTATTTACATCCCTATGCTTAATTAAGGTCTGATTATTCCTTCACCATGCACATTGGGCCTCATTTCCACTTTATCCCCTGCATTGCCCCTTAGTCCAACCCCAAAATAGGATAGGGCCAGGGCATGGCGCTCTGGTCCTCACTAGGACCAAAGCACCATGCCCTGATCCTCCTTAATTGTGTTGGAATTATGTGAACAGATATGAGGACATAATGACATTGTATGTTATCATTGATGTCAATATGTTGAAGAGGTGAGAACCAGCATATGTGAGAACTAGTATAACACTATGAACTAGCATTTGTGCCAAAGTGAAGCGGTGTGTTTGTTCAAGGTGAACCGGCATATGGTTATGGGAACCAACACATGGAAGCGGTGTATGACTACCGGTTGGTAGTCTCAACTTCAGGGTTTTTAGTTGAAGTGCTTCAAGCCTGTGTGGCTCAACCGGTGACTTTGTGTGATGAGTTAGCAGTGTAACAAAGAATAGATCATGTTACCATGTCAGCCTTGTGCGTGTGAAGGATCTTGCATGAAGGATATTGTTCCTATCTACCTCGGGAATGTGTGAAATCTGTAAATGGTGATAACGTGTGATGGGTTATCAACCACCATGAAATTGGTGGAAAATGAATGATGGAGAATGTTTGGAGATTGGATCAAGACTGTTGCAATTAATGCAGTGTGCTCAATGGTTGGGATTGAACTGTTTGAATTCCTTAACTTAACAGGTTTAGGGTTTAGGGTTTATGCTACTAACCTATCTATTTTCCTATAAGGTCGATGTTGTGATTCCTTCTGAGGTTGTTGGAAAAAGTTGTGTGTATATATACAAGAGAAGGGATACGTGATTCTTGCCAGACCAAAGGAGAGAAGTGATACATGCAGAGTGTAAGTGCAAAAGGTGAAGAGGAGCTTAAGCGGATCTGCATTGGCATTGAGTGCTATTATCGGATTGTTGTAATACCTATTGATCTCTAGCCACCTCAATACTTGGAAAATCCCTTAGTAGGGTAGCTTTAACCGGCTTGCTATAAATCCTTTAATAGGGTGACTCAAAACAATTGAGTTCTTGAAATCCTCTAACAAGGTAACCTTTAACAGGGTTTAACCCTTAACCAGGTATTCTTTCCATCCCTTAACTGGGTGATCCCTAACAGGATTAGTTCCTAACAGAACCTATTGTATCAGTCTTTAACCGGACAAGGCTCCTAACAAAGCAGACTTATAAAGAATTCAAAAAAAAGCTTGTGGGTATTCATCCCCACCATGGTTTTTCCCAATTGGGTTTCCACATGAAAAATATGTGTGTTATGTGTGATGTCTTCCTCATGTGATGCTTTGTTGTTTTCTGTCAAGTGGTAAATCATGTTGATCTAGTTGCTCATAAGTATATCTTTGATGGTAGATTACTTGTTCATGTATTAGGGTGAAATGGAAATGAAGTGTTAGAGTATATGAGAAGATAGGTATCAACCGGTTTATGCTTGTCTCAGTTATTCTGGGTTTTTGCCGGTTGTACTCTATTTTAGGACCGATGTTACTGTTTGTCTATCAATGCACAGTGTTTGCTGACAAATTGGTTTAAGAGTGTGTTTTTTTTCTGTACTGATTCACCCCCCCCCTCTCAGTATCGATTTGGTACTATTCTTTCATCATTGAGTTATCAATTGGTATCAGAGCGTCCTCCAGGTCCTCTGTGCTATAACCTTAACTGCTTGAGGTAAAGATCTCAATCTAATGATGAAGAGGGAAGGTCCAAAGTTTAACAGAGAAAATTTCAGTATATGGAAAGATAGAATGAAGATATACATTAGAAGCATGGGTGGTCAACACTGGAGCTATGTTGAGAATGCATATGTTGCCCCTACCGATACTCTCACCGATGACCAAAAGAGAGAGATGCAGGAGAATGGGCAAGTCATGGAAGCCCTAATTAGTAGTTTACCTAACATTGAGTTTATTGATGTCAAAGATAAGGTAAATCCCAAAGAGGTATGGCATACTCTTGAAAATATCTATTGCGGTGATGAGCATGTAAAACAAGCTAAGGAAGAAAGCCTTAGAGGGAATTTTGAAGATATACGGATGGTTAAAGGTGAGACCATTCAACAGTATGGAATAAGAATCAAAACCATTATTGGAGATATCAAGAGTGTAAGTGGTAAAATAGAATATTCCACTATGGTAAGCAAAGTCCTGAGATCTCTATTGTCAGTCTATGCAATAAGGGTTGCTGCTATTCAGGAGCTAAGATTAATAGAAAAGACTAAGGTATCCCTAGACTCCATCATTGCAAAGTTGACAGCCTATAAGCTAAATAGTTTTGATGGCAGTGTTCAAAAGACTGAATCAACTTTTAAAGCTTTTGTTGCACCATCTAGGAAAGGAAAAGAAGCTAGCACTAGTGGTGCACCAAGACAGAGCACAGAAATGGATGATGAGGAGATTCTGATGGCATTTGAAGCTCTCCTTGCCAGGAAACTTCCTAAAGGAACCGGCCAATACAAAGGTAAGCTACCTTTGAAATGCTTTTCTTGTAACCAGATAGGACATTTTGCTGTAAACTATCCTAATGGAGACAACAAGGACAAACCAGAAAGGCTCAAGAAATTCAAAGGAGGAAATGGGAGAAACTATTTTGTGGCAGTTGATGAAGGTGTCACAGATGAGGAATCAGAGGATGAAGAAAATGAAGATATTGTGTTTGTTGCTATCAAGGAAGATGTGTCAAACAAGAAGGCTCTTGTCTCCTAGTTTCATAATTCCAATGAGTGGATCATTGACAGTGGTTGTTCTCACCATATGACTAGTGACCGAAGCAAGTTTCTATCCTTAGAAGAGTATGATGGTGGTGTGGTTCGCTTTGGCAATGATGCATCATGCATGGTCAAAGGCAGAGGG